>NC_134314.1:13057258-13658471 GCF_964195595.1 Calonectris borealis
TATCTGCCTCCAGTTTGAATGTGAGTCATTTATAGTATTTGTTGGCTAGTTTTTCAATGTCCCTGTGGAATTACATGAAGTCGCATTTGTGAAACAGGAGCTTCTGACAAACAATGCACAATCTTGCAAAAGAGGGTAAAAAATAGCATTGAGAATGCTACACTCCCTAAAGTGCATGGGATAAATATACCCAGCGCTCAACATTTGGAAAACTGATCAGAAAGGGTTTCTTATAAGGGGGTTGATTAATCAAAGTTATTGCATTGCTATGCTGAAATAATTTCGTTTTTTTTTTCCTAGCACTCAGGAATAATTGAGAAGCAAACAAATTATAAATTGAAAAGCACATGAAGACATGATAAAATTTTTATTAATCCCAATAGATAACAAATATGAACAGCCTGATTTTCTGAATTCCCCTTTGCATGTTGCAAACCACAGAACAAATGGTATTTTACTGTAAAATTTCAGCCCAGAGGGAAAGTACCTCAGTGTAGATGCAAAGTCAAGTGAGCTGTGTAACTACATTTGATGCAAGTGATACCTTTTGGGTTGCTGTTTTTCCCATGGATATTTGTTTGGAGTTTTTTTTGAGCAGAAAATGAAAGGCATAAGAGGCAAAAGTACTTGTTACTACTATGATTGGTTAATAGTGGCTGGCTTTTCAGAGCTATACATTTTATAAAAGCCAAATGTATACAAATTTTCTCATACACATTCTGACCATATGTTTTTCCACTAATTAATATGTTATGATGCAGGAAGAAAGAAACAAAATAGTCAAGCCATAATTTTAGCCAGGAAATTCTGCACCTAGTACAGTACTAAGTGATACAAGGAGGCTAGAACATTTAGCTTCATTTTTGGTGAAGCCAAAACAGAGGCAGAGATTCTACTGTAAAAGAAAAGGCTACTGCTAAATTAGTATTTATTGATTTTATGTACCACTTATTGGAACAGACTGACAAACTACCCTTTGAGGGAATAATTCCTAGTAATTCCTCTGTGTTCTAAGTTTATAATTCTCCTTTACAGCATTAATCCTGTAAGAGTTGTCCTGAATAATTTCAAATTATTTTCCAAGATTTCTGCATGGTGACTACAATAATATTTGACAAAGTTGAAGTCTGAGATTTGTTATTCAATCACAGAATGTGGCATACATTTCCATACAAATATTTGTGGTCCAAGGACCCCTCTACTCCTTTGAACCTTTTCGTGAGGGCACATTGATGATGGTTTCAGTCTGTTTTTCATTCCTCCATACATTTTTCAGTATTAACATCTCTCTTGGTTAGATCTTTTTTGTTGCATGAAACTTAAATTTGTGTGTTACTTAACTTTATCCAAAAACTTTCCCTCTTTCTAAGACTTTTAGAGATCTGATCCTCATCCACTGCTGTTTTTCCTGAGGTCAAAACCATTTATGTTAATCTAAGTACCTTCTGTATCATCCAAAATGTATTAAATTCTCTGAAAAAAAACAGTGAATTTTACCAAACACCGTTCAAGGAGCAGCCTGAGGAAACAGTTTCCCAGAGAGGATTTGGGTGAGCACAAACAGGAGCCTTGTACCAGTAGCTGTACCAGTGAAATCAGAAACACGTGGGAGACATTCCTGAGCACTGGAAGATCTTTTTTACCTACAATGGTCAATGGCTAGAAGAAGTCCCTGACCGTCCTTGGCCTGTGCCAATGACTGCTTTCCCAAATGGTTCCCAGGCTTGACTCAGAGCCAGAGTGCACCAGGGAACATTTCCACGCAGATAGTTTGGATGTTGTTACTCTTTTTTGGAGGCAAAGCATCCTAGTATAGACATGGGTTATTCTGTGCCAGCTGGCCTCAGTGACCAAAAATGTTCTTCAGCAAAATGCTTTCACTAATATAGAAGCAGTGTGGTTATGGTGGGCTATTTGTTAATGTCCAGCCAAGATTTTGTGTATATTTTTGAGGAGAAAAAGGAGGTATGAGTTCACAGAGTTTTAGTTTAAAGAAACTTGTCTCCAGAGGCCCCTATTTAGCTGGGAGATTTCTCCTCCAGTAGGTGACTGAGAGCAGGAGCCCAGGACGTTGTGTGTCCTCCCCAGAGGCTTGCCTGACTTGGCTCCAACTGGTGTTCAGAGGTAAGTACTCCCTGTTTATAAAGTTCTAACTGCTCTGACTGACTGAGCAAGGGACACTTCCAGATCCTCTTCTGGAAGAGTGGGAAAAGCTGCTCTAGGACACAACTGGGGGTAGCTGAACGCTTCCACTGTCTTTCCCTTTTACCTGAAAGGCATATCCAACCCCTCTCTCAGTCTTTAGCCTCTTGCCCCTCCAGTACAAACTTTCTCGTCACAAAATCATGTCTTGATGGTCTTCTGGTGGCTGGGTTTTAGTGGTATTGCAAATTTACACTTTTTTCCAGTTAGCTAGCCAATATAAGTTATAGTTCTTTCTCTCAACTTGATTTCCTACTGCTCTTCTTTCATTTTTGTTACTTCAATTTCAGATATTATACTTGCTTACCTAACTTTGCCTGACTGAAAATGTTTACTTCAGGCTGATGGTCTGCTCACCTTCTCCTGAAAATATTGTCCAATGATTTCATAAGAAATTCATCCAATCCAGAGATGTTGTTACCATCCTCTCCATCCCTGCTGTGTATGTTATGCGGGATCCTGCAAAGTGTTATAGTCCACTGGGTTCTTGCAGCTTTTTCCAATGCCAGGAATCAAACTGAGTTGTGATATTTGCTGTTGTTTTCAAACTGACAGTGAATCCATTTACTTTTCAGCCTCAAATCCTTCACTGTAAAGCTATGGATATTTCATAACATCCACAGTGTCAGACAATTGCCTTTTCCTTTTGAGCACCACTTGCTGATTTCTCTGCTAGGTAAGTTCTAATTGTTTTGTTAAGGGTATATTCTGTGTCTTTAAGTAGTCTGGTTTTAAGTGCTCTTTCCAAAACTCAGTTACAATGTTTCCATTAAGAGGTCTGGGCTGAAATATGACTGGAGAATTCTAGAATACCAATGTAATTTATTTTACTTTTAGTACCATATGCTGTTTAGAAATCAGTCAGAAAGCGGTCAGTTGTCTTCTGTGTAATAACCCATAGTTATTGCACACTGTGAACTTCTGCACATCCTAATAACTTAATGCAAAAGACCTGTAAAGTACTCTCCTGAAGAAACACTTCCCTAACTCCAAGGACTTAAAAAAAACCTTTAGGAATAGTGAGAAAAGAAAGAGAACATGGACAATGATGATCTGAGAGGACCTAGTCCAGGCACAAGCCCCTTCTCCTGACACGGTCCCTTGTGTCCATAAGGCTGACTGTCCTGCATAAGCCATGCCAGCAAGTCTCAGGACCAGAGAATTGTCTCTATCCTATTTTGTCCAGTAGCTAATGAAGCTGGAAAACTGACTGCTATGGCACAGTACTTAACCCAAATGACTGGCTTCAAAATGCCCACAGTAACCTCCAAAATGACTATTTTTTTCATGGCTTCTGACAGAAAGTGAAATGTTATTGAAGGCTGTTTGAAGACATGCTAAAGGGCATTACAAGTTCTTCACACGAGTGACAGATTTAAGCCAAAAAAATATTTTGGAGCATGAAGTGTGGATGGGGATGAGTGTGAAAACTCCTAATAATAAGGCAGCTATTTGGATATTAACCTTTTTCCTAGCCATACTCTGCAAGTAACTCAAAGTATTTTTATAATAATGATATTTTCTCTCACAGGCATTTTTTCTTTCTCTGTTTTTCTCTGTTTTGGTCCAATTTCTCAAGTTGTTACTGTCACCATGGAAGCCACTCCCTATTCATTATAAAAAAAGTTGAACTGGCATTTTTTTCATACATTTTTCATTCTTCTAATTCCCTTCTTCAACTATGACTTTTGGAAACACAAAAATGTTGTTTTATTATGGACTGGGTTATTTTGAATCGCACAATTTCACTCGAAATAGACAACAGTGAGGTTTATCCTGCAGGAAATCATTTTAATATCAGAGAGGTTTCTCATGTAGGATCAGATTTTGGTTCAGAAGTAAGAACTCAAGACATTGAAAATTATTGTTGAAGGCTTCAGAATATGAATGTATCATATCTTTTCTGTACTTTATTGTTTATTTTATTTTTAAGCTGCATTGGGATCTTTTAATAGCTGGCGTTCAGAGTGAATAGTGATAGGATATATGTGGAAAGGGGTGTTGTTAAATGCCCAGCAGTGTAAAGTCTTTGTTCACAGACTGCAGATTCTTCTAAGTTATCATACCCAAATTGTTGATATTACTACCACTGACAGAACTACAAACTGATATTTTGTTGCTAATAATTATGTTTATTTACAGTTTTTGAGTGTGAGATTCCATCTGGTTTTACTTTATTACATTATTCTCAAGCTTGTAGATGCTGATGAAGTTCTTATGTATTCAGAAGAATAGAGTATATGGTAAAAGGAAGACCCTGTCCAATTATATCAAACTCCATTAGTTTCTGACTTGGTAAATTCCAGGGGATAAGTGGTTCGATGGCATTTCTGGAAGAATCAAATAAAAAAATGGAGATTTCCCCCCAGTACAATAGAAATGACTCCTCCTTTCTCTGTGTTGCTAATATTAGAGAGAAAAGTTCGGCAAAGTCACATTTAAAATGAGCTATTTCACACCAAAAGTTTTCAAAATTTTAAAGACAGATGAATAAAACTGTTTTGAATTCCAACACTTATGAATTCTAAAGACATCCAGCTCAGCAGGGAGCTGAATTTCTGTATATCAAAAGGCAGTAACAGAGCAGTCTCATTCCTGTCTTGCCATGTATTTAAAACAGTCCTATGAGACATATAAGTTTAATCTTGGAGGCCAAAAGTGATTAACCATGGTACATTTATGATTCCAAATGTACTGACATTTATGCTACAAAACATTTTTAGGTGCTGCTGATGAACTGCTGATTATGAATTGAAATTCAGGTGCATAAAGTCCCTTCACTGATTTTATATGGCATTTATCTTATTAAATTTGAGCTAATCAGTGTTTTCCATACCATTTTAATTAGCATTAAAATAGTTGTTCGTTCATTCAATGCCTTCTGGGTGTTGGACCCACCAAAAACCACATCCTTATTTATTTAGGTTTATATACTGACATTGTCTAGTAGCCTATGTTACAAACCGTTCCATTAGCCTACATTAAAATACAGTTTGAAAAGATAATTTCTATCTCAAAGACAAGGCAACTGGAAGTACCAGTACACGGTACTTGAAATCAAACAGAGTTTGTAAGAAATCTCTCACCTCAGGATTGGTGCCATATGATTTCTAAATGGTGAGTATAGTGTATTTCAGGAAAGGTGAGAGGCAATGATTCAGTTGTCTTCAATTGGTTTCTCCATATGATTCAAGCTCTTGTTACCTCGTGACTGGATTTTAAAACTTGATGCGCCATGCAGACCAAAAAGTTATAGGACTTCATCCTAATTCATGCAGCTATGGGAATTTTAGTGTTAGCTTTATTCTTGTTGAGTCATGCCTGTCAGCCCAAATATGGGGATGGTAGAACATGTTGACCAAAACATGCCAGGTGCTTAAGAGAGGAGAACTTCTGATGGCTGTGATGATGTGAAGTGGGACTCAATTGTGGAAGATCAGCCAATATCAAAGACAAAACAACATTTGGAGACTGTTGTTGGAGAATTCTTTCTATAAGCACAAGTAAAACAGCACAGATGCTGGGAGAAATACGATAGCTGGGTACTTCTGCTATTCAGGAAAGTGGCTTTATTTTGGTAATAGCAAATCTGGGTTTTGTTGCTGAGGAACAAATAGGTTTATGAATGCATGCAAATCTGAGATGACAAAGAGCAAATTCTGTTGTCATCATATTGCGTTACAGACTTGATCTAGATATATAAAACAAGGCAGGTGATGACAAATTACAAATAGGAGATCATAAGGAAACAAGCTAATATCATGAGCATGAAAAAGGGTGGGCTAAATGTACTTGTAATCTTACTGCAGTCAAGCTTTTTGGAAGTATGAGAGAGAAGAGGCATTTAGGGAATATGTGTATTGTTTTTATGGTGAGTTAGAAATTCCACCTGAACATGAAGACTGTCTTGAAAAACATGGGAAAGTTTGCTTGAAAATTCAGCAAGTAGGGGATGTTGATGAAAAGCACAGTGCAGATTTGATAAGAGTTTGAGAAAAGTTAACCGTCTAATTAAAGAACAAGTGATACTCATGAAATGTAAACCCAGCATGGGTTCTTATATGAAAAGTCACTAGGCAAAGTTGTGAATTTATCCTAGTTTTCTAGTTCTGTGTTTTCTGGAGAACTAGTGAGGAGAATGCATGCATGTATACAATGTTGTTGATTAGGTCATTAGATAATTTTTTAAAAAGTATACTATTTTTGCTGATAATGAGTTTTATGCCTGTTATGTCACACAGTAGCAAGAGATTCCTGTTATCAGCACAGACGCCTCAAGCAGTCTAAAGTGGGAAATTTTGTAAAAGTAAGGTTATTCAGTGGTGTAAATTTCAACCATGACCTTAGATCTAGAGATTTTCTGCTGTGGAGGTGAACCACAATGTTTGTATTGAATACTGAATCTCCCAGTTATGGAAAACCATAATTAGCGTTGTGCCTGAGTTAAAGCAAATGCAAAACTACCCTGATAACAAAATTAAAACCATGCAGGAAAAAAAGAACTGTTATTTATTTCTCTCAACATTGACAGTATCTGACAGCATTTGTATCTTGTTTTTTTTATAAAGGGCCATCATGTGGAAAAAGAGATGAACAAAATGTCACAGAAGAACATGATATAAGCTTCTAATCTAGCAATACATCCTGGGTGTTTTCTGAGGTCCAGCAAAGCCTTTTCTACCTAATTCCAGAAAAGGAACAGCAGCCACAATGAAGATCAAGAGTCATGGATCAGAAGTTCAAATTCTTTATTTTTATTTCACTTTTAAGAAAGTGACAACTTCATCTTTACTTTTTGCCTTATTTTTTAGTATTTCATCTATGCAGAAGTGTGAGGATTTACAGGGACAGCACATTTAATAGCTTGTTGTTTACTTTGAGAAATCTGTCTTCATGTTAGGTAGTTGATTCTTCTGGGCTAAAGTATTATTCAGAAATTGCAATTGTGTTTGGGTGAAACCTTCCCATCTGTGTTTAGTCAGTGTAGCGATTCTGTGTCATTAAGTGAAGAGGGCAAATGAGAACAACAAACTAATAGTGCATGATAACAATAATATTTAAAGATGAAATGTTTAAGTGGATTCACTGTAGGTACTCAGATTGCTCTGCTTCTTGTAACTAAGTCAAGCTGTGTTTATCACCTGTTTGGGTGATTTAGCTTCACTAGCTAAATCAGCAGACTGTTTTGATGATTTGCATTGTTCTGTGTTTCATTAGGTAAACAGAACTGCTACAACAATATGGAGTGTGCTTGGCTAAGTACGTATTTCATCACGGATATGCACATCTTTACCTCTTCATTTGAACTAAGAAAATGAGCTCCAAAGACACTACATTTCCATATTACACTGAAAGAATCCCTTCTGTAGAACGCAAGTCTCAGTTCATTAAGTGTCACTGCCACCAGGACCCCTTGCAGGGAAAGGTGCTAAAGAATGCAAATGAAATGCTTCAACACTTAGGCTAGATTTTCTCTCTCCTGGACAAATTTGCATTAACTGACACAGGACTTTCTTAAGCATTTCTCAGCAATTAAAATACTAGGATTTTTTAATGTAAATGTATTTTACCAGTGTACTTGAGTAACAAGTTTTTTTCCCAGGGATTCTAGGATGTAGCAAATGCTAGCCTCCATGCACTCTGAGGAGGTTTATCCAAGTTCAAGATGCCAGTTTTACATAGGCATTTTTGAAGTCAAAGCTATACTTTAAATGACTGAAATTTTCACTTGTTGACAGGTTCTGAGTTCTGAAGTACAACAAGGTTCCCAGACAAAGCAGAAAACCTAGTGGAAATGTAAGAAGTCATGACTACAGTGACACTGAAATGTTACTGTCATTATAGACAGCGTACAGTAGTTACTTGCCTTTCAACAGCTTTTTATATAAAGTGAAAGAATTTAATGTGCTAGTTTAGATGACCTTACAAAAGGTGTTTCTGAACCTTAATCAATCAAATACACATATTAGTCTGCAAACCTCTCAAGTGAACAGGTAAGGTAGGTCTGGAAATATCAATACTACATGGTCAATTTTGGGACATCATTGTTGGTTTTTTTCTTTTTCTTTAAGCATATAGAGGAGGAATTTTTTCTTTAAGTACCTTTAATTACTTAAAAAGAAAGTACTTTAAGTACTTTTATGTTTTTTCTTTAAGTTCAAGGATGAAGGAATTTTGGAAACCTTGCTTCTTTTAGACCTGACTGCAAGAAAAGCATATGCGACAGGATAATAATAGAAAAATGTGTACTAGTGATGTTCAGAGGAGTTAGCCCTTGAAAAGGAGGGAAGGAAAGGAAAAGCACTGGTTTTGCAGCTCAATAATTTTTTCATCTAGAAAACATACTGCCCTTGTTCCTTATATCAAATGTTTGAGTTTTCCAGATCAGTATATATATATAAACTAAGTTATTAACAAGGGTAGATTACTTTCTTTGAATGCAAGACTAATCCCTTCAGACTGCTCGTTTGTGTTCTAATTAGCTGATTAGAGATGCAGGCATTAGTTCCTCAGCTTGGAAGCAGTAGAAGGCAGAAGGGATTGTCCAGCCCGCCTGCTTGGCTCCATTCTCGAGTTTTAGAAATGGAGGCAGAAAAGATGGACTCAGAGGAATCAATGAGCAGAGATTATTATTTGTTGTATTTTCAGATGAAATCCTCCTGATTTTGCTTTTGGCTAATTATGCTTTAATTGTCATAACCAGGACTTCTAAACTATGTCTATGTTAGTAAATTAAACAGGGCATGTGCACAGGTTTGAGCATTGGTAGAGGTCATCTGATCTATAAGATTGTCAGCATGGTTCTTGATGTGATTTTAACCTCTGCCAGACATGGTTCAAGCCCATGGGGATAGCATGGACCATGGACCATTCCCACAAAGTAATTTGGATGTAATTATTCTGGTTCTTGGTGGGCGAAGTGAGAAAGTTAAACTTTAGAGAGGCAAGCAGTGTCGAGTTGAAACAGGTTGGAACTATTTTTTAAATGTATGCTGAAGACTAAGGAACCTTAGAAGTCTTGTTTTTATTCCACTTCTCCCAAACTTAAGTCATATTTGGTCTTTCTTACATATATCTGACACTTCAGATGTCCTTTGTTCAATATTTTTTTAGGAAAATGTTAAAATGGAGATACAGGAAAACAAGTCTCCAGAAGTGGCTGATAACTGGTTAGATAACATTAGAAAAGTGATTGTTGATTGTGTTATTATGAAGAGTAAATGGAGACTGTGATATCTGTTTTGTTTTGTTTAGTTTTCCCTTTTAAAATGAAGAAATATAACAGGAAGTATCCAACCGATATTTATTATCAAAGAAAAACTCAGTTTGAAAAGGACCTTTAAAGGTTATCTGGTCCAAGCCTCTGATGAGAGCAGAGCCAAATTTGCAGTTAGACCAAGCTTTAAAGTTAAATCAGGTTGCCCAGGGAACTGTGAAATTGAGTTTTGAATATCACTAAGTTTGGAGATTCCTACAAAAACATTGCATATCTGCTCTTCCTCTTTTTCCTCTAGAACAGCTGTTCAAGAAGTGCCTAGAGTGTTATACTGGACCATAGTTAGCTTCTGAAGAAAAGGCTATGGTCTTTTGAAGTATATTGATCTTGGCAATGCTCATTTGGGTTATTGCCATTGAGGTCAAGACAGTAACTGCCTAAAGAGGACCGTTACGATATTCTGTCAAGTCAAGTATTACTTGATTTGTAATCATTGCATTGTAACTGTGGTAGACAAAAAATACAGGAGAGGGAAGGCTTGCACAAAGAGGTGGTCTAGTAGATCACCTGATGGACCTGGTGATGAACCACTAGATCACCTGGTGTATCACCTGGGGGAAACAAAACAAAAAAAGTTTTTCAAACCCAAAAATCTTTCCTCTAGATTTGCTGAACTCAACAAAACCCAATTTCACTGACATGGGAATATGTCAGCCAATAACTTTGTTCTGGTAAAATTTGAAAGCAAAGAAAAATAACTTAATTGTGAAAGTCTCATGAAAATAACAATTAGTTAAAAATAAGCCAAAATAAAATATAAACAAAACTAAAATAAAATACAAACAAAACAAAGTAGTCCCAAGTGCAATACCTTGTAATCTAAGAAAGTATGTCAGCTTCATCAAGTAAGAAGCCTCAATATTTAGAAATGTGGAAATTTCCCAGTGTACCTTTGTTGACCTACTAGGAACGCTCTTCAGAAACAAAACCATCTGAAATGTAAATATATCTTGGCACAGCAAAAATGATTGATGTCTTTTGTATTTTCAGTTTTTGACTAGTTAAGGACTGAATTTGTACTGTATAGAATAAATTTGAATGATTCATCACTTATGAAAATGTCACATGAGCTTCTGTAAATCTTTACGAAGGACTCAGTAGAGGGTGAAATGGATTTTACAAATCTGTTACATTCCAGATACGTTTTTTTCTCTTTTTTTTTTTTTTTTGTCTGTCCTAATGCCATCTATATGCATAAATTAGAAAACACATCTTCGTATAGTCTATTGATCAGCTAAAATGAATGCATTTCTATTTACCTGCAAATATATTTCTTTATTTCTAAGAAATTTTTTGAGCTTTATTCCTACTCATAATCTCTTACTCAAATGGACAGGTCACTTGAAATCAAGTCTACCTGGCAGCTTTGATGATAACACCAAGAGGAAAAGAGGGATGTACCTAAACTTTACAACTGAGACTGCTCAGTTAATAGGCTCTGGTCATCGATGTTAATCTCCAGCCTTACCCACACCAGTCTTCAGTAATAAATTCCAGTTGAGTCAATCAAGCTTGAAGAATAACTAAATGTTGTATTTCACTTGACCATTTACTTATTTCTTTTATGCTTATTTGAGTTCTTGCTCCCCAATGTCACTCAATACCCACTTTTTCACTCTGGTAGGCCTTTCTCATAAAATATAAGTCAACCCAAAATTTATATTTGGATCCCAATGGGTGAATTCAAGTTCATGCAATTTAAATGAGATCTGACTTGCCTTTCTCTTTGGTTGAGATTATGCAGATCTCTGAGTCACAAACTGTACAAGTGATGGAAGCTTTACCTACAACCCTTAGTATCTCAACATTTGCAACATCCTATTTACATATGTGCTAGAGTTAATAGGCCAAATCCTGAGGTGCTTGCACAAAGCTGATCATTTCTTCTTTCAGAATTAACAGCAGAAGGGGGGGGATGGAAATTAATGGATAAAAATTAAATTTTCACTTCAAAATTTTCCATGGGCTTTCTTCTTCCTGTGTCTTCCCTTTGTACCCTACTGTTGCACAGTTTCTGCATCTCCTGTATTTTCTATTCATTTTTGTCTCATTGGATTTCTACGTTGTTCTTTTTTTGTCCCCTTTCTTTCCTGATTTGATTAATTTTTCCTTTCTCACAATTTTTTGTCTCTTTCCTCTGCTTTAAACCACCACAGTAGAAGGTCATAGATGCCATAAAAAGGGTTAAAAAATTTTACGTAAGGAAACCACTTTTAAGATGACCTTACAAAAGGTGTTTCTGAACCTTAATCAATCAAATACACATATTAGTCTGCAAACCTCTCAAGTGAACAGGTAAGGTAGGTCTGGAAATATCAATACTACATGGTCAATTTTGGGACATCATTGTTGGTTTTTTTCTTTTTCTTTAAGCATATAGAGGAGGGACGTACAGGTGACAGAATGAAAGTTCTTGCTCTTAAATCAATCCTGCAAAAAGACATAATCTGTATTAGTGCTGCTGAAGACGAGTGTTCAAAAACTGCAAATCTCTTCAAAGAATATTCTGGTGGAAGAGAAGGGATTTTTTTTTTTGCCTTTATTCATAGAGGTATAGTTGCAGTTAGAAATTAGAGCTGTATTCTCCAAATGTGGCAGAATGATCCACAGCAAGCTGCCAGCAGGCTATACTCCTAAGAATCTGAAGATAATTCTGGTTTTCCTGATGAAGTTACGCACATTTTTGCAATCCCATTACCAGGCAATAGTACTGCCAAGTGAAGTCTCTCAGTTCTTGTCTCATATCTATTGACAAATGAGATGTACAAACCAGGAAAACTTCAGCTGAACCTTCCCATTCTAGTAGATATGTTATCTATTACATCGGACAGCATCAGATTCACTAGCCAGAGCCACCTCCATTAACCAGCCGACCAAAGTATACCAGAGATGTGGAGGTGGTTGCACAAGAGGAAGGACAATTGAGCTCCCTGATTTCTTCAATATAAGGCCTAATAATGTACCTACCTCCTTATGGGAGCCCTCCCTGACTAAGCAGTATGCAATATTTTCTAGCCCTGTGGTCGATGCTGTGCCAGCATGTAGGAAGGTAGGTAAGGTTTGCTGGACAAAGGGGGAGCAGGCACCTGCGGCACTGTTTGGTGATGCAGCTTCTCCCTGGAGGTCTGGGGCAGGTGGAAGGAAGTCCTGGGTTTTCTCTTGGGGGTTACACAATTTGGATTAAGGGGTTGTTGGATAAAAAAATTAAACATTAAAAAAGAGACCGCATCTTGATCATACAACTTTCCCATTTATGTTTACCCCCCTGTATAGCCTGCATTCTTCTTGGGAAGTCTGTATCCCTCACCTAGACAGTGGGAAAAATGAAAAAGCAATTATTCTTTTGCAGGTTTTTAATGTCTTTTTTAATAACATTAATGTCACATTTACACAGAGAATCTCCATCTGTGTTTCAAGCCCATTGTGCTGAGGAGTGCACAACCTAAGGAAAAACTAAAGCTCATAACTCAAACAGATAAAGCTGACTAATTAAAAAGCAGAAGCAGAATAGCTTTTCAGATGAGGCAGGCGGTCTCTGAGAAATATAGAACTATATGAAATGTTTTCTGACTTCACTGTCTTACCAGTGTATCCTTCCTTGCCACTACTTATTGCAATGTTAATTATTTTTAATACAGTTCCTAAAACTTACGAGTAACTGAAAAAGCTAATATATCTGAGAATAACCAGTTATGTACTATGAATCTATTTTAGCAGAAAGCAATTGAAAACAAAATGTTTTAAAATCACTGCTCCTTGTTTTAAAGGACTTAATTCTGTAGAATGCACTTTAATTTTGTAGCAAGTATGTATGTAATAATGGTAGGAATTCCTATATATATATGACATTTCTTTCAAAGATTAAATTAATAAATTGAGTCCTTGTTTGTTCTGAGTGGGAACAAAAACACCCTTGATTTAGCAATTCAATAGCTATCACTCTAAGTCTGGAAATCATGCATTTGTTGTATCCTGACATTAATGATATCATGCTGTCACAAGAAAAAAATCAGTCTAGAATCACAAACAGCTTTTAAAATGTTAATCTAATTCCTTCCAAAAAACCTGAATTTGTGACCACTCTCCAATGTAATATTTGCTGCGTTTCTGCATTCAGACAAACAGGCTGACTTTGCACTAGAACAACCAAATGTGCTTGAAAAAAATAGGACAGGTGAAATCATTGCCTATTTGGCTGCAATGTTGTCTTTTTGTCATCCTTAAAAAATAAAAATAAAAAATAAACAAACAAATTCTGTCTCCTTTAAAAGAAAAGTGAATTGTATTTTACTTTCACTATTTTTCTTGATTGTCAGTTGTATTTTAAAAGACACAGCATAGCGATAAAATTTATGTGTATAATTCCTAAGTAAATCTCTTGTCACTGGATAACTCTCCGTGTCTGAATGGTGGTATAGCTTTGGAATGACAGGGCTGTTCAGTGTTGTGAAGTCACTGCGTCATGTTTGAGGGTGAAAAGTAATTCCAAAGGATACTTCTAAAGACTGAGAGGAGAATAAGCCTCCAATGTTCGTTCGCTATTGGGAAATCAGTCAGTTATGGTGGGAGTAGGCTAGGCAGCTAACTTGAGATATTCACAATGTAGATGTCCCCATTAGAGGTAGTCCTGTTAGTCTCCAGGGGAGATCTTCATCTGATCTGTTCTAGATCACATTTTAAAGTGATGAACTGTAATTTGAAGTGCCAGTCTCTTTGAAATGGCTGTAAAGAGAGTCACATTAATTAGCTTACAAGTAGGCAACTACATTGTAGAGTCAGGTGGATCCTCAACTCAGCTACACATTCAAACTCGACTATAACCTGGAGTTCATTGACAGACAATGAAGCCACATAAAGCCAGTATGACACTTACAGCTAACGAAATGGTGGTCGTGGAGAAAGTAAATGTGCCAGTGCCACACACCCTTGATGTTACCTAGTAGCACCGGGCCTACGTTTTGACAGCTACAAGGAGGAAAAGAGGACAAACTCTTCTGTTAAATAACTTTTGCTCTCAGCAATCCAACAATGTACTACTTTAAGCCTGCCAGCTTCAACATGACATCAATGCTGTTGCTATTTACAATGTTAACATCTTTAAAAAAATCACAGCTTAATGGAGTCAATGGGGCAATGCCAATATATTCCAGGTGGACATTTGGCCATGAACCTCTGCGTTAATACAGGACAGAGTAATTTCATCAAACCGACATTATCTTTCCCTCTCCCGTTGAAAAGCTCATAAAAGCTCGTAAAAGTTCATAAAAAACCTATTTGTTTTAAGGTGTTTAAAGACAGGGAAATCTTTAATTTACATATAGTCTGATGGAAAAAAATACAATTTTGGTACACTTTTGCCTCAATCTTTGACAAAGATATATGCTTAGCTTTGGTATTTTAGAGCAGTCTATGTAGTAAAGGGTATCATAAAAACTTGTTAGAATACTAATGTTGGATAGCCTAAGCTTATACAATACTCTAATGAGATCAAGCAAAGAGGTAGGATCCAGATACTGCAAACTACGTTAACAGAGTAGAGAGGACTATATTTTCAAAGGGGCATTAAAAGGTAAATAAAACAAAAAAATGTTAAACAAAGGTAACTTTTGATAAGCATGCAGCAATGCATACTGAGGTGGAAATTAAATTACCTGTGTTAAATATATAGTCAATAGATTAGGGAGAGTGTTGTCTCACAGTTTCACAAGTTTAAAAGAAAATATAAGTAAGTCTAAGATAGTTTCCTATGGTCTTTCTTTTTTTACCAATTAAAATAATCTCCACATGGTGACTTACTCCACGCTAAGAAATGTCTAAGATTGGGTAGTACCATAGAAGTGATTATACTGGATCAGCCTAAAGGCATGGTTTATATAGCCATACATTTGAGTCATCCGAGATTATCCAAGAAATCTACGTGGGCATGGAGGGTACTGTGCAGTTCATATAAGAAACCAGTTTCTGATCATAGAATCATAGAATCATAGAATCATTAAGGTTGGAAAAGACCTGTAAGATCATCAAGTCCAACTGTCAACCCAACACCACCATGCCCACTAAACCATGTCCCTAAGTGCCTCATCTTAAGGTATTTAAAAGACAGGTATTTAAAAGACAGGTATTTAAAAGATGTGTAGATGAGGCCCTTAGGAACATGGTGTAGAGGGCATGGTGGTGTTGGGTTGACGGTTGGACACGATGATCTTAGAGGTCTTTTCCAACCTGTATGATTCTATGATTCTATGATTCTATGATTTACACATCTTAAACACTTCCAGGGATGGTGACTCAACCACTTTTCTGGGCAGCCTCTTCCAAGGCCTGACCACTCTTTCAGTAAAGAAATTTCTCCTAATGCCCAGTCTAAACTTCCCTTGGCGCAACTTGAGGCCATTTCCTCTCATCCTATCGCTAGTTACTTGGCAGAAGAGACCAACACCCATCTCACTACAACCTCCTTTCAGGTAGTTGTAGAGCGCGATGAGGTCTCCCCTCAGCCTCCTCTTCTCCAGACTAAACAACCCCAGTTCCCTCAGCCGCTCCTCATAAGACTTGTGCTCCAGGCCCTTCACCAGCTTCCTTGCCCTTCTCTGGACATGCTCCAGCACCTCCATGTCCTTCTTGTAGTGAGGGGCCCAAAACTGAACACAGGATTCGAGGTGCGGCCTCACCAGTGCCGAGTACAGGGGCACGATCACCTCCCTACTCCTGCTGGCCACACTATTCCTGATGCAGGCCAGGATGCCATTGGCCTTCTTGGCCACCTGGGCACACTGCCGGCTCATGTTCAGCCGGCTGTTGACCAGCACCCCCAGGTCCTTTTCCTCTGGGCAGCTTTCCAACCCCTCTTCCCCAAGCCTGTAGCGTTGCATGGGGTTGTTGTGGCTGAAGTGCAGGACCCGGCACTTGGCCTTGTTAAACCTCATACAGTTGGCCTCAGCCCATCGATCCAGCCTGTCCAGGTCCCTCTGCAGAGCCTTCCTACCCTCCAGCAGATCAACACTCCCGCCCAACTTGGTGTCGTCTGCAAACTTCCTGAGGGAGCACTCGATCCCCTCGTCCAGATCATTGATAAAGATACTGAACAGGACCGGCCCCAGTACTGAGCCCTGGGGAACACCGCTCGTGACCGGCCGCCAACTGGATTTAACTCCGTTGACCACAACTCTCTGGGCCTGGCCGTTCAGCCAGTTTTTTACCCAGCGAAGAGTGTACCTGTCTAGGCCGTGAGCCGCCAGCTTCTCTAGGAGAATGCTGTGGGAGACAGTGTCAAAGGCCTTACTGAAGTCCAGGTAGACCACATCCACAGCCTTTCCCTCATCCACTAGGTGGATCACTTGCTCGTAGAAAGAGATCAGGTCAAGCAGGACCTGCCTTCCCTGAACCTGTGCTGTCTGGGCCTGATCCCCTGGTTGTCCTGGACATGTTTGTGAGCGCCCTTAAAACGAACCGCTCCATAATCTTCCTCGGCACCGAGGTCAGGCTGACCGGCCTTTAGTTCCCCGGATCCTCCTGCCGGCCCTTCTTTCAGATGGGCGTCACATTGGCAAGCCTCCAGTCATCTGGGCCTCCCCCGTTAACCAGAACTGCTGGTAAATGATGGAGAGTGGCTTGGCAAGCTCCTCCGCCAGCTCCCTCAATACCCTCGGGTGGATCCCATCTGGCCCCATAGATGTCTTGGAAGATATCAAATGGCAATGGACTCTTCTGTATTGGTTGCTGAACTGAGCTCTGAAAGTCCAGCCACTGTTCTGTCTCTAACTTTGTCCAGAAGTGGACGCCTAGGGATGAGCATACACCACACTTCCTTCCCACATCCTCCCAGGCTCCATTTTTCAGGTCAGGAACTTCTGGAGCTGGTTGTAGTTTCTCTACTCATTGAGGATGCGGTCCTAAAAAGTGTAACTGTTAACGATTTGTCAGAAAACAACACATTTTTTTCCCCATAAAGAATAATGTAATTGAAAGGAGATGTATGTAGGGACTACAGAAATACACCCAGTTTAAATACATGAAGACAATGTATGTGATATGGAAGACAGAGAAACATGTACAGGACCATCAGGATCACCGACTTTAGGAAAGGCTGGCATTGTGCAAACAGCTTTTTGGAGGCTGGAGTGCTGATTGCTTTTTAAAATAAAAATCAATACAAGAATACTTGCTAGCTTCAGATTTTGATTGGTAGATTACTTTGTCAGACAAGATCAAATGATGTCAACATTTTACTGTTCTTTCTGCCTTTCTGTACAGTTACATTTCCAATATTGTCATAATTTTTGTTAGATGCCTACTGCTCATCAAAGTCAATCAAATCAACCATGGGCAAAGGAAGGAAAAGTGGAATAATGATGGTGGTTATCAGAGCAGGGTATTAAGTGATTGGCAACAGAAATCTGAAATGGTGGCTAGAGACGCGATGAGGTGTTAGTGTAGTAGCCTGGATTTTTTTCCTCCCTTAGCTTTTCTCCCTTTGCTTTCCTCAAAAACAGAAACAAATGTTTAATGTTTACAACACCCATTGGCAAAGGCCTCCACAGTTTAATCACATGTGTGAAAAGCCACAACTTTTTGTACAGCAGATATGTCTCTTCAGCTGATTCATTTAATGCCCCTTGTTCCTGCAATGGAACAGTGAGAATTCTCTCCATACTGCACACGATTACATATCACCATTCTGTTGTCCCTCTTCCAGGCTGAAGACTGCTGTCTTAAATATTCATTTCCTAAATAGAAGACATTCCGAATCTTTGATTACCCTAGCTACCCTTTTCTGAACTTTTGCCGATTACACTTAATCTTTTTAGAGGTGGGGCAGCCAGAACTGCCCACAATATTCAAGGTGCAGACAAACCCTGGATGGAACAGTGATATAATGAAGTTCTGTATTGTTCTAACTTTTCAAATAATTCATAAAAATTACTTTTTACTGAGCATTGAGCTGATTTTTCCTGGGTTTATCCAACCTAGTAGTTTTTTCAGAGCATAGCGTTTTGCACAGGAAATTAGGTTTGCTTGATTTTTTTTCCCCATGTGTATTTCTATATTTATATCTCTTAAATTTCATCTGCCATGTTATTGCCCAGTTGGTGAGCTTCGTAAGATCCTTTCCACAGGTGGTCCTCAACTTAAGTATACTGATTAATTTAGTATTATTAGAAAAATGTTGTCCTTTCCCTGTTCAATGCTTTCCTAGTCATAATTAAATGTGTTAAAAACACAGGTCTCAGCAATGGTTTCTGAGAAACTCCACTGAAAGAACTCACCATGTGCTCCTATCCTCTGTTTCATGCCCTTTAACTCATTATTTATCTTTATAAGGAACTTCTCTTGTATCTCAGGTTTTTTTTTCTTTAAACATGATTTGGTGAGATAAGCTGTCTTTTCTATGTGACTATTTGTCCTGGTTCCGGTGGGACAGGGTTACCTTTCTTCCCAGTAGCTTGGGGGGTGTGCTGTGTTTTGGGTTCGGTGTGAAAGGAGCGTTGATGGCCCATTGATGCTTTGGCTGTTGCTGGGTGGTGCTTGCACCGGGAGGGGGAAGCACAGCCGGGGTGGTGGACCCAGCTGGCCAGTGGGGTATTCTATACAGTGTGACATCATGCTCAGTATAAAAACCAGGTGTGTGGGGGGCTCGCCCCCCGTTCGTGACACGCGGTCGGCGGTCGGTGAGCGGTTGCGTTGTGCATCACCTGCTTTGTGTATTCTGTTATTGTTGTTGTTCTCATTGTTATTATTACTGTTCTACTTCGTTTTATTTCAATTATTAAACTGTTTTTATCTCAACCCGGGAGTTTTCCTACTTGTACCCTCCCGATTCTCTCCCCCATCCCACTGGGGGGGGGGGTGTGATCGAGCGGCTGTGTGGAGTTTATTTTTGCTGGCTGGGGTTAAACCACGACACTATTTCTGTTTTGGTTACAGGTGGAATAGACAGCTATATAAAACTATGCATCTAATATTCAGGCAGAAGAAATCAGGTAGAAGTAATCCTATCTTTCAATCATAGAATTAAACTATATAAGTGTATACAAAGGATCCTGTTATTATTATTGTGGTCAGGTCAGAGAGAACCTGCGTGTAATACTTTTCTCTGGTTGAAAGACAAAAAAAAGAATGTGGTACTGAGAAAATTATTAAAAAGATCAGTATATCTGCATTTATCAATAAAGCAGAATCATTTAGAGAGATTTTCTACAGATCATTTCAAAAAAGATTATGTAGGATTAAAGGTGGCTCAAGGAAGGAAGTAAGGGTAAGGATATGGAAGACTTTCTAATGTGGAGAGAATGTAAAGTTTAGGATTGTTTACATTAGAATAGGTAGGACGTACAAAGTCCTAGTAATAATTATAATAATATTATAATTATAATACTGTGTTGGAGAAAGAAATTATCTTTCCATTTCTCAGGAAAGAATGCAAAGAGAAGTTTCAATGACATTAAAAGCGTAAATATTTATGTAATTCTCCACACAACATATGGCTGAGTAAAGTGGCTGCTGAGGTCTTTGTCATGGGAGTTCACTGGGGCCAAGGTTTTAGTAGTCTTGGAAAAGGCTGTTAATGGCCTTTCATCTGAATCTGTCTCTAGACTCCACTAGGTTTGACTCACATGCTTCTACGTAGGCATGTGTACCATTAGAGAGATCCCTAGCTACTGCCCTCAACTCCAGCTATCTCTCCGAAAAGGTATTAGACATATCATCTGTGTTGTATCTGTCACCTGTGAAAGTATCTCTTCAGTCTTATATGACTGTGAATAACAAATAGTAGTAGACATCTATATGTAGACAGCTGAATCAAGTTCATTGAGTAAGGATGTGATCTAGTTAACTAAACATGTCTCCAGGAGGTTTTGTAATACCTAGTATAATCTACCCTGCCTCCAGCTCCCATTTGGGAAGTACATGTCTAGAGAACAAATCTTATGAGGAACAGCTAAGGGAACTGGGACTGTTTAGTCTGGAGAAGAGGAGGCTGAGGGGAGACCTCATCGCGCTCTACAACTACCTGAAAGGAGGTTGTAGCGAGGTGGGTGTTGGTCTCTTCTGCCAAGTAACTAGCGATAGGACGAGAGGAAATGGCCTCAAGTTGCACCAAGGGAGGTTTAGATTGGATATTAGGAAAAATGTCTTCACCAAAAGGGTTGTCAAGCCTTGGAACAGGCTGCCCAGGGAAGTGGTAGAGTCACCATCCCTGGAGGTATTTAACAGACGTGTAGATGTGGAGCTTAGGGACGTGGCTTAGTGGTGGACTTGGCAGTGTTAGGTTAACGGTTGGACTCAATGATCTTAAAGGTATTTCCAACTTAAATGATACTATGATTCTATGATTCTATGATTCTTAAAAGTCCCTCGTCAAATCTGCCAGCCCTTTGTGGATGTTTTGGTGTATATTCCAAGTGAGGCAATCTACAAAGTAAAACAAACATCATTTATTTCATAAACTTTTTTTAACTTTTTCTTATAACTTTCCAAAGGGATATTGCTGTAGTATATCAGCCAATACACACATTCTATGGGTACACCCTTTGTTTTCTTCAGCTGTTATAACAGGGTTTTATAAATTGCTTTCTGTGCTTCGCTGAGTCTAGTTATTCTTGTGTCACTTGGAACAAGGTTTCCTAAAAATTAAGTATGTACTGAATAGACTATTTCAGTTGGAAGGGACCTACAATAATCATCTAGTCCAACTGCTTGACCAATTCAGGGCCAATCAAAAGTTAAAGCATGTTATTAAGGGCATTGCCCAAATACCTCTTAAACACTGACAGGCTTGGGGCACCGACCACCTCTCTAGGAAGCCAGTTCCAGTGTTTGACCAGCCTCTCAGTAAAGAAATGCTTCCTAATGTCCAGTCTAAACCCGCCCTGGTGCAGCTTTGAACCATTCCCACGCGTCCTATCTCTGGATCCCAGGGAGAAGAGACCAGCATCTCCTTCTCCCCTTCCCCTCCTCAGGAAGCTATAGAGAGCAATGAGGTGGCCCCTCAGCCTCCCTTTCTCCAAACTAGGCAAGTCCAAAGTCCTTAGCCACTCTTCAGAGGACATGCCTTCCAGCCCTTTCACCAGCTTTGTTGCCTTCCTCTGGATGCATTCAAGGACCTTCACATCCTTCTTAAATTGTGGGGCCCAGAACTGCACACAGCACTCAAGGTGAGGCCGCACCAACGCTGAATATAGCGGCATAATCACCTCTTTTGGCCGGCTGGTTACTCGTGTTTGGTGCACCTCAGGATGCGGTTTGCCCTCTTGGCTGCCAGGGCACCTTGCTGACTCCTATTGAGCCTGCTGTCCACCAGCACCCCCAGATCCCTTTCTGCAGGGCTGCCCTCCAGCCACTCCTCTCCCAATTTATACTTGTGCCTGGTATTACTCCATCCCAGGTGCAGGATCCAGCATTTGGACTTGTTAAATTTCATCCCATTAGTCATAGCCCAATGCTCCAATCAATCTTGATCCCTCTGCAAGGCCTCTTGTCCCTCAAAAGAGTCAACAGCACCTCCCAGTTTGGTATCAGCAGCAAATATGCTAGTGGTGCATTCAACTCCTGCATCCAGATCATTCATGAATATATTGAACAGAACTGGCCCTACAACTGAACCCTGAGGAACACCACTGGTGACCGGTCACCAGCCAGATGTAGCCCCATTCACTACAACCCTTTGAGCTTTGCCCTTCAAACTATGTATGAAGCAGCGTATTTCCAAAATTATTCTGAATAAATTTCTAGTTTTGGCAAAATTATCCTTCAAGTTATCCTGTAAAAGTAACAATTAAGATTACTAAATTGGTCAAAGAGTACACAAGATTACAAAACTTTGGTATATAAAATTTCTTTTTAAAAAACAACGCAGTTAAACAAATGACAACTTGCAAGTTAAGTTCCCACTTAAAAGAACAAACAAAAAAACCCAAAAATTAAAGCCTTCCAAAATACAGATATGTATTCTTCACCCAGTGCACTGTGAACCCGCTCATCCCACAGTTGGACAATTTGTCCAGAAGGATGCTGTGAGGGGCAGTATCAAAAGCCTTACTAAAATCCAGAAAAACTACATCCACCGCCTTCCCTTCATCGACTAGGCGGGTGACCTTATGATAGAAGGATATCAAATTAGTTAAACAGAACTTTCCTTTTGTGAACCCATGTTCACTGTGCCTAAAGAATAATGATTGCATTATTCTTTAAATGCCTTTCAATAGTACTCTGTATAATTGCCTCCATAATTTTTCCAGGAACTGAGGTTAGACTAACAGGTCTGTAGTTCCCTGGGTCTTCCCTCATGCCCTTTTTGTAGGGGCTTCTAAATATCACCTTGCATTAATATTTCATCTTGATCCATGCAGAAGAAATTTTTCTTACATCACATCAGGTCAGTAGTATTTGAATTTGTCAATAAAGGTTTACTAAGCACAAAACATTTTTCAGAAATCTGATTACCAGCTTTGACTCATCTGCTGCCTATTGATGGATGGGTAGCTGTATACCTGTCTGTATTATCACTCAAAGGACAGGATTAAAAATCTTGCTTTTTGCATAGAAAACAAGATATACTCTCTTCAGTAAGCAAGCCAGCATGGAACCTTTGCACATCCTGAGAAACAGCAGTTGTTTGACTAACTGCCCTATACTGCAGCACTGTTAACCTCTGTCATCATTTTAGACACTGTCAGTCAACAGTTTGGTGTATCATAGCCAAATGACTCCTTCAAAGCTGCCATACATATACAGGACTTTCTCAGGTGTAGAGAGATTAACAGACAGCTGACAAAGGATTCTGGTCATTCTAGACTCCTTAGTGATTTTTACAAAGCTAAAATTGGCTGTAGACATCAAATGGATATGTGCTTTAACCTTTGTATTGACAGCATATTGTGACAAGGGGTAGAAAAACTGTCACAGTCTTGGTCACCTCCTTGCTATGTGAAAGACCCAGGAAACCTGGCTTGCTGTGTCAGGAGGGGAGTGCTGGTGTCACAGACAATAACCGCTGCTACAGGTGTAAATAATTTCTCAGAAGCAATAATTACTATTTCCACTTCTCTCGCTGTAAGAAAAGTCCAGCCTTCATCCTCGAGGCAGCAAAATTCAATTTTCCTTGCACAGTTGAGAAAACAGAGCTGGTTCAGGACAATTCGTACAATAGAAAGCCAAGCAAAATAACTCCTACTAGAAAGATTTTCTCTTAACACACTTTCTCTGTACCTCTCAGCTGTGCTCCTCTAAGTGAATCAATCTGCTCTGTGGGAAAGTACAAAGTGGAAATAAATATATGGGAAATAAGCATAATGGTACCAAAATCCAAAGTGAAGTGAAAAGATTTTTTTTTTCCATTGTTTTGCCTTATCAAGAAAGGAATTATTTTGCTGCTAAAGTTATTTCATCTCCTTAGCAGGTTGTCAGAGAAACTAAAATTTTAAGGGACATAGTATCGTGATAATGTATTTCCCAATAAAAATGGTGTGGAAGATTGTTGGTTTTTTTTTAATTATAGTTACATGTTATGAACTGAATATTTCAGGGTGTATAGAAGAGTTGTGAAAGCTTGTCTATGAAAATGATTCATAAAACCTGTGATAAAACAACTTCTTGGAATATTTCAACTCCACAATAGTATTTTTAATGAGATTGTTTAGAAAACCAATGTTTTCCCATATGATTTCATTTTCTAGCTTTATGAAACCTAGATTTAGTTTTATGAAACCATTTTTCCAAGAAATTGCACATCTGCTTTTAAATGTTCAGAAGCTTTATCTCCAAGGAAGACAATCTTGTGCAGATGACCAGTGTCCAGAGCAGCCCCACAAGTGTTGGCAGTCGCAGCCCTAGCTCTGCCTACATGTCAAGACAGTGGCAAGCAAACCAACTGCAGTCCCAAAGCTCCTTTAGTGTAGGAACTCAAAAAACAAGTTTTGTAGCTGAAGCAGAGTAAAGAAGAAAAAAGTCTTCCAGATAGGAACTGTCTTGTGTTCCACGTGCTGGGACATGAATATAGCTGGTGAACATCTACAGGTGATCAAGCAGACCACTACAGAGCCATTCTGAAGATAATACTGAGAACATGAATAACTTCTACTAGGTATTGACCCTCTGCACTCTGAATCAGAAGGAACCAATAAACTGTATTTCCTCTCTTAGAACCCGCCTAGTGATGTCTTCAAATCAAGGCTTCCATGTTGACACAGGAAATCTGCTATAGCAAAAAGCAGAATTTCCGTAGTCAAAGACCTATTATTGACCTTACATAAAAGTGAAATTTATGATCTGTGATATATATGGGGTCAGAATAGATATCAAATGTCCTCATCATTGTTAAACTCTGGCTGAGTATGAATTTACTTCACTTATTTTTAGTTGACAGGCCTTTAGTGTAAGTCTCCTAAGCTATGTCTGTGGTAAAAAGAGAGAATCACCAGAAGGCGATTTCTTGAGTCATCCTCTGCATGTACCTGTGTCTGTCTACTGAGGACATTGCGGTCTGTCTAGCAGTTTTAACTGAAAAAACAGCAAAAGAAAGGAAAATTACCTTTAATGTGTAATTTTTATGGAAAGGAATTCAAGCTGTTGATCTCAGAAGGTTCCTACAGTCCTGTATTGCTGAAAGGCCAGGTCTCCATTTTTTTCCATGCAACTAGTTCTTGAATTCAGCATGTGTGTCCTGGTTTTGGCTGGGATAGAGTTAATTTTCTTCCTAGTAGCTGGTGTAGTGCTGTGTTTTGGATTTAGTATGAGAATAATGTTGATAACACACTGATGTTTTAGTTGTTGCTAAGTAGTGATTACGCTTGTCAAGGACTTTTCAGCTTCCTATGCTCTGCCAGTGAGGAGGTGCACAAGAACCTGGGAGGGATCTCAGCTAGCACAGCTGACCCAAACGAGCCAATGGGGTATTCCATACCGTATGATGTCATGCTCAGTATATAAACCGGGGGGAGTTGGCCGGGGGGCAGTGATTGCTGCTTGGGGACTGTCTGGGCATCGGTTGGCGGGTGGTGAGCAATTGTATCGTGCATCACTTGCTTTGTATATTCTTTTGTTGTTGTTGTTGTTGTTGTTGTTATTATTATTACTACTATTACTATTTTACTTTATTTCAATTATTAAACTGCTCTTATCTCAACCCAGGAGTTTTCTTACTTTTACTCTCTCAATTCTCTCCGCCATCCCACTGGAGTGGGAGGGAGTAAGCAAGCAGCTGTGTGGTGTTTAGTTGCTGGCTGGGGTTAAACCACGACAGTGTGAGTGAAGCTTTCCTAGAAATTAAGGTCGAGTTGTTTGTGAAAAGCATTGCAAATATTTTGATGTTATTTCTTTATTATAAAACACTATCTCAATTGTGTTATAGATACTATAGATACTACAGTATCTAGTACTAGGAAGGAGCTACAGAAATGGGCATGGGCATTTGTAACCGATTTTGCAGGACCATAGCAGGGCCACAGTTCTGCATTCAGATCTGTGCTACTGTCTGCCATGAGGCAATTCAGTTTTAAATACAGTCTTGTAAGAGTACTTAACCATTTTGAAACTTCTGTGAAATTCTAGGTAAGCAGTATTCAACACTGATTCATGTCAAGTGTTGATTTCTGTTACAAGCAGAGGAACTACATAGCAATGCGCTCTTGTTCCGTAACTAAAGGATCTGGTAAAGTTAGTGACTCTCTCATTAAAGAAACAAGCTGTGGACTTAGGCTGTTTAGTAAGAAAAGGATTTTCTCCACCCCCATCCAGACTATAAGTATGCTCATTAGAATTCAGAAGTCCCCCATTCCTGTTTAAATGAAGACCCTTTACACTTGCTTTAGGGATGACAGAACTGACTTTGGATAAAGGGAAGTGGTAACATGCAGAAATGATGCTGGAAGGTTGAGATTCATCTCACAAGATAAGATATCCAAAGGTTGAGATTCATCCACTCTAAGCCCTTAGCTCTTTCTGTCATCAGTGGAAAGAGCTGGGGGCTCCAGAGAATGATTCATCTCAGCTGTCCTAGACCTATGTCATGGTGAGACGAACCACACTCTGAAGGTGCCTGTTCTCTCCTGTGACTATAAATGAATTACAATGTGATTAAATCAGACTTTAAAACTTGGAGTTAAAACTAATTTTATGATACCTAACTGGGAGTAGATGAATCCCACTTCAAGTGTATTTTTGTTTTGACCTTTTTTCAATGTAAAGAAAATAAATTATGTCATTATAATCTTTCAAAGAACACAACTGTCATCAAAGTGAAATGAAGCAATGATTACAGGTAGAACAATTTTTATAGATTTTTATTGGTATCTTTAGCCTGAAGATAAGCATTTTTTTACAGTAGAAAGTGAATACAAAGAATATAACTTATAAGTGATTAATAGCTGTGCACTTTCAGCATAATGTACTGTAATTTATTTCCTGCTGTGCTCATGATTAGATTCATCACACTTAACTTCACCAAAGCTAAAAGTTACCTGCCTAAAAGTTAGAAACCTATCAGTTAAACACTTAAACTATTTATGTAGACTCTAGTGAGAGTCACTGTTAAAATAAAAGCACTTCCAGGAGATTTATCATGCCATCCTAACATATATCCATAGCAGGCAGAATAAATTGCCATTTCTAATGACAACTCCAGAGAGGGCTTAAATAACTAGATTAGAATGGATGATCAGGAAGAGGACGTAGCTGAAGCCTTTTTTAGGCAGCTGGAGAAAGCCTCATAACCACAGACCTTGGTACTCATGGATATCTTTAACCACACCAATACCTGCTGGAAGAACAATATGTCTGGGCACAAACAATCCAGAAGATACTTGAAATATATTAATACAATTTCTTGATACAGGTGATCAATGAACTGAATAGAGACAGTGCTCTGTTACACCTGCTACTCGCAAACAAGAAAGTACCGGCTGAAGGTATGAAGGTCAAGGGCAGCCTTGACCACAGGGCAGTGCAATCATCTAGTGTATCAACCACACCTCTTAATTTTGTATCATCTGCAAAATTGCTGAGGGTGTGCTTTGTTCCAGACGTCCACTTATCTAATCTGTACTTTCTCAGTTTGTCTGTGAGAGAGACAGTCTTAAAAGCCTTACTAAAGTCGAGATAAACAATATCTACTGCTCTTCCCTAATCCACCAAGTCAGTCATCTCATCATAGAAGGCTAGTAGGTTGGTCAAGCATGATTTTGCCTTTGTAAATCCATGCTGACTACTCCCAATCACCTTCTTGTCTGTTCTTCATATGTTTTGAAATTGTTTTCAGGATGATTTACTCCACCAGCTTCCCAGGGCTGGCTCCCTTCAGCCCTGCTTTATGCTTTTCAAGGTCTCTCCGGTCTGCATCACCCTATGTCCTTTGCTTGCCAACCTTCCTCACTTGACTTTGGGTCATCATGTCTCTCCTCCATTGTTCCTACTTTAAAGCTGTCTTTACCAGGTTGGCCACCCTTTGAGTAAAGATGCTTTTGCCCTGTGTGGTCAGATGGTTGCCATTTCTTCCTAACAGTCCTTGGTCCTCAAAGAGGATCTCACAGTTGTAAAACCTGAATTCCTATTGTCAACACCAGTTGTGCAAACAGCTCCAATTAATACTAATCACAGTTTCAACTAATTTATAGATTTTTTATCTATCCTACACAGTGCCTTATTAATATGAGGATTGGCTTCCTTTCCAAGAAGAGACTTCACAGTAAAAAAGGTATAAAGATGAAGGGTTTTTATTCTTGTAACTGGCAGTTGACATTAGCTGTGGAATATTTCTTGGAAATTCATGAGACTCTTCCATCCCAGAGGTCAATGCTCCTTTAGTACAAAAAGAAAAGAAAGAAAAAAAAGTCTTTAAAAGCCAAACTAACAAGTGTGCTTCCCACTGGGCTTGTGAATGCTTTGCTTGCTGTACCTTGTTAAATGTAAATTTAAAACAAGTCAGGTAGATACCTGCTGAAAAACATGTAGCTTCACTGTCTAAGTGGGTCATACCCAAATCTGTCACAAAGGACGTGACTGCTAAATAATCTAAAAATGATGTTCATGATCAGTCCTTTTTTTATAAACAGACTGCTCTGCCCCTAAACTTCCCAGAGCAGCCCCAGAGCTTAGAAAGCATCAGAAAGGCTGACTTCAGCTTTTATAGTGAAGGGGTTTTATCTCTGACAATGGGATTTATCTCACCTAAATTTAGAGGTAGGACTCAGTTGAAGGTTAAGACACCTGCATTTTGATATCTGTATGTAGTTGTCTTTATGGGATTATAGGTGTCTAAACTCTTTGCCAAAGGAAACCATAGCCATACCATCAGTGGATTTTAGGAGATGATTCAGCTGAACAGAAGCCTAATACACGATTCTGTTGCCGTAGGCTAGGCAGGTATCTAACCTGTTCAGGGCTGCCTAACCAGAGGTACCAAGTGCAAAAGGCTGGCAGCTATGGCACAGCAAATACATGAGACCTGTGTCCTTCTGCAATGGCAGCTGGAAGCTGGGACTGACCCATATGGGTGTCCTGTGAGTATGATGAGGTTAAGGAGAGGAACTGGCTAATTTTCCTGCCTAAACTTGCGTAGGGTGAATAGTTCCCAGAATATGGTTTCACTGATGACTTATTTTATTTATTTCTTCCACAATTTTCATTTCTATAGGACAAAGCAGGCACCTGCAATGATCCAGCCTTTCCTCGTCATATGTCAGAAAGTGCCCTGCAAGAATCAGCACTGAGATACCTACAGCCTTCTCCTCAACCCTTGTACATTTTCCTTTGCTGAACATGCATGAACAGATAAAAGCAGGGCTCAGCATTTCATTTTGTACTGATAGCTTTCAAGCACTGTGAACCTTGATCCATTGTTAAGGCTATTAATTACTATATAGCGTATATTTGATGATACCAAAGGCACATTCAGATATTTCCATTACATAGGCATTGCATTATGAAAATTATTGGATTTATTCTGAACAGTGCACCACAAACCAAATTACAGTTCTTTGTCAAATATGCTCTGCTTCAGCAATTCTTTATTGACAGACCTAAAAGAAATGCTTACTGAATTCACAATCAAAAGAAGACAATATATCTATTTGAATATGAAAATCACTGATATTACAATGACTTTCCTTATGTAAAATCATGATCAAGCAAAATATTTCCATCTATTCAAGCAATGTGAAATTTCAGATAACAGTAACTCTTACATTTGTTCACTGTTTCCCATCAGTTGTCTTAAGTAAGCCTTGCCATCTAGCATGTGGAATTCTAATAATACCATTATTTAGTTAATGAAATTGAGGAAGAAATTATATAATTTGCCACAGCTACAAATGGAGTTACTTTAAAACCAGGAGTTCTTGAAGAGCTGAATAAATAATTATATGAATGTGGAAGTAGAGCAACTCTAATATGTTTACCAGTGGGTACGTATGCCAAATGCTCCTAATACACTTTAGTTTTGGTAAAAATTCAATTTTTACAAGTATGCAAAATACTCAGGGCACCTACAGATTTATTTTGTTTTTCTGTGATTTTTTTTTTTTCCTAAATTCCATCGGTCCATGGAACTTTCCCTTCATTTATGTTAACTGAGAATGAAAGACTGAAGTAATACAGGGAGTGTCTATCTTTCAGGTGACTGATGTAATCAAAATGATTAGGGTGACACAAATGTCTTCAGTGTTCTGTTCTGCACCAAATACATAAACCTCTACTGTTCACAGAGGCAGAACGGATGAGCTTACCAGTCACGCACATACAGTGTTAAAACATAGTTTTCTTAAAACCAGAGAGATGTATTTGATAAATCAACAGTTTTCAGCATGCCACTGCAGCTCTTGACTCCTACTCATGTGTTATATTTTGCATTCTCCTTCCTGTCTGGTGAACCGCCCCGGTCTCCTCAAAGGAAAAATAGACATACTTTGAGTTACTAAATAATAAATAAGAATCATCTAGTTTTGTAACATGGAACATTGCACAGCTTATGAGTGCTATCCTTCCCCCATCAAAGTAACTATAGGCTGGGGTTTAAGTGATGGGTAATTGTAGACTCATTTGAAATGTAAAACCAGTTCTAGATCAAACCTACGAGAATTAATATTAACAAAAAAGTGCGAGTGCCTGGCACCTCAGCTGAGGCTGGGCCTCCACTTTGCCAGATTTGGTAAGCTCCCTGGAGATGGCTTGGGTTCTCTAGGATGTCTCAAATGGCAATAGTCTCCTTTGCTGGACACCTGAGTCATGTTTAGTGGATTTAATCCCTCTCTGGACACCTCTGACTACATGCATTCAATGTCAGTTGACTGCACTGGAGATTTAATAACAGAGACCACTAAATGTCTTAGTCTTTTTCTCAAGGTGAACCTTACTTCCTTCACGCTCACTGTTTAGGATATAAAAAGACTAGAGAAATATGATTGTAAGAGATTACACTTTGTACACATCTGGGTGAGATGACTGTCAGAGGTAGCGTGGGCAATAAAGGTCCCTCAGAAGAACTGCAGCAAAGTGAGATCAAGCAGTTTGTCATTGTCATAGGCAACCTGAGACAGCATGGCGTCCTTGCAGTCTCAACATGGAGCATTCACCACAAAGACGTCTGTCCTCTCAAATGCAAACACAGGTTAGAAACATAATTAGCGAAGGAAAAATTGGCTGTGTTGAAAGATATGGAAAGTTGCTACCCATCTATTTTCAAATAGCAGTGGGAAGGGGCTGGGGGATGTCTTCCTGGCAGCTGATATCATGCAGGCATATTCTTCTCCATCTGGCAAGCCGAGCATGCAAATTCAGTCCCTGAAAACTGAGAAAATGGCAGCAACTCAGAAAAGACATTTCTTTGTTCCACAGCTAGGTGTTTCTGGTGTGGCTGTAGCCACAGAAGATCACAGGAATTTCCATGCATCCCCTTTTCAAGGAAAACAATACTTTTACATAATTTAATATGAATTCTAACAATATCTAATATGAAAGAGAAAGGAAAATGTTTGTTTTCAAGCAGTAATTTAGGGAATATATACTAAATATTTAATTTAAAACTAAGCTTCTTTTATGTTTTTGCAAACAAAGGAAAAGCCTATATCGGCAGAATATTAATCCTGTTTACAAAACACAAATCAGGTGAATGACCTTTACCATTCCTTGCGTTTTACTTGAATGCAGGCTTTTCTGAACTTGGTGATTCTGGCATTTTCTTACCAGAAGACAATATCAGAAAATAAGTCACCCATAGCAACATTAATCTTGCTCTATATTTTGTTATTATCCAGTGTCCATTGCTGTATATCCTGAGCTTAAGTTATGTTGTCTAACTGAACTAATTTCTAACCTCATTTTGATTTAAAGTTTTCAGACTCTGTTGTTTTGCTCATAAATTCAATATTCTTGTATCTATGGCAACAAGAAGATGTGCATACTCTGTCTTAAATATTATCTCACTAAAAAGTCAAACACTTGAAATGGAAAGCACTTTGCATGTCAGAACTTCACTGTATTTCAGATAGACAATTATGAACAAGAAATCAAATGTGTAGTGACTTTACTGCTGGATGTACTGTAATTACATCTCTGCTTCACATCTCTACTTTTATGGCTCAAGGTTTTTCAAAATGAAAAACAAAGTGCTGCATCTTTATTTATTAAATGTTAATGCATTTCTAACAGGAAGACTTAACTCTACAAATGTTTAACAATTATGTGGAATGCACTGAAGTGCTCTCAGCTTAATCAGTTTGTTTTCATCTTTTTATTTTAATTTTCACTGGAATTCAACAGCAAGAGATTGGTCTTAACAAAAATACAGGGATAGGAATCAGCACATTTTACACAGACTCCAACTCACCTCCAAGTTTTGGTGAGCCAAAACAGTAAAGACCAGTATAAGCAGTGAAGAGAAGCTAGAAGTACTCCTTCAGTGTGATCTTCTCACCCAAAATAGGTCCCTGAAATTAGCTAAACAAAATCAGCTTTAGGAAACTATCAATATATTCTGACATGTCCCCAGTAATTATAAACAAACTTAGGAACTTTCTTTATGAGCATTGGCTTCCCAGGACCCTAAAATGTGCTTGGAAGATGGTACACAAAATAACGCTATTAGAGCCAAGGTTGGAATCCAGACAGATACAACTTCCAGAATAGATTACAGTCCAGTTTTATATCAATTACTAATGTCCAAATACTTTCAAGAAGAGCTAGGACAGTCATTTAGTCATCAAAGTTAAAGTCTCCGTGTTTGAAAATGCCACCCTCATTTTTCTTTCTTATGGAGCAGTAGTAGAACAGAGAATAAATAATCAGACGTGAATTACATTTTAAAAAACTGGTCAGAATTATTTGTAGTAAAACACAAAAAAGCAGATTCTGAGATGAAGAAGAATTTAACTGAACACTGCACGCAATTATCTGTATTGAATTTTTAAGGGGAAATGCCCCATCCCTGGAAGTGTTCAAGGCCAGGTTGGATGGGGCTTTGAGCAACCTTGTCTAGTGGAAGTTGTCCCTGACCATGGCAGGGCGGTTGGAACTAGATGATCTTTAAGGTCCCTTCCAACCCAAACCATTCCATGATTCTATGATTCTATGCAGGAAAACACGCAAGAATTAGAGTTTGTTTCATATCATAAACCCTGTTTTGAGAATATACAGTTCTTCAGCATTGTTTCCATCTGAATAAACAAACTGCGAAATGTGAACAGACTTTTTGATACTTTGTTTTCTGATGATGTATTAGAATAAAGGTACACCTTGGGTTCAGATGACTGTACCTTAAGCCAACATATCAGCTTGGAGTTGCAGTTCTGCTTTCCTTAATGAATTTGAAGACCACCACTTCACCTTGACTGTCCTATACCTATACCTATATAGGTCCTATATACCTATACACTGAAAATAAATTGGCATGTTCAAACAAGCAATTGCTCCTCAGTTTGAAGAAACTTCTGTTATACTTCAGGGAGGTTTGAAGGAACCTGTGTTAGAAACCCTTTATTCTGTATGAGTGTAGGGGAAAGAACAGGAGAGGTTGGCCCTGCAATTTCTTTTCTATGTTTATAGTCTTTCCTGAGATGACAGCTCTCAGATGGAGAGAGATAGAAACATTTGGAGCAGCTCATTGTTAATGAGATTTCTCTCTTAACAGGTATCTTATTCCTCTTTTATTTTTCTCTTCATTCTCATTTTTGTTCTACTCCTCTATTATTCTTCTCTTTGTGTCTTTGGGTTTTTTATGTTTAACATGCATGTAAAGCACAAATTGAATGCCAAGCTAAGGTCAACAGTTCCAAATGATGCCTGCAATATTTTGTTCAATTTAATTTTCTCTTCGTGCTTTACCTACAGATCAGTCTTGACTTTCATAGGTGCTGACTACTCACAACTTCCACTAGCTTGTTTTAATATTGCTATGGACTAAGTCTTAAAAAAAGCCCAGCAACTCAAAGGTGTCTTAAGTTTGGATTGACTCAAAAAAACCCCCAGCAATGTGACACTGAATCAATAAATTATTTTGGCTATCTTCATCTTCTGACATTCAAATTGTAAAAATAAATTTTCAGGACAAGAAAATTTCACACAACCAGTTTTGCTGGATTTTACTTGGACATTCAAGGTCACAAATTGCTTCTGAAACTCTTGGTTTTAGCTTCCAAAAGCAGAGGAGCACAAAGACTGAAACTTTCCATTCCCAAATAAAGACTAAGCATGATTAGACCTTACATCTAATAATACAGTGAAAGTTGGGTGAGTGCTTTCCAGAGGATCATCTTCTAACAGTAAATATGGGGGGTTGATCTAAACCTGGGACTCCTATGTGTTACAATAAACAAACAAACAAACAAAAAAAGCAATACTTTCCATATGCTTACATATAAATATAAGGTATATCCCACTGTTCCAATTTCTTCTAGTTTTCCCATTTTTCCCCTACTCTCTAGTTACAGATTTTTAAAAAGAAGAGAAATTAACAGAAGAAAATTTTAATTATAGATGTACCAGTTGACTGTTCTTTAGTGTAGCTTTCCTATGCTCATAGGACAGAATGCAAATTTCTACAGGTAAGGACAGTCAATATTTAGAATTTCAGAAATCAGCTCTTTGATTACCTCATAAAAGCTATTGTAGAAAAGCATGTTACTTATGTACAGCATGATTTTTAAAAAGTGTTGTTTAAAGATTTTTAAAAAGAATATTTAAAAATATTCTCTTTCCCTTTTGCCCTTCTCCCCTAAGTAAGTTCTTCCTATCATGTTGCTTTTTCTGTGTTTTTCTCAGTTTCGAGTATTTTATCATCATCTTAAGCCTAGAGTTCTGGCAATATAATTACAATTATAAACAATCACTATAGATATCAGTTGAATTAATGATGTTTCATACATCATCTTCTTTGACTGAGAAAACTTTCATCAGAACTCAGGAGTTCAATAAACATCAGCTTTGACACATACACTGTCCATTATTGACTAAAGCATTGTGTGCATATTGACATGAGATTTGCCTTGTTTTGTTTTCTGGTTGAAGTGAGCCTCTCAAGACCTGATATCCCATAAGTAATTTGCCCCTTATATTGCTTGTTCGAATCTTGGCTCCGAATGAAGGACAACATCTACAATATTCATACTTGGTTCTTGTACCTTTAAAAATTGTTATCCCACTAGAAGCTTAGACTGGTGAAAACTTATCCTACCCCTCGTTTATTCCTTTCTATAACACTATTTGAAACATCACTGCAGCCATTTCAGTTGCTCCTTGGCCTAAAGTTCACACCCTCGCTATGTCCTCTAGATCAACTTGCTCATTCAATTTTTTGATGCAGTCCTGTGAAGATTTTTCTAAAATCCAAAATTCCTTTGCCTTTAAGACCTTGATGTCGCAGCTTGAAGGTGAGATGTCCCTTCCAAAGATCTTTTCCAGTCCCTGAAGCATACTCTTTTCAAAAGGTAAGGCCATGGCTCCACACCTTTTTGGAATGATGTTCTGTTCTTGTGCTGCTCTGAAGAGGGTTGACATCTGGAAGAAATGATATTATATTCAGTTTGACTCTGCAAGTGATGGAAAGTAGAAAAAAAATGGGCAGGTGGAAGGACAGCCACACTGATTTCCAGAATTCACTCCTGCAGAAACTCTTTTATTTTTCTGGGGTTTGTGCCTTCTGCTTACAAACATTTTTGTTTTTTCCCCCTATTTTTGAGAGTACTACAAGATATTTTTAAAAAGTTATCATTTATCCTCTTCTCTGCAAACGTTAATACTTTACAAAAACCTTTCAGTGTAATGAGAGTTATGTGAGATAGAGTTACCAAGAACTTACATGCAGGGAAAGATAAGAGAAACAAAATCTCAGTGGGTCTGAAGTCCCCCGTGGATGAGCAGCAGGACAGAAGGAAAGCAGGAAGCAGACAAGGGATTTGGGAACTCACTTAGGACGAGAAGAAAAAGTTCCTGCTCCCTGGACTTTTTTTTGTATTTTGCTCTGGTGGTCAGATAAAAATGCATATACAGCTTGAGGAAAGAGGTGTGAAAGCAAGGTTCTGCTTCACCTAGATACACATTATCTAAATAACCAGGGACAGAGATCTGAAATGTAGGTATACCTGCACCTACTATAAACTAAATCTTGGCCCATACTTCCAGCCTTGCGGTAAAAAGTGCAGGTATAGACTAATATATTGAGAAATAGGATCATCACATAATAACTATTAGACTTTCTAGTTTGCATTGAGATATTTTGTGCCTTGGCTGTTTTGTTTCCTCTTTTGATGCCTTAGCACCCCAAAACCAATATATTTGTTAGCAAGGAAGCCATTGGAAATCTATATTGAATTATACATATCTGCATTTTTATGTACATATTGTGCATTTGACTGTGAATAATGAGTAAAATGCAGACATTTCTCAGTTCTCCACACCTGGGAGTAAGAAATATTTCTCACCTTTTTTTTCCCGCCTCTTTTTTTTTTTGGGGGGGGGTGGTGGTGGTGGTGGGATGTTTCTCCCACAGTACTTCCCACTTCCCACTTTGCAATAGCAATATTCTCACTTACCTTCTGGAATGTATGAATTTACTGAAGCTAAAGATCACTGTCTGCATGTGACTGATAGAAGCAGTGTATTACATTGTAATGCTGATATCCCAGTTCCCTTTGGGATCTCACACATTCTTCACACAGAATTTGTAACTCTTTATGGCCTTTTTCCTTATGCATAAGGTAACTAAAGTAATTCTAGAAATCAGACTGAAATTCAGTTTAAGTGAGTGCAAAGATTCCCATTTTTATGTGGCTTATGATATTATTCTTCTCTGTAACTAGTTGTAATGCTGTTTATAGTAAAAAACATTTGCTTACAAATGCAAAGGTAAAGCGTTAGTTTTAGTAATGGCATGGGTCAGCATGGTCTGAAATTTAATATCTGAGATGTTTGTGTGTTTGTTGGGGTTTATTTGGTTATATAGATTCAGCCTTTCTCATCCAAATCCAGCTGATGTCTGGTAAATACCAAGTATATTCTAGTTTCTAGAATACATCAAATTAACTTTAATTTAAATATAAATAAACGCAGCTACCTCAGTAGTAATGATTATGAATAAGAAAAAAAAAGCTGCTTCAAAGAAGTGATATGGTTTTAATGGTTATCACTAATTAGGCAAAAAAAAAAAAAAAAAGACAGAAATGGAAGTTATTGATTATGAAGAGAATCAAAATCAAACTGCATTTTAAGGGAGCTTTTCTCTAGCCCCTTTGGCCACAGATTTTTTGGATGGAATTTAAGTATTCATCAGAAAGATAGGATTCATGTCTCCTCATTTTACCCACCTGAAAGCTTAAGTTCTGGTCTAGGCTAGTCATTCAGGTTCTCTGAGGTCAGTGAAAAAGGACAGACACCTCCTAGGGATGGCTAGAGCCAATTTAGGCACTTCTTTTTGAATGAGCTGAGTTGTTCCCTTAATAATGATTCTGAGACTCATGGTTAACTTCAGGTTATCTCTTACCATTGTGTTCAATTCCGATAACCTGAAAAATATTTAGTTTTCACAGACTTTCAAAGTTGTTCACCGTGCAAGGAAGTAGCTCAAAGAGTCCATGGAGTTCTGACCTGTGACCTGGGTTGTTTGACATATTTATGAATATTGATAATAAGGTGACAAATTTGCTTATGAGACTTGATTAATTGGGATAATAAAGATGATGGATAATGGTGGAGAACTGCAGATGTTTGCAATATTTAATCACTAGGCAACAGACTGCTGACAAAACTCAAATGTAATTTGTCACATAGAAAAAATAAAAGTACAATTTTTTCATTTGCAGGGATAAACTGAGTTAACTATTGCCAATTAGAGATGAGATATTTGAGTCGCAAATCATCATTGCATAGAAAAATCAGCTTAGTACTCAGCAACAGTCAAAAAGCAAGTGAGACATTATGAATTAATAGGAAAGGAATAGACAGCATGTCAGAAAGCATTACTGTGGTGTTGTATAACTCCATGGTGCATTTGGAGGCAGGTATGTTCCCTACTTCTCAGAAGAAACACATGCCAACTAGAAAGATGACATGGAGGATCAAAGGTGTGGATGCATAATCACCACTAAATGGACTAGGGCACTCCAGCTAGGATGAGATAACCAAGAAGTCATTCGATAGATAAACAGCAGAAAGAAGATGAATAAGGATTGATTGTTCCCTTGTCCTTTCCACAAGAAGTAGACTACACCAATTAAAACTATCAAAATACACACTCAAAAGAAGCAGGAGGAGACACTTCTTCTTGCAGGCAATGGTTACATTACAAAACTTTCCTTGGATGTGCAGAGGTTAAAAGTTTAATATAGGTTCAAAACATGTTTTTTGAAAACATGGAGGGAAAAGGCATCAGTGGGCATTAAATAAAAAGACAGTAGCTGTGGATTAAGCAGTTCTTGAGGCACAGTCTGCTGCATGATGACAGAATGTACTAGGAAGTCTCATATTACTCTTTCTTGGTCGTAGTCCTTATCGGCATCTGCTACTCGTCCAGTGCCAGGGACAAGATACTTGTCTAGATGGTCTGTTTCATAGAATCATCAAGGTTGGAAAAGACCTCTAAGATAACTGAGTCCAACCATCAACCCAACACCACCATGCCCACTAAACCATGTCCCTAAGCACCTCATCTACATGTCTTTTAAACATTTCCAGGGATGGTGACTCAACCACTCCGCTGGGCAGCCTGTTCCAAGGCCTGACCACTCTTTCAGTAAAGAAATTTCTCCTAATGTCCAATCTAAACCTCCCTTGGTGCAACTTGAGGCCATTTCCTCTCGTCCTATTGCTAGTTACTTGGGAGAAGAGACCAACACCTACCTCGCTACAACCTCCCTTCAGGTAGTTGTAGAGCGCGATGAGGTCTCCCCTCAGCCTCCTCTTCTCCAGACTAAACAGTCACAGTTCCCTCAGCTGCTTCTCATAAGACTTGTTCTCCAGACCCTTCACCAGCTTCGTTGCCCTTCTCTGGACATGCTCCAGCACCTCCATGTCCTTCTTGTAGTGAGGGGCCCAAAACTGAACACAGGATTCGAGGTGCGGCCTCACCTGTGTCACTCACCAGTGACAAGTACAGGGACATGATCACTTCCTTACTCCTGCTGGCTATTTTGGATATAAGCCAGGATGCCATTGGCCTTCTTGGCCACCTGGGCACACTGCCAGTTCATGTTCAGCCGGCTGTCAACCAGCACGCCCAGGTCCTTTTCCTCTGGGCAGCTTTCCAGCCACTCTTCCCCAAGCCTGTAGCGTTGCATGGGGTTGTTGTGGCTGAAGTGCAGGACCCAGCACTTGGCTTTGTTGAACCTCATACAGTTGGCCTCGGCCCATCGATCCAGCCTGTCCATGTCCCTCTGCAGAGCCTTCCTAACCTCGAGCAGATCGACACTCCTGCCCAACTTGGTGTCATCTGCAAACTTACCGAGGGAGCACTCGATCCCCTCATCCAGATCGTTGATAAAGATATTGAACAGGACCGGCCCCAATAATGAGCCCTGGGGAACACCGCTCGTGACCGGCCGCCAACTGGATTTAACTCCATTCACCACAACTCTCTGGGCTTGTGAAGAGTACACCTTCACCCAGTGAGGAGTACACCTGTCTAAGCCATGAGCTGCCAGCTTCTCTAGGAGAATGCTGTGGGAGACAGCGTTGATCCTACTTATTTCAGCTACTGCTATATTCTTTACTGCACAGTCATTTCCATTCCACCATCACCCAGAGTGTATTTTGAGTCTTGCAAGTTTTCGTAGAGTTTCCTTAAATATAACTTCTGAGATTTCAAAAAAAGTTTTTTCAGCTGAAAAATTAGTTCTCTTTACATTTTTTCTCTCTCTTTGTTGTTTCACAAACTCAAAAAAATAAACATCCAGGTTTATATATGTCTTACAGAATACTGAGCTTAGGGGATAAAACTGTTGCAAGTTTACTGTTCAAGATGAAGTTAATGATTAACTATGGAATGAAGTTTGACTTTTTAAAGCTATCCACACGCAGTGCTTGTGCAGGATTCTGTACACTAGCAAATATATTGGACTTCAGAAGGTTGACTAATGTATTTAATTATTTTTTCTAATTAAACTTGGACTATCAGGTCATGTTGAAAATGCTGTTGAAGCCACCAGAGAAAGGAAAAAATTATTTCGTATTTCATGCCTTTACAATATTTCATTTAATATTTTGTCTGGCACAATATTATCTTTGTCTATGTTTTAACAGTTTATATACAGTTTGCTATTCAATTGCTCATGTTATTGGCCCAATAGTACTTTGGGCCAATTATAGTCTTTCCTACAATTTTCTGGCTTTATGGTGAATTAGAAACACTTTATTTAGATTTTTTTGTACTTTGCCTTCTTCTAAATTCAGGACCATGTGTATATCCAAATATCCCACGTTAGAACTTTCTCCTACAGATATTTTAGAAGAACATTCAAGGGATAAATTGTTTTTTATATAGACCAAGCAACATATTTTGTGCCTGCTTTAAACAGTACGATACACTTTTTATATTGCCTGAGTTTGCCATATCCACACATTTAATGAATAAATTTTAGCAATAATTAGGGTCACATTCAGGTAAGTATTTGTAATTATGTTGGATCCAGTCCCTATCACCTGCTCAATCTTTAATACAGTAGCTTGTAAGTTTTATTTCTCAAATTAAGAGTAGAGATTAGCATGGATGGAACAATAGAAGTTGGATGATACTGTACCAAATATTCTTCCAATTTTCACCTCATAATGCCATTTTAAATTCAGTTTCACATTTAACTTCCACTTGAATTCAAGTGAACTAAGTCTCTAACTCTCTCTTTCTAACTCTCATTATCTGTCCATTCCGCTTAATCATCATCCTTTATTGTAGAAAATAAACTCACTCCACAAATAATCCCTCAGGATCTCTGGGTTTCTAAAGGAATCCTCTCTACTTCTCCATTTATTGTTCTCCCATCTGTCCGTTCACCCCTTTGCACACTAATAACACTCACATTTGCAGGAAACAAGTGTAATCCTTCAGCGTGAAATATATAATAGAAGCTACACAGACAAATCCCTACTGAAGTGTATGGTGTCCTATTTAGAAGCATTGTCAGGCTTTGTGGGAATAAATGAAGGAATTTTATTGCAGTAACTTCTTTTGGGGAATGCATGGGCAAAACAAAGTTAATAAAGGCCTTCTATCTTTAAATTGTTCATATCCTCTCCCTTCTGGCTCGTTGCCCTACCTACTAGACTCTGTCCACAGTTTCTTATTTGCTTTCCTTCTGTGCTATGACTCTTGCATTCTTGGTTGCAGAGTCCCCCAGGCTCAGGGAGAAGGGTGAAGAACAACATTCCTGCCCCTTCCACCTTTATATAATAGGCTTTGAAGAATGGGTGACTAGAGATTTGAATTTCTTTTGATTGCAGATATATTTGATCCATAATGGGTTAGTATTGTTGGCCTTGAGCTCTTTCACAAGCTGTTCTGCTGCTCCTTGTCTGTGTATGCATGTGCTTTTTGAAGAGGACCTGACACTCTGAATCCTCAGTGGAAGGAAACAAGCTGTTATGTGGCCATTTTTTTGCTCCTTCTTAAAGGGAACAAATGATCCGACACTTTGCTATATATCTCATTGGCCAGCTTTAAGCACTGTTCTTAAAGTTCAAGGTCATCAGTCTGAAACCATAGTCTCTCTAATGAGTGTGCAGGAAACTTAAGCAGTCATTTAGGTAATTCACTTTGAATCACCCTGCTAGCTCCATGTACCTATTTTCAGTTCACTGCATCACCCAAGTTGGTCAACTGAAGAAGGTGGTCTGGCTCTCCCCCATAGTCTCCTGCTTGTTCTACTAACTTCACAGTGCTAGAATATGGCACTTTAATTTTATTGAATGTCCTATAGCCAAAAGGATCACACTATTTAGTGAGCAGTTGAGCATCTGTGAAAAGTAGAAAATACTTGTGTTGAGAGGTATCCTAAATGAACCACTCTTCTAATGCCTTCCCTTCGTGCAAAGTTGTGTCTCCTACTCTATCACTTTCCTCTGCTGAATGTCATTGAATCCTCAACAGGATTGCAAGCTTAAAGCACCCTAGAGGCTTCACTTAATGTATGTAAACAGAAATAATTGCTTCATTGAATTACTTCATTTTGGCAACTTGTTTTTAATATTTAGCTTTTAGAGTAAAAGCTAGTAGAAACTAAAGCATAGGGTTGTGTTTTTCTTTTGTAAAGCAATGGAAGTGATTACATTCTCAGTAAAGAAATAATCTATCATCTTTTACCATAGTGTTATTGTAATCAGAGTCAGTATATCCCATAAGTTGACAAAACAGAGAGTCATTCATTATTTATGTTTGTAAATCATTTACATTTAGACAGTACAATAGACTGGTGGGGTTTCCATGCTGTGAAATAACAACGTAGCATCATTTGGGGGCAAGAACTATTTTGCATGCTGTGCCATCAGAAAACTCATTGCAATGGTTCATTTGAGGGCATGATTCGAATAATATGAATCTCAAAACTGTTCTGTGTCTTCAGTGGATTCTTTCTGCCAAAAATGTTTATCTGATCCATTTAGTGTACTAATTTCTGTAATGCCTCCGGATACATATAACAATTAACACCTCTAAATTGTGCTCTAAAAAGAATACTGGGAATATTTTCCATATATATATATGGAGAGAATTGTGTTGAGATTTAAAACAAATCTCAAGAAAATAGCAATCAAGTGAAAACGACTCTTACTGCATTGCAGATCCTAAGCAACTACTTCATGAAAAACAACAGACTGCAATGGGCAGAACAGAAACAGGCAGCATCCAAATATTAACCAGCATACTGTTAAATTAGATTTCATAAATGATCCCTGCCTGCTACTTTCTGTGTGTTCTACATACAGGCCACTATGCATCTTCATCTATTTTAGGATTGCTGTGTGCAAATATTCCAAGAAGATCATCCAAAGAAACCCACTAGATGGATGGCATAATAATTGAAGTAAATCAAATAATGAGGAAAGTAACAGAGAGAGATACTGGTGCCTGAAGAAAATATATCTCGTTGCTCAAACTGAAAAGAATGCTATGTCCAAGTGACACAATTAACAAGGAAAGGATTTAAAGAAAATATTTTAACAAAAAATATAAGAATAGATGTTTCTTTCTTATTGAACAGGTTAGACAGAATGATCCGTTTGGGATGTTTCACTGGAATTAGCTGGACTTTCATCTTTGTGTGCTATTATTTAATTAAAAAGTTAACCTCATGTTCCAAAATTGTCTTAAATTATGATATCTCATTTCATAGCGATGGAAAAATTTCTATTGCATTCACATTTCAGATAGAAATTTTACATGTGTACCCTTAGAATGCAGCTATTATTCAGTACCGGAGTTTTTTTGTAACATTAGAGTAAACTGACTAGTGACAGGTGATGCAATTAAAGTTACAGTAACACACCAATACCTCATTGTGAGTGGATATATAGTTTGTTTGGATATATAGTTGTTTCCAAAACTGCCCATCGCTCATTATAATGGGCCATATTCAACCCAGGGATTTCCCTCAGGTGCTAGCACTGGAAGGTACCACAGGTGAGATGGGAAACTGTGATGACAGACGTACAGACTGCGCATGTGTTAGGTCACCTGGGTCTTAGTGGATGCAAGTGCGCTGTGACTGGGGAAAGGACTTTCTATTCTGGTGTCGGCATCCAATGAGCCATCTTATCCCTACTGCTGTCTTGGTGGAGGACCTGTTCCCATCCCTTGCTTTCCCTGGCAATTAATCATAGAATCATACAATCATAGAATATTGGGTTGGAAGGGACCTCAAGGATCATCCAGTCCAAGCTTTCTTGGCAAAAGCATAGTCTACACAAGCCCTCCTGTAGCCCAGAGCAGTGAGTGGGGAGTTCTGTGTTCTTGCTCCATCTTCAGCAAATATTAGCACAGCGTATTCTTTATTCTGAGCACCTTTAGGCATTACTGTAATTCAGTTAAGGACTCAGCCTGTGCGAGGACAGAATATGTGGAACAGACCAGTGGAGCCTAAATGCGGTGGGTGGAGGGTGCAAACCAAATCTGATAGGGAGCAAAAAGTATCATAGACCTGTAGCTGAACAATAGTGAGAGCTTCAGGTGCCAAAATATAGTTTATCACTACCTGAGATGCTCTAGGATAGCTTGCTGACCTCCCACTCTATCTTCAGAAGGCAAGTGTCTCCTGCAGGTTTTGTGTCAAGCTCCATGAAAATGTCTCAGATAGTCTAGGTCACCTCAAAAGACAAAGACTGCCATGCTTAGGCTGCAAAATCCCATTTTTGGTGTTATTTGTGGTTCTAGCAATGGCCACAAATATGATAGAATTTTTTCTTATGTGGAAAGGATGAGCAAGAAGCAAAAGCAGAAAGTGAGAGGCTGAGAGTTTTCCATCTTTGCAGAGTAAAGGTCGGATCTTGATGTTTCATCCCTCTAATTAAAATGTCAGAGGTACAAGATCCTTCACAGAAATGGCATATCATATCTAGGAAAGTGAATTAAGTCTTATTTTTTTAATAACCAGTGAACAATCTGGACAGGGTGAAGCGTCAGGAACTGGCAGGTGTGATAGGAAATGAAGTAGCCAGAGGGGTAGTTTTCTAATACAGTTGTTCTTTGCGAACTGTAGAAATTCACTTGTTTGGTTAAACAAAAGACAGATACAACTCACCAGAGCTTCACAGCTATAATTACCTTTGCTCGGATGTGTTTGAGAGCTTCAGCGAAGACAAACTGAAAACAATCTTCATGGCTTTGCAAGTCTGCTAAAAGAGAACACGCTCGACGAGGCCCCATATATCTTCGTGTTCCTCTGGGAGAAATTGAATCATTTTACAGCAAGGGACATCAATTCCACACAAATCTTGCACTTGCTGAGGAACAGGCAGTGTGAAAATAAAGGGAAATAGTGCTTTAGATCTTGGCATTCTTGGGGATTAAAGAGAAACATCCATAATCATAAAACTTTGGGATACTGTTGATCCAAAGAAGAGCGTAAATGGCTTTTTGGGAGATTGTTACTCGTATGGGATGAGTGTTTTGCTTACACCTAGGAAGGTCACTTCCCCAAAGTGTTGACTCTGTGGAAGAGAGCATCTACGTTAGCTTTGACAGTTCAAGACTGACTGGTGCTGTAATATTATCAGCAGCATTTTCTTACAGAAAACAACATTTCTGGTAATTTGATCCAAATACATGGAGCTGCCAATCGAACCCTAAACCAAGAAAATTCCTTATGTCATGATTTTAAAGGGAATTTACAGCTGACTATCTGCTGATAGAGACCAGGTACCTTTCAAAAACATTTATATGGATAGTCCAAGTCCCCAATGGACCTTCATATATCCATGAGGTCATGATCATCAGCTATATTTCTGGCTGTCAACCTGTAGTTCATCTTGCTAACTCTAGATGTCTACATCTGAGAAAGTCATCTGTTCTCCCTTGATAATCAAGGCAGAGGAATTTTAGGTATCTCTAATGGGATAGTTATGCCCTAAGAAATGTCTGTTGATGACTATAACAAGTTTTCAACTCAGTTTAATGTGTAGCTACATACAGCTACAGTGTAAGTGTATGGTACAACAGAATACTTTTTAAAGCATATCACAAATTGGACTTTTTTGGTCCCATCCACATAGAGGTCATTCAGAGCACATAAAAAGAGACTCTGGGCTTGTTTTAAGGCACCAGTCTAGACTCTAAGGGTTTCCTCTGTTGCTGCTCCAATACAGTAAAGCTGTGTATTGGGTTTTTGTAGCAGGGGCAGGGGCTGCAGGAGTGGCCTCTGTGAGAAGACACCAGGGGCTGCCCCTGTGTCGGACAGAGCCAGTTCCAGACAGATCCTCCCATGGAGGACCACGCTGGAGCAGGTATCCACACTGCAGCCCGTGGAGGACCCCACGCTGGAGCAGGTAAATATGCCCTGAAGGAAGCTGCAGCCCGTGGAGAGCCCACACTGGAGCAGGCTCCTGGCAGGAGCTGTGGCCTGTGGAGAGGAGCGCATGCAGGAGCAGGTTTTCTGGCAGGACCTGTGCCCCTTTGGGGACCCATGCTGGAGCAGCCTATTCCTGATGGACTGTAGCCCATGGAAAATATCCATGCTGGAGCAGTTCTTGAAGAACTGCAGCCCATGGGAAGCACCCACATTGGAGGAGTTTGCAAAGGATTGTACCCTTTGGGAGGCACCCAATGATGGAACAGGGGAACAGCATGAGGAGGAAGGAGCAGCAGAGATGAAGTGTTGTGTACTGACCACCACCCCTATTCCCCAGCCCCCTGAGCTGCTCAGGGAGAAGGAGGTAGAAGAGTTAGGAGGGAAGTTGAGCCTGGAAGGGAGGGGTTGTGGGGAGAAGGTTTTTTTAGTTTAACTTTAGTTTTCAGTTTTAGCCCAAAAGTCTAGAATGCAGGTGTGATATCTAACATGTGTATAGTGATTAATATATTATTTACAGTTATCATGGGTCTTTACAGAAGATGTCTGGACTATTATGCTTATTTGCAAGGCAGAAAATCGGGAGACTATGTATGGAAAGGTCACTGCAGTAGCAGATCTAGTAGTGACACCCAAATGTCCTCAATTCCTAGGTTTTACCTTCTTTTCCAGCATATTTATGCATAGTGAAAAACATTAATGCTATTAAAAATTACAGTAAAGTTTATTCATTGATATTGTAAAGTAGGTGTCTTCAGTCTAAAGTGTTGTAATACTGGAACATATTAGCATGACTAAAAATTCGCTTTACAATAAACCTGACAAGCAGGACTAGAAGTTAGACGTGAACAGGAAAAACACAGAGAGATACGGAAGTGCTTTTGGATTCCTTATTGACAGACACTAGTTCATTCACCCTCATCAAAAATAACAGGAGAAGCACAAAGGAAATGATGAGTCATTTTGTCATAAGATTTTTATAGGCAGAGCCCGCCCGTGTTCAGCATGCCTCTCGGCTCTCACACGACACGAGCATACTGCAGTGCAGGTCTAGAGAGAGCTCACAGCAGTGCTGCGTGCCATTACACATATCAGAAGACTAAATCAAGCTCTGTTTAAAGCAGAGGCAAAAGATCCAAAATGTTCAGTGGGAAAACTTAGATTTTTTTTTATTTTTCATGAGCCATTTCAGAAGAGAACTTGTAACTACTTAGCTTAGGTGCTTAATTGTACCATTAGAGCCAAAAGGAAGCTCCAGAAGGGAAAAGAAAGCACCAGTGTGGATTTACAAGACACCTTTTGAACTGAAAATAACTGTGTTTTTTTCTTCCTGCAGATTTAGCAGTCTAGAAGCAAGCCAGATAATAACATGTTAGATTGAGTTAGATCCTTTGCAGTCCTCAGTAATGATAACAACTACAGTCTCCGTAAGATTTAATGTATGTTTGGCATCTAGCAGTATCAAACAATGCCCTTAAATCAACATTTTTCTTATGTTAAGCAATATACATTAAAAGATAAAGTTGAGACTTTATTTTCTAAGGAAATGGCTTCTTCTTTTGGCCAGGAAATGGCACTTTTTTTTGAAAACAGAAATTTTTACAGCAATATATTAATTAGTGTAAGCCTTCTGTGGTGGAATAGTGATTTAGTTCAGAATAAATTCTCTGTTTTTTCAGTAATTTCCCTCTTTCTTAGTAAGGTGAGAAAAAAATTCCTGTTGAATACAATAATTGCAAGAATAGATCTACTAAGTAATGACAATAATGGGTGTCCTTAAAACTTGTCAAAAAGTGAGGTAGTTTGACAATTGCAACATTGGAGGAAATAACGTTATTCAGATACTTAAGCTCTAAAGAAGCATGAAGTCAGTTTCCTGTAAAAATTACCTCTTTTCTCTTCCTTTGAAGATGAGCTCTTAAAAATGGTACAACAGGAACTTGCCATAGGAGGCAACCTAAAGAAAACACATCTTTTGTGCTCTTAAAGGGTCCTTTACATTAATGATATTGTAAACGGGAAAGCAAGACATAAAAATTAAGAGAAATATCGCACCCTTCATACTCATTTACATTAAAGGCTTTCTTTGATCTCTTTGTCTAAGCTTTGATAGCTTGCCTACAGAACAGATCATTGTATAACATGTACAGCATTCAAAATTTATTAATTAGTGTGAAAGATAAGCCACTAGCATCAAACATGTCTATAGCTTTGATGCTGGATTTGTGTTGCTAAGGCCCTTGTTGGAGTTTTGCTAATCGTTTTCTTTTCCTTTTTCTGTTTGTTTTTTGTTTTGTTTTTTTTTTTTTTTTAACAGAACATGTTATTTTTCCTTTACCACAAGAGAAACAACTTCATCCTCCAAATCTGAAATGCCGGAAAAATTTGGAGAGGCTTGAATCCCAAACTGAGATCTAGGATGTTAGTTGTGCTTGGCTCCCTTCTGCCTCACTGGCTGATTCACTGGCTTGTTGTTAAATTGAAAAGCATAATCAGAGATTTGCCTTTCAGACCTACCTCTAAGTTCAAGTGGATGGACTGTATATCTACCTTACAGCATTTAGATCTCAGTTTCACCTACATAGTGGATCTTCACTTTCCAAAAATCACTGGACTAATTCTGTGCATAAGGACAGATTTTAACTGTGGAAATTCGAAATTCCTGTTCATGTTCATGCCAAATAATCTTAATTGATTCAATATTTGTAGGGAGTGAACAAGGGTACAAGGAAGACCACAGTAACTTACACCTAATCTGAAATGAAGAGGGACTCTTCAGTGAGGTGTTTGTCTTTCAGTGATTTTTTTTTAATCCAAACATCAACATTGCGGAAAGGTAGTCCTTGTAGATCAAGCTTAAACTGTATTGCCTACTTTTTTACAATACATAATGATTCACATGCATAAATATTAATAGTTTTAATTCATAACAAAAGATGAATGTATTCTATCCCATCATTTCTTTTGTTTGTTCAATAATGGTACATGCCTTAAGATTGCACTGAAAGATCCCCTTGTTCTATATATCACTTTGGGTAGGGCTTTTCTCACCTAACTTTAGCCATTTAGTCCCAACTGACCAATGAGGCTCCCTCTAAGAGCAACGGAAAGAGGTGGGACCAGCTTTGAAAGCAGGCATCTAAAATAAGCGGAAGAAGGTACTGTGTAGAGGCTTGGTTGTTGACAGAAGGGTGTCTTGTCTCTCTCACAAGAGACATCCTGGGATTTACAAGACATCCACATGCAGCCGCAGTATCTGGAAGCACTCACCTGGATCAGCTCAGTCATGATGTCCTAAGACACCGAAGTGATATTAGATATCTGTATTTAAGCAACTGAACTGAGTTGTATTTCTACATTTCTATACACTACATCAGTGGGGCCCAGAAGATGGATTTTGATAAAATGCTTAAACTTCTACAGTTAGAAAAAGCTAATTCCATCTCTTACGTTGGCCTAAGTCTATGTTCTACATCCTCAGTCTCACAACAAGGGACTATACAATTTTGGATACTTCTTCTTGCTCTTAATAAAACGTCAAAACTAATCTCTGCACACTTTGAAGAACAAGCATTGTTTCACAAGTGGTACTTACCTGTTATGTGTCATAGAACCACCCAATGTAGTCACATTTAGTGAAATGTGACAAAATGAACAGTCATTACTGATGACACAGGTAACATTCCTGTCTTTGGTATTCTCAAAATAACCTTTTTTTCCATGAGGCTCACTTCTTTGACTATAAGAATTAAAAATATTTTAGTACAAAATATAGCTGTAATATTGACTGTGAAGAAGACCTGACTCTCATTTCACAGGTTCCACCAAATTTTTAACTTCCTAAATAAAGTTGCTTTTGAACTTCACTACTGAGTCCTCTTTCTGAGCCCTCTACTCACCCAAGTGGCACAGAGCTCTTGCTGCAGGACAGCTTTAGCTTCTGAGCAAATGGTTAAATTCACTCCAGGTAAATAAAAATTGACATTTTTTCACAGTAATACAATGAATGCAGAAAAAGTATTCATCAGTTTGGCTGTAGGTGTGATTTTTCTGCTTAGCTGCTCTATGTAGTTTTTTAAATAATAAAAAAAAAATGCTGAACATGTTTGTGAGTAAATTGTAAACCAATAGGAAAACCATACATGCATAACATAGAAGTGTACATATATAAGCTATATTTGCAATGAACAGCAAAGCAGCAATTTTTAACATGATTGAAGCTTACAATTTTGCAGAATGGTTTACAGTTTATTCTGTCCCTTTAGATGTATTTATACCACGCTGGTAATTACAAGTTACTATTTGCAAACATTGACTAGTACTGATGGGCTGATTTGGCATTGGTAACCACATTTGCATTAAAAACTGAACCACTATCTCAGGGAGGTTTTGACCTGCTTGTATAAACTGACTGATTGCTAAAACATTACTAATTTTATAAACTGAAATTTAGTGGTCAGATTAACGTTTTCCACCATGACTGAATTTACTATATATGATTTAAACAGCTATCTTGAATATCAGTAAAACAAGAATTTTGAAAAGGAAGTCTTTGCTTCTTAAGTAACATGAGAGGTTTCCCACAGCCATAAAGCCACATGGGCAGAACCTCAGAAGAGCTGAATTTTTGCTATGCAGTCCTTTGCAAGGATGCATAATTAAAAATAAACATCTCTTAATCTGTCCACCTAAGGTTTTTCTGTAGTGCAGGGAGAGAGAGGCATTTTCAGTGAGTAACTCATCCCTCCAGCTTGAGAATTCAGTCATCAGATGGCAAGAATTGTCCTCCAGGAGATTTTGTCTGCCCATTGATGCAGAACAGCTAATTGCCAAAGACCTGAGTCTAGTGATTAGGTGGAGGACACTTTTCCATATTGAAAATTGCTGAGTGCCACTGGGAGTGTTGTGCTACCAATGGGACAGAGTCATGGTCTAAGACAGGTAGCAAAAATTCAGTTGTGCTTGGGTAAGATCTGGAGACTCTTGTCTGGCTTCTGATTAAGACTAAGGCAATAGATGCCATGAAAAAGCCTAAATCAGCCCACAGGTACCACATGTCCATTCTTGGCAAAAGACTGTGTTATTGAAAATATCAGTGAGTGATGAATGTAGTTAAAATTTGACCTTTCAAGATGACTGTCTTACATTATCCTATGAAAAAGGCTTCTCAAATGTTAATAGGATTAAATATTCTGTATTCCTTCCTTTGCAAACTTTTTGATCGTGATCTGGTAAACCGTTACTTTTAGAAAAGATTGTCTTATCTTCATGAAGTTTCATGTAACAAACCCACTAAACTTAACCTATTTTTATATTTTTTTTGATTTTCACATTGTTTAACACAGTTTAATTTTTTTCTCTCTTTTCACTTATGCTATTATAACATGAAAAGTAAGATCTCAAAATGAGCTATGAGAATTCAGATAATGAAATTAAATTGCTGCCCTTTTCAATATCACTTTTCCTGTAATTTTTAAATCTAATTCTGTAAATAGATTTTGATTATCTGAAATAATAATTTTCCAGGCATTTTCTCCCTATTGAAAATGTTGATGGCTCTGATGTCCTTTGTGGACTTTTAAGGACCACTGCATGGCCTAGAAAAGTGTAGAAGAACATTTTAAGATAGATTGATGGTGGAGGGATCAATAGAAATGCAAAATATTGCAACCATTACTTTATATAACACCCTTAGTTAATATAATTACGAGATAACTGTTAAAGGATAAATTAAGTGCTGAAATGAATGTTAAGATAAGTGACAGAGTGTTAGTTAGTAAATGATAGAGCTGGTTAAATAGCACTCAATGAATAATATATATGACTTGAACTCTCTTGAATGCATAATGCAGGGAATATTCTATTGAATTATTTATCCTGTCAGAAAGCAGGCACATGTGCCAAATTTGCAGCAGTTCTCTGCTGAAAGGAGTCAGACTTCTGGGGTACAAAGTGATTTCTCATTGGAGAACCAGAGAGTGGCCGATCAAGAAGTTGGTGTGCTGAGGTGATTTAGAAGGCAAAGTCTTGAATAACCACCACTGGAGGTAAAACCTGAGAATAATGACCTAAGAGATAATATAAGGCAAAGTGTCCTCCCATCTGTTAGAATGTGCACCTGTGATAGAGCCCACATAATCCCAATACTGCCTTCAAGTATCAGAGGAAAGTCTTCTGCAGTAAGATCTGTTTCAATATTGAAGCACTAAAAACATATATATAAACTTGACTTCCTTTTATAATGTGAACAAAGACCTCTGACAATGTTCAAAAAAAATGAACTTATATTTAGCTTAAAAATTTTCGAAAAATATATTGTAATTTAGACACCCAAATCACTTCAAGTTCTGATGGGATTTGGATGCTTCAATCCTTTAATCTTTTTAGAATTTTGTTTTCCCCAAATTAACATTAATCTCCATTAGGTATCTGAAAAATGGCATGAGTCTTTAAAGTCCCAGCTCCAGAGTGATTTCATTAGGCACTGCTGAACGCTTGGTTACTATCGCAGATGTCTGAAAGCTAATGAGATTTGGGGTCTGCTGTTCAGGTCCCGTTCAGAAAATCCCCCTTGCAGTACAGTTTTAGCTTACTTTCTAGCACATGTGTCCCTCCTAGGAAAATCTAGAAAGATAATTATTGATCAGAAGAATAATCACTTCACTGTACTAAGACTGTTGAAAGACATAAAGCAATGTCTGTGTAAACTTCTTCAAGGTTTAGTCTATCAAGCTAAGCCCAAATCTGGTCCAGCAACTAAAAAGGCAAAAATTGTATCACAGTGCTTGGGAAGGATGGCAGGAAACCCATTTTTCCTGCTTGGCAAGGTAACAAAGGCTAATTGAATATTACCTCTTACATGGAAAACTAAGTTTCAATTAAACACAGCTTTTCACAAGCAAAAACATTCTCAGCACTTTGGATTGTTCACAGTTATTTGAATATGAAAACGTTTAACATGAGATTAAAAATACTGCCATCTTCATCAATCTATTCAGTGGTTTTTTTCTTTTTAAGAAGTAAAAATTTTTCATTATGAAGTGTAATGATTGAAAATTTCATTTACTTCAGAATGTTCTTAGGTAAAAATAACCATATTTGTAGAAAGGCTATCATGCACTAGACCCTCCTGAGAACAGAAGGAGAAGTCTGACTTAAAACTCTGGATATTAATTACTTTTTGCAATAATTGAAGGAAAATTTAAATGCAGCTGCTCCAGTTTAGCTGTTTCCACTGCTTCTAGTTTGTTAGAAGAATGACAATAAAATGAAAATTATTCAATATAAAATTGAAAATAATCTGTTTAAATCCTCAAGCCAGCTCATGGAATTGAGGGACATATTTCTGTGATATCTTTGCATTATTGATCTCATGGCAGAAAGATTTGGGTTTGATTTGTACTGCAAAAACTATCCATCAAACTAAATCAAATGACTAGAAGAAGTGTCGTTGGTGGTTCGTGAGATAACAACTGCATCACAAAATAAATCATCTAATTGACAACCAGCATGGTGTTGGGAACATCACAAACACTTGGGATTTCTTGTTGGTACTGGAATGGTTTTTGGTATGCTTGCTAGAATTAACTTCAAAATTCACAGTGCAAAATATCTCTACATCTACTCTTGGAAAAACCTGTACATTCACTTATGTTTTCCTCTTCACATTATCTTCCTAATGGTTGTAAAAATGGCCCCATTGTTCTTCCCCAAGTATTACAGAGTTACATTTTAACAGTCGAGACAGTGATTCTTATTGATTTTAGGGTTTCTTGGGATTTAGATTTGCCACTGGAGGACTGTAGAAATAGGATAGAGTTTGCAAAGTGCTGCATAATTTCTCTTTATGACAGGTGTTTTACTTTTTCATCATACCTTCTGTGTGGGTGTGTGTATAGTAAAAAAAAACCTAAGAAATTGCTTCTGCTTTCTCTCTATTAATTTAGTCTTCCAGGACTCTAAGCAGTTTAAAACCCCCTTCCATTTACATCCTCTGACAGACAATTGAAAGTCTAAGGCTTACACTTCAATGTGTTAGGGAGTTTTATACCATTGCAAAAGGAAGGTTTGTGGCTTTCCAAAGTAAAAAATACATCACCTGCTTCAGCTCAGAACAGCATTTGGTTTTGCCTGCAAAATACAAGCCACTTGTGTTATTTCCACTGATGCCTACTGCAACATAAACAAATGGATTTAGGAGCTTAAATTGCCAAATGGAATCTGATTCCCTTACAGAAGCCTGAGAAAAGGAACTGACACAGTGGAGAGGTTCAGTAAAACCTTATATTAAAAAGGCCCAGATTATGGCTCTATTATTTCGTTTTATTGAGATGAGGTAGGGTTTGGATTCATGGGATGTTACTTTCTCTGCAGTAATTGACTGTGTAAGTACCCCTGCTCAGCAACAAATGCAAATGGATTTACTTAATTCTTGCTAAAGATTAAACTACCCTCCACTTGACATAGTTTAATGGCATGACTTTGAACTGGCATGCCCTTGGATGTGATGCCATTCAATAGTATAGGGTTAGATATACCCCAAAAGATTAATTGATATAATCTGAGGCAGGATAAAGACTGGAAAATACAGTAGAGGAAGTGAAATAAACATTTTAGGGCAACAATTATTTTTTTTTTTTTACATTCTCCTGAAGGAATTAAACAGCTCTGATTTGGTTTATTTCAGAGGAAGTTGCTAATATTCTCCATATTATTAAATGGTCAGCCCAAGAGAAGTCTGTTGGGACTGTATATTTCAAGGTGTTTCACACTCTACAAATGCCCGTTCTTTATCCTGGTATCACAGAGAACAATAAATGGGACTTGAGGTTGTTGTGGGACTGATGGGAAGAATTAGGGGATGATGAAACTTGTTTATAAATGTATGTTTTGAGAAGAAACCATTATTAAAATAAAACATGAATGTAATTAGAACATTGTAGCCTTTCCGCAGACTAACTGTAAGCTGATTTTATTTGCTTAGTATATAAAGGTTTCCTTTAGAGTCTTGTATGACAAACTGGGATCAGCTGCTAAGCCTGTCTCACCAGTCCCTTTTCCCACTGAAATCAGTGCCTGTCTGCAGTAGCCAAAAGCGCAGACTCCAGAACAAATGTGAGTATAGGATGTGTCACCTGTCTGGTAGTGAATCCTCAATGGGGCAACACCTTAAGGCTCTCACTGTCTTAACAAGTCAGTCTAGAAAGGAGGCCTGCTTTTATTTCTCGTTAATGCTAGGCAAAGGAAGATGAAGGTAGAATATCAGTTTTTATGACTTGAGGAATCATCTTTGACATAAAAAACATCCATTGCGGAAGGGCATTCCTAAAGAAATACTTAATACAATGAATTTTTTCTTCATTTTCTTTTCTGAACAAAAGTAGAATGCCTCCAGTAAATGTTAAAATGAAATGTCAGCTGAGTTGAGGCTGTTCCTCACTTTCATTTCTCATTTTTAATTATGGTTCACTATTTTTTAAGTTATAAGGAAAAGCAAGGAGGCAGGCATTTATAAAAGATTCCAAAACTTTGGAGTAAGTATGTTTTCTGTTTCCAGTTTTTGATTCTGGGCATAGATGTTGTTCTCCTGTTCCATTTCACTTGATCACCAAACACCGTGTGTGTGTCTACATCACAGACTGGTGTGGCACAGGGATGGGAGGAAGGGCTTCAGTTTGCTGTGATACACTATGGTCTGGGACCGCATTGTGGACATATCTTTGCCAGCCGTGAAGTTCTCTCCAGTCCTCAGAGAAAGGTAACGCTTTACAGGGGATTGCATTCCTGTTGCAAATGGGAAGCCCTTGATGGTACCTCCGTGCGTGAGTTCATCTGTGGTTACACCACAAGAAAAACCGCATACTGCAAGACTGAGTATGGACATAAGGCATAGTCACACCTAAACCCAACACTTCCAGGGCACCAAATGAGAAATACAGACACACCTAAGGTTTTTTGGAAAAGTGTCATCCTGAATTGCTGTGAAATGCTTTTTCATGATGTTAGACTAATTGAGCATGCTATGAAAATGTAAAAAAAGTCCCCAAAAGGTGTACCAGGGTATGTTAATTATGATCACACTTAGATACTTTAGAATTGGTCTTTCTTGAGTCTCTGGCTTAGCTATAGCTGATTCTTATCTAAGTCCATGCTATCTATTTGCATAGCAACAATTAATGTATGGGCAATATAGCTTTTGATGGACATAGTTAAAGAGTTGTGAGATAATTTTGCAGAATGATTTGAAAGACAGAACGTTGTTTGGGGGAAACCTTAGAGCAGCACAAGTGGTGACTCAATTTCCTCTGAAGAAATCACATATTCTTTGATAAGCCAGCATGCCCGGCAGGGCTAGAGTAGGTTGCTAGGGAACGTGATGCTGTAGTGAAATTAAGTAGGCTATTCAGACTAATTAGGCTAAGGAGAATGTGTGTTTTTTAAAATTCATAAGATGTCAGTTACAAATAAAAAGATGACAGTCGATTATGTTTAAAAAGATCATTAATGTTCAGAGACGTGGGTCAGATTCTCTCCAAATAGAAAGGGGTGTGAAAGTGATTCAAACTGAAAATGAGCTGAATTCCTTTGGAAGAGAATTAAAAAGGTAAATGTGTCTCGCCTAACTTTAGCAATTAAGTTAGATACCAAGCATAAGTTAGCTGTCTGGATTCCTTGTATAGTCTGTGGAGACAGACAGGTATCTTCAGAGGATGATTCATTCCATTCTATCTTAATCATTTCTTTAAGGATGCCAACATCTTATTCTAAAGTTAGGTGATGGGAATACTCCTTACATCCGCAGAAGAAGTCTTCTAAGAAGAAAGATGCTTCCATACCTATCTGTAAAACTTCTGCAGTTTTATTCTTTGTCACTTATGGGTATGCTACTGCTGTTTTGCTTGGGAAATCCAGGAATAAAATTTTCACCTTTTATCTTCCTTTTCACAGATTCACCACTTTTTCTGAACTGCAAAGGCACTAAGTTTTTCTTGCTTTATCAGCTGTTATCCCTGGGTATCAGAAAAGATGGACAGTAAGCTTTGCTCCTTTGGGCTAGCTTCTGTATTCCTACCTATCCGCTCAAATTCATTTAGTCTGTTAGACCAAATTGCCTTCATGTAAGCAGACCACGCGCATGAAGCAGTCACCGTAAAGTACACAGAAAAATGGATGGGGCTGGGGTAGATGTGCACTAATGATAAACACTAGTTGGTTCAAAAGACCCTCAGAATAGCACCTGTGGGATGCAGACGTTGAGTAGATGCCTCCAATGAAAGGTGGATACTCAGCGGAGAGTTTTCATGCTCTTTGTGCAGAGTATTTTGGTTGATGTTGCATGCAAACCAGAAAATCTTTAAGATACTAAAGTGATTCCTATTGCGCATAAACTAAATGGCAAATACAGAAGAAATTAAGGCAAAGAAGGGAAATAATGGTCCCATAATGTGTTTGTGCTGTCATTTAATGTGTGCCTCTGTCTGTCTTGGGATAATAATAATACATTTTAAGTAAGCTGTATGTTTTGGTGAGATAAAACAATACTGACACTATGAAAAGAAATGCAAAAAAAAAAAAAGAGGATGGTTAAACAAGCATGGGGTAGAGATTTCATTTTTAAAAAGGATTGACATTTTTATAAAATGCTTCATCACATATTCCATTAACATTTGCACTCTTTTCATTTGCACAGTCTGCTGTGCAGGGTAAAACACTGGTAATTCTTGGTTTTCACCCAGAGCTCATATATATTTTTCTCCATTTGTGCTGCTGCCGTCTGTCATTAGTTTGGCAGGCTGTGCCTTAGTGCCCTTTTCTCTTCCTGTTCTGTCTCTGACAGCATCTGCAGCAAAGAGTTAAATCTGGCATCTGCCCGTTCCAGAGGCTAAATTCTTGGCTATATAGCTCACTAGTAGTTTTTGGTTTTAAAACTGGCCTTACATGCAGGTGAACTTCTCTGCAAAGTAGCTGTGGTACTTATGAAACTGTTAAATTTTACTTTTTGAGTAGTCACACTTGAAAATGGATATTCTATAACCACTCTCCAGCATCTGTGAGTTACTTCACAACACAGAAGACCTGAAAGTAAATATAGCTGTTTGTCAAGAAAAATGTGAAAGAGTTCACATCCAGATAAAAAGAGCTCACTTCCAGTTAAAACTAAAAAGTTTTAAGGAAAAGCAGGGAAAAACACTTACAGAACTGATGAGCAGAAACTACAGAAGTAATGATATAACTGTTGCTACTGAGTATCACTGAGGATAACAGCCTGACAAAACGGCTGTTGCATTTACACTACAATGACCACACGCACAGTTAAATATAAAAGCCCATATTGCAAAGGAATCAAAACCTTTGTTCTTTGGAGACTTAATCAATGATACTGATTAAAAGGAAACCTGTGTTTGGACAGGTTATTCTATATGTACTCACTATGACTTTTCTTTCACCTCATTCTTGCACTGGATTTTGTCTCTTGTCTGGGTATCAGATCACTTGGTTGAACCAGTCTACCAATGACCTCCAGATGAATTTTACAGTTGCTCTCCCTTGTTAGCACTAGGAATGATGTTTTCCTTTTTCTGGAAGGAAATGTATCTCATATACATTCTTTTATATATCTCATATATGTGAAAATCTTCAGAACAGACTGTATTACTAGATAAGAACTGCTGCATTTTGCTTTTGATAAATACATTTTCTCCTTATCTCCTACCATGTACTTTCTCATAAGTTTCTTTTAGACTATGAATCAATGTTCCTAAAACTAACTTTTGACCATAAATAGTAGCTTTCTTTGAATGAAAATAAGGATGTATAACAGTTGGAGAAATAAATAGAAAAATAAGAATATTCTAAATGGCAGGTACAAATCCTGTCTGAAAATCCTGCTCAGAGATGATCACCAGATAGAACCGAGGTATCTACTGGGATATAGGGCCATTGTGCATGAATGATGACCAGAGACTTTTTAAACTTGTTGTTTATTAACACCAGTATTTTTCTATATGTCTGTTTCTGTACTGTGGACGCAACCAGGCACATTCAATTACATAAGGAACATATATCTTGGACCATGGAGAAGAATGATGACAGAAAACAGCCTATTCTTCATATGTTATACTTATCCAAAACATTATTTATAAAGATAATAGTTAAGGAATGTTGACAGATTATGTAGATAGTCAAAGGTAAAAAATACAAATACAGCTATGGATAAAGGTAGACAATAACATATAGCTGAACACAACCCTGAAAACTGGATCCATAGTGGAAAGTAGATCAAATTCTTTTGAATCACATTTCACTTCTTTTGAAGTGGTAAGCAGCTGGTAAGCGAGCCCACTAGGGGAGGTGCCTTGTTTGATCTGCTGTTCACAAACAGAGAAGGACTGGTGGGAGATGTGGTGGTTGGAGGCCGGCTTGGGCTTAGCGACCGTGAAATGATAGAATACTCAATACTTAGTGAAGTAAGGAGGGGGGGTGAGCAAAACCGCTACCATGGACTTCTGGAGGGCGGACGTTGGCCTGCTCAGGACACTGGTCAAGAGGGTCCCTTGGGAGACAGTCCTGAAGGGCAAAGGGGTCCAGGGAGGCTGGACGTTCTTCAAGAAGTCTTAAAGGCGCAGGAGCGGGCTGTCCCCATGTGCCGCAAGAGGAACGGGCTGGGAAGGCGACCGGCCTGGCTGAACGGGGAGCTCTGGCTGGGACTCAGGAAAAGAAGGAGAGTTTATCACCTTTGGAAGAAGGGGCAGGCAACTCAAGAAGAGCACAGGGATCTCGTTAGGTCGTGCAGAGTGGAAATTAAAAAGGCAAAAGCCCAGCTAGAACTCAACCTGGCCACTGTCGTGAGAGACAACAAAAAGTGCTTTTACAAGTATATTAATGACAAAAGGAGAACCAAGGAGAATCTCCATCCTCTATTGGATGCCGGGGGGGGAACGTTGCCACCAAGGACAAGGATAAGGCTGAGGTACTTAACGCTTTCTTTGCCTCAGTCTTTAATAGTCAGAGCAGTTATCCTCAGGGTACTCATCCCCCTGAGCTGGAAGATAGGGACGGCGAGCAGGATAAACCCCCCATAATCCAAGAGGAAGAAGTTAATGACCTGCTTGCCGCCTGGACGCTTACAAGTCTATGGGGCCGGATGGGATCCACCCGAGGGTATTGAGGGAGCTGGCAGAGGAGCTTGCCAAGCCACTCTCCATCATTTACCAGCAGTCCTGGTTAACTGGGGAGATCCCGGATGACTGGAGGCTTGCCAATGTGATGCTCATCTAAAAGAAGGGCTGGAAGGAGGATCTGGGGAACTACAGGCAGGTCAGCCTGACCTCGGTGCCGAGGAAGATTATGGAGCAGTTCGTTTTGAGGGCGCTCACGAGCCATGTCTGGGACAACCAGGGGATCAGGCCCAGCTAGCACGGGTTCATGGAAGGCAGGTCCTGTTTGACCAACCTGATTTCCTTCTGTGAGCAGGTGACCCGCCTAGTGGATGAGGGAAAGGCTGTGGATGTGGTCTACCTGGACTTCAGTAAGGCCTTTGACGCTGTCTCCCATGGCATTCTCCTAGGGAAGCTGGCAGCACTAGGGAGGTGAGGACAAATACAAAGGCTGAGTCTGGAATCTGTGGGAACATATTCAGAAGAAGCTGCCCTATAAATAAAACCATTTCATCACAATTTAATCATTTACATAAACCTAATTTGTTTTGGTTGGTTGGTTAGTTGGCTATTTTGAGGCAGGGAAAATTTATTCTTCTCTTTCCCACTTGGATTATGATGCACCTCCTTCTCTTTGAGGACTCACTGCTGCTTCTGTACTCCGACATTAAGTGATAGCAGAGACCGCGCTTTGGTACTGGGACCAAATGGCAAACATCACCAAGCCTATGCTGCTAAACCCTCTGTCCTGGTTTAACCTGGCAGACAGCCAAAAACCACGCAGCCACTCACTCACTCCTCCCGCCCCCCCCCCCACAGTGGGACGGGGAGAGAATTGGAAGGGTAAGAGTGAGAAAAACTCATGGGTTGAGATAAAGACAGTTTAATAGAACAGAAAAGGGAAAATAATAATAATAATGATAGAATATACAAAATGAGTGATGCACAATGCAATTGCTCACCACCCGCGCTGACCGATAACCAAGTAGCGATCGCTATTTCCTAGAACAAGCCTACCGTTCATATACTGAGCATGATGTCACATGGTATGGAATACCCCGTTGGCCAGCTGGGCTGGCTGTCCTGGCTGTGCTCCCTCCCAGTCTAGCAGAGGATAGTTGCCCTTGACAAGGTATTTAGCAACAACTGAAAACATCAGTGTGTTATCAACATTCTCCTCATACTAAATCCAAAACACAGCACTAGGAAGAAATTTAACTCTATCCCAGCCGAAACCAGGACACTCTCGTGGTCTCCAAAAGAAGGCAACCTAAGGTACTTACTACGAGTTATCCTTTGGCCGTGTCAGCTGCCGAGCTGTGCCAGGAACTGCTCACGGCAGTACTCGTCAGCCTCTGCCGACAGCACTGGGGACAGGGCTGAAATGCTCCTTGGCCCTGTTTAGTTCGCTGTAGACTCACCTGCAACAGCGCACAGCATGCTACAGACACCCACTGGCGAGCGCGTTATCAGAGAGGACTGAAGCAGAGACACTTGCCTGTGAAATTACAGCTACAGTCTTGCACAATAAGAAGCTCAACAAGCTGTTGTATGCCTCGTGGGAACTGCATCCTAACGGGATGAAAACTACATTCAGTTGATTTTTTTACAGATAACAAGGGGTTACTGGAAGTGCTACTTTTTCTTGAATAGGGCTGCTTTGTATTGACAAAAAAGAGAAGAGACTCAGGTATAGGTTTCTAACTTTTTTTTTAAGAAAACACATATCTATAAAGTGTGTCCTCAATTGATGGCTAAGATGCCAGTCAAGAATGAATGAGATGTTGTAAGTCAGAGGGTGAGACTGCATTGATTACAGAAACAGTTTTCTTAAATTTTTTCTTTAAGAAGCTCAATCCTGTCCTCAATTTTAGAACAAAGTAAAATATAGAAACCTTTTTTAGTTAAAATTGAATTTTATTCATGAAACCCAACATGAGGGAAAAATCTCATAAAGCCTTGAAGTTACAAAACAGCTATTCCACTTCTTTTATTTATTTATTTTAATGGGGGTAGGGTGCTACATGCTTTAGGAAACTAATAATTTAGGGATCCTGAAGAAGGAAGAGCATAAGATAAAAAGAATGAAGCTCTCTGTGAGAGCTGGGTAAGTGACAGGATGGGTAGAGACATGAATTAGAAAAATCTGTGTGTTCACTGACGTTATCTCCAAGGTTTAGAAATCCCTGCTACTGAAGCTGAAAATAACATGAGCACTGGAAAAGAAAATTATTTCTGCTTTTTCATCGTCCTGAAGCTATAAAGGACATTTTTTGGTAAAGAAAAGAGTGACTTGGCTTTCAATTACACAGAGTGGAAGGAGTGTAGCCAGCAGGTCCAGGAAGGTGAGCCTTCCCCTCTATTTGGCAGCATTGAGACCAGATCTGGATTGCTGCATTTAGATTTGGGCTCTCCAGTACAAGGTAGATATTGATATTCTGCAGCAAGTCCAGCGGAGGCCACCATGCTGACCAGGGAGCTGGAAGGAGCACACGGCGTACAGGGAGAGGCTGAAAGAGCTGGGTCAGTTCATCCTGGAGGACAGAAGGCTCAGGGGAGACCTTAATGCTCTCTGCAACTACCTGCTGGGAGGATACAGAGACAGATTGTTTTCTGGTTAGACAGAAAGAAAAATATTTTTACCATGAAGAGGATCAAATTCTGAACCACGTTGCGGAGAGGGAGTGTGAAAGGAACCACCCTGGTTCAAGACTCAGTGAGACACAGCCCTGAAAAACTGTTCTGGTTACTTCTGCTTTGAGCAGTGGGCTGGAGTAGGTAACTTCTGGAGATCCCTCTCAACCTAAATTATTCCATGGTTGTAATATAAGTAAAATCAGAGTGCTCTTGCTAGCAACACAAGGTTGTACCCACAGTGCCAAGGCAGGCAAACAGAACTCAAATGGAGGGAAATAAAGCAAGAAGCATGTGAAAACTGGGAACTCCTGCCTTGCAGAGACAAGCTGCCCCATGCAAAACAGTAGCTTCCTCCCAGTCACAGAACTGAATGAGATTTGGGTTCTGTGGCCTCATGCAGGAGGAAATGGAGCCAATATTCGCTAGAAAGGAGCAGCTCCCATCTTTTGCTGTAGGGCAGACTGCCTGTTACAGCAGCAAGCACCTTGCTGCATGCGAGCGGCAGCTGCTGAGCCAGCCTGCTCTGCAGCACCCACCGGACATAGGAGCTGACTCCCTTGGGGAAACCCATGGCTTTTTTACAAGGCAGTAGCTTCTGCTACAGGTCACCAAAACGTGTCACTCCGATAACAGACAAAGGCATATATGTTATAAAGTGTCAGCTGACTTTGGATACCCTGTCTCAGACAGCTGTGAAGTGGGATTCATGTAATATTAGAAAACCATAAGGTACTCATCTACAGCTTAGTTAATCACTTGGATACCTTTTATATTCAATGAGAAGAAATAGGGGGGTCTTTTTTCGTTTTTTTTTTCTATCACACAGTTTTCCTCACTGATTTTAATACCAGCTTCACAGTAGAATGAATTTCCCATTCTGGTGCTTATTTCTCTCCATTGATATGGTGACTTAGTCAGCCGTAGGCCTCTGTACTGTAGCTGTCCAGATATGATCAGACAAATCTCACCTAAAGTGCTATAAAGTGCGCACAGTTCTCTGGAACAGCTGGGAGTTACTGGTGTCCAACACCCCCAAAAATCACAGTTCAAAGTGTCACAAGAGGCCATCAATATGGATTGGACAGCTTACATCACAGCAAATGAAGAACGTGTACTACAGCAAGAATGGGTGTATCTGCGTGCATAAATACACGAGGGATATCTGGACTCTGGGTGCCACGTTTGCCATCTCTGTGCTCCTGCCTCATATGGGAGAAGTGCTAGAAATTTGTACTATACTTACAAAGTACAGAGGCGGAATTAGAGGGTGTTTTCTTCTGTTTGATTTTAATCTATATATTTTTATCCCATAACAGTATGGCACAGGAAATCATGCCACAGAGGATTGAATGAGGTCTGCATCCCACTGCTATTGCTGCTGGCTTCATAGTGCTAAAACATTCCCTGTGATTCTGATAGCTCTGCAGATTGGTGCAGTGTTCTCTGCGGCCAGTATGTAAAACACTGCTGCAAAAAAAAATCTCTCCCATAAGAAAGAGTTTCTTTTAATAGGTGCGGCAAAGGTATTCACACTAACTGCATTGCTCCTTTATTATTTCTGGTATGAGCTGTATCTGAGAGGCTATTTCAGCCTATAGGTTTCAAAAACTTTAAAGCACTGTGTCCTTGAAAAGTCCTCAGTCTTGTCTATCTAATGGAAAACTTACAACTCCTATGAAAGCAGTTAGTGGTGTAGCACATCTGCAAACAATCATCTAGGCTGGTCATCAGTCAACAGCCTGCGCCAGCAAGGTGCTGGATGTCCTTTGATCCCATTTAGTTTCTATGGGAACTGAAGGTACGTGGCACATAGTAAGATGCACCTGACACCCTTCAAGATAAAAGTATATGATTCTTAATTGTAAATTCTTACTTCTTCACAGCTGGTGCAAGAAGAAGTTGCCAGAAATGGTTCCTTTCCTTCTGCTTGAACATGGAATCTCATGCGAGATCGGGGTTAAAAAATAAAGAAGCTGGATGTTATTTTAGGATCTGGTTTTTTTTATATTCCATCATGATTCCAAATCAAAGAGAAATTGTCACTAATTTTAGTTTTCAACCATGGGCTGGACACTTTCATGGAAGACGACAAAAATTAACCCTTATGATCTTAAAGCAATACAAGTCTTTTGATGCATTTCAGCAAGACTGGACAATATTTGTAAAAAAAACAACAATGAAGCCAACAAAAAACCCAGTCTGCTGTTATGAAGTTGTCTTGACTACCAGGACATTAAATGCCAATACAACATTCTGTGGAAAACCTTCGATAGCAAAACCAGCACTCTCTTAGGAAAGGACAAACCAGTTTAGAGTAGTATAAGAACGCTGACCTTATTGTCTTTCCATACTGCAAAGAAACTTCAACATCCAAACTTTTTTTCTGAAAATTAAGCATGTTGAGTGTCTGACTGGGAACGTCAAAACATTCATTAACACCTTGTGGCAATCCTGAAAACACGATGATGTGCAATTCTCATATTTGAAAATGACAGTCCCTTCTTATTTGAACTTTGTGAAATTCAGTTTTGCTTCTTTGCATTATAGAGGTTTTGGACTGTTTCTTCGCCTCCCAAAAGGGCCAAGTGGCACCTGCCTCTGTGCACACAATCTCTCACAAACCCTGTTTTGATAAAGCTTTTTGTAATGTTACTTTTGGGCAGAAAATTTGATTCAAAAAAAATCAAATCTCTTCCTGAAGGAGATACTAAACCGTATGAGAAATCTCCCAGGAACAAATGGTTTTTAGTCTAATCTTTACCATAAGACTTTTAGTGCGAATGTTAATGTTTCACTCAGCACTTGTGTGGATTTTAGTTTGATTATTCCTCAGTAAGCTTTTTTCAGAATTTTGTATCCAAAACTTGCTGCTTCGTGAAAAACCCACTAGAAATGGAAGCGCAGACAGGCGCTATTAGTCAGGTATGGAAATTCAATTCCTTTGAGTGTGATCTTCTGGCTTAAATCGGATAATCGCAGACATCGTGGAACTGCAGAAAAGGCAATTTCCAGATATGCCCTTTTCTGCAGGGTGAGCTGCCAAATAATTTCAAGAGGGAATTACAGTAGCTGCAAGAATTAACTGCAGAGTCATGCAGACTGCTAAGCGGGGTGCAGTAGGCTGAGATCGAAGCAGACTCTTACATAATTTAAATGCAGCAAAGGAGTGTGAAATAGCAGACGATGAAGCTTTTCCCACATTATCACCACACTGCGGGTGTTTTCTCCTTAACAGAGCTGCCAAAGCAACACAAATCAAGACCTCAAATCCATTTTTCTATTAAAAGGATTCTGCTTAACGTATCTGTCTCTTGGCAGCTAAACTATTCCTACAAAAAGGGGTGTGGGGGGTAAAACAGAGAGCCAAGCCAAACAACCTACACAGATATGAAAGCACCAACAGTAATTGTTAATAATAAAAAGCAATGAAAAAGTTAAATGAAGGCATTCTGAGGATGTTCACTGCATTTTGGGAGACACAATAATTTTAAGTGGCTGGTGACAGGTTCTCTGGTGCACGAGCCTTGTGGCCAGTTGAGGAATGCTGGACCAAAGGAAGCCAGAGTAAATCCTCCCAGTTGATCAAAGCAGAAGGGCTGGCCTACATTTGCCACTTCAAACAGGCCAAGCCACACGCAACACCAACGTCTTGGAAGAGGGAAAGAGAAAAGGCAAAGCCAGACGTGGTTGTTCGGTGCTGCTTTCCACTCTTGTTCGTGGAAAGAAAATAACAGAAATGTATCCAAATCAAATACTTCAGGCACCCTGAAGGTGCTTGCAGTTAATCTGGTCGGTGGATGCTGCCCCTTGTATGACAGAGTTTTTTTCACCGTGTGGAAGTGGCTGCCCTTTCAATTGCACTCCTGGGCATCACAACCTTGTCATATTCCTGAAAACTGGATGTAACAAACACATGGGTTACAGTTGGAGGCTCTCACCTGAATATAAGGCCTGAAGTTTTCCTCAGGGACAGCTGTAGGTAATTAGACAACAAGAAGCACCTTCAGATGCCCTGCAACCTAGAAAAGTGTCAAATTATTTCAGTAAAATACATGCTTCAAAAGGGGCGCAGCCACAGTCCTAAATAGCTCCATTAATTCTTCTCCCACTTTTTCTAGGCTGGATGTCAGACCATTAGTTTTGGAAAATATTTGTCTTTTTGTGAGATTCTGGATCTAGATTTAAACAAAGGAGAGGGAGTGTTAATATTCAGAAGTATATGGATGAAATTCTATTTCCTCATACTGTAATGCTACTCCCCATAATTTCATATTTAAATTATATATAAGACGACATTAAGAAGCTTATATACAGGAGTTCCTGGGGAGTGCAAGCAACAGTTTGGCATTGTTATCTGTAAGCCCATGAACCTTATTTGAGGGCAAAAAGAAAAAAAATCTTCCAAGAGTCTTTTCCTGGAGCCAATCTTTTCCTATTTATGAAACACACTTGTACAAAACATAGCTAACAGCATTTGTTGCAAAGCTGGCGTAAAATTTCTGCCCTCTTCATACTGTGTTTAAGAGATTTACATGACATTTTTGTAAGCTAAGGTTAATGTCACCATGTTCCTATGGTTAGTGTTGCCATGCTCATCTTCTAAGGACACACAGAGCAAATATCATCAATATGACCTTCTCTATAAGTGTCTCCCTTAAGGGTATCACCTAGTAACTAACAATTGCAGCAATAATGTTCTCTCTCTGTAGAAACGGGAGGTGGCAGCAGTGAAGGACAATGACCCACCAGCAAGTCATCTACTCAAGAGCCGATGAAGGTGACACCACTGATGAAGGTGACACCACCATTTTTATCACCACTTCTCAGTTCCCAGCTTCCTAACACAGTTCCCGGCACAGGGATATGAATGTTGCTTCTGCCTGCTCTTCTCCTACTACTTCCTCAGCAATATGCTGCATGATATTTTTAGGGTGGATGTGAATGAACTGTTTCCATCCCACTCTGGATATCAGCATATGTTCAAGCTACCTTTCACTAGGCACAAGCTGACTTTTGTGTGATACTGCAGTCTCTCTGCTTCTTGCATTTCTTCGTTTTGAGGAGAGCCATTTTCACACGTGGTACGTTAGATAATTCCCTAGGCAGCAGCACAATTTTGTTTTGTGTTCACTTGATCTTTTTTAGGAAGCCCTCTGTGTAGATGAAGGGTTATGTCTTATAGCTATGTCTGCAAGTAATCCCCTCTCTGCACATTGCTGCTTTTTAGGAGTGAAAGGAAGTCAAGTGACAGTGAATCCCCACAATAAATGCTGTTTCCAAAGCACAAACCTACATCATTTAATGCTGGTAGAAATCTCGGCTGTGGGCTTTAGGTATCATTCACCAGAAGACGAGGGGAGATTTCATTCCTGCATACAGCAGCATATTCCCATCTCATAAGGGATAATTCCTGATTTTTGGAGGATCTTGAGTGATAGAGTGGGGCGTGATCTGATCTATTTTGAAATCTGGTCATCTTCCTATCAGTCTAGCAGTGGACCCATATTTTAGCATGTTATGGGTATTTTCCACTAATACTTTCTTCCCTTTTTTTTCCCCATTAAATTTTCCTTGAGGACCATGAAGGTCCCTCTTTTGTTAATTAGGTGTATTCTTTTATCTCTGTCACCACAAGCAGCCCACATGGATATTGGCCAAAAGTTACAATGACAAAAATGCCTGTGCTAATGTCTTTGAAAAATAGCTTTGGAAATTATACAGCTCCTAGTTAATGGGAATCCATATAAGGATAATCAAGCCCATTAATGAGTACTCTTAGCATGTAAAGCACGGCCATTAGACATGAACACCTCGTGAAGGCTGTTAATGTTTTACTGATAGAGGGCAGATGCACTTTGGAGTACCAGCGTGGAAGGAAACTGCAGCGTTGGTCATGGTTCTGATAGGAGACAGATCACAGGAGCCAGCTAAAACTATTTTTAAAATGCAGTTTGATGCATTTTTGTGCTATTACCAAAATTTCTGTGTCATCAAATTGTCAGAAAGAACTGTCTATGGTGAAGACAAAAAGGTTGATGTGTATGTTAATTATGGAATGGACTTGTAATCCGTTAAGAAATCTATTTTAATTTTTTTTTTTTTTGTATTGTTTAATCGCACATATTCCCAAGTGATGAAAAAGGCATTTAGGAGCTTTTGTCAGAAGCATTCTGGAGGTTTTGATACCTTATTAAGGAGGATTTTAATCTATTTTACTTCATATTATAGGCACAGTTTTCATCCTCCAAGTGGAGAGGAGGGAAAATCGTCATTTTCATTTCATTTCCTAAAGGTCAGAAGAAAAGGTTGTGCTTCAGAAGATTAATCTTTCAGATGGGAAAATATGAAAGAAAAGCAACAGAGGATGTGACATACGGTGGCTTTAGCAATTATTTTACAATTTATTTATTCTATTTTCCTACGAGAGAATGTTGGTCTTTTAAAATACTAGCAACCTTATAAATCGGCATCAGTTAACCACAAAAAATAGACTGTGGCAGAGCAAGCCTTTCTAGTATGTGATGATACATCTCCTACATGACCCCTCAAATGACTGGTTTGTTTACTAATTCCTTGCCATATGCTGAATGCATACAGACCTAAAACCAGAAAATAATTCTGTGAAAAAGAGGAGGAGATGGCCAAAGCTCAAATTTTGTGATACATTTTATATGTTTTACTTTTGTAACAAACAAGTGATCACGAGTTCCTTGTTTTCCCAAAGGTGATATAAGACCACCTTGGCTTCATCCAAGAAACTGTCATGTGAGCAGATGATTTGTAAAATCTTTAACTTAATCTCTCAGAAATATTAATAAAACTGGTAGCTACAATGGTCTTTTTGGTGGTACTTTGATGGTTTTCCTGAGGAAAAGTTGTTTGTGTTTACTAATATTTACTAATATGATCTCTGTAGCCACAATCATTTTGTTCCTTAAGAGGTGATTTCAATTATAGTAAACTCAAAACATTTTAAAATAGAGTGGAACAAACCTTTTGTCTCTAGGACACTATGAAAGGCAGGGAAACTTGTCAATATTTTTCAGAACTGAGTTATTATTTCAGGCCAATATTAATATTGTTGCTTATGCTAGAAAATATATCACTTTCTACTATTTCATGTTGTATTTGGTGGTATTATTCCAGACCAAGAAATTATTGTAACTAAAAGTTTCATATTAGGTCATTCTAAAAATTGAGAGCAGTCAACCGTCAAAAGGATTATAATGTGGTTTACATCAATAAGAAAAACTCACAATTTTTTCCCATGTGAGAAGAAATCAAGTCAGTGGGCTATAACCTCCTGTGTAACTAAGAGCAGCTGCAAAACTGTCCAACAGGTTTTTTCAAACTAAATACTTGGTTGACACAAGGCAGGATTTCTGTAGGACATGGCAATCTGCTACCATTTTGTTCTTAATTGGTATTCTGCAGATGGAACCCTAGCCTGCCTGTTCAATGTGACAGTCTTTACAAAGTGCAGAAAGTTGATTAAACTGCATTTATGAAATTGGACAACATGAGAAGACATATCATTAGTGTTTTGAACACACTCAAAATGATAATGTTTCAATTCTGCAATGAGGTGATGTGGTGGTGCCTTCCTTCCCCCTGCCTTTTTCCCAATGTCACTTTATGACCTCAGGAACTCCTGATAAACTTTGGCCTTCCTGTAATGAGTTGGGCAGTGAAGCGTCCCTTGACTGTTCCCAAAACTCTTGCATGGCTGAAGTGAGGAACAGCACTGACCATACCAGAACTACCGTTCCCTAACCCGGGTGGGGGACAAAGTTGGGGATAATCTGTCATTCCCTGACACCCCTGTCTGAGTTGTAGCTCGAGTGGAACGACACCATTGTTGTTGAAATCCTGGCAATTATCACAGATGACTAAAGCCAATCATCTGGCAAACTTATAAACAGTGGTCCTTAGTGAGACCCTTTGAGCTCTTCTGGACCGCAGCGGCTGCGCCCAGAATCTCCCTCTGAGTGGGACGCCTCTCAGAGTTCACAAAACTCTCGAGTTTGTGATATTCGGAGGACTGTCAGGACATGGACTGAAACAGTCCTTGGCCGAGACACTCCTCGGGGCTCAACCCTTTGCCCATTGAGAAATGCCAAGGCATTTAACATGAGTATTTCACAGACTTAAGGGGAATTTTTAACACGAATACCTTTACAAATTTATCTACCTTTAGGCCTTTATAAACTTATCTAGCTTTGGTACCATATTCACATATATGAATTGACCTAGATCTTTTGTGTATTGACTTCGATAATCAATGATAAGCACAATCTCTAGTTAAGTTGCTTTAGTAGTTGTGGTAAACTTGACTACCTCACTTTGTAACTGCCAAATTGGTTAATGATTAAGTGTTATTAGAATCTTATGATCTACCTCAAAACTGTGAATGAACATTAAATTGCTGCTAAACACATATAATCCCTTAGACATAAACTGTTGCCCAGGTCTGAGACTAGGGGTAGATCCAGCTGCACCTAGACTCCTCTCTGAGAAGGAGTTTAGAGAGCAAGGGGGTCTATTCTGAGCCTCGTGACTCAACGGGAAGGTCTTCCTTACCCTTTTGTCCTCAATCTCTGCACGAATCATTCCAACACAGTTCTGACATGATTTTCCCTGTGTATACTTAATCCATGTAATAAGTAATAGAATGAACCTTGCCATCGAATTCTGTCAAGTTGCGCTTTTATAAATTTCTATTAAAATCACTTTTACTGATACCTTTGCCAGTGATTCTTTAAGCAGCCGCAAAACCACTCATTCGCGACGAGTGAAAAACACAATAACATCAGAAATACTGAGCTGCAGCTGCAGATAATGGAGAGGACAAAGCCAGCTATGCAGAGTTCCCATGGCAGAGTTAAAGCCACTCAATGAGAACAAACTATCATATTGAAATTAAAAAAAAAATCCCACCATTTCCCAACTCCTTACTGAGTCATTTTACAAATTCATTAATGAAGGTAGAGTTATAACTAAAAAGAAAAGAACTGACTCAGAAGAAGTGGTCAAACTGAGAGACAAGAATGGAGGGATTACTCATGAATAGGCAATACAGTATAAACTGTAAAAAGAAATATGAATTTCCCATAATACATTTTTAACCCGTGGAGCTCACCGCCCTGAGATCCTGTTCAGATAAGAAAAAAACATATCAGTTTACTGCTGAAAAGAAGGTGTAGCAACAGATCAGACTTTAGGAATCGGGAAATTAAACACTCCGAGTCACAACTACCAGCAAGAAAAACAAAAATTAGATATTCCAAAAGATTTGCCTAGCCTTCTTGTAGTGTACCCATCCACAATACCTGTGGCTGCAATTCTTTGGGTGCCTTAAAGTGACGTGACCAGGGCAATTTATTCTGTAAATAAAGCAGTGCATAAGTCACTGGTTAGGTGTGCCATGCTCTCCCATTTGGTTCTAGATGGAGAAAATGCTGGTGTAATGTTTTATGCTTTTTCAAGGACATTACTAGGAAACTCCCTAGTCTCGTGCAGGCCTCCGATTACTACCCGCTACTGGTTATACAGGCTGGCAGTGAGGAGGTTGCAGGGAGAAGTCCCGAAGGGATCAAAAGGGACTTCAGGGCGCTGGGGCGACTGGTAGAAGGATCGGGAGCACAGGTAGTTTTTTCCTCGATCCCTTTAGTGGCGGGGCGGAACACCGAAAGGAACAGGAAAACTCATCGGATCAACACGTGGCTCAGGGGCTGGTGCCATCAACAGAATTTTGGCTTCTTTGACCACGGGGAGGTTTACATGGCACCGGGCCTGCTGGCGACGGACGGAGTTCAGCTGTCTCGCAGGGGGAAAAGGATTCTCGCGTGTGAGTTGGCCGGGCTCATCGAGAGGGCTTTAAACTAGATTCGAAGGGGGACGGGGATAAAACCAGGCTCTCTAGAGAAGAGCCTAGGGTCCGCACGCCATTGTCGGGGGAGAAATCGGCAGCCCAGCTCAAGTGCATCTATACCAATGCACGCAGCATGGGCGGCAAACAGGAGGAGCTGGAAGCCATTGTGCAGCGGGGTAGCTATGACTTAGTCGCCATCACGGAAACGTGGTGGGATGAGTCGCACGATTGGAGTGCTGCAATGGACGGCTATAAGCTTTTCAGAAGGAACAGGCGAGGAAGGAGAGGCGGTGGAGTAGCCCTGTATGTTAGGGAGTGCTTCGACTGTCTAGAGCTCAATGATAGTGATGACGAGGTCGAGTGCTTGTGGGTAAGGATGAGGGGGAAGGCCAACAAGGCAGATATCCTGCTGGGGGTCTGTTATAGACCACCTGGCCAGGAAGAGGAGGCAGACGAAATATTCTACCAGAGGCTGGCAGAAGTCTCCCAGTCGCTAGCCCTTGTTCTTGTGGGGGACTTCAACTTTCCGGATGTCTGCTGGAAATACCACACGGCAGAGAGGAAACAGTCGAGGAGGTTCCTGGAGTGTGTGGAGGATAACTTCCTGACGCAGCTGGTAAGCGAGTCCACCAGGGGAGATGCCTCGCTTGACCTGCTGTTCACGAACAGAGAAGGGCTGGTGGGAGATGTGGTGGTCGGAGGCCGGCTTGGGCTTAGCGACCATGAAATGGTAGAATTTTCGATACTTGGTGAAGTAAAGAGGGGGGCCAGCAAAACCGCTACCATGGACTTCCGGAGGGCAGACTTTGGCCTGCTCAGGACACTGGTCGAGAGGATCCCTTGGGAGACGGTCCTGAAGGGCAAAGGGGTCCAGGGAGGCTGGACGTTCTTCAGGAAGGAAGTCTTAAAGGCGCAGGAGCGGGCTGTCCCCATGTGCCGCAAGAAGTACGGGCGGGGAAGGCGACCGGCCTGGCTGAACGGGGAGCTCTGGCTGGGACTCAGGGAAAAAAGGAGAGTTTATCACTTGTGGAGGAAGGGTCAGGCAACTCAGGAAGAGTACAGGGATCGCGTTAGGTCGTGCAGAGAGGAAATTAGAAAGGCAAAAGCCCAGCTAGAACTCCACCTGGCCACTGTCGTGAGAGACAACAAAAAATGCTTTTATAAGTATGTTAATGACAAAAGGAGAGCCAAGGAGAATCTCCATCCTCTATTGGATGCGGGGGGGAACGTTGCCACCAAGGATGAGGAAAAGGCTGAGGTACTCAACGCCTTCTTTGCCTCAGTCTTTAGTAGTCAGAATGGTTATCCTCAGGGTACTCAGCCCCCTGAGCTGGAAGACAGGGACGACAAGCAGGATAAACCCCCCATAATTCAAGAGGATGAAGTTCATGACCTGCTATGCCACCTGGATGTTCACAAGTCTATGGGGCCGGATGGGATCCACCCGAGGGTTCTGAGGGAGCTGGCGGAGGAGCTTGCCGAGCCACTCTCCATCATTTACCAGAAGTCCTGGTTAACTGGGGAAGTCCCGGACGACTGGAGGCTCGCCAATGTGACTCCCATCTACAAGAAGGGCCGGAAGGAGGATCCGGGGAACTACAGGCCGGTCAGCCTGACCTCGGTGCCGGGGAAGATCATGGAGCGGTTGGTTTTGAGGGTGCTCACGAGCCATGTCCGGGACAACCAGGGGATCAGGCCCAGCCAGCACGGGTTCATGGAAGGCAGGTCCTGCTTGACCAACCTGATCTCCTTCTATGACCAGGTGACCCGCCTAGTGGATGAGGGAAAGGCAGTGGATGTGGTCTACTTGGACTTCAGTAAGGCCTTTGACACTGTCTCCCACAGCATTCTCCTAGAGAAGCTGGCGGCTCACGGCCTAGACAGGTACACTCTTCGCTGGGTAAAAAACTGGCTGGACGGCCGAGCCCAGAGAGTTGTGGTGAACGGAGTTAAATCCAGTTGGCGGCCGGTCACGAGCGGTGTTCCCCAGGGCTCAGTTTTGGGGCCGGTCCTGTTCAATATCTTCATCAATGATCTGGACGAGGGGATCGAGTGCTCCCTCAGTAAGTTTGCAGACGACACCAAGTTGGGCGGGAGTGTTGATCTGCTGGAGGGTAGGAAGGCTCTGCAGAGGGACCTGGACAGGCTGGATCGATGGGCCGAGGCCAACTGTATGAGATTCAACAAGGCCAAGTGCTGGGTCCTGCACTTCGGCCACAACAACCCCAGGCAACGCTACAGGCTTGGGGAAGAGTGGCTGGAAAGCTGCCCAGAGGAAAAGGACCTGGGGGTACTGGTTGACAGCCGGCTGAACATGAGCCGGCAGTGTGCTCAGGTGGCCAAGAAGGCCAACGGCATCCTGGCCTGTATCAGAAATAGTGTGGCCAGCAGGAATAGGGAAGTGATCGTGCCCCTGTACTCGGCACTGGTGAGGCCGCACCTCGAATACTGTGTTCAGTTTTGGGCCCCTCACTACAAGAAGGACATGGAGGTGCTGGAGCGCGTCCAGAGGAGGGCAACGAAGCTGGTGAAGGGCCTGGAGCACAAGTCTTATGAGGAGCGGCTGAGGGAACTGGGGTTGTTTAGCCTGGAGAAGAGGAGGCTGAGGGGAGACCTCATCGCGCTCTACAACTACCTGAAAGGAGGGTGTAGCGAGGTGGGTGTTGGTCTCTTCTCCCAAGTAACTAGCGATAGGACGAGAGGAAATGGCCTCAAGTTGCGCCAAGGAAGGTTTAGATTGAACATTAGGAAAAATTTCTTTACTGAAAGAGTGGTCAGGCCTTGGAACAGGCTGCCCAGGGAAGTGGTGGAGTCACCATCCCTGGAGGTATTTAAAAGACGTGTAGATGAGGCCCTTAGGGACATGGTGTAGTGGGCATGGTGGTGTTGGGTTGACGGTTGGACACGATGATCTTAGAGGTCTTTTCCAACCTGTATGATTCTATGATTCTATGATTCACCTGGATATTCCTCTTTTCCACTGATGCTGGTCTACTCTTTTGAGCTTGTCTCTCCTTTTGTCAACCTTTCTCACTATTCTTCTCATATCTTTCATCTCTCTACCAATAATGAATAAATAAAAAATAAATGGGGCAAGTAAAGGTGATGAATTAGACAGATGTCTCCTACCTTCCTGCATTTAGCTCTCTTAATCCTGAGTGTCTCTGGGGAATGTAGGCTTCTCTAAGCACCTGATTCAAGGGGATTTTGATCTTGACAGCAGTCTGTGGGATACCCCACAATACAATTGTGTTTCAAGAAGTAGCTAATACCTCTGTGAGGAGTTCTGGTATCATTCTCAAGCACACTTATCTGGGAACATTATCTCAGTTTGTGAAAGGAATAATTACAGAGAGAGGTTACATAGCTGCCAGTTTTATTAATTCAGTATAGTTGTGCTGGGATAGCACTTCTTTAAGGTCCTCTTTTACTTTCTTTTATAAGGAGATAAAATGTAGATGCAGATAAAATATGCCATCCTCTACTAAGGTTTTAATACTGGCAGGCCTGTATGTTACCCAAATCCCACCTCAAAAGATGTTTGCCCCACTTATTTTATCCTTCTGCACTTAACTTGTCAGAAGCAACTATCAAATAAATCCCAAGCACTCTTTTGAGATCAATGTGTAAGTAAAGCATTCACTTCCAGGTGAGCTTCACTTGGTCTGACAGAGTTCGACCAAAGAAGATAGGGTCTTTCTCTGTCCATTTAAATCAAGTGATAATATTTATAGTTAGGTGCTTGAAGCTGCAAAATCATACCTATTTTCCAAAAACTCCCCCAAACTTCCCTTCTTCAGCTTGCATACATAACTTCAGAAATTTAGCTCATGAAAGTTCACAGGGTGATTCCTAAAGTAGTCCACAGAACTTAGGGGCAAGCAATCCTATTGACTTTACTGAAATTTGTGCTTCTTTTTCCTTTAATTTTTTTGGATAATCTCTAACTGAAGACAGTTGCTCAGTCTTACAGATATGGTACACTTCATGTTTCTAATCTCATCATCATTTAACTTTCCATCCATATAAAAAACCTGTTTAAGTTTTGTGATGTTATGGCCAGGTTCATCTGTGGTCTGGAAGAGGGATAAGGAAGGACATGTCTATGGCACACAGCCTGCAGAATACACTCCCTGTGAATGAGCAGGCAACAGCCCCTGTTACTCTCTTCTGGAAAAAATGGACCTGTCAACATGGGGCTGCATTGCTGTGAGACATCCCGTACTTCTCACATAGCTTCCTCACCACCCTGAAGAAATTATTCTACTTCAATCCTATTTGAACAGGTTTCTTCACTGTCATGGAATCAAACCTGCCTCTGCCAGCTCATGAAGAATGCATTGCTTGGTAAATAAAAGTCTACCATCAATTACAGATCCTATCACCATCAGTTCAATCTGTTCTACTTGTCTTAGAAACTGAAAGGATTGCATGTGAACAGCATGCAACTCAAAGGATTGCAATTATTTCTCTGCAAAATCAATCACAAATTTTTTTTTAGTCTAGCTTTACTCCCTGGCATATTAATTAAACTGTAATTGGGAAGATCTTTAGTGACATTTTTTGTCAGGTTGATACTGGCATGAGTTCATTTTTTAGTTTTACTAAGACTGGCTTGTGATAATCCTGATGTAATTGAGTCGCTTATCAGGGGATTTTCTGCCACTGTGTTAATACTTGTCACTTTGGATGCAGAAAAAGGTCCAGTTTAAATCCATTTGAGTCCTGTATGTCCAATAAGGGATCTCAAACCTCATTCTGGACTTATATCCTTTTATTTCCTACATGTCATTTGTCTCACAAAATTCCAGTAACTTTATTTTTTTAAAATAAGAGATGGATTCCTTTTAAGGGTACAAAATTACTTGAGCCAAAACATGCAGCCTAGGTTTCATTTCTAGGTTTCGTTTCTGCTCAGGAAAGTTAACTTCTGCTCAACTTTACTTTTCACTGGCACAAACACACAGGATAAAGTCTGTAAAACTATGCCTCTTGGGAAATGTAAATGGGCGAATGGTTTACAGAAAGTCAAGTGAATACCTCTTTGTGCTCATGGAACTGTGCTAAGTTCCAGCCTGAGCTCTCCCATTATGTTTGGACTAGTCTTATCTTTCCATGGTTGTGATAACACCCTAGAGAGTTGAGGGAGATCTGCCTCCATCTTTTCCTTAAACAGAAAAGAGCAAAAGTGATAAAAACACTTTCCGACAGCAAAGCTAAGCTTTATTTAAACAAGATAATTTTCAAATAGAAAAAAAACCAGATTTTCTGGGTGAGAGAATACATCTAGTCTTCAAATGCACCTCATGCTTTCCTGCCAGCTGTATCACCTAAGGTACCTTCCTCTCTCGAGTCTTGCTCCTTTTCAGTGGCCAGAAAGTTTGCCTGTTTGTTTCTGCTTTCAAGTAAAATATTATTCTTTACACAGATTTGTCTCAGTTTCATCTGGTTATCTCAAGCACCTCCCAGTGTCTTCTCATGCTCCAGGTTCCCTGATTGCTCTGATTCTCTCTCTACACTGCAGGAGCTCCCTTGCCTTCTCTTTTCCCAGGTTTTTCTTCTGGAAGATGCAATCTCCACCTCCCTCTGCGATTTTCTGCATGGCACAGTGAAACAGCCAGAACAAGGTGTCTCCTTGCTACCTGGGCAACCCTTCTGCAAAAGCAAATGCAGAACTGCATTCCACATACGGTGAACAAACCAGCAGAACAGATTCCAGGCACAACAATCATAAACACCCCCTATAACAACCCAGGATACGCTTTGAGGAGGAAACCTTACTAGGGATCATAGTCAGAACTAGGTTCTTTCTTACATTCCACAAACTTTCCCTCAAAGATGACTTAAACATTGACTGTAAAATTGAATGTGTTCCAGTGTCCTGGAATATATTGGTAAAAGGTAAAAATAAAATTAAAAAAAAAGTAACAGAGTAAAAAGTGCTGTAGCAGAACATCGCTGATAAAAAAGGCAGTTCTTTTTTATTAACCTTCCACCTTGACTATGTGTCCCAAATATAAGACAAAGATTCCAACTTCAGTCCATCACAATGAGAATTTTCTGTTTCCTTGTAAAATACTAAGCTTTGATAATATATCTGTTAGTTTGAACTCTACTCATTTCAACCACCAGTGTCTTTGCTTTCATATGCCTTGTGTTAGCCTCATGCAAGAGCTGCATATTCCAGACCAAATGCTGGATTCACTGTGCATATGCAATAAGACACGTTTCCAGAACTGTAATGTAGGCCCATGACTTTCACAGATGCTGTGGGCTTTATGTATAAGACAGAACTCCAGTGCAAGTCTTGTTCAACCAGTGTCCTCAAGAAGTAGATTTACTGTGCCTGTCAGCATTCAACTAATGTAGAGAAAATCTGGTGTGCAGAAATGACAGATTTCCTTCCCACAGCCAGACTGATACATTCTTCTCGTGTTTGTGTAGGGTGTGGCAGAGAAAGGCCACCAAGGAGGAAGACGGCATAAAAGAGATGCTGCTGTTCTTAAGGCACCTCCTCTGGACTATATTTCACAGCCATTTCTGTGTTGCATCCAGAAAGGAGGTTGTCAGGGCAGGACAAGAGATGATGCGTACTGCATCAGTGGATTGTGTGCAGGTGTTAAACCACAGGCTCAGACTCTCTATCCTAAACCATTAGACAAAAAAAGTCACCTAAAGCCATTAGAACAACTTCCTTTTTTTCTGCTATTTTTGGATGAAACTTGATGGAAATTACTTCAGTAGTAATAGTGCCAGATGCAATAACAGAAGCTGCGATAATGGCCTATTTTTTTCTCTTGAGGAAAATTCCAAGTACTCAAAAGAATGTGAAAACGAACCTCATGGCAGTAATAATGGAGATGTGCCACCACACCAACAACAACCCTGACAAGCAATCACTCTGCATTAAATTCAGTAAAATTCCAACCTGCAGCAGTTTTCTATTCGGATAGAAAAAGAACCACATAAATGACTACAGAAGTCAGAAGAAAACACGATAAAGTGGATATATTTCTGGGAGTTTCCCAATATTCCTTCAAACTGGTATTAATACCACTAATCAGATTAAAACAATCTATTATTTGTCATGTTATTTGGGCCAGGGTACAGAGCTCTTCTTCACTATCAAGTTTGTCATTCTAAGGTACTCCACTGAAGTTTGGAGATTGGATGCTGTATGCTGGATAAAATTTTAATTTCAATTTTTCTAATTGCATTTCTCCATTTTTACTTGCTCAGACTATCTCCTGTCTGTTACTCCCTAGTTTTTTCCTCCATGATGATGTATGTAAAAACAAAGTTAGGTGCTCTCTCAGACTTCTGGATTCAGAAAATAAACTACAAAACTGCAAAGGAAGTATGAAAATAGTAAGCCAAACTCGTAATTTCTTATCTACGTTAGAATGATGGAATGATTTCATCAAAGTACTCTCAATAGAAATGATCTTTGAACCTACATGAAACAAAACACATAAAGTATTTTTAGGATATAAAGCTTAATAATAAATTTTTAAGTAAAAGTTTGTTTTTGTCAGTTTTTTTTATTTTTAAAAATGTAGTGATGGGTTAATTTTGTAAGCTGAACATTCTGAATCCTGAAAACTATTTCTTGTCTTTGACAAATGCATAAGATTCTTATTCACTTCACTGGATTTTTGAAAAATGTTAACACATCTTTCATTGATTTTTAACAAAATGCTACATTATGTTCATGGGGAGTTTAGAAATAAACAAAAAAATGTTTTGAACCCTTCTTGAGAAATGAATTGTAGTCACAACTAGTTTTATTATACAAACTAGTGTAAATTACCTATAAATAATAAGTGTCTGTGCTGAACACAATAGGAAAAAAAAAGAAGTACAAGCTAAAAGTTTGTGGTAATAAGAAATTATCCTTCTCAAAACAAACTATAATGCTCTCATGCATTCATTATTTGGTTATTGCCAACAGAGGGAGAGAAGGAAGGAAGGAAGGAAGGAAGGAAGGAAAGAAGGAAGGAAGGAAGGAAGGAAGGAGGGAAGCAAGAAAAGAAGGAAAGAAAATAGGAAGGAAGAAAGGAGACTAATAGGATTTTTACAGTATTTGATTGCATAAACATCCCCAGATCACATCACACTGAGCTCCCTTGGAAACTCTAAGCTGTGTATCTGAATTCCCATGTTCATTTCTGACCAGCTGGTTCTTGGTATTTTTTTACTGAAGTCTGTGACATCAAGCCTGAGCTGGAGGGAAGATATTAATAAGATCACTCGCTGGATATATCCTTAGATTTTGGGCTAAAGAAAACACTGCAATTTTCTAATTTTTCATCTTGTATTCTTTTTTTAAAACTGCCATATACTGTTAGGGACTGCTAAATCTGGCAGCCTGATAGACACGAGGCTCCATGAGCCCAGGTCCAACCAGCACTGACAGTGAGCTTGTATTCCCAAAAAGCATGTATACGAACACATGTACACCACACATATATACATACATATACATATACATATCAACACACAGAGAAACACTTTTTCAAACACAGATGGCACCAGTGGCCTTGTCCACTGGGTCCACTGGTCACCCTCCTGTGGCAGCCCTGGTTATTACGATTGCCCTACTTGTCATTGTTCCTTTGTGCATCTCTGTGTTTGTGGAGATAAGTCTTCAGTCACAAACCCAAACTCATATCTTTAAAGAAAACCCTGGGTAAAACATTTTGAGTGGTAGAGAATCCACGGTAGAAGTTGTTAAACTGGTGCTTATGTCATTTATACTCACAGGTAACATGGACATATTGTTTCTATCTTAAACCTATCTAGTTGTTTCTATATTAACCTATCTAGTTTGAATTTCCAGCCACTGGATAATTCACCTTGGTGAATAATACAATAGAAACTTCTGCTTTCAAATGACCCGTCCACGAGCAGCTATTTGCAAAGACATCAAGTTATTTCCTATTTTTGCTTCTGTAAATACACCAAATGTGTTCTAATTGAGATAAAGTGCTGTTTTGAAGGAAATCTCCTGTCATCCCCACTTATGACTCCTAGCTTCTCCTCATGACACAGCCTTGAATTGCACAGGCTGGACTCTGGATGAACCCAAATCTGGATGAGTACGTGCTTCAGGGGACTTTTTAACGCAATCCTATCACTTATGAGCATGCAAACAAGAGGACCAGACTAGAAGTCGTAATAAATAAAACTTTCATCCATTTCTAGTGTGGACGTTTGGTGCCCAGCACTAGCTGTATTATTCTGCAGATTCACTGCTACAACTTGCATATTACAACTTGCCAATCCACACTCAGACGGGTCTGAGTCTCTCAATTTAAGACATTGGCACCTCATCCCCATTGGTCTTTTCCAAACTCAATTCTAATTTTCACTGCCCATGAAATGAGTACAACCATTTTTCTCAGTGGCATCCACATCAAGGAAAATGCCTTATGCTTAACACGGAGCTCACTGTCTCTTTCAGTCAAAAAAGTTGTCCTGACTGATCATATGTAAATCCTGGTTCCCTGGACTTTTAAATCATTCTCTAAGATCTTTCTTTCCAGAATAGTTTTCCAATAGTGACCAATTTAAATTAAACGTCCTATTTGCCTATTTTAAATAAAGCATCCCATTTAGTTGCTGATCCCAATGTGCGGCTTCTTCAGTAATCCATTGTCTTCATTGCTTTTTACAACCTCGACCTATGTGTCATCTCCAACTCTTTACCAAAAGTGCTTTTCCACTCTAATCCAAGTCACTGATAGAGATACCAAATAATATAGAATGAAGAATTGACTGCTAGAGGACACTATTAGAAAGAAATTTTCTCCAGAAAAAAAGATCGCTCTCACCCTTATAACACTTTTGGTATTTATTGTGTACTGTGTTTGTACAGTTCTGTTCTGGTTTGTAGATTAAATGCATGTGGTACCAATCCAAATGCCTCACAGAAGTCTCTGTTAATAGTGCTATTGCCTATATGGTCAATGATTTACACTTTGCTTAATCTGTTAGGCTAAGTGCCTTGTGCAAAGTGTCCTGGCTCCTGACTGAGATGTTTCATGATAAAAGTTTGGTAAGTCATGTACTTTCCATCCCATCCTCTTCATTATGGCTGCATCTCCTTAAAGAACTGAAAAAGAAGTATGTACTGACTGCAGCTGATTATCAGAGTAGGAATAAAACTTAGGGGTTTATACATTGGACACTAGGCAATGCTACTTTTTCAGTGTTATACAAATTGTTAACATAAGAGTTTTTTAACTCAGTGTCGTGGTTTAACCCCAGTGGGCAACCAAACACCACACAGCCACTCGCTCATGCTGCCAGTGGGATGGGGGAGAGAATCAGAAGAGCAAAAGTAAGAAAACTCATGGCTTGAGATAAGAACAGTTTAATAAGTTTAATAGTAGTAGTAGTAATAATAATTAGTAATAATAATAACAACAACAACAACAACAACAATAATAAAAAATAATTGTGATGAAAAGGAAAACAGCGAGAGAGAGAGAGAGAGCAACAACACCCAGGAAAAACAAGTGATGCAACTGCTCACCACCTGCTGACCGATGCCCAGCCAATCCCCGAGCAGCGATCACTGCCCCCCGGCCAACTCCCCCCAGCTTATATACTGAGTATGATGTCATATGGTATGGAATATCCCTTTGGCCAGTTTGGGTCAGCTGTCCTGGCTGTGCTCCCTCCCACCTTCTTGTGTACCTCCTTGCTTGCAGAGTATGGGAAGTTGAAAAGTCCTTGACTTAATATAAGCATTGCTTAGCAGCAACTAAACCATCAGTGTGTTATCACACTATTCTCATGCTAAATCCAAAACACAACACTATACCAGCTACTAGGAAGAAAATTAACTTTATCCAAGCCGAAACCAGGACACTCAGTTATAAAGAGATATCTGTGGCTGTAACATCTCTCTCTGTGTCTCGGTGCAGATTTGCCTGCAGGACTACTTCATGGGACAGACAGTGGAGTCTTCTGTCTGTGGGTTGTGATTTTGTGAGTGATGGTGCTTTGCACTCTTTTGTCAGAAAAGAAAAGTTTTTGAGTTCCCTAGGGCCTCAATCCTTTTGTGTCGAGCTTGTAAGTCAAAGTTTACAGCAATCTAACACATTTCCCATTAAAAAAAAATCCTTGATTGGCTTGTAAAAGCCTAACAAGATATTAGAAGGTTAATAGATTTTTTTGTTTGAAATTATTTGCCATTTTTATAAAAGCAGCTGTGTGTGCATGCATTCTTTTTTCCTTTTGGGCTCAATAGCACACCGAGCTGCAAAACTATTTGACAGGAGGAATGTGAGCTGTTGCTTAGTTACAGTTGGTTCACGATGATACGGGAACATTTCTGCTCCGTGGTTGGGTATATCTCCCCACGACCACCTCCCAATGAGGCTAATAGGAAGGTGAATCCACCTTTTAGTGAGATGCCATGTCAAATGCCCCCTCTTGGGATCAGAAAGAAATGGAAAGGAAAGCAAATCAAGGAATTTTCCACTCCTCCTTTTCTGTGTCTAGTACGATTTAGTCAGCCTGAAAATATTTTGTACTAGGTACAGAAATAACTCAATATTTAGGTGGTTTCTTTTAAAGCATTGGAAAAAAATAATTGCAAAAGTGGTCCAAATTATGAAGGACCAGATTAATCCTGCTCAATTCTCTATCAGTGGGTTGCTGTAGGAACTTTGGGAATATGATCCCTTGGCATAATAATAACGTCCTATCCATATAAAACATGGCATTGCTCCTTGGTTTCTATGAGCATTCAGGAATGTAAAACAAATATTGGTGGAGACTGAACAGAAAAAGCCCAGATGTCACGAAATTCAAGCAAAGAGTTTTATGTGACTTATTTCATTGGCTTTAGTTTTCATCCATGTCTATTCTTCAAACATAACAAATCTTAACTGCAGAGACTGAAGGAATGGTTGAGGTTTCAAAAAATAAGCACAGAAATATTCCCTTGGCTTTTTGCCATACTGAGTGAAAGTGAAATCCATGTCACTTCAGTGATCTAAAAGACATACTGTGCAAACAAGTGATCAAGCAGTGAAGAGTGATAAGCATATTCAAAGGCAATTCATCCCACTCTTAAGATACGTGACCAAGACAGATGGGATGAATCATCCTCTGGTGCACCCTTTTTTCTCCACTGACTTTAGTGGGAGCCTTGATGGCTAATTGGACGTTTATCTTGTCTTAAATTAGATGAGGTGAATTCCACTCCAATTTACCACACAAGTGCCGTGCAGAATTATATTTTCAAACTGTGTATGTAAAAATAAGTTAAATCTATAATGTGGTCATATGAACAGTTTGCAATTCTGGCAATCCATGCCTATAGTGCTGTAAAAGTTACAGTTGACACCCTAAGATGAGGGAAATTAGACTTTATTCTCTGGGGTTCCTATCATTTTCCCTGGGGAAATACAGCCCATCACAAAATGATATGACTAAGACATACAGGAGTTAAAAATCTTTTACATTTAAGCTTCTTCATTTACTTAGTAAGAACAGAAGGACTTTAAAGTGGATGAACTAACAGTAAATCTGATTTGCCTATTTTTTTTGATTGAAAAGGCCATGTTTGACTCTCAATATAAGGTGGGACCACAGTGTGGATACAATAATGAATAAATCATTTTATTTATTTTTAGTTTAAATATGACTCTATTAATACCAGGACATTATCTAATTTGAAATAGAAGAAGGGAAATAAATAGTAATACTGGTATATTCAACAAAGGAATGATGCAAATTGGGATTAAGCACACATAGGAAAGATGGTGAAATTTTATTACATGGGAAATAACACACTCATAATCCATTTATACGTGTACTTTGCTTTCAAGTCTGTTACCCTGAAGATATTATACAAGGACAGTAGAGTTGAGTAACAACTGGCATTAATTTTCTCATAGAGCCAGAATAAAACAATTTTAGAGAACTTGAAGAAATCACATCTTTAGGCAGAGACAGATCAATGTTCCTGGTTTAGTTGAAGAAGTTTGCACTGTTGCTACTTGTGCTATGTCTATTCTGTTGATGAATGAAACAACCTCATCTTCATCTCACTTATTCAGTGAATACTATCTTCATAAGAAAAGATTTTAAAACCTTTCATAAAGAGATACATAGAAGGAAACTTATAAAAGTTATCTATATATTTTACAGAATAGTATGTACATCTTTTTCCCTCAGGTTATAAAACCAATCCTATTTGCATGAAATAAAGGTAATTTTCCAGAATGATAATGATGAAACTAGAGAAAAGATGGCAGGGCCCTATAAAGATTGGCATTTTACTTTAAACTGTGTGAGAGAAGAGACTGGCAGGAGAATAGATGCAGTCTATGGCATTTCCAAGTACTGACACACGCAAAATATCCCTTCTGCTCAGTTAATCAATCATATTCTGCTAGATGAACATATTATCCTTCCAAGGAAAGAATGCAAATAACAGATGCCAAGGAGAAGGTTGAAATGCTTAATAAGATATTTTTCTGTGATCTTCTCTCACTCACTCTCTGTCTATATATACAGGCACATGTGTTAAAATAGTGACAGATCACTTTGTGTAACAATTCCTTAGAAAGCTAAAAAGAGAAGTGAGTGGTCATGATAACGGAAAGTGAAGGCAAAGCATAGGCATAAGTGCATCGTTATGAACAACATCAACAGAAGTACACTGTGCAGCTATGAGCACTGACCTTATTTCTTCTAAAATTCTGTGAGAAGTTACTGTAATGCAGGAAGGAACTGTCTAAAGTAGTGCATTAATTGTCAGACATTTTCAGAAATACATGGGGAAAGATATTCAGTAGAATATTCAGTAGTTATTTTTAAGAAAAAGAAATAGAGAAATAGTGGTAGTGTTGGAATCCCGTTGGTTCACTAGAAATAACAGAGTTCATATAATTACGCCCAAGATAATCATAAGGCATAATTTAAATGCAATACCTTCTAATAGAGCAGAGAGCTTTTGTGCATATCAAGAAAAATGAGGAATTAGTAATATATAGCCAGCGTTTGAAATTACTATGACTCAGTCAAAGCCATCTTAGCTTTGGTAATAACATTGTTCTTTCCATTTCTATGTATGAAAAATTCCTCAGAAAATATTAGAACTGTGAGTACACAAAGAGCGTAGGACTGATCTTTGTCAATTTGTTTCCATGTGAAAGCTAATGAAGATTGGATGCTAAAATAGATCAAAATGCTGAGTATGAAATTATCATAGTTCATAATTAACATGGCAAATTCTTTCAAGTCTAGTCTTTTAAAAATCAGTATTAAAGATTTCCTCCCATTTTTCAATGACAATATAGATAACAATTGTGTGAACCGATATGAAGTCAAAAGAGACAATAAATACTCGTCAAATTACAGTCTTGTAAACCTCAATGCATAATAAAAATGGTAGAAAATGAGATTCAATGAATACAAAGTGTTTTACACAAGGAACATATCTACTCAGCTGTTTTTCACATCAGCCTCATTTCTATATATGTATACCCATATTTCATTCCTATGCATAATTTTAGGCTGATATATTTTTCTAAGGCTGAGCAATTTTTCAAAAGCTTCCAAGCATTTTGTAAAATAAACTTTATGACATAGATATGGAAAATGCCTAAGAGTGAAGCATAAAACTATGCTTCCACAGTCAATTAAGTTTTCCTCAAAAAATTAGTGATGGTTTTAACATTCATCAATAATCAACATCCTGAAAAAAACTACGATTTCCCACATTTTCCTGAGTTTTTCCTTTTAGATCTAGAATATAAAATCAGACATGTTTCTCTCAGTGAAACCAGATAATTGTGCATCTTTATGGACATTTCAATTTGCTCAGATTATAATCTGAATTACTTAACTGTTTACTGATGCTACTTACCACCTCATTTGCTATTGAACACTATACATACTGTATTTAAGTATCGGCAAAGCACAGCAGAGTGGATATCCTCCTGAACTGTTGTTAGTTTGAGACATTGGGAGTGCTGTGATGATGCTGCCAAGGATACTTGTCCAGCCTGCTGTCTTAGCTTACAGGAGGATTGTAAGAACAGTGTGGTGTGGGTGATTTCGGAAACTGCTGAGTTATCTGGTCCTGATCTCCCGCTTGCTTGTGACAGCCCTGCTTAGGGCATCCAGCAAGTTTTGTTTCTCCCACTCATTGTTAGGACCCATCACCATTCATCAGTCACTGACATGTATACACAAACAAAATCGGAAAGAACAGGCAGCTCCCAAGAATAGCTTCTTGGGAAACCATGTATCTCGATGGATCCCTTGAATAAGACAATGAAATGACTGCTCTAATTAGTCAGTGCTCATTGCTAGTGCTGAAATTCAGTTCTACAACATGTAAATGAGAGAAGAGGAATGTACATCTGTGGTCAATATTTGAGAACCAATAGTTGCAATAAATATAGGCTTTTTATACTTTTACATTTTCCAGTTGAGCACTTTCCTCTAGCAGAATTTGATATCAGTTCTTAATACCATTGGTTAATGCTGCTTTTTAATTAAAATGTTAGAATTTTTGTTCAATCCCATATATTGCTCCTTCCTCATGACATTTTTGCATGTTATAATATCAAATGCCTGACAAGCTAAAGTAGAGAAGAAATATAGCCAGAATTCCTCCACAATGAAGTAATTGTTGGTGTTTATTTCTACCTTCTAAAGGTAGAAATTTAAAAATGTCAGTGATCACTATTACCCCATCACTTCTGTTGAATGGATGGATCCCATCTCAACCTTTCTGTGGCTGGCTGTGGACAACTTATCATTAGCAGAGGCTCTTTGGTAAATTACCTGCATTTTTGCCTACTCAGGCACAACATTTAAGAAACTAGAAACTAAAAGCTGTGGCAAGCCAAGCACAAATGCAAGCCATTTCTCAGATGAAGCATGAATCTCCATGATTGGAGATGGGAGTATCTCCATCATTTTGGTAGGCTTTCCCCTGCTGAGTACAATGATGTAGTTTGTTACTCTGGGGCTTAATGGCTTAGCACAAGAAAAGTGCATAGAAATGTAGTTTAACCATGAAAAAGATGACAGTGTGTAATAAAGAGGAGGAATGATTTACCAAGTCTGTATTTCTCACTAAAATGACAACACTCACATAAGTAGAATTCACTTCTACAAAACAAGAAATAATCACGTTTGGCTCTAGCTTGCTGGGCTGAGTCCCACCAAACAAAATGAAAGGTATTTCTTGACATCCCTAGTGGAATAACTTTTACCATTGTAACTTGCCAACAAATGTTCATGAAATACGAATATGACAGCTTCGCTCATTCTGCTATACAGACCAGGAATAGTCAAGATTCCCTTGATCAGTGGTTCAGAAACCTTGAAAGGATAATAAATGCTCAGGCCTTTGCAGACTTCCTTTCAGATGAGGCTAAACTTCAGGAAGAAATGGTCTTCCACTACTTCAGACCTGGGCATTAGAAAGGACTGCGTGGGAACCTTATTTCTTCCCATGTGACAGATGCACAGGCTTCCTAAAGGCCTGTCTCTAGAGCAAACTCTTTTAAAAAAAATGTAATCTGTATTTGTGTTCTGTATCACTGTCATGTTTGGTATAAAACTGATTTATAACAACAGTGATATGGTCCTAATTGGATCTTTTCAGTATACCCCCACCCCCAATTTTTTTTATATAAGTATTGTGCATATGTACAATACTTTGAAAACAAGAGTAAAGACTAAAATCTGCTACACATGTAGGAGATGTGAAGGTGGTGTGATTCATGGTAGGTTTCCACTGTTAACCTCAGTTGCTGCAGAGGCTCTGAAAAGTAATGGAAAGAGGTAAAAATTTAACCACAGTGGCTTTGCTTCACTTATTTTATCAGACCATTCTGCTGCAACAACAATGCAACTTTGTAAGAAATTAGATGGGATTCTCAAACTTTTCTGGGAAGGTAAATAAAGAACTTTATACGTTTTCACCTGGTATCTGACCTTTCCTTGAGAGGAGGTCTGATTCTATGTCTCTTTTGCTACAACTGAATTTTGCTGAGGGTTTCTGTTTTATCAAACTCACTTCTGTATTTCTCTCTTACAGACTTGGCTTTTATGCAGCTGAATCTGCCAAAAAAGATGGGTTACAAAACTTCAACTTCTGCAAATGTCTGCAACAAGGTTATTATACTATGCAAAGAATACCTTACTTTTTCCCTTTCACCATTTTTATTTCTTACCTATTAAAAAGAAGGTTGGTTTTTCAGATCTTTTGCTGAGCTATTGGTCTCTTCCTAACCTGATATTCTAACACGTATTTTTCAATGCAATATTTGATGTCTACTAATGTGTTTCGGCAAAGCGTTCAGTGACCATACCGATAATATATCACTTGATTCCTTTCCTTTACAGATGACTCTTTTAGATGGGTTATTGTGCTGCCTCAAGAATGGTTTCTGCTGATTGATCATAGTGATATGCATCAGTGTGACTAAGAGATTTAAAATGGTTAATCTGTCTATTTACATTGCAGAACAGAACTAATTGCCTTCAGTTTGGAAATTTGAAATGCTTTTATTGCCTATGAAAGCCACTGAAGCCAAAATATAGCTTTAAGGGGGGGCGCAGTCAGCAAATTTTGGAAGTGAAATGGGAATTGAAGGTGCTCTGAAGCTTACTATTGTATGAAAGTGATTCTGTTTTGTAAATTATGTTGATTGACTGAACAAGTGAAAGTAATGCAACCTTCCTCCCGAAGGTGAAAATCTGCAGTCCATTTTCAGGCTGAGTGAAATGTGAAAGAGGAAATAAAATGGTACCTCATAAACATCATGTCTGATAATATTTCCAGTCAGAAGAACTAAGATAAATGTAAGTAAAAGAAATACAAGATTTTAGATTTGACAGGGAAACAGAACATTATTTTCTATTAAGTTGGAAGGCACATATCTTGAAACTTGAGGTTAAAAATAAATACTGGAGTTGCATCGGCCACTGAATGCCATCCTGTGGCTTTTCATGAATGACATAATTACTGCCTTTTTAAAGTACCAAGATTTTTTGGAGATGGTTAAAGATTAAGATATTCAAAAAGAACATAATGCATGGAGTAAATGCGCTATGTTTGTCAACAAATATAAGGTAATAATAAATTCCAGTGGCTGTCACCTTAGAGTGTTTCAAGGAAGGATTAAATATGTTTAGATCTGTCAACAACATCTGTGTTTACACTGCTCAAAAATCTCTAATGTTTATAAACCTTTTTTTTTCCAGAACGTTGTTCCAGTCTATTTTTCATGGGATTAAGAAGAAACATCCCCACAGAGGATCTATTGAATAATCTCCTATTATGGGAGTTCCTCATCTGCCTGTGTTGAAGATTGAATGCCCAGATTCAGTATGACAATTTATGCATTTCATTTATTTTCATGCCTATTTATCTGTCCCTGATTTTCCCAGAATTCTCCTAGCTATGGCTGCACATGTAATATTGTATATCACATATGCGATGTTAGTGCATTAGTGCAGCATATTGCTGACATCTTTACTGGACTATCAGACTCTTTTCCTCTTGTACCTTTATATATCCTTGCTATGGCTCTTCTCCTTCCCTATCTTACTGAAGTATATTTTCTCTGCGCAGCGTGGGAAACTACCAAGCTTTCCCATGATACGTGAAGAGAATACATTGCAGTCTTGTTGCATTCTCTGAAAATCTTCCTGTTTACTCTTCTCCTCTTATCAGTCTGTGCACAACTATGTCTTGTATTGAGGAATATCTGCTAGCCACATATGATCGCCTTAGATACGCCCGGGAATTTCAAATTGTTCTAGCTGCCTATGAATAGGGTTTTAGATGGCTGAGGTAAAAGGCAATAAGATGCCAAATGACTTACATTCAAAGCGAACAGGCTATAATCACCAATTAGCTGAAAAGTAATTGATGACATTTATAGGTGTACATGGCAAGGTTTTAGCAGGGGAAGAAGGGGAACTGCAGGAGTGGCCTCTGGGAGGAGATCAGCTCCCTGAACTGGTCAGCTGTCCAGCCATCCAGCTGCAAGGGACCTACTGCAGGTCAAAACTAAGCCCATCAGTGAAGTTGGTGCAGCCTCTGTGAAAACATTTTTAAGAAAGGACAAAAAAGTGGATAGAGGAAAGAAGAGGGGGAAAAAGAATGAGAAACAACAGAGGGAACACCGAGATCAGAGAAGGAGGAGGAAAAAGTGCTCCAGGAGCTGGAGCACCTATTCCCTGCAGCCGTGGAGAACTCGTGCCGGAGCAGATTTCCTGCAGGACTGCAGCCTATGGAGAGCCCATGCCAGAGCAGGGGAAGCGACAAAGAGAAACTGCTATGCACTGACCACAACCTCTCCTTCATCCCCTCTGTGCCATCTGGGGTGGGGATAAAGGAGTCTGCAGTGAAGGAATGAAGCTGGCCCTGGGAGAGGCGGGAGAAAAGGTGTTCCTTTCATGTTTGTCTTTTTGTTTCTCACTACCTGAATCTAATTTAATCGTCAGTAAATTAAGTTAATTTTCCCCAGGTCTGGTTTGCCAGTGACAGTAACTGCACTCTCCTGTCTTTATCTTAACCCACGAGCCTTCTCCCTCCTGTTGTTTTTGTATTGTCTCCCCCTGTTCTGCTAAGGAGGGGGAGTGAGTGAGCGCCTGGGTGGGAGTTTGACTGTTAGACCCACCACAGAAACATATAATTTGTATAAAGACAAAATGAAAATATGAAGGGTGCTCATTTCATATAGTCTGGGATAAAGATGAGGAAAAAAGGAACTGTAGAAAGTTTGAATTATTTAATTTTATATTAGGTTTTTTTCATAATTTAAAAAAAAACCAAACTAAAACAAACCAAAAAGCCAAATAGAGATTCGATAGCACTGACAGGAATATTTAAAGCTATAAGAAGAATAAACTTTCTTAACAGTGCCCAATCAACTTGTGGAACTTATTGCTATGAATGTTAATGAGACTAAGACTAAAGCAGGTTTATAAGAAAACGTAAGGATTTGCACAGATGATGAGAATGTCCAAATTTCAACTGGAAAGGATTAAGAGATGATCAGAAGAGGATGGCTGAAAGAATATAACTGTTGATACTCCATGTCTCTATCTAAGGCTAAGGAGACCGTCTGAGAGTATGTGTCTCCATGCCAGCCTCCTGCAAGATTTCTTGCACTTTTCTTTGAAGAAGTTTATACTGGTGTCTGTATGTGACAGGCTAATATCTCTGTCAATGCTCTGGTTTGCTCTGGTTGTTTCTGTATTCCTAGCTGCTTGGTGAATAGTTAAAAATTCATTTGCAATTTGGATTGAGTTCCAAATGGCTTACCAGGCTGATTATCTAATGAGGACAATTATTCTTTAATCAGCATGATGCAGTTATGAGTGTGAGACTTTGGAAAAGCAAGTCTGGAAAAGGAATTTCACACAATTTGGCAGAAGCCTGTCACTGATGGTTGACAACTAACTGCTTCACAAAATCAGAGCAAGGGATGGTTTAAAGGGCTCAAAAAAGATCATTCTCATTCATTCAGGACCAAATCAGTCCAGGGAGATATTTATCTGACCTGATCCATGTATGCCCTGTTTGTGTGTTTCACTACCCTTACCGTGTTCTAATGACAGTATCTTCCATAGTGTCCTAATATCTAACCTAATTTCTTCATGTGCTGCCTTCAGTGAGTGAAGAGAAAAAGTGTTCACCAGCCTCTATTTAATGATGTTTAATATATTGCAAGTTATCTAAGGCTGTTCTTTTATAGTCCACAAAGGCCAGTCCCTTCAGCATTTTCTCAAGGGTTGCGTCTTCTGTATCTGTTATTCTTGTGCTCTCCTGAACTCTTCCTGATTTGCCTGAATTTTATTTAAAAGTGCAGTGCCCAGACTGAATAGATTTTTTCAGATGAGGCTTCTACCACAGACAAGTACAGTGGAAAAAATTACCTCTTCTATTGTATATATAATACTCATTAATATTCCAAATTAGGCTAAGTTAAGATAAATTCATTGTCTTTACAATTCACTGCCCTGGCAGAACAAGGTTGGAGAACATGAAGCACAGTTCCTTTCAGAGTGCAATTTTCACATATTTAGTAACCATTTTTAAACTTACTTTTTAAAAGAACGCCACCTTGCCTCATTGTATTGGTCAGCGACACTCGCTTTGAAGGCTATTAGCTGTGTGTGTCTAAATAAGCCTAACATGGTTGACTTGCAGAACTTCATTTAAGAAAAATATATAATCAGATTTTTGACTGAAGACTCTAGTTAGAGGAAAATATTATTTATTAATAGACTAAGAAAGGATATTTATGAGAGGAAAAACTTTCAGGACTCCCAAACTTTCTGTATTTTTAAACAATTATGATACAAGTTATTTAATTCAGTTAAATATATGTATCCAAATATGACCTCTTTTTAAATTAAAAATAAAAATAAAACATGATAATTTTTCAGCACTTTTCTGAAAACAGAAAATGCCCTGCTTAATAAAAATCTTTACTTTCTCTTGCACTTTCCTCTTCTTTTTTTCACAGGGCTCAGAGGTGGGAAGAGATTAAGTTTGTGGCCCACAGTGACGATTTGTATTATCTATCTAGGTTACAGTTCTTTCCTCTGACTCTCACATCAGTGGAAACAATAAATACCAGCAACCAAAACAAAAAAAAAGCAAGAATTTTATACCTACATATTTATCCAATATGGTCATCATAGAAGACATGGCAAGAACTTGGATACATATGAAAATATTAGGGGATGTTATTCAGGCATAACACATCCATGAATCAAGAAAACTTTTCTATCTTCCTGCAGATTCAAGCTGTAGTAAGAATATTTCTGTGCAGTTGTCTTCTGTTGAAATCACCAGGAGCCTGTACAACAGAGAATCATTTACTGTAACAATTTAGCTTCCGTGTTTATTTCTATTTTGGGATTGATTTCCTAGAGAAAGTTTATACGGTCATGCTGACTGTCTGTGTGTTTGTGTCCTAGATAATTTCTAAACTTCCTAGCCAGTGTCAAAAAAACTTAACACAGACCTCAGAATACTTCATTTCCTACAATTTCTGGGAAAGAGGCAGCTGGGAAGAAGACAGAGACCTCGTAATGAAAAGGCTGCAGCATGATCTGGAAAGATTCCTGAGAGATTAAGTTACCAAATCAATAACTAAACTGCCTTGATTCTTCCTCTGTGCTACAGCCCAGCTCTGGGTCTGCGGTTATCATGCATGGCAGCGTGAGGGAAAGGGACACAAAGTTGTCCCTGTCTGACGACACAGATATCTTTTACACCTCTGCAGCATCATAAATGTATTGTGGTGAAGATTAGTGCAACAGGCATTTGTAACTTGATTAGGACATACCTCTGCACAGCCAGCCTCTTGCCTGTCTTTGGAAGATATAGATCATTTCTCACGGAGAGGCTCCTGATGGCCTCATATCCTACTGTGCTACTTAATGGATTATCTGTTATACAACATAGGAGAGCAGTGATTTCCTGCTATTCAGCCTGCAATAAATTAGGTAGTAATTAGCTTTATAAGGCACTTGCTGAATGGGTGATATGAGAAGATACAAGGGATACCCTATACATCTTAAAGGGTTTATCCATTGTTCTTAGCTTTAATAATCTCATATTGGATGTAATTTTTCTCAGGTATCTTATTAAAAAATGATTTCATTTTAATTTAAATTTTTTATCAGTGAATTTCTCTTTCCTGTTTCCCATTTTCAGTGAGGAAAAAATGCTAAATAATTTAAAAGTTAAAGATAAAGCAATGAGAAATGACAAAAAATTGATCACCTTATTAAATACGAAGACAGGGCCTTATTTTTTCTGCAATATGTTATATTGCTGCTTGTTTTGAAATGTCCTGGTCTTTGAAGTATTAGCTATAAAGATAAGATTAAAATGTCATTCATACCAATCATTGAGGTAGTGACTCTTTTACTCTGGCAACTATAATGCAAATTTTTTTAGAAGAAAGCATAACATGATTTGCAATCTTGAGGATGCAATACTGCAAGCTAAAGGCAAAGCACCCAGATAATTCTGAAGGTGTTTGAGACATTAAATGAAAACTGGTCACAGATTATAAACATTAAAATTATAGAACATATTAACATTATAAAACATAGCTGAAAGGCGAAAGAATGACCTCACTTGCAGAAAAAAGCAGATCTTGAAGGAATGGAGAACCTATTTACAGAGGCACTGCTCTGGCTTGTGTAACAAGGTGAATATACTAATTAATTTCTTAGCATATCATATTAGTCCTACTCTTTTTGCATTATCAGTTAGATAAGGGCTATACAGTATGTTACAGACAATGCAACAGCACTGTGAAAAAAGGTAATATTTTACATGGAGAAACAGTACACAGATTAAACTATTTATCTTCATGTAACAGAGTTAGTGATACAGATGACAACAAACAAACGAAAAGATAATTCCCGTCTCCAGCTCCTAGGTGGTAATTACTAGGCAAGATGAATTCCCAGCTTTATAAAACTGTGATGAAATTATGTGGCACCTTTGTAACCAAATTATTTCACTATCCATATTCCCCTAATGAAACTTCAAACCCAGGGAACCTCAAAATCAGTGAGCATGACATATCTCATCTTCTGTCATCTTTAGATATGCATACTATATTTTCATATTAGTTCCATGGGAAATATAGGAAAGGCCTTTAGATACATAAGTGAGAAATTCCTAACTGTCTAACTATAGAGCCGGTATAGCAACAGAAAAGAGTATGAAGTACATCAAATGGGCGAAAAGTTATTGCATTAAAATATAAATAAAACTACATAGGTTGTGTGTATTTCTGTATTCATTAGTTATGTCCTCAGTATATTCCATGATAGGAATTGCCAGTGCAAGTTCTACAATGGTTTTAATGAAAATTTATTATACCTATAGTGAGCACAATACAAGGCTATACACAAGCACAATACAAGGCTACAAGCACAGGCTTTTCTGTCCTGAAAGATGTAAAAAATCATACAGGGTCCCAAAGTACAAACAAACAACTGAAAAGAATCAGTCACCTTGGCAGATTCTTGGTGGTTCTCTGTTTAGTTTCTAAATACTCTGGGTTACCATATACAATTGTTTCATTTGGGGACAGCAGAAACAAATTTTTCTAACGACATTGTTATGCTGCAACTCCTCTACGTTAGTACTGGGCATATTCTTACTCCACCTTCTTTTTTTCACATTTTCAAATATGAGCTTTTTTTCTCTTTAGGTAGGAATAGGAAGAATGTTTTACATCTTTACAATGTTCATAGAAAGAAAAAGAAAACAAATTCCAGCAAGTTCTGTTCCCTCATCAAGATGCTATACTGCTCTCTCTACTTCTTCAGAATAAGATAACCTTAACGCAATACTATGGTAACGTACCACTTCTTTTCTTTCATGTTTTGGGTCTACTTGTGTGGCACAATGCAAAGTGCAGATAACTAAAACAGTTCTAGCCAGCTATCTCATATTCTCACCGAGTTATTTAGTCAGGGTGGATGGCCATGCTAATACTGCTAATAAGGCTCAATCCAGTTCTGAGCATCAGCTGAAGTATCAGAACTAGCCTGTATAAAGCTCTATATTATTACCTTGATACAACAGAAACATATTCTTTCTCCACCTCCTCAAATATTGCTGCTAATCAAATGCAGTCAAATAAAAACAATGCATTTTTTTTCCTATAGCTATAGTTATAACAGCAAAAATGTAAACACATAACCTGAAAGTCCTTATAAGACACTGTTTACTTGCATGTTGTCAAATATCTTTGCCAGGATCAGGTACCCCTGCCATCCATTCTGAGAATCTACCATCCTCATTTCATCATCTGGCAAGTATTTCCTTTTTCCTATGGTTATAATTATGAGAGAACCTTTCATAAATTTAATATCACCTTACCAATGACAATTTTTATAAATTCTGCTCCTTTAAGCTTTTCAAAGTAATTTCTTTCAAATGTCCGATTGCTTTGAATAGATTAAAAATAAATGGCAAGTGGCAACAGAACTCATTTCTCAACCGTGCCAGATATTTTAATTATTTAAAGAGCTTCTCTTTGAAGACTTCCCTTCATTAGTGTACTGTGTTTTTGTAGCCAGATTTCTCTGCTCTAGGATTTATGAAAGGCAGAATTCTATATATTTTGTGTCTCACAGAAATTTCATCAAATAAATAAATGAATAAATAATAAAAACTACTCCAGGGTTTTCCCTCCAATTGCACGGACAGTATTGACTAAATATTTCTTTTTTCTGTTTGGAAAATAGCAGGTTTATGCCATTGTATCATTCAAAAATGAGGAAACTTTTCTTAATTACTGATCATAGAAATCTCATTAAATAACAACTATCAAAGTTTAAAAAAATACCATTTGATTTGACAGATTGAAAAGTGAGCAGACTAACTTTTCCAAGATTAAAGAATGTCTTCTCTAATGAAAAAGGCGTATCACAGTTAGAATGTTAAAGCAGAAATTGTGCCTTATTTTTGCGACATCTTCTGTCTTGTGTCTATTTTTAGTCTGAGAGTGTTCACTGAGCAGTAAACAGAACAATTACTTACTGGAGCAACTTGTTGGTCACCTCGTTGGAATAAGTATCACGAGATATGGGCAGATTCTCCATCCCTTGAAGATTTTCAATCAAAATATTATTTAATTTTAAAAGGTTCCTTACTCAAATCACAGTCCTATGGCTTTGGTTATGCTTGAAGTTACTTGAGATTATCATGGTATTTCTGAGCTTTTTTCTAGATTTCATTGTAAATACTCCATGAAAAAATGAACACATCATGAAGCACTATGGCTTAACTTCCGTATGAAAGTAACTTTGGGTTGCAAGCAAAATAAATTACATTCTTCTAATGAGTGTAAAACTAGGTGTTCATGAGTCAACACTACTCTCTCTCCTCATGTGATATGAGAAGTTTTTAGTTTTCAGGATAGTTTTATCAATGAGTATTCAATATGATGTCATGAAAGGATAAGTTGCCATTTTATGTGGTAAATTAAAGTAAATTTGACAATACCATGTAAACATGAGAGGGTAGTAGCTACAATACTGTTTTCAATATAACAGGCCTTTAAGACATTTTTTCTGCTCTAGAATTAGAGCAATGGTCCCAATTTCCTATTTCAAATGTCTTCAAAATATTCATACTTCTAAAAAAAAATCTATTACTGGTATTTTTTTTTTTAACCCCAGGGAATTATGAATTACTGTCTGCGTCTAACACAAAACCTCCACTACAAGACTGCCTTCAAAGTTATTCAGAAAGTCAGAACTTGAATCCCGAACTTCATCAAATACCTTTAAATGGAGCAACTGGCATCTCTTCCTGGGGAAATTTGGTTTTACTGTGGGTTCTGTCATTCATCTGATCAATAGCCTTGAACATACCTCAGCCTATTCACCTCCGTGCACTGGTTAACTTAGCACTTTTAAAACATATGTTCCTAGCAGCACAAACTCCTTTTTTCATGGTACCTGACACTGTGCAAGCATATGCTGATCTACAGAAGAAGAATTGCCTTTTATCTGACATATTTCAAATATTTCACTTCTATTCCTTGCTTTAGTTTTCTGGATTAAATAGATTAAATAATATTTGGAAAAGGTAAACTGATGCCACAAAAAAAAAAAAAGGTTTAAAAAGTATGAGGAAAAAACCTTGTCTGAATCTAACACCTTTAAAAATATTGACAATGAGAATACCAAGAGTAATTGATTTTACTTTTTGAGAGACAGTTTACCTTTGCAACGTCACAAATCCAAGAAGTCTTCCCTCAGAGTGAAAGGAAATAGTTTAAAAGAGCAAGACAAGCTGGTAACAGCACATGCATTCCCAAATGCTATATCCCACCCTCCCTTCAAAGACATCTGAGAGTGGAGAACGGAGATATCTCCTTTAAGCTCAATATCATCAGTCACATGGAAAAAAACTTAGAAATCCAAGTGTTTGAGCTGTCTCCCAGCAAATACCCAACTGACCAGAAATGAGTTGGCAGAAATTACCGATTAACTTTAGGGCAGTGAAAGAGCAGGAGGTTTGTTAAATATTAATGAATTCCGTGTCCTTTTGGAATGGTGGAGCACAAAAAGCTCTCTCAGATTAAGGTGTAAAATTAAAAAATATGTACTGCCAAAAGCCTGGAAAAAATTTTGCACCTTCTATGCCACTGCTCAAGGTATTTATTAATCAGTAGTAACAATCATTTCCACTTTGAAAGTTAAAAATTATGTTTTTTCCTAGATTTCATTATAAATCTTCCATAAACAGATGAACGCACTGTGAAGTTACATAAGTAGTTTTCCCTAATTATTTTATCTTTAATTGGTAATCTAGTTTTCATTACTTCAAAAATTATACACGATTTCTGTTTTATAGTTGGAATATTAAGGGGGTTCTTGGCTGGAAGAGGTGCTGAATGAGCGGAAATGAACTGATTAGGAAATCCCAGTGAGGCTGGAAAATGGAAAGCTGAGTCATATCTTCTACAGCTGTTCCACTGTATGAAGGGGGAATCATTTTGCAAAACTGTAGGTAGCTAAAAGTCTTTTGTCTAGGTCTGAGTTAATTATCCCAGACCCCATTCTGAAGTTAGTGGAGAAAAAGAGGAATCTCTAAAATTTGTTCCGCTGACCTGCTTTGGATGCCCGTCTTAACAAGAATACCTCTGTTTTCTTTTTAATGACTATAGTATAAGACAAGTTTGTTTGAATTAGGCAGTGGCTTTCTAGATGAATCTTGCTTCATGTATGCGTTGCAGTTTACTAAAGCATCACACAGTTCTCATGGCCAAGGTCAGAATAAAAACTGAAATGTTTCAGTATGTACCATTTCCCGCACTCTGCCAAAAATGGCAGTATGTATTTACATTACATTACATGTAATCACATCCGATTTGTTATACCACCTGCCACTGAAACGTTTTGACCCCTCTTGGTGTCATAAAGTTCCCAGAAGCCCAGAGAGGTTTAGTGATTTGTCATTTAATAAAAAATACTGAAGAATTCAGATTTTCTTGGAAGTTTGCCTTGAGAAAACACTTTTCTGGGCTCTATACCATATCTGAGCCCCAAGGAAAAATGCAGCAAGGATACAGTGAGAGATGTCTGCCAGAAGTGATTACCAGGAAGCGCACCAAAATGAAAGGAAAAAAAAAATCCTGTTAGTTGCTCTTGATGCTCAGGACTAGAAATTTTAGCTCAACTAGGAAGCATGAAGAATAGAGAAAAGGCTACTAGAATGAGGGAAGAGGCCTCAAATGCTCCAAGTGGCTGGGGAAGCTTGATCCAACTCTATACCTCATCCTGTTTTAATCAGGTGTGGGTCAGTATCTTCTGAAAAAATAAATTTGGAAGTAAAGGGGACAAATATTTCTCAAATTTCAAAAGATACAATTGGAAGTAATTGCTTAAAATCTTGGTTATCAACTGAGAAAATACACTAAGCAGGGAGAGTTAAATCTCAGATTTTGAGTAACAGTTGTATTTACTTCTTCGACATAATTGAGATAATTTTTAGGTGCTGCTTCATTCTATGGACAAATTGGTCTCTGTCAGGAACCTCAAGCCATATAAATGAGAAAACAAATTCTGTTTAGTTTTTCAAAGCTTGTATTCCTCACAGGACTAGATTAATGTGTTGATAAAGAGTTCATTTTGATCAACACTTTAATACATTATGAGAGATTGCATGTAGCAAAATCTCTTAATGTGTTCTCTGAATTTCACATTTATGAGGCAGAAAATATTCCAGAGGTTAGGGCTTTTCAAGTTGTATGTGGTGTTTATTTATTTTATTCCCATTTATTACTAACATTTATGTGCCCTTCAATTTAAAGCTATGGAAACAGTTATTGATAAAGTTTCTGATTCAAATTACATTGAAAATCACTTAAATCATTTTGGTTCGAATGAACATGGCCAGGGCAGAATGGGTTGTTCAATAATTATAATAAATGATTATTTGTATAGCAAGTGGGGGAAGTAACAGCAGCTATCACTATGCATTTTAACCAGGTTATCCCAACTCATTAGCTCTAAAGGAAGTCCACACAGATAGGGGCTGACCTGATGTAAATTGCTGATGTAAATAGACTCAAGGCATAAAACATTCATATCTGCCCTTTAACGCCCTTAATCTAACTGCTTTTTTTGGTTTTCAACCCAGCAAACTGATAAACTCACTTAAAATCTGCCCAAGATGTCCAGAATGCTAAGTTAGCTGCCATGCCAGGTTTTTATGGTGACATTGAAAAAGCAATTAACTTCTGTGTACCATATCTGTAGTCAGCAGCAGTAGTGCAGCTAGAATATCCAGGAGAGTTTGGAATTGCATGGCCATGAATCAGAGCATGCATGGAGCAGGGGCTTCCTCTGCTTCTACTTTGACTGGTACCAAAACCAGTGCTCCAAGGTCTAAGGTCATTCTCAGGGGCTAGTGGAAAACTGCCTTTGTGACGTACATGAGTAGGCAAAAGGGGTGCTGCTGCCAAAGGGATCAGACTTTGTGGCTTTTATTTCTTCAGATAACACCGACTCTCTGGATTGATTTGACTTTCCCCATTTGTCCAGTTCAGGGCGTAAATGCAGTCATGACAGCGCGCAACTCGTGGGAACACAGGGGACAGGGAGGTGGAGGGAGGTGGGCTCTTCTGCCCCTGCTCAGAGTGGACATGCAGATGCTACCACAGGGATACTTCATGAACTGGAGTGACCATTACAGAGATGTTCAGGTACTGAATTGCCCACAAGTACTGTGCACGTCTGACTTCAAGCATGCAGGTAACTTCCAGGAGTCACCTGTAGATGCAATAAGTTGTTGGATTTATGATATTTCATATCAGCACATGTAAATTCTGATGATCAAAAAAAATTAATAATCTTGCCCTTTTTCACACTGCTACAGGCTTGTTATATCCTTTTATCAGTCTTTTGCCCAAATAGGAAAACTTCCAAATCCTCACAGTAAAACATAAAAAAAAAAGAAATCTTTTTTTTCATGACTTTTTCATACTCATTTTTTCTTTTTTGACAAAATAGTAAAAGCAAATCAGTGTGTGAAGGAGGAAGAAAACAAGGAATGTAAATTGAAGACGGTTTTCTTCAAGCCTCTGGTTGATTATCATGGGGGAAGGAGGAAGATGTTTTTCCTTCTACAAAACAGAAACTGTTATTCCTCATATTCTTTGCATAAAGAACCTTAGCCTTGTTCCTTTGTTTTCTCTTTAATGCCATTAGTTTTTGACAAAGAGAGAGAAAGAGAGAGCTTGTATACACACACATTGTCCCTATAGAGTTAATGAATTTTCTGGTATTGGATGTATCAATATTGCTTAGATGATTAAACTAACCATTTGAGATGCCCTTCACAGAGTGCTATTGATCTCATGAATAGATTAAAAATTAAATGAATCCTTTTACCCTAATATCTACCAATATTCCTTGCCTTCTGCCTACATGTCTTTAGTTAACATTTGTGCACTATTTATTCTTCTGCAGGCAACACCGAAAAATAGGAACTATAAATATCTTTCTCTCATGCAACACAGTGTCTGAATTTTTATTGTATGTGCCAAACTTCAGAAAACTGGAAACCTGTTTATCTTTGTGGAACAGCAGTTTTTGAATGGCTCTGCAGACTTGAGTGTATAAAAAGAGCTTCGTCACACTTCAGGAATGAGATCCTGTACTGCTTCTGCATATGACCTGTACTAAACCAACTTCCTTGGAAAGGGATAGCCAAGGTAACATTCAAACATCAAGTTAGTCCTCTGTCTCCTGGGTTGTTCTTAAATCTTGTTAATTCCCACAACACTTTAAGCCAAACAGACCTGCTCAAAGCAGGTGGCTGCCTTATGAGTTGCTTGGAAACTCTACAATAGTCTGCCCTGCAACCTGCCTGACCCCAACCAACAGGCTTCCTGTTCTGGGAGCTGTGCATTAACCTTAAGAATCAGCCTTCTCTCCTGCAGTTTTTACCCAGAATAGGTCTTTCCCCAGAGAGACAAAGCTCTTATATTTTGTTTAAACATTTTGTTTAAAAAAAACCAAACACATGATACAAAGAGCAAATAAAGAATAATGCACTGTGAATGAGACACAAGGAACACACACATGTAATTCTGTTGGCCATTAAAAGATACATTTCTTTAAAAGGAAAAAGCCTCTCTTCTGAAAATAAGTGACAGGCGATCAAATCTATTAGGAGAGAAAACTTTCCTAATTTACAGATTAGCTCAGTTCAGTTGGCTTTGCATAGACATCCTCTAGAGTACTGTACCTGGTGTCCGGTTGCTCCTCCAGAATACCTCAACTCTTCAACAAGTCCCATATTACATCTATTAGCAGCTTGTGGATACTTCTGGCTGTCTCAAATCATCTGGATGCTGGATGTGGGCAGCTGAATGGCGCCCTGCAAGTGGGATTCAACTCTGAACAAAGACGTTTAAACAACGGTGTCCAGGTGGGCAGTATAGGCAGTAAAGGTCTAGGCAGCAGTCGGTTGGGTCTAGAAAGCAATCAGCTGACCTGCTGTTAGAGGTTTTAATTGGTTGCCTAAACATAGGTGTCCAGTACCATTTGTCATGCTCTTTCACATGAAAAATATGCACAAAGCTGATAGATGTGACATAGGACCTACAAGAGACCATTTCCAGAACAGTAGGTGGAAACCACACACAATGTTCTTGTGTGTTCCATAAGGCATCAAAAAGCTGAACTGGGCCTTGTGTGTCTACAATGCGTTGAATGCTCCTCTAGTTTCAATTGACTGTATTGACTTAATTGCCTCAGTAATACAATTTATACACTTAGATCATGTGTAGACACTCAAATATGTCTTAACATGGACCTGCATCCCACTGTACACATTCTGTCAAGGTGTTCTGGCTTCTGCGAAGGGAAATGTGAGCACAAGCTTAATCAATAAGAATGCCATATTACCATTATTTCAATAAATTATTTTACCTCTTAAGCCTATTTGTTATAGTACACAAGTCTGTTTTTCACTTTTTGTTTCTGATATTTAATGGTTGTACAGGTTTTTTCTATTGTTTTACTTCTTCCTAGCCTGATTTTGTCCATCTGATGAGAAGATCAAGCCTATGTGGACTACAATTCTATTCCTTATATATTCTTTTGTACAAAATTAAGAAAACATCATCCTCGGGGGACTGTTAGAATAGATCAAAATTTAAACGGTCCAGGTGTGTAAAGGGAATATTTTATGACTAGCCTGAAACTTGTAAAGTATGTTTCTTTCAAAAGGAAGAATAAGATGAGTTATTTATGACAACTCAAGAATGCCATGCCCTGGAGTATCCACTAAGAAGGCTTATAAAAAAAGATGGTCTTTGGACACTTCACAACATAAAGCTACTCATAGCTTAATACTATTTCACAGATTTTGCTAAACCCTGAAAAAGCACTGATGCACTGTAAAAGATGACTGAAGATGAAAAAATTGCTGGGTTTCCTAATCGGACTTAATGTGAGGATCATTTCAAGCAAAACAGTAAGATAGCAATTTTTATCTTCCAAAATTTCAGATAGGTAATCTCATCAAATCCATGGGCAAAAGTCTAGCATCTGAACCATATTCCCAACTCAATGTCATTGGAGGCAAGATTTCATCAATAGGAAAATACAGAATAAAACTTTTCTCTTGCATAAGTCTTCTTACAATTAACAACCAAGTACAGTCAGTAAAGTGTCTTTTCAGTAGGTTTGCGCAGAATACGTACTTGTTAGAAATATAATTGACATTTTATAGATACATATTGCTGTTTTTTCTTTTTTTTTTAACTGGCTGCAACAGTTCACTGGAGTAATGGTCATAGTCTTGGATACATTATGGAAGGTAACTGCCATAGCATAGTGATATACTCCATTCTATAATGAATTATTTGATGAGTTCAATAAGAAAAGCTGACAAATGGCTTTGAATAAAGACAAGTGAACATAACAAAACACAGGTTGTTTTTTTTTTTTTTCTACTAGGGTTAAAACTGATAGGAAAAATACAGCTAAGCACGATATGGGTGTTTCACAAGGCAATAGTTGCACAGTGGTATCTCTTTCACTGCCTGCTTGCTTCACTCCTATACTTGAAGAATCTTGTTTCGGAAGGTGTAGAAACATTTATTTTTCTGTTTGCTGCTGTCTTGCTTAAAAGAACAAGAGATACTAAACAGAAAGGGTACTTGTATACTGACAGATATGTACAGGAGGAGACAAGAGAAGAGACAAATAATGCACAAATGTAGATGCATTTGTGTTTTCTCTTAAATATTTCCATTTAATCCTAATGGTAGTTTCCTTCTTTAATCACTAAACAATAGATTCCTTTCAGTCTAATTCCACTTTTGTTAATTACAGAGTGGCTTGTTACCCTAGTGTAGACTCTATCTGCTTTAATTTCTTTGTACAGTTCTTTCCTTTCTAAAGTTCCTTTATACATACACTTTATACATACGGGTCCACTTCGGCCACAACAAGCCCAGGCAACGCTACAGGCTTGGGGAAGAGTGGCTGGAAAGCTGCCCAGAGGAAAAGGACCTGGGGGTGCTGATTGACAGCCGGCTGAACATGAGCCAGCAGTGTGCCCAGGTGGCCAAGAAGGCCAATGGCATCCTGGCTTGTATCAGAAATAGTGTGGCCAGCAGGAGTAGGGAGGTGATCGTGCCCCTGTACTCGGCACTGGTGAGGCCGCACCTCGAATCCTGTGTTCAGTTTTGGCCCCTCACTACAAGAAGGACATGGAGGTGCTGGAGTGTGTCCAGAGAAGGGCAACGAAGCTGGTGAAGGGTCTGGAGAACAAACCTTGTGAGGAGCGGCTGTTTAGGGACTGTTTAGTCTGGAGAAGAGGAGGCTGAGGGGAGACCTCATCGCGCTCTACAACTACCTGAAAGGAGGTTGTAGTGAGGTAGGTGTTGGTCTCTTCTGCCAAGTAACTAGCGATAGGACGAGAGGAAATGGCCTCAAGTTGCACCAAGGGAGGTTTAGACTGGACGTTAGGAGAAATTTCTTTACTGAAAGAGTGATCAGGCCTTGGAACAGGCTGCCCAGGGAAGTGGTTGAGTCACCATCCCTGGAAGTATTTAAAAGACGTGTAGATGAGGCGCTTAGGGACATGGTTTAGTGGGCATGGTGGTGTTGGGTTGACGGTTGGACTAGATGATCTTAGAGGTCTTTTCCAACCTTAATGATTCTATGACTTATAAGTATAATGTTTACAAAAGGAACTTCTCTCTCCTTACTGTCTTTCTCACACTTGTGCCATAAAACCAAATTAATTAAATGTTTGTTTTTCTTTTAAACAATCACCTACAGGATAAGCAATAGTGTCTTTTTCATTACGGTACTGCAATGTTATTAAAATATGTCATGGTAGGGCAAATCTTTACCAGCTAACCTTACAGGTAAGTACTGAGCTTCCTGGGGAAGATCTAGGCTTGTGAAACTTCCTTTCTGTTATCATCAGTGCTAAAAAGAAAGGTGGCACAGTTTGAGAAATAAAGCACTGTTTTTTTCTAGAGATAAGTACAAGATTGCCATCTGAGCCTCCTCAGAGGTACTCAGAGTAGCCAGACACCAAAACCATCAATGAGGCAATTTCCAAGGAGAAAAGGAAAGGGCAAGAGCAAGATGAATGCTGTAGAAAACTGTGTTCAGGAATGTTCACCACAGTAAAAATAATCTCGCCTTTTCTTGTTGATAGGATGCTTATAGTCTATTTTCATTTACAAATACGTAAAATATTTTAAGGAGTTAAAATTATTATCGCTGAGTATTTCCTTGCAAAGTATTGTGCAACTGTGTTAAATTTCTTCCTGGAAATCTTTTTGTTGCCATTTCAGATTAGGTTTTGCATCCGGGGAACTTGGATTCATTTTCTTGTACAAGCTGGCAGTTTGCATGTAAGGAGTTAACTTTATGATGGTGTGATCAATGTATCAAATATATGCTTAGGGAAATGAGTGATTGGGAAAGAAAAAGGGCTGGAAGTTTCTAAAAAAAGATCTGTAATGTATATAATCTTCTAATAAAAGATACTGAGAAAGTCAGAATATGAATCGTGTACCCCAAAAACAATGAAAAGGAAATTTTTGACGTTTTGGGTTATCTCCAAGGAATCTGTGTTCATTTACAGTTTGATGCAGCTGTCTGCACTTGAAAAGCTGATTTTAAAATTTTTCTTTTTGATTCCTATTAATGTTGATTCTCAGATTAATGTGTAACATGTACTTTAATTGTCTTATTCGTGGCAGCAAAGGAAAATTTTAAGGATGTCAAAAATAGTTATATTCTGATCAACAAAAAGAATCAGGAAGGACTGACCTGTTATAAATAAGAAAAGATATAAAAAACATAGATATATTTTATGTGCTGAAAAAATAATTCTAAGGAAGTAATTAATTAGAAAGAGAAACACCTGCGGCAATCACTGGATGAATGGTTCACAGGGTATCACCACTCTCCACTGTGAAAAAAGTAGGGAAAGTTTTGAACAGAAATAAAGGTAACCAAAACTGAACTGGGAATAATAATCTTCTTTCTGTCCTGTCGTTTGCCATGAGAAAAACGTAACTTGCACTTCTGTGGCATTAAAAGAGCTTGTCTTGTTAGATCAGCAACTGGAGAACTGAAGTGTGATAGAGAAGCATGAGCTGTAAGTCTCAAATTCTTTTTTTCTCCCCCTAACTTGAAGTAATTTAGTGTAAAGGCCAAATGGTCTTTAATAGTGGATTGGGGTTTGATGGCTGGATCTGCCCATGGTATGCTGGAAGTCTCTCAGAAATTCCCCTGGGTCTTGGAATACCCATTCTGTAATCTGGAGACTTTCAAAATATACAGATCGTGTTTACTATATCTTTTAAAAAGAAACACTTCTACTGTTAGCACATGAAAACACACTATTTTTGAAATTTTAATACCAAGAAATGTTAGAAATTGGAGACAGTTAATATAACAACTATCTGAAGCACAAGTATATCCTTACGCAAATTACATTTAAATTCAGTTTTTAAATACTGAATATGGAATAACAAAGCCAAAGGTCTTCTCTGCACTTAATATTAGGCAACAAGCAGCTTACAAAAACATATTAACCTTTTAAACCATAAAAAAGTGTTTTCCTTCAATCTTCATTTCATTGCCTACCTTTACTTTTTCTATTTCATTTTCTTCCCCTCTTTTTTCCTGTTTTCTTTTTCAATTGTAATAAGAACAGAGAATAAGGAGTTTGGTCTTGACTTGTAAATCTACAATATTAAGTAGGTTCAAAATCAGGCAGCATTACACCCACCCCTCTTTGAAGTGATCCTACTGTGCACTATACCAGCTACTAAGAAAAAAGTTTCCCAGCTGAAACCAGGATAGCAAGTAAGGAACGTTAGTGTAGTGACATGGATTTATTCTTGTGTCTCATTCTCTTCAGTTTGGTGGACGATCACTGGTCAAGACTTGCAAAGAGTGACTTCCCTTTTACCCAGTGCATGATAATCATGCCCCAAATGTGACTTTGTAGTTCACTGGGAAATACACCCCAATCTCAGTGTTTCCCAGACTTGCTTTGGTTTTAATTTGCTCTGAAAAGCTGATCTGGAAAACACCTCACTGATAATTGTTGCTTGCAGAAAGGAGCATGCTTTGTCGTTGTCAGATCTGATTAAGATCATTACAAACAAGACAAGTCAGAATTAAAAAAACAACATGTTAACACAGTGAAGGCTTAAGTTTTTGGCTGTAAAGCAGGAAACTGAAGTAAGGAATGCACACAAAAAAGAGACTGTCTGAACCAAATCCCTGCAACCTGTCATTTAAGATGTTTCTTAAAAGCAGCTTCCCAGAGCTGACTTAGTCTTAGCTACCATTATTCTAAGTATTGTTGAGGGCTATTAGAGTGCCATTGTATACTAATTAATGCTTAAGGCATTCCTATTCCTTCCAGTTTTTCTTTCTTCCTTACTAGATTAAATTAACAAAACTTGCAGGTTTAGTAGTTTGTATTTACAATCCTATAAAAAATAAATCTAATGAATATAATGTCTAACTGAGTAGAAATATGCACACAGCATCTGTGATAAGTTTTCTTACATCAAGATCCTCTTCCTAGCAGGGAAAGTTGATGCACTTGAAATCCTTCTGACTGCCCTATTTCCAGACAATTTGTCTTAATCTACAAACCTGTTTGAGGCTACCTGTAATTGGGAATTGTAATAATACAAAAAAATTATACTAGATACAATTTTCATGCTTTCATGATACAAACTATTTTCAGTTCTAGAGAGATCCCATGAAGTATAATGATACAAATGAGAACTTTATTGCCAGCTAAAGCGCCTCACTTTCCTTCATTTGTGATTTGGAGAAGTTAAGGCTCTCGCACATTCCCTCTGACACCATGCAGCAGTTTGGTTGCACACTGTTCCACAAGGCCTTGATTTGCTTTCAAGTCCACTTGACTGTAAGCTGTTGACACAACCTCTTTCTGCCATCCAAGACATTGACGACATGTTCTTCACTTTGTAAACTCTAGTTTAACAAATTTGAATTAGTGGTTTTATTTTTCTATAAACATTTCAGTAGAGGACATAGCTAAACAAGCAAAACTTCTATTGCCTGATCACTACAATAGCATAATGTACCCTTTATGTGACAAAACTTGCTGCTCGTAAAAGGTTAACATTTTTGCTAAAAGCAAAACAAAGAAAAAGAGTGCAAAAACCTCATCCTATTTCTTTCTTTCCTTCCCTGTTTGAATAATTCTTTCTAAACCTGCTGTTTGATGCACTGGTGCAAAATTCAAATATGCTGCCAGAATCAAATGAGCTTGTTTTACCTGTTCATTTGTTCAGCATGCATATTTCCTGGATGTTTGGTTTTTTTGAATGCAGAAGTCCCCATTTTTATAATGACAGTTACTATGTTGCTGAAATCTGGGGTAATAATATGCCAATCCTGTTAAAAAAATGCTAGTCCTAGACACTAGCGTCACCTGTAGAAGAGCATGTTGTGTTCCTCGGTCCTTCCTCTCCAGTTATACTCTTAAGTGAACTGCTTCACCTGTTCCTGGTTGGCATTTGGGTGCTTTAACAATCAGACTCATCTCTCTCAATGTTTCTGTAAGAAAATTTCCATGGGTCTTCTGTGGTCTTCCCAGATGTCGCTTAAAATAGAAATATTGACTGTAGGCAGGAGTCTACATTCATTTGATCAGTCTCTGGAAAATATTTCCTGTATTAATTAGTTGAAAAGGTAAGAAGTTGAATCAGAAAAAGTCCTATACTTGTCCTAGATCCTCTCTTTGTTTCTGCATTATGACCCAAGGGGATCTGGCAGTATCTCTTGCTCAAATCCAAGGTGTGAGATATGCAACAACACATGAATTAGAGCACAATATCTATCTTTGCACGACCTTGCACGGTTTTCCAGACGTCTTAAATTCAGTCTCTTCTCCTAGGTTTAGGGCCAACACCTAAGCATAGATAAAGTCAGGTGAGTTAAATCTCATTTTTAGTTGCCATAGGCCTAATGCTCTATTGCCTCACTGCAGGATGCTTAGCAGATGAGACTTGTATTGCAGAGCTTCACAGCATTGCAAAAAGTTTTATCTATGCAACCTTGATAGTTTCAGTATCCAAGATTTGTGGCTATTTTTCCACAAAACACCATCTACTATGTACATCAACCCAAACTCAATGATTAGGAAAGCACAGGTTTCTCCTCTTGCCTGTTGTCACAGTTGCCCCTAATTAAACCCACACTGTTTGAACCTACTGAGCACTGTCCTGTATCATTTGATCACCTTGACACTTGTGTCTTTTCATTAGTTTTGCGGTCACCTGCTTTCTTGATCTGCTGCTCCTCTTAACCTTTTCCAGTTTAAAGGCAGACTAAAAGATGCAAGGATGGCTAATTTAGGCCCCAATTAAGTCTAGCTTCCTTCAATTCCTGTGGAGTACTGATCCCTCATTAATCTCTCTTTCATCTTGACCTTTATACCTCCCTTAGGTGTTGACCCAGAAAAGGGATCTTTGGGCAGAGAATGCTTAGGCCTGTGTGAAATCTGCAGTGAGAGGTAGCAAATATTGTTCCACTGGAGCTATAACGTTAGAATAATGTGGTATGTACAGGTACTTGCGGAAAAGGTTGAGACACTAAAATAATAATAGAGGTAGTGTTTTCTTAAGGAAAAGAAATGGTGGGGAAAGTTCATCAGGCAGCATAGTAGGAAATGTTCTTTAAGGTGATTTTGTTCATCAGTGACCATATGTTGTTTTAAAAAGTATTAAAAACTCCATAATTCTGTAACACATTATGAAATCATGTATCATCTGCCATAGAAATCATTCTACATCATACAGTATAACATTTGATTTCTGTGTGAATTGAATAGCAAAAATACACAGAATTGTTTCTGCCATGAAATGAAGATTGCTGGGCCAACGTGGGTACTTGGGTCAGGGCATTATTCTGAAAGTGTTCATCATCGTTGACTCCAGCTTAGTGAGATTGTGTGGCAGGCCTCAGTAGTTTGGATTTAACATTGAAAGGACATGTTAAAAGCAGTATAGTGTACCTCTTTTAAACCAGATATGCTCCAAAAACCACTAAACTTTCTGGATATACTGAAATATCTGATGATGTCTGACATCTTTGCAATATGATCCAGCACCAAATGATTCCTTTTGATTCATTTGATCAGTTTCTGGAAATTAGATTAACAATGGGTAGGTTAATGAATAAAAAGCAAACTGCAATTGGAGCGTTTAATCACTAACGCACATTTGTTGTAGCAACTATTTTTCTTGATGCCTACATTTTTGTTTAGCACTAACAAATGTCCCCCTATACATTTGAAGGTCCTATGGCATGATTAAGAAAAGTATTGTCCATCAATTTTACCAGACAGTACATAATTTCAAAAGACGGTTGAGCTGCTTTAAAAAAAAAACTGTTTTGAATGTAAATCCAACTGCCTTAAAAGTTCTAAACAGACTGAGATATTGAGAGCATTTTATTGGGAAAATTTTTATATTTAAGAGAGACGCAAGAATCTTGAGATCTTCTTGAGATACTCAGGATGTTCTGAAATGACTGCCAGTCATTGTCTATATTATCTTGACCACTCATTCTCTATATCTTGCTACCTGAAAATTAAACTTCATGTTTAACCAACTAAGAATAGATGGGAGTTAATAAAACTGCCTTTTCTGGAGCCATACAAGACTCAAAGTCAGAAGTTAAATTATGAACAGTTCACCCACTTTCATTAATTACTAGTTGGTGGTGCCTTTATTAACCAAAAATCATTGTAGTTCAGTGTCTAATGAGATCCAAAGTTATAGACAGTACTAGAGAAATATTCACCCAGAAAAAAACAGTATATTTCTTACTGATGTGGCTATAACATAGCTTAAATATACCAAAGATATATTTTAATGGTTAACTGTGAAATGTTTTAAGTCGGGATTCACCTTTTCTCTTTACCAGCAGTTTTCCACCTGTCATTCACTGACTGTTTGATCTCTCTTTGTTTGTTCATGCTACATGCTAAAAACTCTGATTATCTGAGCCAGTTGAGTATCTTCTTTCTGCAATACCACACGTGTCTGGTGTAACCTTCATTAGCTTGATTGAGTACTATGGTTTCATGTTATTATCAAGCTGTTAATTTGCCATTTTCTCAGAGTCGTCTATACTCAAGTTGTGCCATTGCAACTGTGGACTTCTGTGTCCTTGGGACTTGTATGTCTTTGCTTGAGCATCCAGGTGGAGTTGTCTAGATTTATTTCATTGGTTGCTACTGAAAGGCTCCTAACTCAATGAAGTAGAGAGTTTGGAATTTTCTTTGGTGGTCTGATATATCACAAATATTCCTGCAACATCCCATAGGTTACTGAGATTCTTTCTGTGAGCAACTGATTGCCAGAACAACTTAGACGTCTGATGTAACTTCTCTAGATCTATTGATCTTGTCTACAGTACAAAGAATTTAGCTGTTGGTCTGTTGGCAAATCTTCTATATTGCTTCCATGAAGATTTGTAAGAGACTTCATTTTCTTACAAAAAGTGGATATTGTTTCCTTTAATGGCAGAAATATATTGATTCACTAGTAATTTGGATACTTACCAAATAGCCTGGAATTTCTAGGTTATTTTCAAATTCAGTATTTATAATGATAGTCTCAGACATATGGCTTTATTTTCACACAAGGATTTCAGCCTCTTACTGAAGTTAGTCACAGAGCTCAGACTAGTTTAATACTTTTATTTCATCTCTCTCCTGATTTTATTTCTCACCTCACTAATATAATGTAACCTGTAAGACACTGAGAAAGTAAACAATATTGTTTTTACTAGGCACTCAAAAGAGCTACTGCAGTTCTCCTCGCTTTCATGTCTCCCCATTAAAGACTTTCTGAAGGTGCTAACTGAGTAGACTGCAGATAAGATCCCAAATATAGGCTGCCCTGATCATTCTCACAGTCCCTGTGTTCCTACCCAAGATAAGGTGGTGGCTTGACTGGACTTACATAAACTTTATGGCTATATTTGGTATACGATGATGTTTCTGAGTGTACAAGCAAGACATTTTCCATGGTCTTTCAGTTGAAAATACCAATGATTTAGAAAATGCTGAAGTCTGTAAAAACATTCTTTCATTGGGCTTAAGTATAGCTGTGATCACTAGATATTACACAGGTGTTGTGACCTAGGCAACTACTCGTATTTTGCAATCTTATTCCAGCATAGGAAAATAACAATGACAACATCAAGACAGGAGCTTGTCACATTCTTATGCAGCTGAAACAGGCAGGAAGAAAAATGAAGGAAGCAGAATCGTGATTGCTGTTGAAGTGCATACAAGATAAAGAAAGCATAAAAACGTTCTGAGGAAGAACAATGCAGCTTTTAGGAAGACCTTTGAATGAATTCATTTTAGCAGAAACCTCCCAAATCCTCAGCAAAGTGTGAATTTTCAGAGTATATATAAAAAAAAAAAAGAGAAAACCAGAACCGATTTCAAAAGCTGCCTTGAGAATAAGGACATATCCTATAAAAAAATAAAAAGCTTGTAAGTAAAATTACAACTGTGTAACTGACTATCATAATTCAGGGAAAAAAACTGAGGAGAGATAAACAAGAAATTATCATTTCCTTTTGCTTTACTACCTACCAGCCACTGCTAAAGCTCATTTCTTATGGCTTCTACAATTGTTTTTAGACTTCTGTTTACCAGAGTTTTGGAAAAAAAAAATGTTTTGAAAGAAAATGGTTTGAAATCTACTACATAACTGAAGTAAATACGTAAATACTCTTTCATTAAACTGGTAAATGTAATTAGTTGATTTAATGTTTTTCACCTGAAGAACATTGACTTTGGGTATCTACCAATGACAGTCACAATAAAGATATCCAGGAAAAGGCGTAAACAGTCTCTTGTTTATACTGACACTAATTATTTGCTTGTCTTCATATTTATTGAAGAGATTATGAGAAGACAGGAGAAATACGTTCAGGACACGGTTTAAATCCTTGGTTTTATTAAGCTAAGCAACCAGAAACATTATTGTAATGCTGAATACACAGAGAACTGTATGTATGTGTTCCTTATATGCATATAAATACAGTACTTGTAAGCTGTGATAATTGTAATTTGACATATAACAAAACCAGCAAAGTATTTTAACAGCCACCATTTTAATAGTAATAACACATTATACAGAACACTGGGGTGTTTGGTTGCAAGGATTAGTCTAGAAATAACTTACCTGAAGGAGAGAGTGAGGTCTGTCTTACCTTTCAGGTAGCATTAATTGATTTGCCATTGCTACTAGCTAATTGCAGCTTGATTGACATGCACAGCCTTGAAGTCAGAAAGGAATGTAGTCAGTCCTCATCAGGAGATAATGCACTTCATTGTGTCTGACTTTGAGTCTAGCATTAACAGCTTTGCCTAGAGAGATCGTATAGATAAAATTTTGAAAAGAAACCTACACCCAAGTCATAGAATACGACAAACATGGCAATTTCACACTTCTGTGCACATTCATTTATATGCTTAAAATCAAATAATTGGGGTTTTATGTGCTATCCCTACTACATTGTACAAAGCACTATTCAGTGTGTGAGATAGATCCTGGTCATCCTTTCAAAAGTACAACTGCACTACTTGGATTACTTCAGTTCATGGAGTTAGTGGCTCTGTAGCTGTGCTCCCCTTGAGCCTCTGATCAAAGAGCATGTACTCAGAAGATCTTTGTGGGAAGGGTTATCTCCATACCAGCAGTTAATCCAGGGAATAATGATGATAAAAATATAAACCCCAATGTAATAAATAGATTTATGCCACAGATGAACCTAGCATTGTGCGATTTCTTGTACAGTTTGTATAAGTGTAGTGGGTAGATTTCCTTCTAGAATGACACAGCCTCTTCACAATTCATGTCAAACATAAATGAACCTGCTTGAGTTTGATTCACTCTCATTAAGCTTCTCTGCAAGGCTTTCATTATTAATTACCATGCATAATCATTCAGATTTTTGTGTCTTTTTCCTACATCATATTTTTTTCTGTCAGAAATCCATGTGTGCAGTATGTGCATTTATTTTAGCTACAGGCAGAAAACGTGTCATTCAGGAACGGAAAAATACTGAATTATGTGATCTGTTAGTCAATATGCCTGTCCAGCCTTCCATCCTCTATACATCTTAATTCAGGATTTTACAAAACCATGTAGTCACAAACTCTTCCTTGTATCTCACTGCCGGGGTCCTGCTATCTCGCTGTTGGGGGCCTTACATATCCTCATATCTAATGGACCAAAGTGATCTACAACAGTATTCCCTTAACTAGCAGCCTGAAAAGTGGCACACCTGCTCTGCTGGAGAGCTGCCAGTAAACAGACGCAGCGCTATGCATTTCAGAGACACTGAACACGGTCACAGCAGCTCATGTAATCCATTCTCACAAGTAAAACAGGCGTTGTCTACAAGTTTAGCCACCACCATTAACAGATGTGAACTGGTATTTTACTGGCATAAATGTCATGACTTTTATTATCATTGATCAAAACAAGCCCTGATCTTGATTTGTCATGATGGTTGAGGGCTCACCCAATGTTTGCTGGCAGTCAGCCCATGTCTGCAATTCTGAGAGCAAGATGTGGGTGTGCAAGAAATACAATATTAGTCCAGAAATAAGTAACTTAATTACAGGGCTGAATTCCACAAGATTGATTTTAAGCACAAGTCCCATTGAATCAGAAGTTATTTAACTGAAATAAATTATCATTTTACAATCCAAACAAAGACTTAACAGGACAAGACCTGAGCCCTGAAACTAAGCTTTCAGAGCGTTGCTCACATAACCCACCAGATGTGCTCAGTGCAGGTACTATGCTTTATATGACATCTACATCCAGGAGAGCCATGGGTGACTCAAACGACTTTCTCTCCTGGGCTCCCATACTCTGTGTCCCAGGAATTCAGGTATTGGGAAAGAAAAAAGATGAAGTCTGGTCCATGTAGGCATTCAAGTGGCTGACCATATGGATGATGTCATATATGCACATCAGAGCATGGTATTGCATCTGGCTCCACAGCCCCTGCAGCAGAAGGGATTGCTGCACTCCAGGCACAGCACTGAATTTGTGATGGGTTGTACTGGCTGACATGAAAGACAGAGCCAAAGAGATAGCTTTGCTCAATAAATATATCCTCCACCATGCTACTCTGTGGAGTCCCTCTTGAAGGTGTCTATATATGCCTCATGTGCAAAGCCTCCTCCATCCCTCCCTTGCACCTCAGTTACTAGCAGCTGATCTGTGCCATGCCTAGAGATCTAAGGGAGACACAGCAAATGGACCTTCAACAGGTCATGCATGGTGGAGACAGGTGGGGTGTGGCACCAGGTGCTAGAAGGAATTATTATTGGGAAACGGGAATTTGGAAAGGGGACAAATCTCATTAGGAGTTGAATGGAACTGGCGACCCTTAAAGATGCCTTTGAGGCCAAGACTAGGAATGCAGAAAGGGTGCTCCAGTATGGATAGTCCTCCCCCATAGAGCAATATAGAGGTGGTCATTCATATCATGTTCAGAGCAACTTGAGCTATGCAAATGGAGCTGACGAAATATTCATTTTAACATCTTTTCATCTTTTTACAGTGGTGCAAACCACTCATTTCTCAGACAGGAAGACTGTGATAGTGGAAAATGGCATTGCAGCCTGACTTCAGAATACAAAAGATGCACTATATTATCCTGATTAATCATGAAGAAAAAAAAGAAACCTGAACTCTATTTGTCTTTCTTTTTTTTAAAAAAAAAATCACGTTTGACAAGTGTATAAACCGGCCTCATTTACAGTTCCTCACACCTAAGAGTTTCTCTAGCAACTTTGAGTGCTCAGAAGTTACCATCTCACTGATGAAACAGTGTGCATTGAAAACACTAAGAGCTAATTAATTTTGAACATACAATTTTAATGTTTCTGACCTGTGTGATAAGTGATTAGCAAGGCTTTTTAAAATTTTTTATCAAATATGAAAACGGATATCCAACTCAAAGCCATGAAATTTCATTCAGTACAGAAGGCTGAAAACTCTCTAATTTAAGGAAATGTGATTTCAAACTAATTATAGCGAATAGAAAAATCAAGAGGGACACAAAGAGCTTCTCAATTGATAGAAGGAAAAATACTGTTTGAGAAAGAATAATGTAACAGTCAGAAAGGAATTAATGAATAGGACAGGTACATACATGCCTAGAAATAGCTATTAATACTACAGAATTATGCACTACTCAGTCATTAACATCACATTGCACTTGGCAGTTTAACAGGCAGATTTTAGTTCTTTGAGAAACGAAATTAAGGGCTCAATTATGGATCCGAGCCACGCTGAGAAGGGAGAAAGATAAATACTGTTTCATGGTGTGCTGGGAAGCCATATGCCTGTGGAAGGTACAAAAAAGTGGTCTGTCACTACACCTGCAATAAACAAACCATGCTGATGGACCAGCCCATTCAGGGAAAAATATGCTCTCCAGAGAAACTCATTAGACCTCATTCTGAGTGTGAGGAAACAATCTTAGATGTAAGGGAAGTTGTTCTTTCTCCTCTTCTGATGACTGCTCAGCGACGATCCTGCTCTACAAGAAGTAATGGTAGTTCTGCTTGAAGTTTCAGCATAAATTACATGAGATTAGGAACTGAAGATTCAGGTGGGTATCCCTGGAGCCCTATAGGAGGCAGATCCATGTCTGGCTTTAGTCCAGTGAGGGACTGGACATTTGGAGGCATTGGTTTGTCTGAAAGGAGCATTTTCAAAACAGGCAGCTTTGGTGATTTTATTACACCACATGATTCTGTCATCTTCAGATACATCTTCTTAAGCTGTTGACACTGAAAATATGTCCCCAGTTCCAGTGACCGAGACCACACTGTATATTCGGTTTCTGAGCTTTGCACTAGTGCATCTAGATAGGATTTTTTGAGCCCTGCCCTGTGAGCTGCAAGCAGTTCCTGATACGCCTTAAACGTCCATCCTTCTTGTAGTATAGAATGTATCTGGCTGATCCAATGATGATTCACACTGCTCATGTCCTTGGTGTAGGCAAAACATTCCCTCTTATCGGCCCTATCCCTTCTCAGTAATTATTTTTAATTCTGTATTACTCATCCACATATCATAACTTCTCTGTTATCAAACTTATTTTTCCGTTTACATCTTATAAATACTTATACTGATACCATCATCTCAATTCTTAATAATTAGATTTTTTTAAATTAAATAATTACAGATATTATGTATGTAATGAAGCATTATTTAAGCAATTTGGTATTATCTTTGTCATTTAATTTTTTCCTTCTCCTCTATTTTGCTCATTTTCTCAGCTTTGTAAATTTTCCTTTCTGAAATACTGAGAACACATATATTGATTCACAAACCATATTTTTGCACATAATAAATGCAATTTTATTATGATCACATACAATCACAGAATTATTATTAGAATAACCTATTGGTTTTATCTCTTGGAATTGCATCTTTAATAAGTAAAATACTTCTAAGATATCAAATCTTTCTATTTGAATGCTACTATCTATCTGTTTTGTGCTTTTTATTCTTTTTTTTTAAGCAAATCAGGATGTTTTGGTAGTGATGACACAGGACTTCAGAAAAAAATTTTCATTTTATGCTTTGGAAAGAGCTGCTCCTGTTGTTCTTTCCTTGTGACAGATCCGTATTAGTCACCTGTGCTGTAGCTTGTCAGTCAGGAAATCAATACCTAAACATTCCAAGATCTAGCTTTCTGAAATGTCAATAACTCAGAAAACAAGCTATGACATTTTTTCAGGTGGAGTACAGCCTCCCCATTTCCAAAGTAGGGAACATTCCTAACGTAACAGTATTGTGAGAGAGCCTGCCAAATTATGGCTGATATGTAAACCTAATTATTACATTTCCTGGTGAAAAAATGATATGGCAATCCCTGGGCTAAGTCAAAACAGTGACTTTCATATTTATTTCAGAATTACAAATGTGCTACCATTGCTTTTCCGAGGCTATATTAGAAATCAAATTTCGTGATTTACAAATCCTTTCCACTATCAAGCCCTCTATAGTCTTAATTCTAGCATCACTCTGATTTTCAGTTGTGCTTCAATGTATTATTTCTGAATGAGTGCCTTTTCCCTGGTAGAAAACAGGACATACAAGCTTTATCTTCATAAACCTCCAGACTTTCCCATGAATTTGTCAACTCCTCCCTATGGGTGTCAAAAGTCCATATCCTCAAAATCTCAATTCAGCAGTCATATAACACTGGATATTCCTTCAAAAATATTAGCAAAGGTCTGTAAACTTCCAATATTTTCTTTTTGGCATGCTGAAAACTGCTAGATCTGGACAGTATTGAGCAGCAAGGTATGCCAAATATTCACCTGCACAAGTCCTTACCTGACTGCAGTCCTGGGGCACAGCCACCTGACCAGCCCCTGTGCAGAGGAGACCTGTATCCACACACCTTTATCCACACAGAAACTCCATGTTTTGAGCATTCATCTGGGATATACAGACCCATATTTCTCTCCTGCCTTTAAAAAAAGACAAGCTCCATCTCCCACTTCTCACATGGATGTTACTTAACATAGGGACAACTCTTTTGGAGTTGTCTAGATTCCAGATTTGGCATTCGCTAACTTGCTTTTAACACTCCTCCCCTTTATGAAAAACACTTTTATATTCTTGAGCCGGGCGAAGAGGGAGAAGAGTCTATGACCTAGCTGGTATCACACGTAACCTGGAATATCCACATCTAGTTTCTGTTACCAACAAAGATTTATATCTGGAGCTCCTAAATGGTGGGTTTGCTGTGCTACAGGTTAAGAGAAATATGTTATTCTTATTTCTTCTGTTTTCTGAGAAAAAATTACTTGGACATTTTGCTGCAGAGGAAGATTCAGGATGATGAATACAGATTGGAAATAAGATACTTCCTTTTTTTCCAGAGAAAGACACTGAAGTCACAGCAATGGCCCCATTTTATCCAAAGTTTTGCTTCAGCGTTTTCTATCGGCTAGCTCATACAGTCCTCTAGTTGTTCCAGTGACTTATTGTCCATATACACTGCCTACAAAATGAAAAGCAACATGATTTTAGGAGTATTCAAGTACCTCCATATGAGAAGGTGTGTCTGTACAGGTCTAAGAGAGTACTAGCTCAGGCTCCCCTATAGCAGTGTAGCCATTCCATATGGTGTTGCATTCAGGCAAACTAACCATATTTACAATGCCTTTAGTTTTGGAGCTTGAACAGCATTGCACTGCAAGGGAAAAACTACCCTAAATCACCCTATATATCATTTACACAATGTAGGCACCTAATGAGGCCTAAAGCTTGCATCGGGCAAAAAACTATCTAAAAATTCTGCACGGCAATTCTAAGAGATTAAGGTAGCTTTGTCCTTCTGTGGGTCTTGCTTCAAGCTGTCTTAAGAGTGGCAAGAGAAACTGAAACATAATTGAGGTGGATGGGAAACTGGAGAAAGTGGACTATTTTTCTCTCAAAGAGTTCAAAACACAGACTTAGACATCAGACTAAACTGCAAGGATCACAATTTGCAAATTCTTAGTGGGGAAAAAAAAATCTTTCTGAGAATCTAAGTAGAAAATATTCAATAGATATATAATTTAAAAGCTTCACTGAGTTTGTAAATTCAAACAAAAAAAATCTAAATCTTGCAAAAAGGTTTTTGTTACTGAGGATTTTGTTCCCAGCTACCAAAGATTCTGATAATAGTGCTTATTTGGGGTTATTTCAAGATTATTTTTAATAAATTACTATAAATATGATGCAAAAACTTTTTAGGAGTCAGTTAAATGAAATAAGTGACTTCATAGTCTACAGAGGATGGATACTGTTTTTAAATTCAAGTATTAGAAAATGCCTAAAAAGGTTAGAGACAGTGATTTCAATGCCTGCAAGCCATTAACAATTAACAATTGCCATTAATGCAATGAACTTGTTGAGAGGATATCCTATTTCTCAATGGTAAAGTCTACTTTATGTTGGGCTCTTGGTCTCAAACGTTTGTTGTACAAAAATTTATCATTTAGGCTAAACTAATTGTCTGTTTTCCTTCTCTAGGGAATGGAGAAAGTTCGCCCTGTGGGATGATTTATCTTTTCCTAAAATAATGTTCCAGGAAGGTGCATCATCTCCTATGGAATGTGAATTTTTCTTCTTTGACTATAACAGGTGGAGGTGTGAGGTCTAAAAGAAAGACCTCAGTCATATATTTGTCTTCAGTGGTTAAACCAGCTGCATACAGAACATCTTTGTGGGCTCTTAAGTCATCTCTCTGGTCTGTTATTTTGCTTCCTTTTCTAGCCCGTCCCACACACTGTGTAGGGAGTTGAGGTGCCTATCGTAGGCTTCTGTAGTACTGTGGAATGCAGCATCTGCTTTTTGGTGTCTAAGTTATTCCAATATTTGGTGGTAAACACGATGCTCAAAAACCAGTACTTTACTAGGTACAATACTATTTGGTCTGCCTGGACATTTTTCTGTGAACATGAAGTGATTTACCCTATGTCACCTTTACCACTTGCTGTCATGAAAGCATAAGGCAATTGTTCATAGTTACAGCATCCCTAAGCCACTGAAGCATAAAATTAATTACAAACACACATGATTTTGTTGGTCCAATCCTAGCCCACATGTCATGAATGGGAAAATCGGTAACACTATGAATAAATCTTCCACTGACATGATCAGCAAACCTATGACTGAGATGACAAAATACCTTTAAAGACCTGTTTTGACTATAGCAGCTTTGTTCTTTGAGCTTCATTTCAGTCAAAATTAAGTGGACCTACATGCACTATCATAAACTGTCAGATGCACTAATTCATTTATTTGGCAAGTGATCACATTCCCTGGTTAAAAATGTTCCCCCCATGAATTAAAGAAGTGTACTGAAACCAACATTGATTGCAGAGGAGGCAGGCAATTTTTAAGCACGCAGGCGTAACTCAACAGGGATGCATCTACATGAAGAAATTTCCAATATTAACTATAGTTGAGAGCTCACTTTTGAGGTTTATCTAAGAAAAAAAATCCATTAATTTCAAGTATCCTTTTCATAGGGACTACTTACCTTTTTGTCCAATGGCACCATCCATCTCTATCTGATTGGCATTTGCAGAGGTTGCATACAGTTGGTGAAATGATTGATCATAGCTATTCTGTAGTATCTGCCACAGTCTACCAAATCAGTTGTACATTAAAAAAACAACATCAGATGAGCATGTCCCAAGGCTGATATTACTATTTCTTTCTAGCCATGACCTAGTGTCAAACCCAGAACATGGAAAAAGGTAAGGTTTCCTACCTGACCATATCCCCTATCTCTTATCTTAACCTCTGCTTGGGAACAAGCTTGTGAACACGTGACCATTAAGTAAGTGTAGATGAAGCTCAGATCCTTTCTGAATCTACTCTAGCCCGTCACCACGTGCATGGTAACTCATTCCTTAGTGAAAAGAGACAAGTTATTTCAGAGTTACTGAGGAACAAGTGTTTGAACACCGGAAGTTACCAGGGGAACCAACTTACTGAAAGCTTTTAGCTTCGTTGATATTACATTAACTTGGCTATTTCTTGAACAATAATAAACTCTGCAGTTCACCTCCTTTCTTGCTCCTACCAAATTTTCCTTCATGTTTCTGCACTGACTCTTGCTTTCTTGTAGGATCAGTACTATCTTGCTCTCTTCGCCTTTGATCTTATCAACACTTCAGCAGGGTATACAATTCCAATTGTTCAGGCACAGAAAAAGGAAATTTAGATTCAAACAGCTGTAAAGATGGTTTGCAGGCATTTTTATTTCTTTTTCCCCTCATAATCTTTTTATACAGGAACATCAAATAGAGGCTACCTTTTGCTGTTATCTGTCCACTATCTCAGTGGTTGGGCCATTCAGCCAGCAGATGGGAGCCCCTGATTTCAATCCCAGAGGCAACTTTAGGTACTATACTATCAACAAAGCGTTACCCACAAAGCTGAAGTAAGATGTGTTTTTCCCAATAGTCCTCTTTAGTGGAGATTTTGTTAACAAAATAACAATTTTCTTCCAGTCTCCAACTCACTTTCCCTGCCTTGAACCTGCCTTCAGCTGATCTAGCCTAACTTAACAGTAGCAAAATAAGTAGAGATCAGACCACTTTTTCTGCAATTGCTTTCAGCATTGTGTTCCTTCCTTCTCTAGGGAAGGGAGACAGGAACAAAAAGCTGAGCTACTTCTCCATAAACAATATCCTGTTCAAATAAACCAATGTCTTTTTAATTAATCTATTTCCTGATGTCTCATTCTTAGTGGGGAAAATATCCATCCTAGGATTTTATTCCTTATCCATCCCTTTATAAACTATTTTCCACATTATTTCATTGTTTCTTGAGTTTTCACATCTCCAAACCGTAATGAGCCACTATGTCAATGGAAGAAAATAAAAAGTCACTCTGAAATCTGTATCTTCTTTTATGCTTTGTTAAACTTCACTATTCAAATCTTTTTCTATTCAAATATATTTCAGCTATGAAAGAAACGTGGTAGCACTTCTGTTATGGAATATGTGGTTATTGCCATAACCCACCTGGTATTCTATTCAAATCCTCCAGCTATGAGAATTTGCTACTGCAAACATACTTCACTCAAAACCCCTATGTAAAAGCATTTAACGTTCTCATTTGATGCTCGTATCTTTGTACTTTAGCATGTTCACTGTAAGGCTGCTGGCTTTTGTGCCCATCTCTGCTTCATCTCTTTTGTTATTAACACTTGCTTTCTACTTCAAGCTTTCATCCTAGGCACCACAGTGAATTGGAAAAAGCACCCTGCAAAATAGCTCCACCCCCACAGCTAGGAATAAATAGTGCCCAGAAGGCTAGCTAAGCAGTTGACAGGTCTTGACCATTGCTTTTTATGCTATTTCCAAATTGTCCCTCATGTTCTGCTCCTCGTCTGATATATATTTGCTGCATTTGTATGCTGAGTGTCAGGTCTTGCGGTCAGGGACCGCTTTTCATTATGTGTGACAGCGCTTAGCTGAATAGGGTATGAGTGAGATTGTATACTGCAAGTAAACAGCACCTTGATGGGAGTTGTGGATAGCAGAGCATTAGCTCCTCCTGGTATGAAAGCTGCTGCTGTGGCCCTCATTTACACGCAGTCGGATCGCCCGCTGCTTGCTTTGGAAGCAGTCCACTCTCAAGTGTTTGTTTTGTTTAAAGACAGAGATCTAGAGCTGATCTCAGTGCAGCAAAGAACCATTTTATTACCCCATTTATTGCCTTTAAAAGACCAGGACGGAAACATGAGTACCATTTCTGTGCTCTTTTCACAGGGAAAAGGAGCTCATTTGTTCTGAAAAATGGGGCCCGATGTTTTGTCTTTGTTTCTGGCAAGCGGAGACCTTTCAGCCTACCAGACGTAGGATGCTCTCCTGCAGCAGCTGCCAGTTCACAGGCTCCGGTAGGGCTTCTCTCCTGGATTTATTGGCTGGGAGACCTACGTGCGTTTTCTGTAAAATATATATATAAAAAAGTCTTGTTTCTTGGGCATGTGTAGGAAGATGAATCCCAATCTGCATTTCACACTCCTGTTGGTCTTAAGATCTTGTACAGCTGTTCCGTTAGTGGACCTGTTTAACATCATATATTATAGTGGTTAAAGTTTTTCTAGCAGTACTTATCATGATGAACAAATATAAACTCATCTACATAGTGTAGTCTGATAAATACACACATTATGATGGAAAATTTAATCACTCTTAGGCTATAAAGTTAAACAATGAGAAACTAGTCATTTTTTTTTCCCAATAAGTTCGAAGGATCAAAGAAATCTAAGTGTGTAATAATACATGAAGTCTGTTATCACCTGCTGTTTCAGGGCTGCTAAATATGACAATGAATGTCAAGCAAAGTTAACAGATTCAAAAAAGAATTATGGCTGTAGAGAACAGAACAATAAAAAAAATTATCTCTACTCATTTTATCTAAGTTTTAGAACAAGGCTTACCTCAATAGGTTTATCAGCACTTCCTCTACCATTTCTTTTCATGAATACATGGTTTAGCTGTACATCATCATCTCTATCTTGATGCTTCTCTTCAGAAAGATGAAGAGACCACATAGCTGAGAGGAGAAAGAAACAGTTGAAGGAATAATTTGGAAGCATTTAGCATTCATTGTAAGATATGTGTGAATGTGTTCTACAGTGCTATATTAGCTCCTCTGAAAGGAAGAATTCTGTGACAGCAAGGAGTGGCTCTGGAAGAAGTCCTGCTGCATGGATGGTTTGTAATCTGCAAAGAACAGTAACTGAGCGCAGTATGTGTTACAGTAGCAGTCACCTTTTAGTGTTCATATGTGCCTGCCAGGAAGACCTCTGGGTTTTGATCTGAGAAAGACACTGTTTTCAAGTCATGTTTGGAAGTGACTGGGGTTTCTAGGGGTTCCTCCCCACCACACTTCTGGTAAGAAGATTGTACAGGATTGAGCTAGGTTAAACGCATTTCTTTGCTTTGTTCAGACTAGGGGGTTTAAACCTGGGTTTCTCACGCTCCTGGGAACAGCCAAGACACAAGGAACCATTTTTCTTAAAATCAATCCTTACTCCCCCACAAAGTTATTAATGTTAAAATTGCATTGAACGTTCAAAATTCGAATACTCTCCTCTATCAAAAGTTTCACTGGCATGGCATCTGCCTTTCAGAGTGCACTGTGATTTGCACTTTATCAGCAATATGTCCAGTTTAATTTCTAACCTCCTCTTTCCACAGCTTTTCTCTTCAGTACTTTTTCTTACTTCCATGTTCCTAATGCTGATAATTTTTTTTTCCTTTTCCACTTTTTTTGCTCAGTTTTCCTACTCATTTTCTTACTGTATTTAATACTGTTTTAAATATCCCCTGTCTTGCTACTACTGCTCTGCAGGGTCCTGCTGTGCAAATTGGCACTTTAAGTGGAGGCACTTCATGTAAGTGACTAACAGCCACCCCGGTGAGATACTTAAAGAAACAATTGCACTAAACTGTACCTCTTGCTTTGAAGAAAAATTAGACAGAAGGGAAAGAACTCCAGCTAACAGGAGATTATAATTCAAGTTTCATAGAAAGTACAAAACTATGTAAAGCCTTCAAGACCTGTAGAACTGCAAGAGGCTTTTCACAGTTAAAGGGAAAGATTAAATCTCTACTTGGGAACCAGGGCTTAAAGTCAGTGAAGCCCCGCACTGTTATTAAAATTTTCTGACTCCTAAGACATCTGCCTTGTCATTGTTAAAGATATTCTGTACTCACTGAATTATTATCCTGTTCTATTTTATTTGGAGTAGCCCTTAAAGTCAACTTAATTTTGATATTTTTATGCCTTTATCCCCCAGGATAGACAACAGAACAGTTATGTTTCTCATTCTGGTTTATTCATGGTTGCCTGGGACCTTTTTGACAAAACCGTTTTTCATTGGCAAAGATCAGTTTGACACACTTCAGGCTGATGTTTTTTCCAGAAAGATTTTTAATTTCATTTCCATTAAGACCAGGTTCTTAGGGACACTTTAATTTTTCAGGTCAAAATGAGGAAGTATCCTGTAGGACAGTAAGTGAGATCATTGCCCACGATGTTCAGTGGTTGATGGTCAAATCCGTAATCTGAAACCAACACTGGATTAATTGTTACTTTCAGATGGCCCAATGCCTGTTTTTGTTCTTTTGTGTTTTGTTTTCTTTTTTTTCTGAATACCCTTAAATTTTCCCTGCTGTGGAATTAGATGACGTTCTTTGTATATAGCTCAGAAACTAGAGCACTTTGCTAACCTAATTCCATTTTCCCATTTTGTCTAGTGATTCCTAAATGGCAAATGCACACATTATCCCCACAGCAGAAGCACAGGTATGGACCGGCTGCCAGGGAAGACAATCAGTTATTGCTGTGCTAGAGGAAGATCTCCTTTTTTTCTCAGATGATAAGTGCCCCATCCCTTCTCTCCCTTCTTACTTGGTATTCTGGACCCTTAGTAGACAGAAGCACAGACTTTGCAGCTTGAGATATTTCCTTAAGGTAGGCAGAGTATGGCCATTGTTTTCTTTAGTTTTTATAGATAGAAGGATAGCTATTTCTTCTTAAGTATTTGAATTTATATACATTAAGAGTCCAAGTGTAATGCTATTGAACTGTCAAGTTCTTATCCTTGAGGTTAATTCACTTATCTAATTAAAGCCATCCAGTCAGGATGAAAATGAGGTTTACCTTCTCTGAGGTAAAATCCTGGTTCCACTGAAATCTCTGGAAAAAGTCTTCTACAGACTTCAGCAGAGCTATGATTTCACATTGTCATGGTTTAACCCCAGCCAGCAACTCAGCACCACTCAGCATTTTAGATTGCTTCAAAGTTGCTACTGGTCAAAAAGGGTCAAAAATGTGAGTATCAGATCACAGGTGACTTTTTGAAGGTAGATTGGGGGAGCACTGAGGACCAAGACAACTTAGCGTAATGGATTGCAAGATGGGACATGCTGCCAGCCAGCTCCATCAGTCGGCCTCTGTATTGTTAGTGTCTGCAATGTACACTCTCCCCCGGTGGGATGGGGGAGAGAATTGGAGGAGTAAAAGTGAGAAAACCAGGACACACATCTAATTAGAAAGTGCTATTTTAAAACTACGTATTAGGGTTTTTTTGGGGGGGAGAAGTGTAGGAAGTTTCCCTGAACAGAATTACTCTCCAGTAGTCACATAAACAAACTGGAGAAATAGTTATTTTTTCTTGATGGTTTTATATTTTAATATTATATATAATTATATTTTAATAATATATATATATATAAAATATGAAAATAAAGTTTGTTTTTTACCCTAGATTTTTCAAAGAGCGGAATAAATATTTTTCTCTACAGCTTTGTGTGCCAACTAATCATCAATTGACAATCTGTTTACAATGTTTTCTGCCATATCATTTTTCCATTTCATTCCTAGCATAAAAAATAAGGAAAAAATACAGCAATAAAAAAGCATTTTAAGGGAGAGAAGAGAGCATAAAAGAGAGGTTCGTGCTAATTATGAGCCACTTGCTAGCAATATAGCAAATAGTCTCTGATTTATGTGGTTGAAGGTACACTTTCAATATTTCTCATAGTATTATGAGGATGATGGATGACCTGTTTTGCTGTTGCAATTTTAGTAATTGAACAGAGCTAGGGTAAAATGTATTCCTCTGACTCACTCTGGAGATAAAGGATAAATTTTGACAAAATTTGGCCATTTTGACATCACAGAAGAAGTGCTGTTTCATCATTTCTTTATAAACAGGAACCCAAACTCATTTTTGTTCAGAGCCACACGTTTTCTGTCTAAACTAGCCCAAGATTTTACACAACTTCCAAAATTAACATCTGAGTAGCACATAGTAGGCAGACCACAATCCATGAGGAAAGTAGGAAAGTAGCTAATTTGTATATTTTTACTTTATTTATCTGACAAGAATAGCAATATTTCATTATAAGCTTGGAGGTGGCCTTTCAAAGGAGGGGAAGCAGGATTTATTTAAGCCGTATTGTTTTATGCTGAACTACTTGCTTATCTTTAAGGTTTGTTGATCTGAAGTTGAAAAATACAATAAAAATATGCTGTCCATCTTTTATAATAAAAATATATTTATTCAAATACCAATTTGGGGAAAAATCCAATAATGCATTAAAAATGAAGTCATATTAAAATTTGCAAGTTATTTTCTAGTATTTCACTGACATAAATAAAGCTCAGAGGAAAAAAATGTGTAACTAGAGAAAAACAAGGAAAATAAGCATGCCACAATGATTTGTGATAGTGACATTAAAAAGTGATAAGGAAGAAACTTAGTCAAGATTTCAAGTTTTGTTGGCCTATTACGTTAAAGATCAAAATCTTTGATTTCATAAGAACGATAAAATAAATAATGTTCCAAAAAAGATGATACAAACATCAATATTCACTAAAAAGATTTCTTCTTAAATCCCATCTCAAAAATGTATTGGGTGAAAGGGAATAAAAATCTAGTCGAACTAGGATGTTACTCCAGCTAAAGTAATAAAATATTTATTTCAGATTGCTTCAAAGTTCCTACTGGTCAAAAAGGGTCAAAAATGTGAGTATCAGATCACAGGTGACTTTTTGAAGGTAGATTGGGGGAGCACTGAGGACCAAGACAACTTAGCATAATGGATTGCAGGATGGGACATGCTGCCAGCCAGCTCCATCAGTCGGCCTCTGTATTGTTAGTGGTGTGCAATGTATGTAGCTTTAAACATTCACTGCATTTGGAGGGTAGTGGGCAAATTGCTCATAGTCCATAATCTGTGTAAGTATGTACACGTGATTTTCCACTGAGGTGGGTATTTGTACAGTGTCATTTCTAATTACAAGTATTTTTAAAGTTTTCCACCTCTCTAGCATGTTCTTCTGTAGCTTAGAAGCAGCCAATGTGAGAAAATTTGTTAGAATCAGTTAATCTTTAACAGAGGATTAAAAGAGTCATAAGTATCCTTGTCTGCTGTAACGGTTCATTGACAAACGCCAAGCTTGTTAAAAAGCAAAGGGGAATTATTATGCATTAATCACGTCAAATCTTTTCCTGAAAACTCTTGTGAATGTCAGGAGCCATTAGTATACGGGTAATTCATAGAGGTGTCTGTCATTATGTTGAACTCCTGGGGACCTGAATGACGTAGGAGGGTGGTCCAAAGAGCAGGAGCTCAGTACCGAGGTGTAGCTAACAAAGCACTGGAGTCACGCTGCTGGCGTTCACTGGGGTTCTCCAGTTGGGCCAGAGATCCAGACCTATAAACCTCTGGAATCAGTGAAACACCTTCTGAAACGGGGGCGATGGTGAACAGGAGAGGAATATGCATGACCGACACAGAATTTAGGCTGTGTGAGTGTGACTTGTACTGACAAAGGCTTTTGTGAATCTGAGTTTTGGCAAGTGTGAATAATGCCACACCTTGTAAGTACAGATTTTTTTGTTGCAGTATAGTGCTGGGTAGCAATAGCAGCCCAAGAACCGGTACCCAGGTGTGGTGCTGTGCTTGCTTCTCGTGGGGGAACAGGGCAGCCAGCTCAGGGGTCTGTGTTACCTGCGCTCCAGAGACTCGTCACTGAAATAGGCTCCTGTTGTCTCTTCTGAAGTCTGCTAAGGAGGTTGAAACTGTTTGTATGGGTCTGAGATTAAGCAATAAACTTGAGGTAATGTGAAAGCACTGCCTTAACAAGTTGTTGACATTTCAAACAGAATTTTTTTACAATAAAAATATGTCATAACTCTCTTGGCATTGTTGCTGCAATGAGTTTGGATGACTAGATGTTCCAGGCACTTTCAAAATCAAGTAACTCAGAGTGAGTTCAAGCTGTGTACTCTGATTCCTATTTCTTTTCATCCTAAATTTCAGTTTCTTAAAAAAAAATTGCTTCTGAATAGTTCCATTAGCCTAAATGATATGGGTATGATAAGGATAAATTGCAGAAGACGACAGAATGAGAAGCAGTGAATATTAGCAGGAGAAAGAATCAGCAAAGAAATACAATGATGGAATTTCCCAGTCAGGTCAGATACAAAAGGAAGAATGGGTGTCATTTTCTTCTGTAGCCAGGAAACAAACGCAATTGAGCTAAATTGATCCTGCAGGATTTTTTTATGATTTTTTTTTTTTTAATCAGAACTGTGTACTTATTCATTTACTCCTAGTATCTATTTTCTATTGCAGACAGTGAACGCCAGGTACTACAACTGAAAACATGGAGACTGCAATCCCTTCATTAGGACTGCCTGATGTGCCCTCTTCTCCTGGTCAGGTGGTGGGGAAGCCTCCATTCTTCCTGCAGGCATGCAGGGATTGTGTCTAGCCCTGAAAAAAGAAAGGGGGGGGGTGGGGGAGAGAGAGAGAGAGATGTACTGGAGGTATATATACATATCCATTAGTCTATATATATGTAAATAAATTCAGATAGCTGAAGAGTTAAGTGTAGAATGATTTCTTTTAGCTGTGGATTTTTTGATATTTGAGCTCTAAAAGCCTCTAGAAATTGAGTTTCCTTGTTAGCTATTTCATTGCAAGAAAAATGTACTTTCTCTAAAGAATATATAATATATGCTACTGAGGAAAAACCCCTCTGAAGTAAATATGATTTTTTTGTAGTTCAATTGCAAACAGAGAGGATCAAGTCCCAGTCAAGTTAAGTGCAGATCAGTAAATTACAGCAGAGCATGACTAATTTTTTTTTCTGTAGATGGAAATCAGTTGTTGGATAATAATAATTAGAATAGATTTGTGTTTAACAGCTCTATTAAGGCACTATCAATCCTCTCAATTCCTCTCCTATGTAGTGTGTAAGTCCTGGTGGCGGATTACAGCTCACAAAAAAGAGACAGAGCGCAGTGGATAACTAAGCCATGGCAGCACAGCATTTTAGCATGAGGATTAAAACTGAAAGAGTCTCAGCTCCGGGTTCTTGGCCAATTCTGATTTCTTATTCATCGAGTATGGAATTTGCAAACAGCAGTTGTCAGCTAAAATACAACAGGATGTAAACATCTTGAACAGAGGCCTGAATGTGGCTCTAAACTCCCTATAACATGTACGGGAGGAGATAATGACCCAAAAATGTCATAAATGACAGCCAACACAAGTGGTTAGTGTCAGAAGTCTCCTAACAGGCAGAAACGATGGTAAAAGGTCATAAGCCATTTTCAGGCAGACTCCTTTCCCTCCCTTTTAGGTGCTGTGGCCCTGTCTTTCAAAACCCTACATTTCCAGTTAGTGGGAAGAAGAGGTAATGGTGATTGTCACTTTATCTAGTGGCTCGTGAGTTAAAAGGTGCACAGGATTAAAGTTACATTTTATATAAGAATATAAAATTAATATCACAATATCCAGTGGGGAGAGCTCAGGAATTGCAGATTTTCTGTTTGCTATTTCCAGCTATGCTTAAGAGCCATTAATCATCAGCTCTCTCTCTTCAGCTTAGTTGTCTATGTTTAAATAGACAAGAGATTTTCAAAAGCACCTGCTTTTCACTGTAGATTGTATAGGCATTTTAGGTGTTTGCTTTAAGGAGATTCATATATTAGGAGTCTAAAATTTAAACATATCCTAGATTCCCAGAAATTTTACCTTCTCCAGAAGAGGCAACAACTGATCAGGTTTTACAAGAGTAACAGTTTTGACCCTAAGCTCCTAAAGTGTGAGGAAAAAAAAAAAAATGGCAGTTTTGCACTGCCTTGTATAAATGGATGGAGCTGACATTTTTAGTACTTATTTCAAAGCAGCTCTGCACTCCACGCCAGTCGCAGACAGAACTGAGAGGAACTGAACAGAGTTGGAAGTGATTTCAGTGATGACAATTGCCTTACAATCAGAGCAGTTTTCCTTCAGTAACTTAAATGCCTGCTCCAATATTAAATTTCCATGGGAATTAGAGCAAATCTTAGGTTCATGATGTGATTCTAACCTAGAACCCTCCATTTTGATTATTTCTTTTCCGTAGTAAGTAATAGCACTTTCTGCTCTTTGCCTTTGTGCTATATCTTTCTCCCAGGCTGTTCATCAGAAGTCTGTAGCCATTTTCTCAGGTGCTGACCTTGAATTACAGATGACCAGAACTGACTGTATTAGTGGGCTTTATGTGAGTTTATTCCTGCCCAAAGCCCACAGATAATTCATGAACAAAAGGTTCCCCAACCCACTAATTCTGCAGCATTCAACAACCATAAATATGAGAAAGCAACATAGAACTGACCCTAGGGATAAAGAAAATACCTGGTTTTCTCTTTCTAAAACTTCCCAAAGTAAAAGGTTTCAAAAAGAAAAGATTTCAAAAATATCTTGGAATAGGATCTCAGAGGAAAGATGTTACTTTTACAGTCATGAGTTCCACACACTGTATCACTCTGAAATTACTTGCACAGCATCTGCTGTCCTGGCGCAGGCTGTGAATCAGATGCTTTCAGTCAAGCATATGCTGATAGAAAAACCCATACCTGCAAGAAGACGCTCATGATTACGTTACGTTAACCACAGGGACACCAAAAGAAGTGTTGAACTCTAGGCAGATATTGACAAAGTCTTTCTAAATATCACCTAGAGCTGGAATAATGCTCTTTAGTCCTAAAAAGGCAGTTTGACAAGTTTTTCTTTATTTTGGCTAATTTCAGGACTGGAATGGGAATTCTTTATATCCAACCAAGAAAACAAACCAATAAAAAAAACCCCAACAATAGCAAAGTACTTTTTTAATAATGAAAGCAAATTATAATTTTTGCCTGTAGACCTAATCTGACTGGATTCAGAGTGTAAAAGAAGGGTTCAAAAGCTCCAAAAAAGGTTCTCTGTTTTGTGGACTGTAAAACAAATTACAGGAAATTGAAAAAAAAAAAAAAAAGAATCTTCCTGACAGAAAAAAAAATCACAGCAATATTTAAGCAGACTCAACGTTCATGAATATGAGTAATTTGAAGGATTTGAGGATTTGAATCAACATGTCCTAGAGAGATTCAGGTTTCTGTCTTTGATATATGTTGGGCATTTCACAGTTTCACTGTTGTAGACATTGACTTTTCTGTATGTATTATTTGCACGGTCACTTTTATGGTATATACCTTTCACTGCAAATGTACATTCAAATTTTGCTTTTTGCAGAGAATCATCAGACGATCATAAATTCTATTCTTGTTATAATTTTAATTGCTTGCTTGTATTCCTGTCTGAATACTGATGTATTTTGTAGTAGTCAATTTTAGCAAGGCTTGATGGTATTACTTACCAAAATTTAAAGAATTTTCTCTTATTCTGGCAATAAATTTACATCCAAATCCTGAAACTTCAGCTCATTTTACTCCTCTAACTGACCCCTTTTGACTACTCTCAACCCCGCTGAAGCCCCAAAGATTCAGGGATAAATATAGATTGCTTCCATATTTGGCAAAACACTGTGAAAGATGAGGCAGAGTCTGATTTCCACCAGTAATACAGTTTTACAGTGCTTTTTGCCTTAAATTTAGGGTAAGAATACTATTGTGTGCTAAGGCTTCAACATCGTACTGAAATTTTTGTGAGATTGACCAAGCAGCTCCCTCCTACATATCAGCATGACAAGTCAAATTGTGCTAAGATGCTGGTTTTAACCCAATATTTTAAATTCATTTTCCATTCTTTTGTGTTACACCTCAAAATCAGGACTTTGCAGTTAAAGTCCTCACTTTTTACTTAGAATATCAGTCTAATATTAAAACATACTTTAGCTTCTACCAATGCCTCCCAAAGAACTTCTTGCATATATTTAATGACAGCCCAGTAATGGGCACAGGAGCACTGCAGTTCAGAGCAGCGCCCCAGGGGCTCATGCCACTGACTCACAGCAAAGTGAAGTCCAGAACACATCGGCTGAGGTGGTGTTCATAATCCAAAGAAGTAAGTAAGATGGCGCATACAGTGCTGCAAACACATGGTTTGTATTCATTCTGCTGTCATCTCCTATTGAAAATTAACTTAACTAATAATAAACTTGCCATAATTCCTCTGTTCAGTCTCCTTGGAACGGGGAGCAAGGAATTTTAGCCAGATTTTTCAATCTAAGAAAAATAAGAGCTTCTGGCAGGACCCTCTCCACAAAGTTCCCCTTGCTTTAGCATTTGTTTCAAACTTTTCTCTGAAATAACTCTACTTTTCATGTTAATTGCAGCTTACAGCTTATTATTTTCAGGGATGTTTGAAAATAGGCTGCGGTTATATAAAAGGGTCATTTTGAAGGAGGAGATATCTTCTATGCTCTCTGCCTCACTACTCGCAATTATTTTGTTGTCATTCTAATTGGTTATTACTTAGAGATAGAAAATTTGCTGCTGTTTGATCTTTTGCTTGTTTGAGTTTATTCTAATGTTTCAGGTGCTCAAAAAATGGTTGAAAACATCTAGAGATCAGGAGAAACATCCTGTTCTGTCTGTTGCTGCTCGCAGCTGTGCAAAGCACAGGCAATCACCTCTCAGGTTCAGAGACCACTTGTGCGTTCTCCACTGCAGCAATAGCTGTCATTTCTCTCCAATTCACTAAATCTGCTCAGGACTGGATTTTGACTCTCTCTAGCTGCCTAGATGAGGATATGAGGAGAAAATTATTTTTACTTTATTCAGTTACCGCCTGATCTCTGTGTGCAGGTTTATAGATGCTGTATGCTCCTTCATTCTCTGCCTTCCATGAATGGCAGAACAGTGAAAATAGGTGGGCATTTAGTGCCAATGAAGAGAATGAGCTGAGCATGGAGTAGCTCAGCATTAGCCTTTTGGAGCAACACAGGGTCAGAGTAACTGTTTCTTTCCAGGAAAGGACTATGACCTTGAAATAGGCTCTTTTAAGGCAATCTGCTTTCCCAGGGTTTACAGGAAGGTTAAGTTTCTTCTTGCTGCTCTTTTCCACCCCTTCTTACATTTGGTTTAAACTTTAGTGATGTGGACACAATGAAATGCTTTTGCATCCCAGCCACTCATTCTCAATAATAACATTGTACTACAGCAACATTATAATCCTGAATTTTCTGGCAGAGATAACTGCTAAAAACAGGACATCAGATTTCAAAGCTGACTTAACTGAGAAATGGCTTACACTCATGGTCATTTTTTTATGTCGTTGAAGTATGCATGGGCCGCAGGAGTACGAGAGTGGTGAGCAGTACGAAACCGAAATGGAAGGAACTGTACAGCTCAGTAGAGAGGGAGCTGCGAGATAGTGCCTATTGACAAGGCATTACAGGACTAATTCTTGCAGCCCTCCCACGGACATAAGTGGACCTCGTTGACAGTAGCCAATAATAAATGCACCTATTAAGACAGAGTGGGAGTGGGCCACCTGCATGTCTTTTGTGGTGGCACAGTGGTGACAGCCAAGTTAAAACTTCAAATATAAATTGGTAATTCTTTCTTTTAAATTAGCTATATTATTCTCCATTCAGAAAGAAAATGGGGTCTTGTGGGGAAGGTAAGAAGACAGAGAGCTTTTTTAAGAGGAAAATGTTCTGGGTCACTTGTAACAGAATCAGAGGAGTCCTGGATCAGGCAAAAGGATGGAGAAATCTGTGGTGGTTCCTGTTCTCTTCAAAGGGGAGAAATATTGTGGAAGGAAGGAGGGAGTAGGAGTATCCAACGCCTTTTCTGAACAAAACCACCCAGCCAACCCACCCTTCTGAGCAAGGTAACAAGGAACCAGAAAGTCGGTATACAAACTTGGTCTTACTACCATAAAGGCACTTTGAGACTTTAGGCCACTTTATAAAAACAAAAATGACAAACTTGCAAATATAGTTGGTCACCAAATATTTAACTCGAGTTCATGATGACAAGTGATGCAGAATGCAATGGTAAATCAGACAAACTGGGACCCCTTCCCACCCTTGCAGGTATATGTGGAACACACTCATTTCTCTATTTAAATGCTGACAGCTACCCAATGTCACCAAATGTTTCCAAACACGTTTTCCAAATGATTCCTCAGTAGTGTGTTGTAAAATTGTGTTGTAAATTAGAATGAAGAATTGCAAAAATAAGGAAACTTCTACTTTCAGGATTGCAAGAGAACTAAGTTGTCAGGAAAGGGCCATTTCATAAAGGCCTTTTGGCACAATGCTTCTTAATCCTGGATCTTTCAGACCTCTCTTCATGTTTTTATCACAGGCAGCATGCTCTTTCCCTTGGGAAGCAATGTTATAATGGTGCCAAAGATTTTCTTTTTCCTGACCCAAATATCAGCACAAGACAATACCCTTAGAAATGGCTAGTTACTCTTTAAAAAGCATGAAACCTGCTGTTCCTTAAGAGCTAATCTGTGCTGCTTATTATTACACAAAATACACATTATATATATACGTGTAAAGTTATAATGTAAATTCATTGAGGAGAAAAAAAAGACATCCAATTCTTTAGCAATGAAACAGAAAACAAAAGCTTGAGAGACAACAGTTTATTTAAGTGCAATGCACACTCTTTTAAAATGGGGACTACAAAAATATGTAGTTAGGTATATGCTTTCATATGTATTAGAAAAGTCACACTGCTCACTTTCTCGAGGGAGAACAGTATGACTTTAGAAGAGGTAGTGTCCCTTCTAACTATCACTTATGTTCAGGAAATAACTACTGAGATTACCTTCAACCCAGGACTGTAAGGATCTTGCTGGATCCAGTCCCGTGCTCATCACTGAACCCTTCCTTCACATATGCCCACTAATGTCCCTCCACACTGGTAGTAACCCATACCATCTCTGCTTCAGCCAATTTTTAATCGATCTCCCTCTTCTCCCATTTACATGATCTTAAGTGTCTTTGTAAGGTCCTGGTGAATTAAAACACATACATATCCTATCGTTAAAAAACAGTTCTCAAGGAACAATATTGGATTAATTTAGCATGGTATATCTTTGGTAATGTAATAATATATCTTATTCCATTTACCTCCATCCCTTGAGTCCTTTTCCAAAATTTATCCCAAAGTTTAGTTTAGATAGGCAAACTACCTGTGTGACATGTTTTCTTTTTCTTACATAAAGGTACTTGTTATACTTTAGTCAGCTTTTTTATTCAAACTGGATGGCTATGATCTTAGAGCTTTTGATATATAATGAAGTCTTATTTGTGTTATGTCCTTATGTAAGGAAAATAAGAAAAAAAAAACAATTAATCATCCTCAGTTTAATGTGATAAAGGCTTTTTAAATTTAATTGATGTTATTTGGTTCTCATAAAAACAAATATCTTCATTTTTATGGTGCATGAGATAAACCTCAAATTCTACGGAAAAAAACCTACTTGGATTACTGAATTGCCAGGCTCATAGACTCCTGACTCTGTGTATTCATTTCCTCTGACCTGAATAGTTTTGGTCAAATGTCTTAAAACCTGATGGACGTAGGCTTGGAGGAGTACCATTGGTCTAATAGTCAATCCTCCAAAACTGATTAAACACTGGTAGAATTGATCAAGCTTTCAGAAGATTTAGTGAGGTTATTTCAAACAATGTGACTGTGCACATACAACAGCGGTTTGTGACAAACTTAATATAAAAGAAAAAGCATTACAAAGATTTGACTGGCATCATGTTAAACTGCAACAATTCAATAGGCATATTCTTATTTCCTTACTCCACAGTGCTGCTGGTATGCAAAATCTCATGAAAATGCTGTATCTTTACTCATATCTCTAACTGCTAACAAGTTTCTAGGTAGCCAAGAGCACCACCGACATTTTTCATGTGTCTGAAAAATTATTTGATTTCAAACCGGGTACTTCTTATGAAAATGTAATAATAGCAATAGCACAAAATATAGTATCAGCTGCCATGAAATGGATAGCAACTTTATGCCAAGCTGCTTTTGTGACTGTTCCTGAAACTATGGGAGAAAGCAAGAGTCTGCCTTTTGAATACCACTGCTTTTGAACACCTCTGCTGTGTCCTGCTTTGCTCCATATACAGAGACATGAATTCACTTCTGACACTTCCCACAGCTATTCTGTATTAGTTTAATCATTATCTGAACTTGGTTTATGGTCAAAGATATGAACTGGAGCCTCCTACCCATTGAGCGAATGATCTATTCACCACAGCATGGGATATGTTGAGGTTTGTGTCCTTGCCTGCAATTCTTTCACTTGTTGTTGCATATGTTTCTCACTGCATGCTATTCTTCTCTCTGAGCAGTTAAGACTCCAAATTTGCAGCTTAAACACTTTCAATCCCTGCTCTGGACAAATGAGGGGTCTTTAGGTAAACCAGAATAACACCAAGAAAAAAGTGCTACACTGTGAGGTGGTTGGTAGGACACCTTGGTTCATTTTCCTCAGGCAGACAAGGAATTTTAGCTAGAACTCCCAATACAACTGCTTTAACCCCTAAGCTTTGTCAGCTCCATCCTTGGTGAAGCTAGCCCCTTCATTCCTGTCTTCTGTTTAGCTATGAGTCAATTGACACTTTCCGTTCACAAAATGCTATTTTGGAATTTAATTTCATAAATAAGAAAAAGCTCTATTCTAGCTAAACAAAAGGATTTTTTTTTTTTTTTGTTTGCATGTTTTGTTTCAGTTCTTGGCTGCCTGGTCCCTTCTAACCAACCAATCCCCAAAACAACTAACATTTTTCCTGCAGTCTTTGTCATAACCATTTTATTTTAGTCACAGTACATTCTCAGGTCTGTACACATCATATCCAGGCTGAAGTGCTCCAAGATGATGTAGCTGTGACCATAACAGATAAAATCTGGAAAACATTGACTGATGAAGAATGGATTAATTTGTTCACATTATGTAGCTCATGGTAGCATTAGAAAGTGAATTGACCTCTCACTCGTTGCAGCTTGGTGCATCCTGTGGCTTCATCCCAGCTCATCTCTCTCTACTAAGAACTGCTCTTGCCCTAATAACATTAATATAAAGTCTTCCTACTAATGTTTCTGGGATCTGGCATTACAAAGAATAGCACTTTAAGAATCCCTTCTAGCAGTTCATGCATATTGTACCACAAATGAGAGGGTTTAGAAATATGTCCATATTCTCAGAGTAACACTTGACCACAGGAAACATAGAAAGAAAGAACCCAAACATGTTGTAAAAGATATTCTGTAGCTGTATATTTAAAAGATATTCTAAGACACTGACTTGTGTCAGTAAGGAAACAGTTCCTGTGATCACCTCCATATAACCGTGTAGCTGAACCAGCATGGTCCTGCCGAATAACCTGTGCAATGCAAAGGGCCTTCCTGCATCTGTAGCTCTGTCTTCTGCCTTGTGCTCGCAGCTCCATAGCTTTTCACTTCAGCAGTGATTTCCAAAAGCCTCAGGGGCAGTATTTTCCCCTTGTTTCATGCTGTTCATCTCACACTCGTATTTCTCACTGCTTTGCACCTACAAGTCCAGATATCTTTTCTCCAACAGGCTTTCATAAAAAGAGATTAACACCAACGTGAGAATTACCGTTTCTCCATGCCCACCTTATCTTGTAACTTTTAGTCTGTTAAAAAAATCCCAAAACTTAGTGTATAACAAAATAGATAGTATGATTTAAATAATTATTAAATATTACCCAATAATATACATGCACAAAAGCTTAGCAACTAGCCAGCATGCAATGCCTGTGCCTGATTAAGCATACTCCAATCAGCATTAATAACATCATAAATGGGAACAACTAACAGGGAATTTGAACAGGTCAAGTGGAAAGTATATATTGCTAGGGGAAAAGCATGGCAAAAATGATCATTGCAGTCATCTTCATCTTCTTCACCTGCTGCAGTGGAAGCGCCTCACTCAGAGGAGAATGCTTGTCTGCAGACCCCACCACTTCTCTTTCTGCCTGGCCTTTCCTTCCACCCCCCACCCCTTTGTTTATCCCCTAAGGTAACTTTGAAGTCAATGTCAACCGTTACCTACAGACTCCATAAATAAACACTGTGCATATAAACCTTTCCCAAGATATTTTGTGCAGCAGTCCTACTAATGAAAATTCTTAATTTTGTCAAGAGGCCATCAGCTATGGGGAGCTGCTTGCTATAGTAAGCTGATGTCTGTGACTGAGGCTTTGTGCTTGTACCGCCCCTGGGTACGTTGAGTCTTAAAAGACACAGTTTAAGATGGAGGTAAGAATATACTGAAACAAAATATCTCTCCAAAGAAGGGAAGAGGGTAGTGAAAGGAGAAGAAAGAAAAAGGGTTTTTTTTCTTCAAGTAGCTCATTGACTTCATTTCATGCGATACTCATTTTACGTTTTGGCATCAATCTCATTGTTTTACACCACGCGAACTCCAGATACTCTAGGGTGTCTCAGATGACACTAGATACGTGCATTTAGGCACTTTATCTTGAGTAGCTCTGTACTTTAGCTGGGAACATGGATTGCTCCACAAACCCCACCAGCTGTACTGACTGCAATGTGAATGCAAACTCTCAACATGTTTCTAGACACCTTCATATAGAAACCTTTAGGAGGTTTAAGTGTGAACTGAATCCCACCTGTAGTACAGTATTCAGTTACCTAAACACAGACATCTAGTGCCTCTGAGGCACAACAAGGTATCTGAAAAACCTGTCTAGAGTGACAATGAGGACACAGTGCAGAAGGGGTGGCTGGAAGCCACGTGGGAGCCTCATGATACCTACATTTAAACAACCAAAAAGATTCTACATTGTGTATGCTTAAAACCAGAATTCAGCTTCATCTTCTATGATGTTCTGGGCACTTTCTACCTGGTCGATTTGCCTGTCACTGGTTTCCATTAATCTATCCCTTCCCCACCCCCCTGTATATTACCATTATCTTTTTATCACTATGTCCCATAAACAACCCTTTTTATCCCTCTACCAATTCTCTGCAGGGTTCCCCAGTACTTAGCCAACAGGGATTTTTTCCTCCATGCCTTATCCTGTTACTATCATCTCATTTGTAAATAAAAATAATTTGCTATTACTTACACGAACAACTCACAGTTGTCTCTCAGTACCATATAACTGTCTTTCTGCTCAAATTAAAATTGTAATGTCTTTGACGTTTTCTTATCGTGTAGCTAGGAGCTCAGATTCAACAAAAATTTGTTTCTTATTCCAAGCTTTCTCCTACCTCATTTTCTTAAAAGTGTATCAGTTACTGTACTGAGCGATTATGCAGCCCAGTAATTAGAGCATCCCATTTAGCTCTGAATTTAATGTTTTTAGATGCAAACTATGCTTGAATTTTGCATATTTTCTATACAAAACATCTCTTAGATACAGTTTTTCATCTCCATCTATGCATAGATCTATGCGTACTCTCACATTTTATTAGAACAGCCTTTTCTCTGAACTTAGCAGATGCTATACTGTGGCTACATGCATCCTCCTCATATCCAGCTCATTTGAGGTTGTTATGCCTTTCTTTAAATGACTACTCCATATCTCTCTCACACTTCACATGCAATTTCAGAAGCTGCCTTTTCAAGGCATCCCTGTCACACCCATCATCTCCTAATCACAATCAGAAAGTGGACTCTTGCCTCTGGTAGGTCTGTGGTGTCAGGCTCCTCTGCCCATGCTTTACATTTTCAGACAGGTGTCATCAGACTTTTTATCACTTTCACAGCTGGGGTGATATCTCTGTAAGCATCAACAGAGCTAGCTACCTTCAGAGATGTGGTTGAAAAACCATCCATTACTCTGATGCCTACAAAAATACACAACAGTGAGAGGTTGCTGTGGTGCCGCTGCTAGGGCTGGCTACGCCTACTGTTATTATCTCATGGTTTCTTTATGCTCCTTCTATGTGTCTATGCTTGCTTAGAAATGTAAGCTCTCTGTATGCTTGCTTAGAAATGTACGCATGCTAAGCAAGCATAGACACATATGAGGAGCACAAAGAAACCATGAGATAATATCCCCTTGCATTCTGCAACAGGCCCCCTTGCAGGCACCATCCCCTTGCATTCTGCAACAAATAAAGCCCCGTTCCACAGTAACCCTATGCTTATACAAATAATAATTGTAATACGTGAGCCTGTGTATCTTAGAGATATTCCAAAGCTGTCCTCATATTGAACTGTAGCAGATTGTAATGTGTTTCCTACTGCCAGGTAGCACTGGCTGTGCTAGTGTATGAGTAAAACGCTATTTAGATGATCTCTGTTTCACCCAGGGATCTAGCAATGGAATGCTATCCAAGGCAATTATTTTAATTGGAGATAATCACTTGGGAAATGGATGGATGAATTAATCAATTCCAGTTAATTGGGATAATGACATTATTTATGCTGGTCACCTTTTTTTACCACCATCTGTAGGAAGCTTTCCAACTGCAAGGCCAAATTCTTCCATGATACAGATACACTGAGGCTACTGCAATTAAAGCAGGAATGAATCTGGTGCATTGTAAGTATAGAATAAATTGCCTCACTTACTTATTTTTGGAGAAACCATGTGTGCAGCTGACCTGGAAATACTACAAATTACTCTCTTTATTCCACTGTTGCTATCCTGTCATTAGTAGTGTTGCAACAGGAGGTGTTCTTGGCACTTGTTCTAACAGAAATGTATAACTTTTGTTTTGTTTGCATACTTATGCAGCTCATTACTATGTGAAAAACAATCTGCAGCTTAGCATTTGTTAATGGGATATGGAACAAGGAAACAGCAGATGGAGTATTGGGATACTGAACGCATAATAAGTTTGATCCTGAAAGTCCTTGTGTGATTTTTCAGCTCAAGATGGTTGTTAAATTCCACTGCAAAGCTGAGCGGAAACCACGCCTGTGTTCAAGCAGTGAAGGCACAGTCCTCCACACTAAACAGACTTAAGGGTCAAGCATTCTCTGCATCTGACCACTTCTTAAAGGGAGGCAAAAGACAAGATTTTGCTTTGTGATTCATTCTTGGTTTCTTTTACCGTTCAGAGAGGAGCTCTGAAAATAGGATGGCTCATTCTCTTTCAAGTGATTGAAGATAACCTTTGCTGTGATATTGTCCTACCTATTTCTGTCTTCAGCTGAAGAGAAATAGAGTTCTGAATGTCATCCTCTGCTCACCTGTATGTCTGACTGGTGCCCACAAGGTTTGCCAATTTAAGGATAAGTAAGCAGGGCTATAACCACTTTGTACTAAGATGTATCTTCATTTAATGTGTTATAGCACCTTTGCACCTCTCAGAATAAGATTTTGGGGCAAAATGGTTTCTGCATAATCTGTTTGTCCATCCTCATCTCTGTGACTGAGTGGCTCTTCAAGTCTGACAGAATAGACCCAAATCTTTTGTCTTGCAAAGATAAAAATCAAATCATTCTGCAACACTCATTGGATCAGGATACATTGAGCCGTGGGTACATCTGTGACCGCAGCATGGATTAGACACATCTACCAGGCTGCAGTGAGCTAGTTCAGATTTTAAGAGCCTTGTTTAATAAATCATAACCTTTCAAACTTCTGGAAAATGGCAAGGTGTGGCAAACAAGAGTTAACGGTCTTAGGATCATTACAACCGAATCCACAGTTTACTGCAAATACTATGTGAGACGAGAACATGACAGATAAGAAATCTTCATGTTTTCAACAGCAAGTGAAAGTACCACTCCAGCAAACTGTGATTTTGGAGGGAAAAAAAGGTTGGGAAATGTTAGGGCAGACACCAAAGCTGAAGTTTCTCACAGGCTTTTGGCTCCTCCATTGCAGGAGCCCCCTGAATTTAAGCACGGTGTGTTGTGTGACCACAAACGGGAAAGCATCGTTTGTGAAAAGTCAGTGCCTTGGGGTTCCCTTATTTTTGCACCAGGCTGAATTCAATTCTCCTGACTCCCTCAGAGACCTTCCAGCAAAGACAACGTCTGTGACCCACATCATGAGCAGCTCTGAAGGGAGATAATATTTTCAGTTAAATGGGACCCAACAGGCTCCTGTGCGTGGGACTTTTGCTTTCATATTCATACTGATCTAGCAGGGCACAGGGACAGGACGCTGCAAGAGGCCACCTGAGTCACTGCATGCAGGCCCCCTAACCTCTGTGCTAAGTAACAAATAACACCTAGGCTGGGGGGACCACGCAACGTTATCCCATATATCTGCAAATGTGTTGGGCCAGGAAATGCTTCCTGACACCTACCAAAAGACTATGGTGTGCCACAGGAAGAAAGCAGGAGGAAGTGAGTGCATTATCTGCATACCAGATTCCTGGACCTTTGTCAATAAAATTCCCAGATGATGATGGTCCCAGCCTACAAAAAAAAGGAAATTCTACCTCTGCAGAAATTCTTCCTAATTAGGAGAAAAAATTCCTCTGGACCCCATATCTGATGACTGGTTTACACATGTTGAGCTGGGCAAGCAGCTGAACACCAGTAGGTATTTAATGTTACTAAGATTTAAGTAGAATTAAGTCCTACATATGCTTGTAGTTTTGAAATTAATGTTATTGAAATTTTTATTTATAAAGAATCAGTATATCTCATCTTAACCTTTGCTTGACCAAACTAAACAAATCAAACTCATTCAGTGTCTCATAATACATTTTCAAAATCATTTTAGCTCTCTGTTGGCATCTTTTTCCAGTTTTAGTTCATTTTAGTGTTGGTGAATGGAAAATTCTGAACTATTTAAAATGAAGTTTTATCAGTATTTTCTATAGCAGTACTGGTAATATCCTGGTTTTGCTAAAAAATACCTTAAAGAAGCCATGATACAGTTTTAATGCTGACTTTAATAAGATCAGGATTTCACTCCCACATTCATAAAAAAAACTTTTTTTTTACCTACCTGATGTGTGAAGCACATCCTAGAGTTTAATGCCAAAGCCTTTCTCCTAGGAGTGTCTTCTTCCAACAAGTGTGTGGAATGAGATATGGTTCAGATATCACAACTAAACAGAAAACTAAATACCTGCATCTTGAAATAAAACACATTTCCATTGGTCTTTCCTTCTCTCAGCTCATTAGCCTTGATGAAGCAAATATGTACATCCAAATGAAAAAAAATAATTACTGAAAAACTCAATCCAAATAAAACATACAAAAAAATCAATCACAATTATACATTTCAAACACCATTCTGTGATTGAGAAATTAATTCATAAGTAAAAGTGCTTACATAAACCACTCATGTTCTAACATTCCACAAAGTATAATTTTTATTCTGAATGCAAAGGAGTGAATGAGTTAAAGTCATCTCATGCTAATGAAGACAGTATTTGTTTGATTTTAGATGTAGAAATAAATAAATCTGAAATGCAAATAAAACCCAAACCCCAAAAACAGGATCTCAACTATACAGGGCTTTCAAGTTTCCTCAAGCATCACTGAAATATTGTGAAATTTGTATGTAATGCTTATATGTTTGTTTATTTGTTTCCCCCTTGTGTAGTTTACAGAGTTTTAAGTTTTCTTTAGGAAATCAGCATTTAATTTCTAGCAAAAATGAGATTCCTAAAGAAGGGAGATTCCTTCGTTGTGCGCTCCATCACCTGTACAAGTAAACACGGTGCCCATGGAAGGGCTGCATCTCGGCCGCCGGCTGCTGCGCTTAGCTATGCCCCGTCTCCATGGAAACATTTCAGCAGACGCGGTACCTACTGGCGACCGAACAAAGATTTTCCTATTGCTCTGCAGAAGAGGCAAAATGTAAGCTGCAGTGAATATAGCATCTTCACCCTGGATCTGTAAGCATTGGCAGGCCAGAGACGTCAGGTCTTTCTTCTCTTTTTTTCCCCCCTGAAAAACAAGCAGCAATTGGGCAAGAAAGGGGATCGGTAGTTTTTTAATAAAAAATATACATTTACCACAGGATGCAAAATCTCAAAGTCAAATTCAAAGTCACAGCTCTTCTTTTACAGAAACAAAGAGAAGCCCTCAAATCAGCCACTCATAGAGTTCAGAGAAGGGTGTTTTAAACTGCAACGGTGTGCTTGCTGAAATTAAGATTGTAAGAGAAAGAAGTAAGAATAGCGAATATATCATTATATGAAAGAACAGTAACCTCCACTTTCATTTCTGCTACTTTGAGCTGAATAATTGCATAGCCAAGGAAAAGTCTTTTTCCAACATTAAAGTGGCCGGAGTGGTTAGTGCTTTTGAATAGAGTGTTCAGTTTGAGATACCATAGACCTTCATTAGAAGAGTAGGAAAAGACAATCTATATCAGATCAGGAAATATATAGGAAAAAAGAGGCCAGCCAAGATAATCTTGCCTTTTGTTCCAAGTTACAAAACAAAGAAGTCAGACTTAAAGCATCTTTAGTTTAGCCTTTGGGATGACTCCTTTAGAGACTTGCAAGTTTGAATGAGATGAAACTAATTAATAACCGGGATTTTCTGCACATTCCTCTCAAAGCCCTGTGCTGGTCACATGGGACGGAGCATTAATTCTCCTTTTTCCTGTATCTTTCACTCACATGTGAAAAGCATATGCAATCACAAGAGGAATTCAAAATTTACACTGATAAGTAAGATGAGCAAATATCTCTGCCTTCTTTTCAGTTTCTGAGTACCATTTGAATAGGGAAATGATGACAAAATAAAAATTTCCACAGTGCTCTCATCCTTCTGTATAGGAAGGTTATCAATATCATCTGTATTCTGATACAGATGCCAGTAGTATGCCTACTGTGCTACCTTTATGTTTTCATTAACACAAAATAAACCTTGCTAAGTGACAAGGACAAATCATTAGTTTGATTACCACTAACAGTCTGCAACCTCTGCATATAAAAAACATCCCGCAATTAAATATGTCAAGCATAACAGAACATGTTTTATTTATTTTTTAAAATAATTCTCACGCTGATATTGTCAGCTTTGTTTACCACAACATTGGTATTTTAGCAATTTATGATGATTATAGTTCCTTCTAATTATAATAGAGGTTTTATTTAAAGTTCCCTGCTCAAATGATTTAGAGCAAAAGCTGATGTAGATTGTAGCTGATGTTAGATTGTTCTCATCAACAAAGATAAAACTATAGTGCCGATATTCTTTCTGAAGAACCCATGTTTTCTTATTTTTTCTTAGGAGACCAGAACAATTTCAGACTTCCAGAACTAAATTATTATAATGGATATGTGATAATAAAAGCTGGGTGAGCCTGTGCTCCTTCCTAGGCAGGCAAGAGCCAGCTCGGAGCTGCACTGGTGGTGGTGGTACAGCTTGAACTGTCAAGTCCTGCTGAAGGCTTCTTAGCTGCAACTTAATGCCACAGATGCTGTGACTTTGCATCAAACCTGTGTCCTATGTCTGGTCATTTCAGACAGCACAGATTTGTCAGGTTTGTCAGCATCTGCTTGCAGAAGAGCATGTCAATGGAGCTGGGTACGAGAGCACGGCCAGCTGCTTCACACACTTAATCAGGAAAAGGAAACCTTTTAAAATTCAAATTCAAAGCATGTTTTCTTAATATGCTTCACCTTACCTGGGATCCTGATGAAAATGAGATTTGGCTAAGGCCAGAACTTAGTGAGGATGCTCACATTTGGCTTTTAAGAAGAATTAGTGATAATATTCAGCTTTTTAATGTAAAAAGATGCAATCCTTCCATAAAAGACTTTCAGCTGTGTTTAGCTATATCTCTGTTAGGAAGACATTTCCTTCAAGAATGACTTTGTTGTGCTTCCTGACCTCATGGTGGATTTGTTACTGCCTTCATGACCTGGAAAATACATTGCATTAACTCCCTTGACCAAACAGAATGGTCCCTAGTTTCTACCTTCTATAGACCATAAAAGGCAGAAATGAATAAGAAAACCTGCTGCTTAAAGCAATCTTGCAAACAATGACTGTGGAATATAATACTTATTTCTAAAAGTAGGATAACCATTTTCATTAATATTGCATGAATTTTCATTTTTGTGCCTACACAACTGTTACCAATTATTTGTTCCTTTGTTATCTTCCCCCAAATTGGGTTTAATTCTTAAAAATGCTATGCCTGTTGTTACCACCATATGAATAATTTTGGATCCCTATATTTTGCTGCAATCCAATGGAAAGAAAGTGAGGAAAAAAGGATCCCCTGCTCCCACTTTTGGAACTTTTAAAGAAAACCAAACTGTTTGCCTTTATTTCTGAATAGGAAAATTATCTTCAAGGCATTTAAAACACTATCAAAAGGGGGATATACTTGCAAAATGTGTCCAAAGGAAAAAGAAAAAAAAGTATTTTAATTTCTTTACTATTCCATGGTTAGAAATTTGAAAATTAATTTCTTAGTAATATTCCAAATAGTTTATCACAGACAAAAGGACTTATTTTCTTTTGAAAACTGTGCATATAACAAAAATTGAGAGTTTCCATTTCAATGAGCAGTAATATTTTGAAAGAAACAGACATAATTTTTCTTTTGTTTTTTGGGGAAAAAAAAAAAGAAAATATGTCCTTTTGCATTTCCATTTTGATATTTTGTTGTTTTGGTTTTTTTTCAGTAGAATGGAAATAACTAGCAAGACAAAGTGGGGGAAAGAGTAAAAAATTGAAAGCAAAGTGGAATTATAAATCAAAATTACAGAAAATTTAAGTATGTTCATTTGAAACATCTGTACATTACTGAATTTTATTTTGCCAATGAAAGTGGTTTGACAAAATTGACTTTAATATTTTCTTTCCAAACACATTGATTTTGATGGAATTACCTTTTTATAGAAACCTTTTAAAAACAAAACTCTTTGACAATTTCTAATTCTTCTGGAGTTCACCACATCCTGATATAAGAAGAAAAAAATTAAGTAGAATTAAAAACCATTGAGCAGCCTTTTTTTTATAAAAAAAAGCTTATTCATATCTGTTCAGAATATTTTTCCCCCTAAACTCAACATTTATTTAACCACTAAAGTAGAAATGTCCTTTCTACAGACCATACAAGGTGTTCATTAGTTAGAATTTACATGAAACTAGTTAACTCATTACTCTTTGCTGACCATATTTTTTTTTAAATTGTCATTATTTATTTAACCTTAAAAGTATGCACTTTCTTTGATAGCATAGTCATTTAGAGAACAGGAGAGAAGATTTTAAATGTTGTTCTTCTAAACAAAGACAATCACCAAAAGACACTAAGCTACTTAAATATTTGACCGCTACTACTTATTAAAAAAATTCCAAAACTTTAAAATAACAAGTATGCATACATAAAAAGCACCTGGTGTGTTACAGGTCAAACAGTAAGAAGCACAGCCTTGAACTTCCACCAGGACACAATGATTTTTTAACGTTCATATTTTAACTTTCCAACAGAAAAAAGAAAAAACTGTCTTCAAGTTCAGGCTGTTTCACAAAATTAACAAGTTTTCCAAGTCTTCCTAAATCCTTACAGAGGTGAGAGTCGTGGAATATGAATTTTCTAAGATTTCTTAAAAACAAACCATAAAAAATTATTAAATGTAGGTTTCTCCCTGTGCTATGGAAACGCTGCTTCTTTTCTTATTTCCCTCATTTCTTATCTTGCTCTGCCAACAGCTAGAACAACGAGTATTTCTACAATTATACACTGTAATTCCCAGTCTTCATCTATGTACTCCTCACCTCACCTGTGTCATTTCCTTCCTGACTGAATTCTTTGGGAGTCTTTGTTGAGTGAAGGATAAGATTCTTAAATTTGGGAGCCTATTCCCAAGTTATTGAAAAAACAGAAACCAAAAAGCTCTTCTTCACTCTACCAAAACCATTTTTATTTAACTTAGATAACTACTCATAAATCTGTAGCATTCATACCCTATTTCAGCTCAAGACAGGAAAATGTTTAAAGCAGAATTGGTTGAATATTTTTCTTAAAACCATTTTCTACTGAAGTGATTTGTCTTCTGGGGAAATGCTGTGATATTTTCCCAAGAATTATATGTGGTATTGATCAGAAAGCAAAAATTCCACTACATGTACAATGTATTAAATATTTATTGGATTCCAATGTATATGTATACATAACAAGTATAAATAGACAGCATCTTATATTTATCTGACAGGAGCAGACATCAAAGATTTGAAGGTCCTCAGCAGGACAGAGAAACCTCTTTTCTGGCCCCTTGCTGCAGATGAAGCTACGATTTTGTTGTCCTGTAAATCTGTTTAGCCACCTACCACAAACATGGCTATTATTTTTGGATTTGCCTTAACTCTTAATGACAAACACTTTTTCATATGCAAGCATTCTGCACACAGAAGTTTAACTGGTTGACTATATTGTCATCCTCAATTTATGGGGGATTATGACAGAACTGTGAAAAAGATGATTTGGAAAAGATGTGCAAGACGTTACTGGCTGATGGGAAACTAGAATATATATAAATATTGCATATAACACTTTGAACAATGTTGAAATACTAAACTAGGCTTAAAACCTTTTTCTAAAAATGTATCAAACAGAAAATGATTAATTGATGCAATATGTTTCAAAAAGATGCTGTACCTGAGTTTGGAGACAAAGGCTAGTCTAGATTCAAATAACCTGGTAGAACTCTATTGACTTCCAGAACACCTTGACTACATATCTTAGCGTTCTGTAGGGTTTTAAGTGTTTATCTTCTACAGTGGAAAAATACCATCTTTCCATTATTCATTCATTGCCACTGAGCCATTAGAACATCATGGAAAACCTCAGTGTTCAAAAAGTATTTGCTAATAAAGATGGAAGGTTTTGTCTGTTAGTAACCTGGAATTTAAGTTAAATAAAAATATTTCACCACTATTCTTTTTTTCCTTTTTTTTTTTTTTTTTTTTATCAGCAAACTAAATATAATTATATTGCCTGGTTTTCAAAGTTTTTGAATCTATAGTTCTTTACTTCTGAAGTACACTGAAATTTAATTTCCTCTTCCATTTCCTATTTTAGATTTCTTTTGAAATGAAGCTTGGTACATTTTATCTTTTCATCTACATCCTGAGCTGAAGTAATTTGAGTCAGAATTGAGCACTATCCTAAAATAAACAAGTGTTCTTCTTAAGGCCTCTTTTGTTCTCTCTCTCTTTATTTCACTGAACCTGGAAACAATCATGTGTAAATGAGATACAGTCTAATGAACCTGTACTTTTTAGTACTCAGAATTAAAAAGAAAAGAAAAATACTAGTTAAGACAGTCTTTAGTTCAGAATTGAGATTGAGCATACACTGCAAATAAGCAAAGACTGTTCTGTCATTTTTTGGAGAGTCTTTGCTCTGTTGATTAATTTCAAGAATATGTTGGTTAAATCCCAGAACTATTTTATGGAAATTCTTTCATTACATTATCCACACCTATTATCTGAACAGTTATTGCTGTTTTTCCTCCTTCTGACCAATCACTCTGATAAGAATTTGCAGTTGAGTTGATCCTGGATTGTCTAACTTAACCTTTATCAAATGGAGCCACCTTCAGGAAGGCCTGCAGATCTGTGAATATTTGTCATTCCACATGTCCAGAGAAGCACCCTGGCATCTTCAGTTGTGAGAAACATTCAGGGACTTAAGATAAAAGAAAACAACGAGACACAGTTGCTAATGCATAGCCATATTTCAGCATTTCATATATCATAACTCTGTGTTTATATGCATTACAGGACTTTTAAATTAAAATTCCACACACTTTGTTATTCCTTATTATCCAGGCTTTGTTTTTACAAGCATAAATATAAGTTCTTGAAGGAAATGGGATATAATACTAGACTTGCACAAAAGGAAAATAAAAAATGTAAATTTTTAAGTGAGATGTCAGGATTGTTTTTACAGTAAGAGATTTTATGTTTTTACAGGCAGAAATAGTGAAATGGCATTCCACCTTTGCATAAATAGTATAAAGAAAATATTATGTTATGGAGACACATGTATGAATTATTTAATAGGTGAATTTCTTCATACAGTCCAGCTGCTCCTGTGTTTCACAGAACAATCTCAATATTTAGACAGATGTTGACTAAAAGAATAATTGTCGTTAGTACTTCCTTAATGGTTAGCTGTGAATGGCTTGTTGTGCCACTGAGTATCGTCATTGGATAGTGACTACGGGCTATTTATCATGTAAAAATTTTCCCTGTTCACAGTTGATTTCCTTGGAACAAATGACTACTTCATGAAAAGCGTTCATATTTGTCTTTCCAAGTAAACATAATTAAAACTAGGAAAAAGATTGTTCCACCAAGAAGGAGCTGAGAGGCACTGATGGGATAATACATGGTACCCTTCCTTAGCTACAAGAACTTCATTCCTCTTCTGCTGTTAAAATTAAAAAAAAAAAAATTCTTTATTTTTACCTAAAAAAAACCACTGTTACTGCCTTCCCGTAGCTCTAAATTTAAAAAAGAAAGACGTGTCTTCTGATAGCTTTAATCCTGTATTTGATGCCTGTATGCTGCAAGTTGGCACAAGTTGACATAATGTAAGGAAGAGCTGAAAAAGACAGAAAGAACTAGAACAGGGAAAAAAGGTATCTAACCATAGATATGGAGAAACAATATCTCAGTCATTGTAAATGTGGCAAACAATAGGATTAGTGGAAGACTACAGCAATCCTGTAAATTAGAGGCCATCAATATAGTCTGATTTCTTGTAACTGCAGGGAAATGGAGGAAGCAACTTGGTCATCATTAATTTCTCAGAACTATAAAACTGATGGAATTAAGAATACAGGAATATGGGAAAAAATGCCTTGGTTTAGCAGAATGCAGACCAGGGGATAGAGAGGAAGTTTGGAGTGATTTCCCAGAAATGATGGCCAAAAGGAATATCTGGCTGATATTGTCTGCTGTTCTTTGTATTTCTGTGGTTATAGGGATGCTACAATGGACAAGACCTCATTGTGTTAATCTCCACAGAAAGAGAACAAAAAGATGTTCCATATCTCTGAGTACTTACAAACAAAATGCAGCTGAAAAACAAAGAGTAAGTACAAGCAGAAAGATGAATGAGTCCGGTGAAATACTGAAACAAAGTTAATCAGAAATAAACAACAAAAAGGACAGTGACCTCTGCAGGGTGTGGATTGCCTGTTGCTATATGACCTGGGCACTCATTTATGTACTGCATAAAATCTCATACTAGGACCTTTAGCAGTCATTTCCAATGGAGGTGATCAAACTCGAAGGAAGGACCATTAATGTCAGTACTGTCTGGCTTCCATATCAATTAAAAGTAATTAAAAAGGGAGAGAAGAATTTCTCAAAATCTTTCTTTAATTCATCAAAGAATGACAGATAGGTCTAAAAGCAACAGTTCCTTGCAGAGACAAGAGGATACAAGGAAACAGAATAAAACTGAACAGATGGGAACAACAGTGCCATCAGTACCAGAATGAGAGAAGTATAACCAAAACATTGCATGAGTGCTTTGCTATTAGACAGAAATGCTCATACAGTGCCGATTCAAGAAATAGATATCATATCTGAAACAACTACAAATATAAATGCAGATTTAATACCTAAGTACTTCAGAAAGTTATTGCCTGACTGTACAAAAATTGATCAGAAATTTGGTGTCATCTCTTTGTCATGCAGTATGAAAAATATTCCAAAGGATTATGGAATAAGGACCAATAAAAGTCTCATCATTGTTTAAAAATGTTACTGTTCTTACACTTCCTTCATTGTCAAACATTTGCAGTTCATTATCATTGTATGTTTCATACAGATAGATCTCTTGAAAGGGTTATGAGCTGTATTACAGGTTTTAATGACTCATTTCCATACCTGTTCCCAGTACCTGAGAAAATAAGTAATAGCAAGTGTTCCACAACAGTTTCATCAAATACTGCAAACCTTTCAGCAGAGGTCACAGTGAAAAAGTGAACATGGATGTAATCCAATCCAGAAAGTAAGAAAAATAAATTCAGGACACTAAACGTCCCGAATATCAGTCTGAAATGGGCGGTGAATTAGTTCATCTTGTGTGTCTGCTATGCCTTGTTAAGTATTTCATTTTGTATTATGTTGCTTTTCAGCTTTCTTCCTGAGATACACTGTCGAATTATTTTATTCTTTTGGCAGAACATGATTTTCTCCTGTAATTTGCACTTGAACTGTATGAGTACCTTAATTAATCTCTTGCTAAGTAAAGATGCTTTTCTTTCCTGATCAAGATTTCATTTATCTTTTACCCACAACAGAAAAAGGAAAATTCTGACTTTAAAAATTGATGGTCTGATTATTGCTAACAAAAAAAGAAACATTAAAATAGTAGATTTTTTTTTCAGTTCAGACTATCTTGTATGCTTTCTTCATCTTCCAACGTGCCATTGAAGGATACTCATGTCTTATGATACAATTAACCAGAAGTATTTTCATACAACACATTGTTTCACAACACATATTGACACTGTAGTTATTCTGATGTTTCTTTTGGAGCAAGTGTCTTGCCCATGGATGGTGACTCACTGAAAAGAAAGCACAGCCAGGTGAAAACAAAGCAGTATCTAATGTATGAATGAGCAATGAATTGAACAGAATTCATTCAAGAAAGACCTTCAGAAAAAACAGCACATACGATGCCATAACTTATATCACACATTATGTTCCGAGAGAACACATTGCACATTACTGGAGTCTGAATTGTTACCTAAAAAGAATGAACTCCCACCAACTCTTTTCTCCAATGGAAATTAAAACTGTGCATGCGTCACACTGACTAGAGATTTAAGCCTGTTTTTTTTAGCAGAATTCTGTCCATCTCCCTCACCTCGTATGGGCCAATGGATTAAGCTCTTCTTCTGCAATATGGTCTCTAGATTTCTTTTCCATCCTACCAGACTGAGATCACAGGGTTGAGTCCATTCATTACACATAAATAAATTAAAGACCTCTGAAGCTTCATAGGTTCTTTAAAATATTACAGTTCTTCCCTGTCACCCTTACAGAGAACTTTGCAGAAGGCTAAGTTCAAAAGGGTCATGAATAAGAGCAAACTGAGTCATTTAGTACATCTTGTACTGTGCCCTAGTGAAAGTAAATATATTTGCCAAAGTTTCTGCTGTCAAGATGGATGGAAGTATTCCATGTAAAGGCACTTTGTACTTCTCAACCATCAGCTTTTTGCAGATGAGATCGAGATATATTAAGAGGACTGATTTGGTGAATTTCCACCTGCCTCTTTCCCTCCACATCCCTTCTCCAAGCTCCAGAGCATTACCATTCAAGAGCAAATGAACCTCATTTGGCTTAAGGTAATTACGTTATATCTGAGTCACAAAAATGTACATAAGGTCTGGAAGAGGATCTCATGGCCTTTTGGCTTAGATACCCACATTCTGGCCAGGGTACAGTTCAGCACCAAAATGTTTTTGTGCATCTGGCCCATGTGTGCTTTTTGATAGAGCTGTCAGTGCTTCATCTGGGAGGCAACTGGAATTTTGAGATGACTGATGATGTGATAAAATGAATTTTGCAGTTCAGCAGCTTAGAAATTCACCAATTTCCTGCAAAAACAGAACCGTACAATTTTCTATGTATCACTTGCAGTTAAATAGGAACTGTAAACGTTATGGAAAACTGGCCACCTGAAAATTGTATAAACAATACTAAATGTTAGCCCTGCTGTTTTCAAAACAAAGGTAACTGCGTGCCTTGACTGGGTACCCTGTAACTAATAAGGAGCTAGTAAGGTGGAGCACAATGGGCTCAAGACAACAAATAAAGTAGCACCCTCCTTTATGGATGATGGAAGTTGCTTGTCCAGTTGAGAATATACTGTACCTACCTCCTACTTCCATGCCTTTCTGCCATGGTTGCTGCTGAGGGACTCAAGAAAGGGAAGGGTATACAGAAAACTGATTTATCAGTTGCCTAATTTGGGCAGACTAGATCCCTTCCTTGGTCACACCTGAAATTTTGAGCTAAATCCTGAGGATTAATTAGATAGTAAGACTAAATAACTGATTTGTTCCTTAGTTAAATTCTTTGGGGACATGTCATGAGAATTCCGGAGATTTGGTCTTTTAATTACAAAAGCTTAGAAATAATGTGGCATATAGTTCTCACAGAATCATTATTTCAAATGAGGTATCTGACTTATTTCCTTCAAGATATTCGTCATATTCCCTGAGTTTTTTCATCTGAGTCCTTCATAAAATGTGATGTTCTTTCCTGCAACTCCTACATTTGCTGTTCCCCAGCCTTAGGCACACCATGTCCTTCATCTCTCTCTCTGCATGTATATTTACTCTACACCAATCAATAGAAGAATCAAGTAATAACATCTTTCATAAAACCCCAGAATATCAGTACAAAAGGCCACCAAAGAAATCTCACTAGATGGAAAGAGTAGGTGTAATTTCTCTGACAAGCTATTTAGCGAGCCTGACCTTTATTAGAACTAAATGATCATAACAGCTCGAGGAAGCCTGAAAAAATGTAATTAAAAAAATCAGATAGAGTATGTAAGAAAGTAGCAGGTGTACACCATCTCTGCTGAAGTCATCAGCACTTCCAAACACTTTTTTTCCTTTGTAAAAAATCTGAAATGAAGATGTACAGGAAATGCACTATTCAGCAGGTAACAAATAATTAAAACAGTCCTGAAAGGTCAGCATTTTATAGTTTGGTATGTTGTAGATTCTGGCAAGGAGAAGGTCTGTTTTAAACAATATTGCTAATTCTTATCACTCATAACCCCAAGTACAAAAGCAATAATATTTCTTACCATAAACCTCATATAGCCTTGGGGCGGGGGAGGATGCTGGGGGTGATCCTGAATCAGACATTACATAAACCTGAATATTTTTTTACTGTTCATTCAAAAATACACATGAAAGAAAGTTAAGAACTATGTAGAACACCAAATTTTTCTAATTGTTTTCTTCAATACAAAATGAAGTGGCTATCCATAGGCTTGCCATTATTGACTCTTGTGTTTGGAATAAAGATAGATTTCATTACATTAGCTTTATTTCCCTTGCTGCTTCAGTTTGAGCTGTTTCAGGTTAGAAGAAGTTGGTAAAGGGAAGCTATGTAAACTTGCAAATCAAAGTATGACAATGCTCTATGGCTAAAGATTGAAGGGAAAATCTCCAAAGAGAAAACTCATTAACAATTTGTAATCTTTGCAGAAGTGGGAGTTTTTCTGAAAAATAGGTACCAGTTAAACCTTCAATTTAACTACTGAGTTAAGTGTAGATGCACTTAATGATGCCTAATGAATGAATGGCTCTTTTCACATAATTGACTACATTAAACTATCATTGTTTTCTCTCCCTTCTAGTCTATATGCTACAAATATACACTTTCTCTTAGAGAATGAATCAAAGTTTTTATTTAAGTCAAAGGCATTCTTCCTTTCTATGGAACATTTCTCTGAGTAGTTATGAAAAGTAGGTGAAAGATATGAGGAACTCAAATGACAGACATAGCAAAATAGATATCTCATTACAAGGACTGGAAGTAAGGTCCATCACAATAACGATGAAAAAAGTAAATTGCATACTTCAAAAAAAATTCACTGAAGTTATCTGGTCAGAATGTAGATGGAGTCCATCAAAAGTAGATTTTCTCATTTATATTTCCTCCTTTTCCTTTCTTTACAGCAGGACAGAAGGTCCAGTAAAACTGATTTTCTAACTACCAAAGACCATAATTTTGAAAAGAACAATTAGAAATAATACAATCACATTTTGCTAATATTGTCACTAATGGTTAATTTTATCCCCATAAGGAAAAGAGTTTTCAAGTTCACAGGAAGGCATTTTTTTTCAATAGAGGAACAAATTCAAATTTAGCAAAGTTCTATGTGATTAACTGGGGAAACAGTTTTTCTGGGTAGTGTACAAGAAAGCAGATCAAACCCTGCACAACTAAGTAGAATCATAAACCATCATGTGCAAGATCCAGGCCAATATGCAGGGGATGGAAAATGAAGACAACACAAACTCAAGAGAGTTGATTTGCAGACATTTGTCCATGAAAATGTGAAAGGGCTCACATTGTCAGAGTAGTATCTGCCAGGCAACCACTCCTTAGACAGAAATGACAACAAATACAAGATGATGCTGCTGTCTATGGCATATTGATAACATTTTATTTCTTTATTCATTTCCTTGGCTAAAATATGTATTCCTGCTGGAAATATGAACATGGTTTGTAATTGCTCAATATTTAAGTATCTGGATATAGAGTACAAGTAGTCCTCAACCAGCTGTATACAATTTACATCTTTGTATTATAATTCCCCTAGAAAACTACAATCCAGTCCAAAATGTAAATAGGAGAAAAGATTAAAGTTCATATCTATATGGAATAATGAATATAATGTGTATATATGTATGTACATGTATAAGCTTATATCTAAGATATAGATATATCTAACATACAGATTTTATATTTTTTTTCATTTATGTACATGCTCATTTATGTTAATCATGTGTGTGCATATATACACACATGTACACACACATATATATATACCTATATATACTTACCACATGATCACAAAATACTTGAGATTGGAACAGTGGTCATCTTTTTCAACCCTTCTTCTCAAGCAGGGCCTCACAGAGCCATGTCCAGATGGCTTTTGAATATCTCCAAGGATGGGGATTCCACCACCTCCCTGGGCAACCTGTCCCAGTGCTCAGTCACCCTTACAGTGAAAAAGTGTTTCCAGATGTTCTAGACAGAACCTCCCGTGTTTTAGTTTGTGCCCATTTCCTCTGGTCCTGTCACTGGGCACACATTGAAAAGACCATGGCTCCATCTTCTTTGCACCTTCCTTTCAGGTATTTATATATATTGATGAGATCCCCCCTGAGCCTTCTCTTCTCCAGGCTGAACAGTCCCAGCTCTCTCAGCCTTTCCTCATAGGAGAGATGTTCCATCCCTTAATCATCTTTGTGGTCCTTCATTGGACTCCTTCCAGTACGTCCACATCTCTTCTTGTACCGAGGAGCCCAGAACTGGACACAATACTCCCGGTGTGGCCTCACTAGTGCTGAATAAAGGGGAAGGATCACCTCCTTCAACCTGCTGGCAATACTTTGCCTAATGCAGCCCAGGATACCATTTGCCTTCTTTACTGCAAGGGCACACTACTGGCTCATGTAAGTATATACATACTTACATATGTATGACCTGATTTATCCTGTTCTTGATAGAAAGGCAAAAAAAAAAAGATTAAAAAAAAAATTACATCTTGCATGGGATACTGTGCAGTATTTTCGTCTTCTTGAGATATAGGATTGTTTGGCATGCCCTTACTGTTTTCAAAGTGCCAGTTCTTGTATAGAGATACATATACCCAGGTTTTATTTCACCAAATTTTTACTCATTGACAGTATGAAGTTTAATATCAGCTTTAATATTCAGTTTCAATAGAACAGGCTAAAATATCCTTTGGGGAATGGAAATCTAAAGGGAATAGTATGTAACTATTACATTTTCAACCTTGCTGGAACTTGGAACTCAGCCCAGATTTATAGTGATTAATTTTCTGAACCTAAAAGTGCCTAAGTTTCACTTTAACTAAAATTAAAGATTCATATTCTCAATGGTACTTAGGAGCTTGCATCTGGTTTAAATTAAACCTAAATGGGAGTTAGGAGCCTAAGTGACTTTGTGAACCTGTGTGTAGGTACATAACATAGAGACCAAGAAGGTGAAATCCCTGCCTACTTGTCTAAATGCCCCAGCTCCAAAGGTGCTGTATTTACATTAGAAGACTTAGCAGACTGAAGTTCTTCTACACCTTGTATTTCGAGACATGTCAGCACCTCAAGGTTTATTCAAGGTTTAAAAACCTGCGTGTGTTTCTATCAAAATTCCCCACTTAGATTACCCCTGTGGAAGCTGTCAGTGCAAGGCCCTTCAGTCTGGTGTGTGAAACATGAACCAAGGAGCAAAAGACCTAAATTTTAGACTTTTATCAGCAGGAGGGCCTTTGAACCCTGATCTTCTGCTCCCTGGGAAAGTTCACCAGGACTATGACTAGAGAGAGGTTAATAAGAAAAAAAAGCTTGATTCAGAGATGGTGCCAAAAGAGATGGTTCTTGGTTTTTTAGATAATGATTGAGTAGAGGAGCCTGCAAAGCAGGAAACATGGATTTTAAACTTCTTTTGTACACTTTTCACACCCATTGTGCCTAGGATTCTGTCCAAACTCACCCATTATTCTTGTATGGGACCTCTGCAGCCCTGTCGGGACACCCATGCAGAAAGGAATGAAAGACACCTGGGGACAGGGAGAGACTAGGCAAGGATTAGCCTAGCTCTACATGCACAGGGTAGTAGTACATCTTGTCTTGCAACCCTGGCTTACAATCTCTCTTTAAGGAAGAGAACCTAATACTTTCTCACCACCAACAACCCCTTAGTAACTGAAACTGGACTTAACATCAGACTTTTTCCTTTTCTTCAAGGAGAATAATCTCACAGTTTGTGCTAAGTGGTAGCCTCTAAAGATCTGACAGAAAATGTTCTAATCCTAGCTTTTCTGAAAGTCTGATAGTTGATGCTATGATGAACTCCACCGCTGTATGGCGAAGTTGTAGATTCACAAAATCCCAACCTGAGGTGAGCCTAGATCTCACTTCTTCTGCTTTTTGCAACGGTATTCTAACCAGAGGATTTTTACGTAAAAGATAAGGTCTGCTGCTGAAATTATATACACAACTAAGTTCTAAGGTGATTTCAGACTGACTTATTTCTTAGATGTGCTTCACTGCATCTCAGGTAAACACCCAAATCTAAGCAAGTGGTGGATTTCCAGATACAATCCTCCCATCTATTCTTATTCCACACCTACCTACTTAGTATATAGATTTTATTTATCCTCTTCAATAAATGTTTCACTTTCCCCACTGACTATGGAAGACTAGAAAACCTGACACAAAAATTTTAATATCAGCCCCAAAGCCAGATGATTTATTTTCAGCTGTGCTAATACTGAATGGGTGAAAATCTGAACTGAAAAACTTCTACTGTATGTGGAAACTTTCTCATATGTGACCTGAGATGATGATCTTAGCTCACTTCCTGGAAATTACACCTGCTCAAAAGTAACATAACATTTGTTCCCTTTTCTTCATAACTCTGTAAGAAAGGCCTATTCATTTTGCAAGTCTCACAAAAGATCAAGGGTGGATTGGACTTACGGGCTGGTTTTCAGCTGAGGAGGTGAGACTTATGGAAAACAAATAAAAAATCCTCAGAAGCTAATGTTTGCAGACAGGAACCATTCACAAACTGCCTTATTAACTCCCTTTGTAGTTCAGCTCTGTGATTAATTCAGTTGAGTGCAAGGCAAATGCTTTTGTTTTTTTTTCTTTTGACCTTTATGGTTTCAATAAATGAAGATCTGTCATGTGTTCTTCTAGCCAAATACAGTGCCCACAGTTTAGACGTGTAAGTTAATTAGTTTCCATGGTTTAAAGTCAGGTGAGCCTAAACATCTGCTTTGTTTCTATTTGCCCTACTACAGAGTATTCACAAAGTGACCAGCCATGTCCCATGCCAGGCGTTACTTTCAAGTGACCTTACGGAGTTTTCCCTGTGCAGAGAACGTGATGAAGGAAGGACACAGAATCTGGGTGGCTGCAGTAGAGCCAGAAACAATGCCTATGGTTGTCCAAATAAAATTGACTGAACTAAATGGATGAAACAAATTTACAAATTTTTGTCCCACTTCTGCCTGAAAAATCTATAATATGGAGATTTCCCACAGGATGGATATGCTGATTTTTATCTATTCCAAGGTAGAGCTCCAATGAGAATTCATGGCAGCAACCCAAGCTGAAATAAACAGGGTAATCAGAGAGAAAGTATCAGTATAAAATCCCACTAGGCTGCACACAGCACATTACAACACACAAGTGTGGAAGATAAATGAATTCCAGCATCACAGACTGTTGCTCATATTTGACCGAAGCCCGGTATTTCCTAGTGACCTTGTGTACAATATGTATTTTACAGGACAGACAATATGCCAGACCTCTGGACATCATCGTTGTTATCTTCCTGCAGCTATGGGCCAGGGAAAAAAAGCCTCTTGAATAATGTTACCTTTTCAAGATACAAGGCAGGGGGGAACATCAAAAACTCCGTGGAACATCCCAGCCTAGTTCAGTGCTCCTGAGTAAGTATCTGAGTGTACCGATTCTTGCAGATAGGAACTGGAAATGAATGCAGAGACCTCAAAAATAGTCTCTTTAATCAGTTATTAAATAAGGTGTAGGTGTTTCAGTATCTGAAATACCCTTAGTGAGTCATAGGAGTAAATCTACTCACAGGCAATTGTGTACCGCAGTAACCAAAGCAGCAACGGTGACATAGCAGCAAACTGCCAGAGACGCAGAGTAACGCGTTTCCCAGGATCTCTTGTGCCAGTGCTGGCATCCTGGAAAGCAGGGTTTCTGCTGCTGTAAAGGGATAATATAGACCTGTGGCTACCTCGGAACTTTGATCAGTCTGTAAACAGAATTCAGTTTCCATCCCTCAGATCTGTAACGACATTAAGCCCTGGTCATTCCTTTAGCTTTGCCCCTTCCCTCCGCACAGCTCAGTCCTGTCCAGGCTCTTGATCTTGATCTTTAGAACAGCAAAATTCAGCTTGGTCTGCAGTGCTGAGAAGCTTAAACTGCTGGTGAGCACTTTTTTTTTTTTGCCCCAACTGAGTTTAATAGTTCTTTTATTCACTGCACAACACTTTTCTTTCTCTTTTTTCTTTTGTTTTCCGTATTTTTTTGTCAAAAAGCATAGCAGCTTTGACAAACTACATAATATCCCTAAGTGTTTAAAAGTGCTCATTACAGACTTCCTTTGGGAATTGCCAAGTTTTATTCTTACTGCCTTTAAACATTCAATATCTTTTGATAAAAAAGGAGTCTTTGAGGTAATAGGGGAGAAAAAATTCTCTCCAGTTTTCTTTGCAGCTTTCTCCAATTCATCAGGACATCATTATAACTTTTCATTTCAAATGTTTGAAATTAGTTCTTTCTGCCACTGGAAATAAAAAACAAGGATTCATATTACTGAACTTTACTAATATGATCAAGGGTTCCACAACAGGACCTTTATTTTTAAACCAAACTCAGGAGACTTAGAAAAACCAGCTTCTCATACGTCCTATACTTCTCCCCCCAATTATTTTAGTGGCCCTTTTCTGGACTCTGCAGTTTCTCAGTATCTCTTTTGTACTCAGAGAGGAGAGGACCAAGCTGGACACTTTTCCGGGTGCAACCACATGAGTGTAAAAAAAGGGGAAAAATCATGTCCTTCGACCGCCTCTCTGCCTATGCATGTGCTAGTTCAGCTCACTACATGTTTAGCCTTTACTGCTGCCAGAGCACACCGCTGACTCACGCCCACCAGGTCCCCAGGTCCTTTTCTGCAGATTTGCCACGGAGCCAGTCAGCTCACAGCCTGTACCAGAGCACAGGGTGGTCCCAGCCCAGGTGCAGAACTGTTTACCTCTGGTGCTGTTGAACTTTAGGTGGTTCTTGCTGGCCATTCCTCCAGCTTGCTGAGGTTCCTGTGGACGGCACCCATGTCCTCCAGCATATCACTTGCTCCCCCAGGAAGGAATGCTGGAAATGACTTCTTACTTGTTTGAAAAAGACCAGGTTTTTAATATTGAGGGCAGAAAGTACTGTTTGTCTGTATAGGCAGGTCTTGTCTTACGGGATGATTAATAGGTAGCTTCATTAAATAAGTATTTTCTTGTTTGTGATTTGTTCATGAACTGTTTTTGTAAAATTCAGAAGTAGGGACTGTTAAGAGCAGCCAAATCAACAGACTTCCATACCCGGGAGTATTCGTCCCCAGTTGGCATGCTGGATGTGAGGCAGATGCTTTTCCCCACTCCCAGGTGTAGCCAACAGTGATACTGAACATATTTCAAGGGTGCAAACACGTTTTAGAAAGCTTTACCCAAGGATTGACCAGTCTATGCCTTTCAGTGGATATCAGAGTAAAGATTTTCAGAACTAGCTGGTGCATTTGCAGAACAAGCACAGCACTGTGCCTGGAGTCCTAAGAGTGTTAGCTTCCCAGCAAAGGCTAGTCAGTATAGGGGCATTGCTGAAACAACTGTTGCTATTTCTACAGTGATGGATGTACACAGCTAGTTAAAGAACCCTTATGCACTACAGTTGTGCATATTGCCTTACATTTTCTGCTTACATCTACTAGAACTGTCAAGCATTCATTTCTGCAGCATGCTTCTGTGCCAATTATTTAACTATTAACTCTTATAAACCTACTGTTTAAAATGCTTTAGAATTTACAATTCTTTAAAATGGCCCACTGGAAATAAATGGGTCATCATCATGTCTGAAGTAACCTCAGTGAAAGCAGTGACACCAGGACTTAATTTTATCCAGGATTTCAGTTGTTCTCCAAAGTAAAAGAAACAATAGTCTTCCACCTACAGGCATAACTGAAATGACATATCATTCCAGCTTAAATGTTATTGAATGTCTTTAAGAAGCACACTCTTTGTAACAGAGCTTTACTATTTAGATCATCTAGGATATAGGCAATCTATGAAGATTAAATGGAATTTTAAAACTTGAAATCTAGGAGCATTTAGTCTGTAGTTTCATAATCTTTCCAATAATATGTTTTTTTGTAATTCTGATTTCCTGAATAATAATTTTATTTTGTGATACAGAGAAGTGCATCATTTACTAGAATAAAAATAGTACTAATTGTTATTATTATCTGAATATATTAGAAGTCAACTTAGATTCATATAAACATGAAAAATGTCTCTATTTTTCCAAAATAATAGCTCAGGTAAAATTGCAAATGCTCAATAGAAATAACTGTGTGGGTAATATGGAAGGTTTTGGTCATCACACTGAAGTTAGTAGAAAGCTGTTGGCACAACTCAGTGGCTGTTGTGTTTCTTGGAATAGTAGCAGGAGGAATGATGTGCCTTTGACACAAGAGAAGCCTTTTTTTATTAACTAGGTAATGAGCAAAAAAGTACTGTATTTTGTCAACCTGTAGCGCTATTGACTTTGTTCAAAGGAATGTGATGATGTTTTGACACTGTGATAAGCATGTCTCAATACAGCATATATCAAGGATTTGTGATGATACCAGTCATGATCAGTTAAGTCACTGTGACCCTAAAAGGCTTTGATAAAATATTTGGAAAGTCATTGTGACTCTTTTGATATTTTAAATACATGAAAATTTAAGGTAATTGAAGTTTAAGCAGGCAAAAGTGTAGACAAATTGTATTGCATAGCATGTAAATATGCACAAACTGCATAAATGCATGCATTAGAGGTGTTGTAATATCAAAAGCAATTTTTCACAAATGGTTCTTTAATATTTTTAACAGATACTTTTGGCAATACTTACAATTAACACCTGTTAGTAATTTTATTTTGCCATCTTAAAGAAGTTATGAGTGTAAAACAGAAAACAAACAGGCAGCAAGGCTTTGCTTTTCAGGAGCAATGAAAATAATTATCTTTGCCACTGATTCAATGAAATTAATCTGGCAGCTTGGATTCATGAATACTCTTACCAGTAACCAAAGAGAAATGGGACTTATGAAGCTTAGTAAAACTTAGAAAATGCTTTTGTTTCATTAAGTATTTTCTGTTCATACTGATTAATTATCAAAATTTTGCTAATGAAGTTTACTTGGGTTATCTGAGTAAAATTCCTAATTCTTTAGCAAAATGCTTCAAAAAAGAATGAACCAGGGAACTGGTTGATTAAAACCATTAACAACTCAACAGTATTCAGATAAATAGCAAAGGAGTTTCCACACGTGAAAATAAATTTAACACGCCATCTTAACGCACCTCTTAACAGTAATGCACACATTGTTGCCTCATTCTAGTTCTTCAGGGACCATGCAACGGTGATCTCAGTACCCTGACAATGAGCAGCCTTCACAGAGTTATTTTTTAGGAATTATACAGGGTAAAGTACAATCAACTATTTTATCTATAGCGGCACTTAATAAAACAGGTTTATTTCAAGTTCCATTTTCTGCAGTACAGCTTGTCAGTCATGTTAGATTATGGTACTCTTGAAAATGTCAAACAGAAATGCCTGAGGCATGTCACATGCTAAAAGGTTTCCATCATGAGCCTTTCATAATAGCTGGGTTTTTTTCTTAGAACAAAATTTAGCTATTGCTTTAAGACTTCAAAATGCCTTTTTTAATCCTGAAATTATAGATAGTCAGGTGTGCCATAGTGGCACATTCTTTCCCCCCTTCTGAGTATTAAAATGAACATATATTGTATAAGTAATTACCTATTTCTATGAAAATATCATGTATTTCTTAATGTGAAATGGAGTGCAAGCATCAGTTTGTATTGTCATTTCAGATTATCTCACATTCATTGACTCATTATAATCTGAAGAACTGTGGTATACGATATCCACCATCTGTGAAGCTATTGCACATTTAAAATGCTGCCTGCTCTTCTCTCTCATCCAGGAAATATATTCCTTCTATTGTCAGTACATCTTGACAGTTGTACAAATAAGTCAGATGAGTTTTGGGAACTTTTTGTTCAACCACTTTGCTTTTGCAGAATCTTTGAAACCTCTTGGGTATCCAGATTTTAGGAGCCAAACTTCTTGGCTGGATTTAGAAGAAGAAAGCTCAGCTATTACCACAGCCTGCTAGAATTTCCATGCTCTCACAGGCTCAGGACTAGACTGCAGGTGCTTAGATCCAGTTTATTAGAGCTAGGAGAGTTAAAAACAGCTCCCAGAGCATCTGGTAAAAAGTACTTAGCAATGTGCACTTCCTGACAGTGTTGCCACTCCTAGGAGTTCTGTCATCAAGACTAGCATGTGCTCCTCCAGGACCACTGATGGCCTCTCCGTACCCACTCTTTCGGATGTGGTTGGTTGTTTTGCAGAGCAGCCCAGCAGCGACTCAACCAACTGGGTCAGGAAGGCCTTTCTTACTGAGTAAATATCAAAGTAAGAGACAGAATTTCCATGTTATAATTTAACATACTAATTAAGCACACATTTAACTGTAAGTACGTGATGGATCCTGAGAGCTTCAGTGTAGCTTCCTAAATGGAAATGTTATCACTTAATTCTTTGGAGCTCTTCCTATTTTAAACTTTCTTGTTTTCTTGTTGCTTTCTAGTAGTTGACAAATCTATTAGTGAATTACAGTAAGTGTAATTTACTGGCATTGCGATGAGCAGATGTTACCGTTATCAATGGTGTCATACACCTACATTTTAAAGCAAAATCCCTTCTCCAGTTTCTAGTCGAGGCAGTATCCACTAATCTATTCATTGCAATTAAAGTATTCCTCATTTTTTCCACCTTTTGCCTTACCTTATTGCCCTTGATATCCCTTGCACATCTTGACTCCAGCTGAGCTTTGGCTTTTGTTGGGGCATTCACCCTTGAGGTGAATTAAATGCACGTTTGTGCTTAAATATATTAAAAAAATAATGAACAATGCATTGGACAGAGCCCTACTGCCATAAGTTGTTCTACAAGGAATCTGCAAAGATACATCATGTGCCAATTCCTTATATACACTTATACCTGCACGAATCGTGTGAGCATCAGCATCAGGCACCTCAATCCAGTGTTGGGTTCATCCCCCAGCCCAGTTCTGCTGCCCAAAGGTGGCCCCTGAGTGCCTGCATTCCAGGATTGCTACAAGGCAATGCCTTGGCTGTTTCCTATCTCATCACTAAGGGAAACTTTACTCCTTTACATGAAGTCATTCTGTCTCTGGCATTCCTGCTTCCAGCCAGTTTAGCCTGTTCTGTAGTTGGGCCTTCTTGCCCGCCATGCCAGATCATTCCTTGGACACAAATTACCACTGCTGAGCAGTTATAATTTGAATATTTCCCTTTCACTTTCCTAACAACTCTTCTCTAGCCTTCTTCAGCCTGGAGAAGAGACATCTGGTAGGTGGGGTCTTGATGGCAGCCTTCCAATACCTATAAGGACGTTATCAGAAAGATGGGGCCAGACTCTTCACAGCATCATGGGAGGATGAGTGACAATGGGCATAAATTGAAACAAGAGAGGTTCTGATTGGATATAAGGAAAAGCCCATGAGGTCAGTCAAGCAACGAAACAGGTTGCCCAGAAGGTTGTTCAGTCTCTACCCTTGGAGGTTTTCAAGATTTGACAGGATAAAAATTTCAGCAACCTGGTCTAATCACACAGCTGACTATGCTGTGAGCAGGAGGTTGGATTAAAGACCTCCAGAGGTCCTTTTCAATATGAAATACGTTATGATGCCATGATCCTATGTAAAAATAAAGATAGGATATGGAGATGATCTATATTTCTGTTCTTCCAGAATAGAGGAGAATCCCAAATGTGGGATATTTTTGTTCCAGGGTGTGGTAGCAGACTTCCAAAGGACTTTAATGGATCTTCTTTATATCTCAGGTATATATTTGGAAATATACTACATCCCTGAAATCTTGAAATGAAACCCTCCTTTTCATTCAAGGTCTCACTTTTTTTGTATTACCCAATGGCCACTTCTGACCTAAATTTTTGCTTCTTCTAGAAGAATACTGTACCTGCTCTCACCTTCTTTGCAGGCTTTCTGTTTCTGCTACAGAATTTTATAAGAAAAAAACCCCAACAAAACAACCAGAATCTTTTCATCCCTGAACATTTAACTAGTAAAAAGAAATTGGGTCCTTATGTATGCCTCCTATTAAAGAAGTGCTTAAAATTCTTCAAACACTGTGTATTCAGTTTGATCTTTCAGAGTAATATTATGACAAGAAAATCTACACTATTGACAATGTTCATTAATTTTCTTAACATCTTACAATCATAGAATCATTAAGGTTGGAAAAGACCTCTAAGATCATCGAGTCCATCTTGCTTAAATTCCCTCCCCTGGGTAACGAGAAAATAGCCAGTGAGTGTTCTGCTCTACACATAAATCCAGCAGCTGCTGACAAGGAGGAAAGAAGATGTTTTGGAAAGACCTGAAATTGGTGTGCATTGTCTCTGGGAGCCTCAGGATTGTTCCCAGGTGAGTATGGACAAAATGTCTGAGCCTAAAAAGAGCTTTTTAACAACAATCATTTTATATATCTTCATGACATTTAATCAGTTTATTTATCTTTTGGTTGTATAAAGAACTGTAATGGTCCTCTAGTCCGTAGAACAGCATTCCTTCTTTTCCTATTGCAGTACAAAAATAGCCTCTTTGTCACAGTATTTCTATGCTATATGTTCCTGTAGCTTTCTTTTTTCTTCTTCTTTCACATCACTGCAATGAACAGTATAAAAGCTAGTCTTTAATTTCATGCATCCCAGCATGAAAACTAGTCTTTATTTTCTTTATGTTTTTCACTCAGAATGAACTTATTTTAGTTACATTTATTTTCTCGTGCTTTATTCATGGAGGAAAACATCTGTCTTAAAACTGAAGTGTGTCTTGGTCACAGTTCTGATGTTTAAGTCAACAGCTTAAGAAAGAGATAGTCTTTTGGTAGGAAGGTTATATTTGCAGAGTTGGCCTGAATGAAGGTAAGGAAAAGTATGTTTGTGTAACTGTTCAAGTCATGAGATGGTGTAACTCTGACCTTACCAGAGTTGCATTTTTTTTGTAGCAATAACAAGATAAGGTAGAGGGGAAAAAAAGTTTAGTTAACGAGGCAAATATCCAGGGAGTCTCCAATCCAAAGTCTAATTATGAGCGTAGAAAAACTAACTTTATCTTAAAAATAAAATAAAACAACAGATTATGCACCTCATTATAGCATTTGAACACACCACTGCAGGAAAAGAAGACAAGAGAGTAAAAGATGACCCTTGAGGTCCTGTATTTCAAAAATCTCTACTAAAAATATATATTTAAGGTGCAGGGAGACGGGGGCACAAAGAAAGTCTTGATGTTCTGGAAGAAATGGGTGATATCATGTAGTATGAGTGAAAGGTATTTGGAAAACAATTTGGATTTAAGATGATTGTCTCATTTTCACAAAGCGGCCTGAGCTCAGTGTACATACACATAAAAATATTAGTATTTATTTTCCCCTTCGCGGAAATGAAATATTCAAAACACTCTTAACAGTAACAACCTTTTAAGTCTTTAATATTTCAGCAAGACTGTTAAGTAAGCTGATAGATCAAAATATCAATCAGTGATGTAAAAGGTTCTGTTTTCATTTTGTTCTTTCTCAGATAATAACTGCATATTCATTTCTTAAAGCTTCCCATGTTTAATATTAAACACCATCAGACCACGGACTTTTATTCATAGAATCATAGAATCATTAAGGTTGGAAAAGACCTCTAAGATCATCGAGTCCAACCATCTTCCCGCTGCACTGCTTTACCATATAAAATTCTAAAGCCAGCCAGATCCAGGAAGGAATGTAGGTCTCTCAGAAGGTTCCTGGTGGATTTCATGCCTCATGACTCATGTTTAAGCTAGTTAGATGCCTTCTTGCACCTGAGGTTGATGTCCTTGGACTCTGAAGATTCTGCAATGTAGACATCAGCATCCAGGATAAGGACCACAGCTTCTTATCATACAGTAAATAAACATTTTGAAAGTGCTATTCTTCAGAAATTGTCATTACATCTTAAATTAGGTTTGTCAGACAGGTAAGATGAATCATCTTCTTGTCCTATTTGCCTACATTGACTGTAGAAAGGGCCTGGATGACTTAAAGTAGAGGCTTATTTTTAGAGTTAGTTGGATGCAATAAATTCAACCCTTGCAGTTTTATCTTTATCTTGTCTTTATCCAAGAAGCACGATATCCATCTCCTAACTTTAATTCTACTTTCATCTACAAACTAGGTAGAGCAGTGTAGGTTTTTTTAAATACATTAAGATCATTGGATGAAAGGTACTACAGCAGTGTAAAGCTATTGTCATCCTTAACTACACATCTGCAGCTCCTTATAATGTATTTGCTATGTTATTATTTCTAATGTCATTGCTCTTTTAGTCTCAGATGACATCTTTGATGTTAACGTGATTTACTGTCTAATGTTATTTTATTTAATATGCATGTCTGTGCCACCTTTTAAAAATAACTGATTGATTTCATGGTGTTCTTTGATCAGTGTTCTTTTGTCAATTGTTAAACTATTAACTTTCTCAAACTGATTAATTTTACAAGAAATAGTTTTCTAAATTCTTTCTTCATGCCTGTCTGTGTTGACCTATTAAGACAATCTATATTACAATCAAAGCATATTCTGAAAAATCTGTCATGTCTTCAGGCTAGATAGGAACAGAAGTTACAGTGAGCAGAAAGAGTCTTTCACTGTATCTTCAACTAGATATTTCAACTTGCTTTGAAGGTGAATTTATGCCAGATAAGAAAAAGGGCTGAATATCTTGAAATGCTTTCAGTGCACAAAGAATGCTCTGTAAGGACAGAGTACTCACTTCAATATTTTGCCCTGGTGTTAATTTCTCATAGCATTTATTGTTTTTTATGTAACTTTTAAAATATTCTCACAGTAACTGATATTTGAAAGCTAAAAGAATGATGCTTTTATCCAAACATATCAGTAATCTTCATTATTTTTAATGTATGGGAACCTAGCTATTTTCAAGCAAGCTACGAGTGTTTATAGAGACTCCATGTACACAGGATCCTACATAACACATATTAATTTTTTTCCTTTTGATATTAGTTCTGAACCCCATAAAAATATTTCACAAAATATCAGGGATATATAAATCCAAAGCTGTAAATGACAAAGTTGTATTTATGATTGTTAAGAATTGGACAATATGCATCATTGCCCAGTAGTGGATAGAAATTTTTTAGAGAACTACTTAAGAGTTAAGTAAGGAGTTTTTTAAGTATTTACATTATCCTTGACAATGATGCTCCAGTACTGCCATTTAATATATTGTTGTACTTTAGCACAGATTGCTAGAGTTTGCGGCAATATAGAATTTAGAATCACAGAATCATAGAATCATTAAGATTGGAAAAGACCTCTAAGATCGAGTCCAACCATCAACCCAACACCACCATGCCCACTAAACCATGTCCCTAAGGGCCTCATCTACACGTCTTTTAAATACCTCCAGGGATGGTGACTCAACCACTTCCCTGGGCAGCCTGTTCCAAGGCTTGACCACTCTTTCAGTAAAGAAATTTTTTCCTAATATCCAATCTAAACCTCCCTTGGCGCAACTTGAGGCCATTTCCTCTCATCCTATCGCTAGTTACTTGGGAGAAGAGACCAACACCCACCTCTCTACAACCTCCTTTCAGGTAGTTGTAGAGCACGATGAGGTCTCCCCTCAGCCTCCTATTTTCCAGACTAAACAATCCCAGTTCCCTCAGCCGCTCCTCATCGGACTTGTGCTCCAGACCCTTCATCAGCTTCCTTGCCCTTCTCTGGACACGCTCCAGCACCTCCATGTCCTTCTTGGAGTGAGGGGCCCAACACTGAACACAGTATTCGAGGTGCGGCCTCACCAGTGCCGAGTACAGGGGCGCGATCACCTCCCTGCTCCTGCTGGCCACACTATTTCTGATACAGGCCAGGATGCCATTGGCCTTCTTGGCCACCTGGGCACACTGCCGGCTCATGTTCGGCTGTCAATCAGCACCCCCAGGTCCTTTTCCTCTGGGCAGCTTTCCAGCCACTCTTCCCCAAGCCTGTAGCGTTGCCTGGGGTTGTTCTGGCCGAAGTGCAGGACCTGGCACTTGGCCTTGTTGAACCTCATACAGTTGGCCTCGGCCCATCAATCCAGCCTGTCCAGGTCCCTCTGCAGAGCCTTCCTACCCTCGAGCAGATCAACACTCCCGCCCAGCTTGATGTCGTCTGCAAACTTCCTGAGGGAGCACTCGATCCCCTCATCCAGATCGTTGATAAAGATATTGAACAGGACCGGCCCAAGTACTGAGCCCTGGGGAACACCGCTCATGACCGGCCGCCAACTGGATTTAACTCCGTTGACCACAACTCTCTGGGCCCGGCCGACCAGCCAGTTTTTTACCCAGAGAAGAGTTTACCTGTCTAAGGCTGCTAAGAGTGCAGCCTGTCTAAGACGGGCCGCCGTCTTCTCTAGGAGAATGCTGTGGGAGACAGTGTCAAAGGCTTTACTGAAGTCCAGGTAGACCACATCCACTGCCTTTCCCTCATCCACTAGGCGGGTCACCTGCTCATAGAAGGAGATCAGATTAGTCAAGCAGGACCTGCCTTCCATGAACCTGTACTGGCTGGTTGTCCCGGACATGGCTTGTGAGTGCCCTCAAAATGAACCACTCTGTAATCTTCCCCGGCACTGAGGTCAGGCTGACCTGCCTGTAGTTCCCCAGATCCTCCTTCCGACCCTTCTTTTAGATGGGCGTCACATTGGCGAGCCTCCAGTCGTCCAGGATCTCCCCTGTTGACCAGGACTGCTGGTAAATGATGGAGAGTGGCTTGGCAAGCTCCTCCGCCAGCTCCCTCAGTACCCTCAGGTGGACCCCATCCGGCCCCATAGACTTGTGAACGTCCAGGTGGCGTAGCAGGTTGTTAACTTCTTCCTCTTGGATTATGGGGGGTTTATCCTGCTCGCCGTCTCTGTCTTCCAGCTCAGGGGGCTGAGTGCCCTGAGGATAACTGGTCTGACTATTAAAGACTGAGGCAAAGAAGGCGTTAAGTACCTCAGCCTTATCCTCATCCTTGGTGGCAACATTCCCCCCCACCGCATCCAATAGAGGATGGAGATTCTCCTTGGCTCTCCTTTTGTTATTAATATACTTGTAAAAGCATTTTTTGTTGTCTCTCACCACAATGGTCAGGTTGAGTTCTAGCTGGGCTTTTGCCTTTCTAATTTCCTCTCTGCACGACCTAACGAGATCCCTGTACTCTTCTTGAGTTGCCTGCCCCTTCTTCCAAAGGTGATAAACTCTCCTTTTTTTCCTGAGTCCCAGCCAGAGCTCCCCGTTCAGCCAGGCCGGTCGCCTTCCCCGCCCGTTCTTCTTTCGGCACATGGGGACAGCCTGCTCCTGCGCCTTTAAGACTTCCTTCTTGAAGAACGTCCAGCCTTCCTGGACCCCTTTGCCCTTCAGGACTGTCTCCCAAGGGACCCTCTTGGCCAGTGTCCTGAGCAGGCCAAAGTCTGCCCTCCAGAAGTCCATGGTAGCGGTTTTGCTGGCCCCCCTCCTTACTTCACCAAGAATTGAGAATTCTATCATTTCATGGTCACTAAGCCCAAGCCAGCCTCCGACCACCACATCTCCCACCAGTCCTTCTCTGTTTGTGAACAGCAGGTCAAGCGAGGCACCTCCCCTGGTGGGCTCGCTTACCAGCTGCGTCAGGAAGTTATCTTCCACACACTCCAGGAACCTCCTCGACTGGTTCCTCTCTGCCGTGTGGTATTTCCAGCAGACGTCTGGAAAGTTGAAGGCCCCCACGAGAACAAGGGCTAGCGACTGGGAGACTTCTGCGAGCTTCTGGTAGAATATTTCATCTGCCTCCTCGTCCTGGCTAGGTGGTCTATAACAGACTCCCGGCAGGATATCTGCCTTGTTGGCCTTCCCCCTCATCCTTACCCACAAGCACTCGACCTCGTCATCACTACCATTGAGCTCTAGACACTCAAAGCACTCCCTAACATACAGGGCTACCCCACCGCCTCTCCTTCCTCGCCTGTCCCTTCTGAAGAGCTTATAGCCATCCATTGCAGCACTCCAATCTTAAGAGTCATCCCACCATGTTTCCATGATGGCGACTAAGTCATAGCTACCCCGCTGCACAATGGCTTCCAGCTCCTCCTGTTTGCCGCCCATGCTGCGTGCATTGGTGTAGATGCACTTGAGCTGGGCTGCCGATTTCTCCCCCAACATTGGCGTGCCGCCCCTAGGCTCTTCTCTAGTGAGCCTGGTTTTGTCCCCTTCCCCCTTCAAACCTAGTTTAAAGCCCTCTCGATGAGCCCCGCCAACTCATACGCGAGAATCCTTTTCCCCCATGAGACAGCTGAACTCCGTCCGTCGCCAGCAGGCCCGGTGCCATGTAAACCCCCCCGTGGTCAAAGAAGCCAAAATTCCACCGATGGCACCAGCCCCTAAGCCACATGTTGATCCGATGAGTTTTCCTGTTCCCTTCAGTATTCCTCCCCACCACTAAAGGGATCGAGGAAAACACTACCTGTGCTCCCGATCCTCCCACCAGTCGCCCCAGTGCCCTGAAGTCCCTTTTGATCCCTTCGGGACTTCTCTCTGCAACCTCCTCACTGCCAGCCTGTATAACCAGTAGCAGGCAGTAATCGGAGGCCTGCACGAGACTAGGGAGCTTCCTAGCAATGTCCTTCACCTGGGCCCCAGGGAGGCAGCAGACTTCCCTGTGGGATGGGTCTGGCCGGCAAATTGGGCCCTCCGTCCCTCTCAGAAGGGAATCACCTACGACAATTACCCTCCTTTTTTTCTTAGCAGAGGCAGTCATAATGTGTGGGGCATATATTCTTCAGAATAACTGGATTTTATTTTTATTTTTAATGACCTGTGTCCTCCAAATTGGGGCAAAAGGTCAAATTAAATGAAAAAAAAAGAAAAAAAAAAAGACATAAAGTGTTTGGAAGTAGTGTAGTGCAGAAGCCAATGGCTTAGGTCTTTAAAATCAGACTCAATGATTCATTTCCAAGCATCGGGGCCTGGTTGCATCCCATCTAACTTTACATTTTTTAATATAGTGCCTAAATAAGGATCATAATTTCTTATAGATTACTGCTAAGCTCAATGGGAAAAGGGGAAACATTTCAGCTGCCTTCTGGATATTACCAGTCTGCTTCTCTGACTGCAGCATAAGCATATCATCCTAATTTAGGATGCTGATTGAGGTTTCTTGTACAAGAGTGTAACACTGGGTAGATTAATCCAGGTTTTTATTCCCACTGTGGATTTCATACCTACATGTCACATGACTACCTGTGCTGCATATACAGCACATAGAAAGAGATAACGTCTCAGAAGGACAGTTCAAAAATGTCAAAGGTTATGTGAGGAACAATAATGAAGGTGCATAAAGCCACACTAGAGGAGATGGTGATGCGGTGGTGCCACCACAACAGAAAGATGAGAGACCATGTCTGTGTTCCCAGCTTGAGAAGACTCAAGCCCATGTCCTCTGCTTCCTGGCATAATGTCCCATCCATCAGGGTGCAGAAAGGGCAGGGGGACTGGGGAAAGGGGGCTTCACCCAGGTTCTCATGGCTTGGAGTCAATAGAAAGCCAAGCCAGGAAAAGCTTGTTGCCAGAAGAGCAAAAACAAACCAGGGACTCTGTAGCTTAGCAGCACTGCAAATCCATCAGAGGTCACTTGCAGAAGTAGATCAAAACTGATGGGTGGGAAAGGGTTTATGCTTCCTCCAACTGTCCTCCAGAACTTTGCATAATTTTATTAATTAAACTAGAGTCCAAAAACAGACTCTACAATGCAGAATTATATTAATAGCATAGGGACACAGGGACCTCCTCATACTTTTGGTATGCAGCAGCCATTTTTTAGTGCTCTCAAACCACAGGGTGCTGAGTTATGAGGAACTGAACATTGGCAGCTTTTGCCAACACTGTGCCTTAAGTTTGATTTACGTTTCCTTCACTTCAGAAATAAAGGGAATTTAACAGTGATAAATGGTGACAATTTATCAAGGTCTGATTTTTTTCTGGAATTCTCTTTGTTCTGTAAAATATTGTGAGAAAAAAACCACAGTTATACAGGTTTTAAGCCTTGCCTGCAGTGAACAGCCTTTTTGAATATTAATGAGAACCCACACACAAAATTAAATTTCAGGCAGAAGTTACGATTGGGCTAAAATGAAAGAAAATAATTCTTTTGCTACAAACAATGAACAAACTGACCATCTTCCACGGCTTATGATAAATAAATCAAATAAGAAAATGTAATAGATTACTCATTTAAAAAATATTATTTAGGAATAAGTAGAAAACCCAGGTAAATAAGTTTATATTATACAAAGTGATATATTACTGCTACTAGCAAAATGAACAATGAGAAAGAATTTACTGCAAAAACCAGGTTCATATGCTAAGCAGCAGCATGACATTGAAACAGGACAGCAATGGCACATTGCACATAGCGGCAAACTTGCTTGTGGTAGTGTCACAGGTTAGGGCAGCTATACAAGGTACACCAGCTCATTTCGTCTCTTTGCTTGTCCTACCGCTATAGAGCGTGGGATTCCAAGTGACTATGAGGTGAAACTACCAAGAATACCAGTTTCATGGAGCAGCTGCAGAGACCCCAGCGACTACACTTACTTTCAGAAGAGCTGGAATTACTTTTTTTGTGAAATTTCATAAATTTTTATTTCAGTCTGATTTGGACTGGACAGGTAGCCCTGCTTTCTGGCCAGCTATAGCCTGTAATGCACTTTGGAATATATTAATATTTTCTTTGTTTTTTACCAGTACTGGCAAAATAGGGTTTCGAAGGATATGAAGGATAATGTAGGTTAAACAGATTATTCCCATGCCATTTATTGAATAATATCCTGTAAATTGTTTGGTTTATTATAGAGATACTGTGCAGTCTTATTCATTTATTTTCTTTATACCATTTTGTTAGTCCTTGGCTACTGTGGGTGAATGTGAAAGGTAGTTTGGGCATCTGTATTTTAACGTTGACATGATTACATGTGACTACAGTGAGTCAAAGGAAAAATGTTGTTGATATTAAATAAAAGAGAAATTCCTCTAACAACATCTGGGATAAAGTGAAGATTGCATAACTTGGAGCTGCCCACGGTCACGTTGAATTTTCATTCTGTCTGCTAAAAACACTTGATCACCCTGTAGTGAAGTCTGTGAATCATGCTGGGTTCTGTAGTGTCGTTGTAGAAATATTTAGACATTTGTCAGACACGCTTCATGGAGCCCAAGATCTAAATCCAACAGAGGCCCCCCCATAGTGATTACCATCTTCTGCAACTCATCATAATACAGACAACCAGATATTTTCTGTTACTTCACGTTGCTTTAATAACGCTGATGCAGTTTCATGTGGAATATCCCTGCAGAGGTCTATAGCTGCACTGAAACTTGGCTTTCTAGAGCACAGTCATTTATATTTTGCAATTTTAAGAGGTACTTCCCTGGTCTTGGCCCAATAAATTGTGGTTTTGTAAGGAAAATCCCATTTTTCTGTATTTTTTTTTCCATTTTGGAACCATTTTATGAAAGTGCACAGTTTCTGAAAATAGTAATGTATCATGCAATGAAAAGAAAAGGAAAAGTACCATGGAGAGAAAAATAAATATTTCATGTGTTGAAAACACATGAAATTCTGAATAAAGGCCTTTTGCTTTGGAAAAAAAAACGAAATTAAATCTGAGCCAACTACTTTTTACTGTAAAACCAGGCATTTTATTGTTGCTATTAAAATCATCTTTCCATGGTCCTTGGTTGAAGAAGTAAATTTGTGCCTTTCTAGAGAACAGTGAGCAATGGGGTAGAAAGGAAGGATGGAGAGGGACAAAATTCAGTGATGCAAAGCATGTTGTGCATAACACTTTATACTCTGGTGGGCTGTGTAGCTTGTCAGTCAATAGCATGACAGCAAAACTGAGTCCCTCAATGGACAGTGGAGGGAGGTCACTCCTTTTATGTATTTTAGGAAAACACTTGGAGGAAAAAAAAAACAACAGAGCTACTCCAAGGGCCACTGAAGTTAATCATGAGAACCATATGAATGGTCAGTTTGCTCCAACCAATCTGCTCCAGACCCACTCTTAAACCTTTCGACCTCGCTGCATCAGGAAAAAGCAGATATATCAAACTCCTGCATGGGAGCTGAGGACTCCATGAAGGGGAGCCTCACGCTGTTATTCTTTCCTTCACATCAGTGAAGAGGAGATGACTAAAGGTGCAAAAAGGCATCAGGTTTACACATCGAGGAAGGACAGAAGTCCCAGGAGGGTTGCTGGGTGGTTTTACTTGCAGGGTGATTTTACTTAGTTTAACATGAAATTGGGATAGTCAAGGCTGGAGGCGCTTCTGCAAAGTGTGTGTGTAGTAAAAGGACAAGAAAAACTAGCAATTGTAGTCAGTGATGTAACATTTTCATAGCTGACTCTGTTCTCTTCACGTTTCTAATAAAACATGCTAAAATTCACTTTTTCACAAAAAATGTCCAATAATGAACAGGTTAGGGGTAAGCTAACAAGAACAAGAAAGTTTCCTGAATAACCTGTTGCCTCAGTGCCCAATTTCTTCAGCAGTTATTCATAGCCCAGGAACCAGCTTTGTGTCTGATCAGCAATATGCAGACACAAGTCTTCTGCATTATATGGGAACCAGTTTCTCACTGCTCTTAAATGTACGGTACCCTTAGGTACTCTTCCAGTGGCTAAAAAAGGAGGACTAGGAGCAGGGATGATAAATCTCATTACTCCTTTTAGATGGAAGATGGAAGAGATTAGAGTCAAGCTTGCTAAGGAGAGAGGTCTACTAACCCACACCCTGTCTCAGGGGCTCTGGAGCACCTGAAATGGCCCTTGGTGCCTTCGTGTGGAACCAGCCTCCTCTCCAGACACTTGGCACATTTGTAAACACCGACATCTAGACACCTCTGTTTAGCTGTGTTAGACTAAACTCCCCACTTCAGCATAGGCCCTTGATGCCATTGTAAATATTTGATAGCATCTCTCCTGGCCCTCAGCAGCCTCCCAGTAGGATTCAGGCCCTCCACATGCCCGGCCTCAGGGAGGTGAATATGTTACAGCATTTGAATTAAGCCTCTTGCAGTTGGTTGGCTGAAATACTCGCTGACCCCATTAACTGTATTGACCATTGACTGATCACTTGTGAACGGTGACGTATTTTCCTAGTTGTACACACACACATCTGTAATGCCACGTGAAATGCCCTAGGATGTGAGAGCTATCTGGATGGGACTGGCATATATGACACAGGACTTGTGGGAAATCAACTGGAAGCCAGGTGAGCTACCTGATGCAGAGCAAGTGACACAATGCAACTGTGTGTGGGCTGCTGAATCATGCTTTCAGGTGGCTTCATGGGGAGCTAAACCCCACGATACTTGGCAAGGAAGAAAGCAATGGCGTTATTACTAAAATGTCTTTTTGTATCCTTTCATGCTTACTGGAAAATTAGACTTTGATCAGCAGTCTCTGAAAACATTCTCATTTTAAATGCATAGATTTGTATCTCTGAGTAGCAAAGAATTTTTGTAAGGAACTACGTGATCTTTTATTTGAAATTTGTAGTCCACATTGATATAAACACAAAGTGATTCTGTCTAAAAATATATTTCAAAGTTTCTAGTGTGGCTTATTCAGAATGGCAAAATTAATGAGATCAGCAATACTTACTGCAGGATGGAAAATCTTTAATCGAAATGAAGATTAATAATTTTTCTTTTCAAGTAAGTGTTTGAGAAAGTCTTTGACTTACTCCTTTTGCATATGTCAAGCTCACCAGAAAGCAGAAAAGTCTTTGGTCAAAAACTCTGGGTCAAATTCAACTCAGAGTGTTATATGAAAAGGTAATGCCCACTTATTCCCTCTTTCTTCTGTAGTTCACCTACAATTTGCCTAGAGGCCTGATCTGTGGTTCTTTGCTTTTTGAATCTGTGTCTAGATGAATCTATTATGATTTTTTTTTTTTAATTTGAATTAGCATGCATTGTTCAGATAAATTGAGTTGTTTTCCTGTTTAACATTTTAGGATTTTTTTTTTTTTTTTTAATGTTCTCAGAGCCCTCTAGGCACTGGAACAAATTGATGAAAAGTAAATTATTAACGTACATTCAGTCAGGCATATCTAATCAGCCCAATTTAAAGTCATTATGTCTTACATAAACAAGTACTGTATATATTTAAATATTTACCATAACAGTTTATGGAGTGACTAGGATGCAGAATACCCCGTCTGTTTTAAAGAGTATCTGAAATGGTGCATACGACTCCAGCAGCTATCAGCTCAAGGTCTCTAGAAAAGGAACAAAGAATAGGTGGAGAACAGATTTATTTATGGTAAGTTGGGTTGTGGTGGCTCAAAAAGGTAATAATGTTCTGTTGTCATGATGAGGTTAAAAAGCTTATTCCTCTCAGGGTATTTCATTTCTAATTTGAACCTTATCAATCACTTTTTCCAAAATGTGCTTAATGACTGGGTGAGAAGCTAGAGAGCATGCAAGGCTTCTTCCTCATTTGTTAAAGTTTACCTGTGACTAACACTGGGTCAAATAAATGGAAAGAAATTAACTGTGTGATAGGATTGTGGAAAGATGCCCATATTTGAAAATTTGGCAAAAATTTCTCATTGTTATATTCTAGGAAAGCATACCAGTGCCAACATTTTGTCCTTAGAAAGATATTGCAAGGAAACATGAATACTGATGTAAAACTGCTAATACATTCTTTGAGATCTTCTTCAGAAACCATATTTTTTCAGAAGAAGAGGTTTAAACCTGTAGTAGAAAGGATTTTATGCTAATAAGATCTTCCAAGGAAGGAAATCAAAGTTAATAAATAGAAGCTATAACACGTCAATGCTGGAATCCCCTTCTATTTCTCTCTGTGAAATTCACTACTTCAAAAATATTTTTGAAAATGTTGGTTAAATCTTAATTTTCATATATCAGCTTTAAAAGTGAAGCAGAAGCAACAAATATGTTTGTTTTGTGGTTTGGGAGAATCCCTCTTGGATCCCTCTTTTCCCAATTCCATTTTGGTCTCTTTTTTCTTACCTTTATTTTCTCCAAACAAGGGATGGAAAAGTTTAAGAAAAAAAGAAAAGGAAATTCATAGCAAACTTTGGAATATTTTTTATAATTTTCAAACTGACAAAAAGTTGAAAATTATTGAAGTGGAATTTATAAAATTATTTCTTCAATAAAAATAGTTTTCAGTCAAATCATGTTTGTTCTTTTCTCTACAATCATTTACCTCTCTTGAAATACCTAAGAGCATACCATTATTTAAATATTCTTCACGCAAAATCTAACACAAAACCAGAATGAGAAATCATTATTAAAAATAAATGTATATACTGGTTTCAAAATGAAGCTTTAAAAACCTCTTTTCAAAGAGCCTATAAACCTGAGAGAAATAGATATTCATGGAATATTGCTAATATCTCTGCAACCATAATTTTTACACATGGTGTAAATCAAAATATCAAATAGATTTTATGCTAAAATATAAAATAATAAAAAGGGATGTGAACCTTCAGATTTATGAGAGATTGCTAACGTGAAGGAACTGAAAGTCTGGCAAAACATCAATAGCTATCCTTTGCCTTCCAAGTGCTATTAAACAGATAGAGCAAATGACATGCCTAAATAAATCCAGCACACACCAGAAGGAAGACCTCTACCATTAGGATATGATTATGTTTTGCATTAGATGGCTTTGCTCAGTCAATAAGGAAAAAGCTTTTCTTGCTGAAATGTGGCAGCGGCTAATCAAAATATTGGCAAGGTCTCAGACAGAAGTAACAGCTTCGTATGCAAATTGTAGGAGAGTATAATTTTTAAAAAACATTTTTTGAAGGTATTAATGAAAATAATAGTCTTATAAGTCTGTTCTTCTCATTAATGGGACATGACATTTCTTCAAATGTCTTCAGGGTTTAGCTGCGTTTGTGTGGTTAAACCTGCAGGTTCTAACTCTAGTACTTTCTCTTCTCTGTATTTTCATATCAAGGTACTTGATTTTAACATTTAAGTACTCCATTTGTATTATAAGTAATTGTTGATTGAAAATTAAAATGTTAGTAACTAGTATCTCAATTTAAGAAAACATTTTTGTATTTTTTTAAGACAGCATCAGCAACTCATACTCAAGTATTTGAAGTTCTAAATTCCTTTCCATGCTCATCTTTGTACCATTTTCCTGCAAAAAAAAGAATAAAACTTTTGACACTTTTGACACAATACCTGTTAACTTAGTTTATGTACTACAACATACAGAAGCAGTAGTATTTTAGACACCTTATACCATAGAAGAAAACAAGCTGGCTTTGGATTTCATGTTATGAGAAAGAAAATACACATTCTAGAGATTTTAGAGCGGTTGGGAAGGACTCCTCTCACCTAAAAACTCTTTCTAAGAATTATTTTTTTAGGATAATAAGGCCTTTCCTATGGAACATGGAGAAATGGATGTAGCTCTGGAGCGAGATTCATGCCATTTGCCTTAACTACATACTCAATCTCTCTCTAGAAGTGTCCATCCTCCTCCTATAGAAAGTTCCCAAATGATGTGGCTTAGACTTGGTTAGCTGAAATTATTTTATTTACTGTTTTTCATTTTTATGGTGTTTTGTTGTTTGTTTTTTTTTTTTAACCAAGAACTGAGTAAAGATGGCTATGAGATATAAAGATGACAGTGTTTTTTCCTTTGCAAAATAAATTAGTGGCATTACTAAGATTTAGCCCATACTGGGAAGTAAATGGTTGTAGTGACTGGCTGTTTATGGAATTAAAAGGGATTTCTAAATACCAGCTATTTGTATATTTTCTGGTGGATGCTTTGCTGAATTCTAAATTTACATGTGACCATGTTTTAAATTAATGTTTCAGTGATGATAAAAATAATGTGATATTTATAGGATAATGGTTGGCTGTGAAGAAGTTCATTAATTTTTCCTTAGCTAAGCAGAGTTAACACACTCTCTTGTGTTCTACCACACCTAAAAGAGACTTGAAAGGACATACTTGGAAGGAGAAATATCAATTGTTTCTGAAGCCAGATGAGGTAACAGAAAAGCATAAATGGAGACAGTCTTTGGAAATGTCTTTGAAGCTTATAACAGTAAAATTTCCTTGTTAACCTAGAAAGTTCAATTGAGCAAGTAAACAGCTACTCTGAAAGCTTTCAAAGACAAGCATATCTCTTGACCAACAGTAAAAAGACTTTAAACAGTTCTTTCAGGAGGACTATTTTACTAGCCACCAAAAGCTTACATAAATATTAGAGACTTGTGGAAGGTGACTGGTTCCCACCTGTAATTTCCTGCAAACTCACGAGTGTTACAAACTACCCAGAAATCACAGATCAGAAGCAGAATAAGTGCTAGGTCTCTTTGTTCTCCAAATGAGGTACCTGAGAGACAGACATAACATAAGGTTTGACACTAAACATTTCGGAGTGAATAAGTCATTTCTGCTAGACCAAGTAGGCTGTGTGCCTGTGGAATAATAAAAAGTGCTGCAGTTTCTCTCTTCATATTTCTGGCTCTTGTTTATTAACAAAACATGAGAAAGAATTAAACATTAGATTGGCAAAACTGAGTTTCTAATTGCCTTGAGAGTTTGTGCATCAATCTTTTACCAAAAGAATTATTATAATCTCAGTCAACTCTTTCAGGTTGTTCAGAGAGGGCATTCAATGTCTTCTTAAAACAAGTCACTCTGACAAGCACTGCAAAATTAAACACCACACAAAAATGAGCAACGCTGCTGAGGTAAAAATGTAATTTCATCATTTTAAATTTAAAGCTACATTTCATTCCCTTGCAAAAAGGCAGGTCTGTGGGTCCTTAATGGGTGAGACAAACAAAAAAAAAAGCTGATATTACAAGTCCTTCGGAAGGCTAAAGGCCAGTTTCAATTAACCCCAAAAGCTTTATTGTTTAGGCAGGGTCCCAAGAAAATATGATCCATGTAAGTCTCACTTTAAAAGTACACTCCTTGTCATATTTTCTCTCCCAGAACAATTAAACCTGCCCTTGTAACCCAGCTACTGGGAGCCCACCTGCTGAAAATATTTGAGCAAATCTGACAGGGGAGGTAAGAAAGGTTGTTTACTTGTGGGTTGTATTGAGTTTTCATTCCCTCTGCATTATTGAACAGAGTGTTTGGAGGTTTCTGCCTTGGAAGATCAGAAAGCTGACAGCTAAAGTAGAGGCAGCGCATTCATTACCATATTTTTGTGAGGTTGTTTGCTCTTGTATTCTTCCTGTGGTTCTTGAGGTGCACTGATATGATTCTCTGCTCATCCATGCCTGTTTGCAGTGCCAGCCCTAAAGGAATATGCAAAAAACCTTTCACAGCCCTTGTACATATCAGGTTGCAGTAGCTCTATTTTTGTTCCGAGTCACTATTTTATACCACTGACAAAAGGTGTGAGAATGGAAAAGAAAGAGAGGAGAAGAACTAGGGTGGTGGTGGGAAATATATTTCCTTCCATACGCACTGTAAACGTGCATAAAAACTGGGAAGAATTAGGTTTTACGGTAGTAATTCTTCCATTACGGTAGTAATTCTTCCATCTCTAAGAAGAAAAGAAAAGACAATCAGTATCTCGGCTGACAGTTTTATAAATTTAACATGAGAATTATTAACATTTTTTAGACCCAAAAGACTTTTAGTTATTGGAGTTGAATAAAATGTACTAACATTTGGTCTCACTCGAAGTCATTTGGAAAGTGGTTACTTGTCCAATAGCTTCAGCTGAGATACAGACCAGCAGATCACAACTCATGCTATTAAAATAGGCTGAATGAACTCAGTATATTTCCTGAGGTGGCTGATTGATTGTTTCTATTGAGCCAAACGACAGGTCCTAAAGGAGACTTGGAGCCACGTTGTGTTCCCCTATTTCTTATAGAGACTGAAGGTGCACAGAGCCTCTGGCTAAACAGAAGAGGAAACTCTGTGCAGAAATGACTGTGCCAGCTAGTACTAATGTGATAGTTTTCTTTGCCCATAACATTTGTAGCTCACTTTCCCAGAGCACCGGATCTGAACTTTAAAAACTAATTTTAGGGGGTCGTTTCCATTAGGTGTCCGAGAAGTTGCCAGTGCAAGGCAGCAGATCGCAAACAGCTCCTTCAGAGCCTGGACTTCCCTGGCAGGAAAGGGAGATTGTTGCCAAAGAGTAAAACTAATGAATACCAAATAGTAAATGCTCAAAGAACATAAACTTCTCTACACAGGATTGTGAACTAATGTCAGTGGCCTCTCCCTTCTCCTGCACACCTGGCATTTCCCCTAGAACAACTGTCTTACATTGCTTCAGACAAAATTTTCTAAATAAAAGAGAAAGAAGTGTTAACAAATTATCTGAAATATATCTTTCCTTATTTTTTTTTCTTTTTGCTTTCTTTTATATTTTCAGACAACAATTTCCTAACTGTATTCCCTTCTCCAAATATTTGAATACGTGCACTTATAGCAGGACTTGTGTCATATTATTTGAGGGAAAAAATAATCATTCAACCAGTCCTTGCTGGTTCTAATACAGGGAGATTTGCATCATCCACTAATGAAGATGGTTATAACCTTCAAACCCATGAGTTGACATAAATTTATCCCTGTTGTTTCTATTATAGTCACAAAACTTCCCAAACTTGGTATACCTGATTAATAGTTCTCTTTTAATTAAAAAGGGCCACATAAAATGTTCTTTACCTGCTGTGGAAGCTTTGTCCCAAGATAACTTGCATTTGAGTGTGAGGAAGCAATCAATGAAAAATTAATCATCTCTAGCAGCAATAGGTTAGTGGAGGCAAATTAAATTAAAACGAGTTGCATTTTGAGTGAAAAAAAATATTAAAAATGCAGCTTTTCAGGCAGAACAAGAAACATTAGTACTTGGCAAACAGTATTCTCATTTCAAGATAATATATTTTGTAAAATGTTTGAGAAGTCTAGCAATTATTCTTTTCTGTATTAACACAGCAACATATGCTACAGGATGTAATGCAAGGGTAATGCCTAGGTAATCTCTAATCAGTGTCACAATTTGGTGTAAATGTGAATGCTAGAGCATTGTCTCCCTTGTGGTTATTATTATGACAAGATTCCTTTTAATGCTGATCATGATGTTATATGGTGTGGAATATCTCTTTGGTTAGTTCCGATCATCTGCCCGGTTGTGCCTCCTTCCAAGCTACTGCGCACCCCCTAGACTAATCACTGGGGGGGGCAGAGTGAGAAACAAAGAAGGACTTGATGCTGTGCAAACGCTGTTGAGCAAAAGCTAGAACATTAGTGTGTTATTAGCACCGTTCTGGTCAAAAATCTAAAACACAACACCATGTGAGCTGCTATGAAGAAAATGAGCTCTGTCCTAGTCAGGCCCAATACAATAGTCAAACTGTCAACATCTCTTCTTAAATGTATGTACTCAGGGTTTAAGACTACTATATATGAGAATGACTTTGAAACAAAAGATAATGCAATACAATACATGAATACATCCAGAAATTACTTCAATATAAGGTTATCACTATTTGTAATATGTTTGACAACCTGCAAACCGATTCCCAAAGCATCAATATCAACAGGTCTATTTAAATGATATTACAAAATTGATGTTACAAAGAACCCTTTTTTATGTTGAGTATTTGTTACAGAAGATTTTATAACCAGTCAAAAATACTATTTTAACTTGCCACTTGGAACTTAAAATTATGAAAAAGTGGGGTATATATATCTAAAACTATCAAGAAAATTTGGTAAGTTTTTAGGGTATCTATAAGATTTCTGTGGCATCAAGTAAAAGTTTTGTGTTTGTTTTACACAAAAGAAGCAGGCTGTTTAAAACAGCTTTTGGTTTAGGTGCACATAACTATTTTCCCAAAGAAAATTTTGACATCTAACATGACAAAAATTGCCAAGACCAACATTTCTTCCCCATATGGAAAAAAATCCCCTATGGTTCCTATAGCAGAGCTGAAGAAAAAACACATAGCCCTGATATCATCAAAACAAGTGGTTCGATAGTTGCTGGACGAAAGAAATCCCTGTCTGTGTTGAATGCGTGCCTCACAGTTGATTGCTGTTGAATTGTGAGCTTACCACTGAAGTTTCCAATGTCTGAGCATTCAGAAAGCATCTCTTCAAGGACCTGTATGGATTATCTGATATTTATGTAGGAATGAATTCACACTGGAGACACCCCACAAAGAGCTGGGATTTTCTGAGGACGACTCCTTTCCCTTGACCTTTTTCACTAAATCTTACTTGAGACACCTACTCCTGTGGCACATGTGGAATAAATTGGCCCACAGGGTAACAGATTTACTAGGAAAATTGATGCCATCCCAGCCATACCCAATAGACCTAGTGAAGGAATAAACAGGCAAACACATATACAATACGATCCCTAAGCTAAGCTAAACATTGCTTTGCCTGTCTAGGTTCAGAATGAGATGTCTAAAGTTTCCTGAAGTCTAAACCTTTCACCAGCTTTATATAAACTGCTCCAAGTGGTAAACAGCAGATTGAGAAGGCATCCAGGAGAAAATGGGTTTATCTGTCCTAATTTATGCATCTAAAGGTTAGACTTATAAATCTGCACTAGCTATTTAAGTTTCCTCTATAGTCAGTGGAGAAAAATAAGTATGTCCAGATGGCAACTTATTTTATCCAAAGATAAGTATCTGTGATAGATCTAAGGCCTACTAAAATCAGCAGAAAAAAATCCCTCTGGATTCGATTATCTTTGGCTCTGATGTTAACACATAGATTAAAATTATTTTAGACACAGAATGGAGAGAAATGAATGTATCTTGTTGCCTATGTATCTTGTTGCCTTGTGAGTTTTCATTGCCATATACAATTATTTGAACAGTAAAGGCAAAGAAACAATACAAAAATTTTGCAGATGTATATACAGAATGAAAAATGTATTCAAACACAAAACTGGAATCAGTGAGGAGGCTTTTCTGATACTCTAGAAGCCTGTTTTTTAGAGAACTGAAGACAATAGGTTGATTACCACAGTGCTTGTAATTATTACAATAACATATTACATATCCTGCAAACTTTTAATACCTGAAAGTACAAAGAAAGAGTGTTATACTGGATGACAAAAGCAATAAGGTCTCTCTGTTGGAATGTAATGCCTATAAAACAGTTATAATCTATTTTTTCCTCCTTCAGTAAAGGTTTTGTATTTTGAAAAAGTGTAATGTTCTGACATTTGTATTAAAATCAAAAAGGTGACCCTGTGACTAAGTAAGTTGAATAGCCAACCTGACAGAAATGTAATGAGCCTCTTGTGGTTGTTGGCAGGTTGGGAAAAGTACAATTTATAATCTCAGCAAAGATACGAACACAAGTAAGGTCTATCGTTCATCTTCAGTAAAAAGGTGGCAGATATAACGGGCTGTGATCAATGTACTAAAATAATAATTATTTCCTTATGTTAAAGCCAACCCAATTGATTGTATTATTTTATTTTACATATCTATAATTGATAAGGCAAATCATAGGATCTGGAAGTGTAATTTCAGATCTGGCAATAAAATGACTAGCAATTAAGAATGAAGTATGTAGGCTATGAATAACTTCACAATACCTATTATGAAGTTAGATTCAGATTGAACAGGACTAAATAAACATGGTACATTGTTAGATACATCTCTGACCAGACATTGGAAAATTAGTCATGGAAGTCTCAGGCCTATCAGAACAGAATGTGAGACATAAGATACCTATATTTAAACAGGTACAACACATAGCAATAGACAAAACTGGTTACCAGCTTCTTAACTGTCTCCATGCATAACACAGCCCAGAAAAGTGGACGTTCTGGTATCAATAAACACTATGTCAGGAAATGCAGCAGGCATATCTCCTTCTTATGTATATTTTACATCTTATAGTATCTAATTTATGCATTTATTTATTTGAAATTTCCCAGTCTAGATTTATTTAACTAATTAGAGCACTGAATACTTATATCCTTGTGTTGGACCAGATGATCTCTAGAGGTCCCTTCCCACCCAAGCCATTCTGTGATTCTATTTTCAATCAACTTATTTATTTACTTACTGTTTCCTTAGTGCTTCCTAACGTTCTGTTAGAGGTGCAACATAACCTTGCAAATGACCTTGTTTTACAAAACTAAAAGCATTTCTAGAAAAAGAGCCAAACTTCCTAAATTAATTAATCTTTCTTTTCTAAGCACCACAATTTTTCTCTCAGTAGGAATGTGACTTCTGACATCCGCATACCCATACATTAATCTACTTGTGTCAAGAAAACTTTTCCTCCTTCTTTTACAAAACTGCTGTGTCAAAAGCATCAACAATAGCAGAGTCAATCCAGGGAATCTTTGCATGTTTTGCCAAAGGTAATTAAACCGCCCTGCTTCAGCCTGTATTTCCTAGTGACACCATTTCACTTTATTTTCCACAGAAAACTGTTTCTGACAAACTGCTTGGAGGGAGCATTCCCTTAGGTGTAACGCCCATCTCCATCCTCGTATACCTGCAGGAAAAACAGCAGAAACCATGAGGACTCTGAAGATGTATCTGGACATTTGTTCTAGAGATTACACATGCTGATGGCCACCCAAAAAATTTCAAGTGAACCCATACTGTTTAGATATAGAACTCCAGACTAAATGAGAGATCCTTCAGGTTTGCCCTTTGCCACTGAGTAGAGAGGAAGAAACATCTAAATGGAGAAAGATTCTGCTTGGGTTTTTTAATTATTATAACCCATATTAAAATCAAGAAGCTCATTTGATTGCCTGTTTTAGATAATATCTTCTGATATTGACATTCTCCACTTATTCATGTGCTATTAACATAAAAAAGCAATTTATTGAATATTAAAAACTACAGAATGAAAACACAAACCTATGAAAGAAAGGGTAGATGAAGGTCTCAACGTGGAATTTTTATCCTTGCAAGCTATTTTTTCTCATCTTTATAGTCCTTTTGAGATGTAGATAGAGTTTTCTAAGACCTTATGAAAGGCAATGAGTTGGACAAAGTGGAAAAAACAGTAAAAGGAGTGTTTTTGCAGTAGCTGGGAATTGAGATTTGATGACTGGATCTTTTCAGTTTGGTGTAGACCAAGTCAAGCTGTCCCGTTGCATAACAGACATGGCAATATTCTATATTATGTCTTAAATCTGGTAAACAATATTCACAGTCTGCTGATGAATTGAAACTGCTGACAGTCATTAAAATCCAGAAGAGGCAAAGGTCTTCTGAATCAATGCAAACCCAAATTTGAATACAGGGGTGCATGCTGATTTGTAATGGTTACACACTGGTTAAGGTTAATACCTAAACTTCTAATATATTTGGGTATAAACACATGGAACTGTTTTTATGTATGTGGATGAAAACTATAAATATATATATAAACTATTAATACATATAAACATGTATATAAAAATGTATTTATACTTTTATACATGCACAACTGTAACTACAGAATGCACAAACTCATGCCAGTGCTGCCATGTTTTTGCTGGATTGGATTTGCAGTATCTGTAATGGCAAAAAATGAAGTTGCTAACAGACTAGACCTTGGTTTTGAAGATCACGTCATTGGAGTTTGTTGTAAATCCTGTGTCGTGGTTTAACCCCAGCCGGCAACTAAGCACCATACAACTGCTCGCTCAGCTTTGTGTGCAAGCAAAGCAATCAAGGAATTCATTCACTACTTCCCATCGGCAGGCAGGTGTTCAGCCATCTCCAGGAAAGCAGGGCTCCATCACGCGTAACGGCTACTTGGGAAGACAAACGCCATCACTCCAAACGTCCCCCACTTCCTTCTTTTTCCTCCAGCTTTTATTGCTGAGCATGACGTCATACGGTATGGAATATCCCTTTGGTCAGTTGGGGTCAGCTATCCCAGCTGTATCCCCTCCCAACTCCTTGTGCACCCCCAGCCTACTCGCTGGTGGAGCGGTGTGAGAAGCAGAAGAGGCCTTGACTCTGTGTAAGCACTGCTCAGCAGCAGTTAAAACTTCCCTGTGTTATCAACACTCTTTTGGTCACAAATACAAAACATAGCACTATAGAAACTACTATGAAGAAAATTAACTCTATCCCAGCCAAACCCAGCACATCCTACAACACTCTACTTCCATTGTTTCATTTTACGTGCATCAAAGTCTAACTGGGGGTGTGAGATGAAGTCAGTTGCAGGATAAGGAGCAGAGGACGAAATAATCCTCAGGGGTGGTCCTAACTATTGCACCATCTTTAAACAATTATAAGCGGAATCAGAGGCTGTTATGAAATATTGGCCTGCCTTCTGGCCAGAAAATTATTCTTTTTGAATGATCCAAGAATTAAATTAATTGTTTGCATGCACTGGGTATCACAGATTTTTTTATTAGCTACATAGCTGGCAGACACTAAATAAAACTTGAAAATGTATTGATCAAATAATTTGACATACTCCCATGGGTTTGTTTATGCTTCTTTTCACCTTTCTTTCAGACTGACTGATCTGAGTGTGAGTAGTGTTGGGGTTCCTCCATTTATAAACTATTTGCTAGTAATCCTTTAATGGATGCTGTTGTTCCCTTTGATCCAGTGTTTGTTAATTACCAGTGTTAATCGGAAATGTGCTGTCATCCCAGAATTTGCAGCTACTGCAGCAGAAGCCTTTGACACTGTCTCCCATGGCATTCTCCTCGAGAAGCTGGCGGCTCACGGCTTAGACAGGTACACTCTTGGCTGGGTAAAAAACTGGCTGGACGGCCGGGCCCAGAGAGTTGTGGTCAACGGAGTTAAATCCAGTTGGCGGCCGGTCACGAGCGGTGTTCCCCAGGGCTCAGTACTGGGGCCGGTCCTGTTCAATATCTTTATCAACGATCTGGATGAGGGGATCGAGTGCTCCCTCAGGAAGTTTGCAGACAACACCAAGCTGGGCAGGAGTGTTGATCTGCTGGAGGGTAGGAAGGCTCTGCAGAGGGACCTGGACAGGCTGGCTCGATGGGCTGAGGCCAACTGTATGAGCTTCAACAAGGTCAAGTGCCGGGTCCTGCACTTTGGCCACAACAACCCCAGGCAACGCTACAGGCTTGGGGAAGAGTGGCTGGAAAGCTGCCCAGAGGAAAAGGACCTGGGGGTGCTAGTTGACAGCCGGCTGAACACGAGCCGTGTGCCCAGGTGGCCAAGAAGGCCAACGGCATCCTGGCCTGTATCAGAAATAGTGTGGCCAGCAGGAGTAGGGAGGTGATCGTGCCCCTGTACTCGGCACTGATGAGGCAGCACGTCGAATACTGTGTTCAGTTTTGGGCCCCTCACTACAAGAAGGACATGGAGGTGCTGGAGCGTGTCCAGAGGAGGGCAACGAAGCTGGTGAAGGGCCTGGAGCACAAGCCTTATGAGGAGCGGCTGAGGGAACTGGGATTGTTTAGTCTGGAGAAGAGGAGGCTGAGGGGAGACCTCATCGCGCTCTACAACTACCTGAAAGGAGGTTGTAGCGAGGTGGGTGTTGGTCTCTTCTGCCAAGTAACTAGCGATAGGACGAGAGGAAATGGCCTCAAGTTGCGTCAAGGGAGGTTTAGATTGAACATTAGGAAAAATTTTTTTACTGAAAGAGTGGTCAGGCCTTGGAACAGGCTGCCCAGAAAAGTGGTTGAGTCACCATCCCTGGAAGTATTTAAAAGACGTGTAGATGTGGCACTTAGGGACATGGTTTAGTGGGCATGGTGGTGTTGGGTTGACGGTTGGACACGATGATCTTAGAGGTCTTTTCCAACCTTAATGATTCTATGATTCTATAAGGACAGCAGCTTCTTTGGAAGAGCTGTAAAATTAAGATCTTGGCTACTTTAAGCCCTACATGTCCTATGGCATTTTCACAAGCACAGAGAGGCCTTGGCTTAATTGTCCAGCTGAACTGCAAACACGTAATGAGATTTAGCCTAATTAAAATTCCTCTGTAGCTGCAGTCTGCCATGTACAGCAACATCTTTGCTACAGTGTATAAAAATAATAAAATATTTAGCTATTAAATCTGGTATTTTGCATAAACTTCAGGATAGATATGGTTTTTAAGGGAAACACTGGCTGTACTTAGTGTTGGCAATATTCCCTCTTAATGGGCCCCTCACTATAAAAAGACATTGAGGTGCTGAAGCATGTACAAAGAAGAACAACGAAGCTGGTGAAGGGTCTGGAGAACAAATCTTATGAGGAGCAGCTGAGGGAACTGGGGTTGTTTAGTCTGGAGAAGAGGAGGCTGAGGGGAGACCTCATCGCGCTCTACAACTACCTGAAAGGAGGTTGTAGCGAGGTGGGTGTTGGTCTCTTCTCCCAAGTAACAAACGATAGGACAAGAGGAAATGGCCTCAAATTGCACTAAGGGAGGTTTAGATTGGACATTAGGAAAAATTTCTTTACTGGAAGAGTAGTCAAGCCTTGGAACAGGCTGCCCAGGGAAGTGTTTGAGTCACCATCCCTGGAAGTATTTAAAAAACATGTAGATGTGGCATTTAGGCAAATGGTTTAGTGTGCCTAAGGTTAGTTAGGTTAACGGTTGGACTCGATGATGTTAAATGTCTTTTCCAACCTAAATGATTCTATGATTTAATTCAACAGCAATTTTCCAGTTTATTATATGGCCCCTAGTTCAACATATTTTCCCCTTCAGGAAAATACTTAGACACGTGGTCAGGTACAACTAATTTAGGCATTGTTAAAATCATTTAAACCCTGTTCAGAGATATATTTGCACTGAAGCTGTAAACAGAAGAAAGACTGAGAGAAATGCACATTGTGGTTAATTATTGCATCCACACTAAGTGCATATAACAAAACAAAAATCTAGGGGAAAAGTTACATATACTTTAAAACATTTGAAGTAAACTCTAAGCACGCAGACTACATAGCAATAAGGCATCAACACTTGACATTAATTACACCTGCTTGAGTTTTGCTTTAAATACTTTCACCTTCCCCTCTCCTAGGCTCCACCAAAAGAATGCTTGAATTTTGCTCATCATTAACTTGATGTTTAAAAAAACCTGTCATTTCTTTAGTGCTTTTTGTTTAGTGTATAACAAAACAGGGATTTTGCACTTATGTTTGTAAAGGGCATGGTGTTAGATGAGCACAACACAAATTCACATTTATCAATGTTTCTTAATATAGTTTATAGGCAATATGTTCTCTGCAAGATCCTCCAACAACTCCAGAGGCCAAAGGAAGCTGTTGCTGGTAAAGCTGAAATATGCTTAGGCAGAGCAAGGCCAGATGTTGCTGGCAGCACATTTCTTCCCAAGTACTGTTGCTAGCGAGTGAGAAAAAGTTGGAGACCACTGACTGAAACAGAAAACTAATTTTTTTAAATGTAAGGTCCTCTGCTTCAGTACCTACTTCAGGATCCCCTCCAACTAATGGACAATCAAGACAAAGAATTTGTTCAAGGTCTCAAACCCTAATTATGAGACCAATCTTCTGCTGATTAAATGTGATCCAATTTTGTCATCTTAATCTAGACACGTATTTGTTACCTCGTAGTTTAGAAGTACAATCAGAACATTACAGAATTAATGACTGAATAATGTTTGATGAAATTCAAGAGTATGGCATACAGCTGGTGTTTGGCAGTGACGGTTGTTTTGTTCTGTCTGATCATGTATAATATAACACACTGCATGCAGAGGGAAAAAAAAAAACAAACTTTACATCTTTAAGTCATTTTACTGATATTTGGTGTACAGGGCATTAGTTTTTGAGACTGCTATTTAAATTCACTCAAAAATAAAATGCAGTCTTTCTCTTTTCTCCTTCACAGCATGACCACACATTTGCCACTTGACAGGCAAATTAAGAAAAATATCTCATTTATATGCTTTAGCAAAGGTATGTAAGCCTCTGGGCTGTCTCAGAATAACAGAAAATAGAAACTTGACTGCTGTGATCACAATAGAAAAACAACAGGTTGAAGTCTGGTCTAATGTCATAGCACCAGGAAATACTTAATTCCATAGAGATTAAACACCTGTGCTGCTGTAGGGGACTATTAAAGCCTTTTCTTTACTGCTGACTGCATTCAGCAAACTTTCAAGTGTCCGTAGATCACCTCATTAAAATGCAGACCAAGACTACAGACCTTTGTGAGATGGATAAAGGGGAGGCACAGATTTAAAAAAAAAAAGTGATCGATGACATGGGTAACACAGGTATTATAGTAGCAGGTGAAGAGAACAAGAACTCATCTGAAATAAAAATATGCTACTGCTTTCAGTATTGTAAAAGACTATACAAAAGAGCAGAAATTCTTTTGGTCTTTTGGTTTTTTAAATGGAACACAGATATCTTCCTTCCTCTGGTCCTAATAAAGAATATTCACCACACAGATGCATCTAAAGATAGATTTAGGTAATTACAGCTTTAGGAAGGCTGCTATCTTGTACACATATAAAGCTAACCTATGCTAGGATTTTACATGGGATGCACAACTGTACATATAAAAATTATTAAGGCAATCTAAGTCTTCACTAAGATGTCGTTAGCGCAGTTAATGAAATCATTGCCTGTTTAGCTTCCCTCCCTGTTGGCCATTTGCGTCTGATGTTGTACAGAGAGCCCTCTGCCCTGCCCTTCTCCAGACAAGATTGCTGTGACCCACTGTACGAACTTCTGTGCAAGTGTGCTGTGCTTGTCACTTTATTCTAACTTGACAAGTCAGATGAAGAGGAGAGGGAAAGCTGTTGTTACCCTTCTACACAGGAGGCAAAGTGAAGCACAGAAATATTAAGTGGTTAATGTAAGATTTCACAAGAAAACTTTGGCTGGCAAGAACGAAATACAGATCACGAGACCCTGATACCCCGGCTCCCCTGCAGGACCATTCTCTCTGCCTGTCCCCATAAGTTCTGAGATGCTTTGATGTGCTGCTCTTGCTAAGGGAAATAACAAAACAACATTAATATAGATTGAACAAATTTACTCCGGGTTCAGTAGAGTTCAAGCATGAAATAAACTTCCACAGGAGTTCAGATCCAAATCCAGTAAAGCTTTTATGCAAGGCTATAAGGACCACCAAGAAAACAAAAAAAGGCTTTTCATACTAGAATAACTGGCCTTTTCAAGAGCTTTCTATTTTTTTTCCTACTTCCATTGCTTCCCAAAAGTGGTATAATGAGGTCTCTGATCAAAGTAATTAAGGCTTCTAATTAATAGGGGAAAATCACATTTACATATGGTATCACTCCCAATTTCAATTAATTACTCTAGACAATAATTTATTCCAAATTCTCTTCCTGACAAGCTCTAAAGGTCTTTACTAATTAGTCATTTTTTCAAACATGATATCCTGACAGAAAAAGAGAATTGGTATTATTCTAGCACCAGATAGCAACCAAAGTTTAAAGGAAAAAAATTACACATGACAAATCTTTCACATCTGTGAGTGAGTTTAGCTATCAGTAATAATTCTGTCATTTTTCAGGTAATTCTTGAACTGAGAACCTGGATCTGATCCTGGAAATCACAATATGTTGTCCTGGTAATTTAAAAGAGAAAGTGAATTATTTGTATTTATATACTTACCTATATCATCACACTTATTTACTTGCCACGAGATCCCTGAAACATTCTAAAACCATTTCCCAACAAAATAGGATCAGCTCTCTGCACCTGTGGACAAGCTGCCTTTACAGGAAGTTGTTTGTAAATAAGACACGCTCATATTTTGAGGGATCATCCTTTCTGCTTAACAAAATGAACATGCGACATGCAAAGATGAATTCGTTATTGGTTTTGGTTCTTTTTTCAGCGAGAAAACGGAAATTAACCCCCCACCAATCATAAATCTCCCTAAATGGCAATCCTTATTCATGGACAGAATTTCACTGGGAGGCAGACCAATGTAATAAATACCTTTCTCTGGCACTGCTTATTCAAGACTAACAGACTCATTCACATAACTTAGGTTCTGGGCTTGCAATTAACTGAATTTGATTGAAGTTTCATTATTTTCTAGCTGTGCAGTTTCTCAAAGAAAGACTGATTAATGGTGATCTGTGATATATTTTTACTTCTGATTCATGTTCAGTCCAGGATAAAATTCACTACAAGCTGTTACTAAGCAATGGTTGTAGAAGACTGGGTAGAAATTAAGGATCTGTCTGCTTTTAAAACCCTCACAAAGCATCCATCACATCTCTAACACCTGACTATTGTTTGATAATCTGCCCCTAAGCATGTAACTCTTCTCTGATTAACAGACTACAACTAGTTTTCGGATCTAAGATAATCACCCTAAATCACCCTAAATTGCACTATAGTCAGTGGTGAGAACAGGATATCACCTAAAATGAGATTAATCTACCACTGACCTATTTAGGTTAAGGGAAGATCGTGTGGTCAGTTTAGACATTGGCCTTTAAATCACATAAGATAAATTTTGATTTGAGACTACATCTGTTCCACTACTGTATCCATACTCTAAATAGTGCCAACCATCTGGACTGTTTAAGTATCACGACAGTCCCTGGCACAGCATCGTCCCTGGGTAAATCACACTTTCCAAAATGGTTTCTGGAAAGATTCTGGGCTATGATGGGCCAGGAGCCATCCTTAATAAAAATTCTGCATGCAGCATATATTGTTTTGGAGGGTAAAAGAATTTAGTAGCATGGCCCGCTTATGCCAGCTGGCCCAAGGAATGCGTCCCAGCACTGCTCAGCTCACTAGTATAGATGTAGCCTCAGCCTATAGGCCGGTTCTAAAGAAGGACTTAAACGACCCCCCAGGCTGAGTACCACAATGATAACCTCCCTTGGCCTGCTCATGGCACTCTTCCTCATGCAGCTCAAGATGCTATTGACCTTCTTTGCCACGAGAACACACTGCTGGCTCTTGGTCACCATCTTGTCAATCACGATCCCCAAGTCCTTTTCTGCACAGCTGCTTTCCAACTGGTTGGCCCCCAGCCTGTCCTGGTGCCTGGGGTTGTTCCTTCCTAGGTGCAGTATTTTGCACTTCCCTTTATTTAATGTCTAGTTTGTCTAATTCTCCAGCCTGTCAAAGTCCCTCTGAATGGCAGCAAAATCCTCTGATGTATCAACAACTCCTCTGAGTTTCGTATCATTTGCAAAATTGCTGAGGTACATTCTGTCCCACCCTCCAAGTCATTAATGATGTTAAATAGTACTGGCTCCAGTATTGACCCCCCAGGTGCACCACTAGTGACTAGACTCCAGCTGGACTTTATGCTGTTGATCACAACCCTTTGAACCCAGCAGTTCAGTCTACCTCACTGTCCACTTACCTAGTCTGCACTTCATCCGTTTGTCTGTGAGGATGTTACAGAAAACAGTGTCAAAAGCCTTAATACAGTTGAGATAAAACATCCACTTCTTTCCCCTCCTCCACCAAGGCAGTCATTTCTTCATAGAGGGCTACCAGTTTGGCTAAGCGTGATTTCCCTTTCATATATCCATGCTGACTACTGCCAGTCACCTCCTAGTCCCTATATCTGCTCCATCACCTTCCCAGGGATCAATTTGAGGTTGACCAGCCTGTAGTTCCCTGGACAGCATTCAAAAAACTTTGCTTCTGGATGAACGCACCCCCTGTGAAAAGGGGCCTTCCACTTGGGTCATTATCTGCTCATCCCACCCATCTATCTGCTGACCCATCAAACTTTTACAGTAACTTTTGAAACTGGTTTTGGCACAGTTGATAAAAGGGTAGTAATCCATACCAATTAAGTTATTATAAGTTGCATGGAAATCAGCTCTGTTAATGTCGTTGTTTAAAGAATTGCTACTGAGGCTGGCAGAACCTGACCCATCGGTCAGGACCTTGTTGTTCCAAAGTAGTTATGGCATATGCCAAATAATGGGAGGCAGCAAGCCAGAGAAGGTAGACAGCAGATAAGGGGGAGACAGGTATATTATGAGGAAAAATTACAGGAAGGAGTTTGTCATTAGAATTACAGAAGAGTTTGGGTTACAGCAGTGAGGAATATAGGGTACATAGGACACAGTTCCCATGCATATATAGGCCATCAGGCACCACCAGCTCTGCTTCTCATAGAACAAATCGTTCTGATAAAAGTGGATGATGCTGAAGTGTTTGTGCTGCAGTGAATGTTAGTACTTGCTCAGTACAGACCCTTTAGCAGACAAAGGCATCACACTGCGTAATTTCTCAGTCTCGGTTGGTTTGGTGCATTACTACGGAGCTGGGTGACTTTGAGCACGGCTAGATGTAAAACTAGGTATGGAAACTGGGCTTTCAACTCTAACAGTGAGTTGCTTTGAGAGTTCACATGCATCCAAGTTTAGGAATTCACATTAAAAAAAGTTCATGGAATACAACTTTGGGCATAGAAATGTCACACTAACTTAAGTTTTATTGTATATGGCTTTATCTTTTGCTTCTCTTTCTTTTTTTTTTAATCTCACCTCAATATAACCAATCACAATAGAGTGATACTTGAGTAAAAATGAACACTAAATAGATTTGGAAGTGGACTTCATAAACCTCATGCCACTGACATCTAGTTTTAAATTGTTTAAAACAAAAGTGTTAGACTAAAAGCCATTAAACTTTAGCAAATATATTGCAGTAGGTAAGAAAGAAATTTGGAAAGCTTTGCTTTCCTTTCATAAAGGTATATACAAGTTAAAGCACAACTTTAAAAAGTGTAATTTAGTTCTTCTAGTTGTTCATTAGTTAAAATTTGATTGGTGGTTATATCAGACAGTTTAATGCCTTTTAATTTTTCAACGTCTCTCACAAAGGATGAAATCTCCCTTCCTCCCTTCAAACAGCTTCTCATATCCATTTGCACTTCCTAAGACAGGGAGGTCTGAGCTGCATAATGCCACACTGCGAGCCACTTAGGGGCAATCAATTAGTACAGATAGTTCAAGGGACTGTATTATATCTGTGTATCTTCTACTATATCTACTAAGTATCTACTTTCTCCCCAGCTTGTACAGTTCTGTTTCCGTACTGGAAATTTTCAACGTGCAAAATTGCTGCTGCAATCCAAGAAAGTTCTGCTTTTGGAAAGCCTGATCAGGCCTGCACACAAGGACAATAACACATCATAATAACATGCTACATATGTAACAGTAGCATTATACTAACAGTAACTAATTCTGACCATATTTATAACAGTCTGAAACAAGGATTAAAGTGCAATTTTGGTAGTGGCTAAGTTCTAGACATGCAGTTCCACTGTACTTTGGAATATCAAGCTCACATACAATTAATAATTTTAAATTTCTGGCACTTACTTTCTTTGATGTCTAGAATTTTGAGAAAAAGAGGAGGAAAAAGACAACCCTTACTTTTCTTTTCAGCAATTTTCTCTGTCTCCCTTCTTTTATTTCATACATTCTTGCTGGCCTTTTAGATCTGGTTCACTACACCTGACAATGTTCCAAATTGATGATGCTGTCAGTTGGAAAAAGAAGAGAGGCTAGGAGGTGAATGCAAGCAAATCACATTTGTTTGCATGGCTGTAAAATGTGAATGACCTTTTTTTCCTTGTCTTACTTGTAAGGCTTGGAAATCAAAAGCAAAGACATGAGTGTGGCAATGTGAAGGAGGAAAAATATTGTAGGTACAGGTGTAACTGGTCAAAGAGCCTGTTGCTGACACTAGCTGGCAGTAAGTGTAGAAATACTGTTTAAAGCACTAAAGATTCTGAAATAATTACGCAGGTATACAAGTTGGGTAAAAAACTTCGCTGGGTAAAAAACTGGCTGGACGGCCGGGCCCAGAGAGTTGTGGTCAACGGAGTTAAATCCAGTTGGTGGCCAGTCACGAGCGGTGTTCCCCAGGGCTCAGTACTGGGGCCGGTCCTGTTCAATATCTTTATCAATGATCTGGATGAGGGGATCGAGTGCTCCCTCAGTAAGTTTGCAGACGACACCAAGTTGGGCGGGAGTGTTGATCTGCTCGAGGGTAGGAAGGCTCTGCAGAGGGACCTGGACAGGCTGGCTCGATGGGCTGAGGCCAACTGTATGAGGTTCAACAAGGCCAAGTGCCGGGTCCTGCACTTCGGCCACAAAACCCCAGGCAACGCTACAGGCTTGGGGAAGAGTGGCTGGAAAGCTGCCCAGAGGAAAAGGACCTGGGGGTGCTGATTGACAGCCGGCTGAACATGAGCCAGCAGTGTGCTCAGGTGGCCAAGAAGGCCAACGGCATCCTGGCCTGTATCAGAAATAGTGTGGCCAGCAGGAGCAGGGAGGTGATCGTGCCCCTGTACTCAGCACTGGTGAGGCCGCACCTCGAATACTGTGTTCAGTTTTGGGCCCCTCACTACAAGAAGGACATGGAGGTGCTGGAGCGTGTCCAGAGAAGGGCAAGGAAGCTGGTGAAGGGCCTGGAGCACAAGCCTTATGAGGAGCGGCTGAGGGAACTGGGGTTGTTTAGCCTGGAGAAGAGGAGGCTGAGGGGAGACCTCATCGCGCTTTACAACTACCAGAAAGGAGGTTGTAGCGAGGTGGGTGTTGGTCTCTTCTGCCAAGTAACAAGCGATAGGACAAGAGGAAATGGCCTCAAGTTGCACCAAGGGAGGTTTAGATTGAACATTAGGAGAAATTTCTTTACTGAAAGAGTGGTCAAGCCTTGGAACAGGCTGCCCAGGGAAGTGGTGGAGTCACCATCCCTGGAGGTATTTAAAAGACGTGTAGATGAGGTCCTTAGGGACATGGTTTAGTGGGCATGGTGTGTTGGGTTGACGGTTGGACACGACGATCTTAGAGGTCTTTTCCAACCTGTATGATTCTATGATTCTATGATTCTATGATTCTAAGTTAGTTCTTGGTGGTTGTAGAATACTTGTGATGCAGAACAAGAATTTGCTCCTAATCAATGCTGCAATAACTAAGGGGTGCCAGGAGACAACCTGACCCAGTAGAGGGTATGAAGATTTCTCTGTATAAGAATGCAGTCTTGGGACCAGAACTAAATAATAGCCTGTTATCAGAGGATGCAGAACAGGTTATCTTAAGCCGCAGAATTTTTAAATCAGTTATATTAGAACATCTGTCTTAGGATTTTTTTTTTCCCAGATTGTCTGCAAATGGGGATGTGTTTTGTCCAGCAACAGGAAGCACCATCTCTTATGTTTGTTTTACACTGTTTAACTAAAGTAATTGGAAAATATTATCCACCATATGCTACTTCATTTCAGTGAATTATAAAATGTACAGAAGTCCAGGCATAGCAATGATTAATAGTTAACCTTGTTTCAATGAACACAGATCCTGGCATGCTGAAATGGAATGATATCAATGCTGCCTGGCTAGGATTTCTTACATCATTAAGACTAGTGCAGGAGTAGGATGTTATTAACACTTCTGAGGAGTAAGTAGTTTTCTTTTTTGGGAGTAGAGGCAATCCTGAAATAACATCCCCTTATTTACTAGCATATGTAAAACTAGCTGTTTATCTTATGTTATACCCTTGGCCTTTGTTTCACGTTGAAGTTTAATGATTATCTATCATGCCCTCTTCAGTGCGATTCTGTAACCTGTTCCTTTGTTTTAACATGAATATTCTGAGGCATTTGACTGTGACTAGCTTACAACTGATAAAGCCTGTCTTTATGTCTGTGGCTTTTCACATCATGACTCAGTGGCCCAACAGGTTTTTTCTTATCTTTATTAGGCATTGCCCTACACTCCCTTTCAATTCATTCGCAAAAAGAGGCTTTGGCCAGCAACTAATTCCTATACTGCCTTTGAGAAGCACACAATATGGATGTAGAGGAGTTTCATTCATATTTTGAGCTCTAGGAATTAGCCAGTTATTTATCAGTTTAAGATTTATATATCTACTTTCATATGGTGCTAATCTAATTTGAATGTTGTGTGAGTGTCTAGCAGAAGTGCAGGTGTGTCTCACCATCTCCACTCTTCCCATTTGCCGGGCGGGCACATTGCTCATGTGAGACTTGTTTCATTAATGAAGTCAACAAAACCAAATACTTATTTAGGAAGGATATGAAACAGCGCTTACATCTAAACATAATTGGAAAGTATATATTAAAACTTCAAAAGAAGAATTCTATTTATATATAGAAAAATAATAGTAGTCCATCATTTGCCCAACCGCAACTGGAACTTGGAGCATCTGGCACCTATTTGTAATATGACCTAGACAATTAGAAGTGAAGGCATCCAGCGTAATGCAATTGTATTGTCAAATATCTATTTTGGCACTATATGTATAATTTAAAAAAACTCACATATTGTCCTTTTCAAAAATACTGATCTACAATGTTGTCTGTAGAAACACACATCTGCTGCATAGGTATTTCTGACAACATTTTTATTTTTCTTCCTCAGATTCTTCAGAAGAAAAGAACAAAGCAGCTCTTTCTGCTGTTTTGAGCCCTTTCCTAATATCCATTTAAAGTCAGATATGTATGTTATTTACCCTTTCCTTAAGAAGCTTTTACAACCTTGTCTCCCTTAATAAAGCAAAACAAAAGGCATTACCAGAGCGAATTAGAAAGACTGAGCAGTGGGGATGACATCTGGTCACTGGCTAATTTTGATGCAGCTGTACCAGGAATTTTTGGTCACAGCTGACATATTTGTTGCGTTATGTTGCAGTGAAAAGGTAGCAGAAGGAAAGTGGGAGATGAAAGGTGGGAAACAGCCAGCCACACATAGAGAAAACCAATCCCATTCCTCAAGATCCAAACAAGTAAAACCTTTCTATCCAGACTTAAAATACATGAGAATTGAAACAGGGACCTTAATCATTCCTCTTTTATAGAACTACAAACCAATATGCTCCTCTGTAATTGCCTTAAAAAAATCCCTGCTATCTTTAAGTTTGAGAGAATAAATTGCTTCAGAGCTCTCTGCCCTCTTCCTTTTTTATAGTTTGTTCTTTTATTTTTTCATCTATGACTGCAAACTTCAAGTGATGTGAAATACCTGACTCTGAAAGTGACAGGGGAATAATTTCTTTGGTGATTGGCTTAAGAGAGAAAAAAAGTAAGAGCACTGAGAGTCAAGGCCAGCTCCCTGTTTCAGGGGACTATTTTTCCCTGCAGTACAAGCAGTATTTCTACGAGCTTTATTTCTGTTCCAAGAGAGTACAAGGGGTCAGCAGAAACCAATAGCTAATGTTGAATTGCATTTCAAAACCTTAAGCTTCCTGTGCTAAAGATTCATCATTTCTGTGGAAACTTTGATTCCCGCTAGCAACATTATCCATCACTCTGGCTAACTCTGCAGCAAACTGTCAAAGGTACTGAACAAATGCAGCATTAAGGGTGCTGTATATTCACACCTTTTGCTATGGGGAAAGTCAATGCTGACAACTCTTCTTTCAGAGGCCAGAAATTCCTCTGAAAACACTTTCAGTGCAGGTGACCAAAGACCATGCAATTGCTTATATCTTTTGGTAGATTTGAGAGTGATGCATATTCCTACTAGCAGGGCAGGAGAGGAAGCAATGCTGTATTTTCTAGGGTAACTGGTAACAGCGTACTGATTGCTTCTGATCACATGAGGAGATGCAAGACCCGATCAGTGACACTGTTTAGCAACAAACAAAAAGATATGACTATGTACTGCCAGAAAAGTAAAGGCTTTAACTCTACACACACACGCGCTCCCCTCCCATTTTGCAGCTATGGAGCTCAGGCAAAAAGCGATGATTGAGTACAGGAGGTAGGAGTCCTCAGACTGATCCTGACTCACATTTCTGCAGTATGAGCACTGGGGTGAATAACAGCAAAGCTGACTTGGATGTCAGAGTTCAGCTTCACGGGCAGAGTGATGGAGCCATGGCAGCCCCTCCAGGTTCAGGTTTCTTGTGCCAGCTTCTCTAATCTTTCTGCACAAAAGCACTAGGACTGGAAGTATGAGCTAAAGTGAGAAAACATGCCATCACCATTCCTTGCACGCGCAAGCATATGTTCAGGGACTTGCCATTTTATATCACACCTTGGTATCTGAGTAGCTCAAACTAATCCATAATTCTGAGGCAGGAGTAGAGTCCCCCGTGACTGGTTCAGATGATTGTGTATTTCAGCTGATCGTTTGTTCTCTTGTGATTTCTAAGTAACATTTATCTTGATATCCCTTTGGCAATCCTGCTCTTTCTATCCAGTGTGGTTTTATGCAGGTTTGCATGAGCATATGGTCTTCTACATCTGATCTCTAATGATTAACCGTGCCTTCATTTGCATTTTACTTGTATCAGGACGATGTGTGAGTTTCTACTTTGTCCAAATAAGATTGTGAAATTGTGCAGTACCAGAGAGACAATGTAGTTATATTAATGATGTGTGTGTGCTGGGAGTGGGGAGGGTATTAAGCTAATTCTCCCTATGGAAAAGAGATCATAATTGTGAGGCTTCTTGTTAATCTCCAATTTTTTTCTTGTCTCCCTTTGCTAGACTAGAGGTGGCAAAAGGCAAATTCACAAACATCAAACATTTATTATTGTCTTGCAGTTTCTGGTTGAAATTGGAAAATTTACAAGTGATAAATCACCTTATTTTGGTATTCCACTGGAGAGTTAGACTATTAAACAGGCCTTTTACTGTACTGAGAGAACTTCTGACTATTCTGGGAACAGGAAAAGTTGGAGGAAACAATACAAGGAAATAAATATATATCATATATGTGCATGTGTACATATAAATATATGGTATATGGTGTATGTATTTCATATATATTTAAAAAAAAACATAAAAAGCTTTTTGGTTCTGATTCATATCCTGGTCCTTTCTGTTTCAGTCAGTCAGGGAGATGTCAGTAATACTGCATATTAATGCTATAGATTTTATTAGAAACCAGCCTGGTTTAAGCAGATACTGTTGTTTTCCAAGAGTACAAGCATCTATTATTTCATGAATAAATGCTACTTCTTAGGTCCTTATCGCCATCTCTTCTTAATTATTGAAACTCGGGTCAGTCCTGCTAATTGCCCTTGTGTGTGCTTTTCATAAAAGGCAAATCCAATGTTGCCAAGTGTCCTTGGGATTTTGCCAGCTCTCTTTTCTGTTCCCATTCAGTCACACTCAGCTATGAAGGATGTAGATGATCTTAGCAGATACAGATCTCTCCTCAGTGGCATCAATTATTGAGCTGCTATGCTCTCTGGAGTTGCATTTGCTTTTTTGCTGACTGACAAGAAGAGTTTTGGCTTGCTTTAGCCTCTTGATTCCTTGATCATAAATCTGAGTACTCAAGGCATCCTGGGCCTATACCTTGTTATTAGAGATACACAGTAGTGATACCTGTAAGAACATATATTCACCTAATAAGGCTGAGCACACACAGAATTGCACAAACAGATGCAAGGAGAAATCTGAAGAAGTTTCCAGTAATTGGTTACAGCTGCCTTCTTATTGTTTCTCTCCTCCCACTCTACAGCAGGTAGTATAAGTTTATTCATATTCCAGGCAAATAATAAAGATTGTGAAAATAGCTGAACTGGAAGGGATTTTTTTTTTTTTTTTTTTAATTAAAGGGTGTTGCAAAGCTCCTTGTAATGTTGCTACGTGTGTATATAATTTACAGCACATTTGTTTCAAGAAGTAAGAAGATTATATTGCTCTATAAGTACATCCTAAGACACTGAGTGCTATTTGTCACAAATATGTGCTGTCAAGAAAGGTATCTCAACACAGAGGAACAGGAGCAGTTGTGTTAAATCTTTTGTGTACGTGTACATCCTGTCATTTGTTATGGAGAAATAATAACGGTACGAAAGTGCAACTCTAGCAGACAGCGGTGAACAGTCAGGGCTGAAGACACTGTGAATGAATGAACTCCTGCTTCTTTTCTGGAGTTACTTCTGTGTATGCCGTTATATTAGTTTGGTTGAACAAGTCTGACATAAAGATTGATGTAACCTACTGGCTGTGGAGCCCCTCGGAAAAGCTGTTCTCAGTCTCTTTCAGGAGGAAGCTTGTATTCCAGTGAATTGCTCCATATATTCGGTGAGGTGCGACATATGCTTTACTGAGGTCTGATGTATGTTTCCCCAGGTTCATTCCTTCAATGCCTTATTTCAGAAAGACTTCATTTTATTTGATGTTGAAAGTCCTAGAGAAGATTAAAGAAATGTAAAGGCTGGTTCTTCAAGCATATACTCATTTTAAGAATGAGAATAATTTCCTCTGCCTTCAATGGCGCTATTCACATATCTAATGTTAAATGTACTCTTGCTCCTCTGGACATTTTTGTGAGCATTCCTCAATTTTCTTTGAAGTTAGTGTGAACTTTTATATTACATTTGATAAAGTTTTGGTTAAAGCCTTACATATACATACAAGGAAATTAATGTCTACTAATTGCAAAGCTTTCAAAGTACCATACAGGCTCATAGTGCTTTTACAGCTGATCTACCTTGAGTTAATTATCAGTCTCAGTAAATTTGTATTAAAGCTTGGTACAAATAATGAGTCAAACAATAGGATTTTTACCTGAGAAAAGGGTGTGGAATTAAGTCCAAATTTAGATTCCCCATCTCTGGGAGAAAGAATTCAAATGTATGTCTTAAACTGCCTGAAAAGCAGGAGGAATTTAAACTGTGCCTCATTTGTCAAATCTGAGAAAAGATTAAATCTTATTAAGTTTTGATTGATGTTACAGTAGTCAGTTCACCTTAGATTAGTTTTGCTGCGTTAGAAAACTCACACTTTGCAACTTGATTTTATCATCAGTGCAACATCACAGGGCAGTCGTCTTTTATACTGACTTTATTAAAAAATGGAATGTGATGAAATATGTACTGAACATTATGATTACGAATCTTTTTTTTTAAAAAGCCATTTTTATTGTTTTATTAAATAAATCAATCATAATTCAGATATCTGCATGCAATAAAACAATTTTTCAAATTATGGCAGATAACTATACAAATTAGCTCAATATTAGAGGTTTTTAGACCAAATGTTGGTTAAAGAGAAATTGGAAAACATTGCTTTTAGATTCTAATATATATTTTGTAACCTAAACTCAACTTCTGTTACAAATAAAAAATGTTCTTGATTTACTGAGGGTTTATTTTACTTGTAAAGAATTCAGATGAGGACTTTTCTGTACATCTCCTAGGAAAACAAATTTTCTATTTTAGGTAAAATTAACATTTCTTTTCAAGTTTCAAGATAGTAAAAAAGCTATTTTTTTCATAAAGGAAAATTCTATAAGTAAAGTAACAATAAAGTAACAGAATTATTTTTCTTTTGAAACGTATATAGTAACTACTTTTCTTTCTAGTTTGACTATTTAATTTATAGCATCTTGGAAAAATCTTACTTTTCCAGAGGAATTATTTGTCTAAGCTGTATGGCACACTTGAAATCTCTTAAAATGTCATCTTGCAGTATTGTGTTTTTGCATTTGGTCTGTGTACCACCTGAGGAAGCTGGAATTAGATATACTATCACTGTGTAAAATAAGGCTACTATAACATATTTATTACAATTCTTTTATCAAAAAATATATTAATAAGTATTTGTTTTCTTTAGATTTACAACAATAAGGTTACTAACATTTTCTTTATCACATATTTTACTCCTGGAGTCTACAAAATGTTTTTAAACAAAGTAATTTTTATTAACAATATAGTTGTGAAATTGTAATATTTACAAATATTATTATCATATTTCTGTTTGACATCAAGAATTGTGAAGTAATGAGAATTTGTAATTACTTTGGTTTATTTGAATCCATTTATTTAGACCTAGCTAGCTACTTGTGGAATTCCTTATCAGTCAGGTACATGAACACAGAAATAGACAGAAACTATTGAGATAAATAATTGATAAGATAATAAAACAGAAGAAATCTGAAAGGAGACTTGACAAAGATATATATTGCAACAGTTTAGAGTTGCTTATACCTTGAAAAAAAGTCTTATATAAAGGACAAGATTTCCACCTGTTTGAAGAGATGTAACAGAGAAACCTGCTAATTTATGAAAAAGTGCTACAAGCACAATTTTTTCTTATAGTATGGTATTAAATACATGACAAGGAGACAATAATTGTTGAAATAAGCAAGCCAGCCCTACGTAAAGGGAGCCAGAAAAGGATTTTTTAGAAAAAGGCAAACGGTCTTAGAAAGGAAAATACTGTACAGTGATCTGTGCTTACCGAGTAAGACCCAGGTATTCCGGCTTCACAACACATTTGGAAACAGAACTACCACAAGTTAGAAGCTCTTTTAATAATGTTAACTTACTTTAGCAACACATTTTGCTCACTGAATCTACAATTGTTTTCAATCACGAAGGAACCATTTTATGAATATTATTGTTGTGAAATTTTAATAATTAGGTAGTAGCACTGAAATGTAGGCACTTGCTATTATAGGCATTTAATGTTTTGTCTCAACAATTCTAGATATATGTGTGCTGTTTCTTCTTAAAATTACCAGTAAAGAATGAAAAATAATGTTTAATGTTGATAGGAAATCTGACAGGTTTTTATGAATTCTCATACAGATTTTTTTACACAAAGTAAGTTTTTAGCCTGAATAACAGCAATATTTCTCCATAGCTTTTTTAATTACATGCAATAAAAATGGAGACAAATTACTACAAGCATAAGAGGCACCAATATGAAACTGTCCGTGTGTGAATCATTTCCCATAAAATGTTGCATCACCTGGTCATTATTTTTTGTCTTTTTTTTCTGCCAGTTTGAATCTTCTGGCAGCATGAATTCAGCTTTCAGTAATGTGGTCTTTCTACTAAGATTTAGGTAACTACGTTCAACAGTGTTCATGCCACCAACAGATTGTTTACCATTGACCAATCATTGGTTTTTATTCTAAAAGGCATGATTACAGCCTAAATATTGTCAAACAGATCTCAAATCTCCTTGGGGTTACTTAGATACTTGATCTGGTACATGCACTTGGCAGTACACATAGCTCCCAGCAGAGTAACAAAGATGCAACATTTCACAAATTCCTTCTCCCCCTTAGATACTTTTTTTATACTCACAAATTAATTTTCCTTTAATGAACAAAAGATTGTGGTGGGGGGGAGAAATTAAGATATGCCTAATTAGAGACATTTATTAAATATATTCCTTGAGTCTTTCATTTGATGCCTTTTGAACTACGTTTAGAAAATCAAAGGAAATGTCTAAACTTAATGCTGTAATAATCTCTTTGGAAATACCTTGCATCATATAAAATGTAACTCTAACAATTCTGAAAAAAAGCAAGATGAAAGTTATAAATGGAAAATCTATAGTATTGGTCCAGCAAAATGTTGTCTTTTATCTTTTTGAACGATTTCCCTTTTTACACTTCAATAAGAAAATTAGAACATCAGGGACATAAAGATTGATTCTACAGCCTGCTTCAGATAGTAATGTATTTCAGGACACATTTAGTGTTAGTCACATATCCTTAATTTCCAGTGAAATTCAAGCTAATGCTTAAAATTCCACATAGGCCTAAATGCTTTGCTAAATCCAGGGACAGACGCATGCAAACCATAAAATTTGTGTAGTTCTTAGTGGAAATTCTTATGCCTACTTGTATCTTTACCTCTTGCATATTGTACCATATGTAAGTATTATATTTTAACAGTTTATTGATTTTTTATGGTGATTGCTCATTTCTTGTTTATTTCAAACATTTGTTTCTTCAATGTGTCCTGTAGCAGAAATGAGAAAGGCACATACTAAATTAAACCCCCTCCTTTCTACAGGGACTTTCAACTTTACATTACTTAGCTGCTTCTGAAAAGCCCACTGATTGTGTCATATTAAAACCTGATCATTGGTGTAAAGCATATATTACACAATATCTTTTAAAAACCAATACACTTGTCACGTATCTTTAAAAGTATCTGGATCTGATTACAGAAGTTCGAAATCAGTACGCCCCTTTTAAAACATCTTGGAAATTTCATCACAACTAATTTCCCGTTGGTATTTTAAGATCTTTATTTTTGAGCTTTTCTGTGTGTTTGAAATATGGGCAGACATGAGCATTTTGAATAAAGCAACTTTTTATCCAAAAAATTCCAACCTTAAATAAACCTCTGAAGCCTTGGTTGAAAGATGCACATTTCTGCTTTCGCAGATGAAGGTTTAAGCCTCACTGTCTCACAAGAATCCATGTACCTGAATTGCGTTCCAGTTATTTTTGAGACTCTTATGCATACACCTATTTAGTCTTACAACAAATTTACTTCAATACACTGGATAGTTAAACAAAAAAGAAATACATATAGTTTCTTTACAAGTTCATAATTTTGGTGTCACGTTAGTCACATGATGTCACTTTTGTCTGTCATATGCTAGTCTTTCTTTACACTTGTGTATAAATACATATGTAAGAGGTTGTGTATTTGAAGAAAGAGGTAACTGTCAGGAAAAACAGCTAATTGTTCCCAGAGAACATCAGTGCAACATAGAGGCAATGATCTATCCTCTTACATGCCACATTTTGACCTTCAGAGCAAGCAGAGGATCCATAAAGCTCCTTTGTCACTGTCCTGTTCTTCAGTCAGTGTTTATTGTTGAAAGGAGCACAGACTGAAAATGCTTTTGTACTTCTTACGACACCAGTGACACCTTCCCTGAATGTTACACCTCAGATAGGCATCTAATCACAGTATAAGGACTTGGGAAAAGTATAATGTTTTCAATTTGAGGCACAACTTACTTTTTGCATGACCTTCAATAAGCTATTTAGGATGGTAAGACATATACTCATCAGAAAAATTGGATGGTTTATGCACCAGTGAGGTATTTGAAGTATTATGGTAATGGAAACAGAATAAATATGTAAAGCTTAGACAGAAATTTAAATTTTTGCTTTATTTCAATAGTCTAAATAGTTACAATCTCAGAATAACAACATGCTGAAATAAATTTGATCTGATGATAAGCATCTACTGTGATGTAGGTATTTATATGCATGGTTTGAATATTTTGGCTCCACAAGGTAGCTCAAAAAAGCCACGTCAGGTGACCTGTGATAAATTTACACCTGACCATGTAACTCCATATGCATTTTATTAGGCTTACAAGCTGTTGGTGAAATGTCTTGACTAGTGAACCACATCGTTTCATAATTGCCTTGATGTTTTTCAGGCAATTCTTCTGCTTTTTGGGGTCAGCTCCAGGGCCATCTCTTAACAGCTGGTTTACCTTCTGATATTCTGTCTTAATGAAATGTTTTGTGGTTTCTGTATGAACTGTATGAGCTCTTATTACACAAACATTGTCCTATTATCATAGTGTGGAAAACTTGGAACAAAGCAATTGGTAGCTTCAAATTTTATGTCCAAGTGTTAAAAAAAAAAAAGCTAATTTCTAGATAGTAAGTTAAAAGAGACTGCTGCTTGTAAAAAACATTTCATATGCTTTGTTTTTTATAATGTACCAGAGAAATGGCCTAGTCAGCATATTTGATTTCTTATAAACATAATGCATATGAATGAGCTTTGAATAATAAGTAAATCACATAAAATACAATAAATAACTCCTCTACACATGGAAGGTTTTATAAAATGCCTATTTATATCATAAAAATAGGGTAACCGCTGTTCTAGGGACTTAATGTCCTCACAATGTGCTCATAAAGATGTAAAAGAGGCAGTCTGGGGGAAAGGCAGCAAGGAAGAATGAGCCTACTGAGACTGGAGAAGATGGATGTGACAACTGAAAGATGTATAGTTACGTGAAGTGAGTGACATACGGTGGTCGTTTTTGATAGTAGACAATCATAATTAGATCATATGCTCCAGGAGAGAAACTCATAATATGATATTAGCAAGAAGAGAAGAAATTTACACTCAGCAACTCATTAGACAAATATTAAACAGAGGGAAAAAGTGAGAACACTGGTTTCTGAAAAACATAATTCGGGCATGTGAAAAATAATGGAGACAAAAAATGGAATCTCTCAAGCTCAGTGTAGAAAACACAGATATAATAGCGAGGGGAAATGGAGTCACAAAATTAATAAATTGGAAGATGCAGCCTAAAAAGTTAATATTTATGTAACAGAAATATCAAAACCTTTATGGGTCACAAAGCAAATGATCATTACCATCAAAAAGAAATAGGAGAATATGCTTACACTGACAATTAATGCATAAAATTGGTATTTTTTCGAGTTTCTGAATAGTTCAGGACTATCTTTACAGATGTTGCATTGCTCCCCAAATCTTTTTATCTGCAAAGAATTATGCACTACAAAGAAAACTGCAAATGCTACTAAGCAGCTGAAATCACCTGCTTCTAAACTTCTAAAGGTGACCAAAATATGACTGTGTACACCATTTCTGAAATAATGCTTGAAAAGAAGAGAAAGTAGTAACTACAGTGGTTTTAATTGTCTAACTGCTGAAGAAAAAATACTTGTCAAACTGCAATTACCATCACAGCACAGCTTTATTGACAGTACCAAAAAATTCTTAGCCAGATTATTGTCTACAGTGGAAGAAACTGAAGACTAGAAACAAAAATTAAAAGTATGACATTTCAGAGGAAAAAGATTGTGTATTTTGAATCCTATAGAAAGCTTGAGAATAAATTGCTAGTCATCATTAACTGTACTCGTTTTGATGCTTGATGCTCTTCACCAGAGCACTTTATGGAAGCATAATGGAGAACTACAGAAGAAAGTAAAGAATTTTTAGTAATATAAAAGACAGCAGAATGCTCATACCTTATTTTGTTATTACATGAATGATATGCAAAAGTTTTCCAAAGAAATCGTACAGTTTAGTAATAGAAGACAAGTAGTATGTTAAGTGCTACTCTTGCTGTTGAGACTGGCTTTAGATTGACTCACAGAAGTGGAGAATTCAGAAGTACTGGAAGAATTGGAGAACTGGAATTTGGAGTGACAATGGAAAGCTCAAAGATTTGTGGACAGCGTAGCTCTTCCCTCAGTTGCTATATGCAATATATAGACAAAACTCTAAAAAGAAAGAAGACTAGTTATCTCCAATGAACAAAGCATGAAAGGTTTCAAATAAAACAGATTGTTTACAAAAATTGAAAAAAAAAACAGGTATCATACCTATTAGAAAAGCTAAACCAAAACAGATGTTGAAGAATTTGTTTGTAACCATGGCATTTAAGAAAGAAAAGTTTGCAGGAAGAGGTATTAGATTGTATGAATGACTATAACTGACATAACTCAAAAAAGTTAAGCTACCAGTGCAAAAACCTTTGTTCAAGTCAATTTAATTATACGGATTATCTCTACCATTGTGCCATGGTAGAACTACAGAAATGGAATAATACCATGAATGGGGAAAACAACAGAAAATATAAACTGGTTTTGTTTAAATCTTAAGTTTTTAAAATATGATAATAAATACCGAAGTAAAACTATGTAACTTCTTCCAACACTATGAATTGCACAAAAGAATAGCAAAACTAAGTGCTTATGTTATGTAGCGTTGGCCAAAAATTTTGAGCAATAAAATTCGCTGGTGAGTGAACTGAGTGCTGAAAAGGGAGCTGGTGTCATTTATTCCAGTCACAAATAAGCCACCAGAATAAAGCATGAACTAATGATGATAAAGACCAACTAAATTATGACATATTTAGCAAAGATGTAACAGTATGGCTGATAAGCTCATAAAAGCAGAAGAATGTTGGATGTGATGATATTTTTGGAAAATCATCCTATGCCCCAGGATTCAGGAACAAAAAACAAACCCATGAAGGTGAGGCCCACCTCCGTATAGACAGCCTTCACAATGTCATGGCATAGTTCAAGCCCCACACTTCAGAACCTAAGGCCATGTTCCACTCAAGGTTCAGTTTCATCTTGACATAGTTTGCTGCTAAATGTGGACTACGAACTGCTGAAGCATGAAAATTTAATTCATTTATTGTAAATGGTTGTTGCCTGCAAGCCATATACAAAGGAACTGTAAAGCACAAACATGATAAAAAGGGAAAGATCAGTTTGTCTTCCAAATGGTAATTTTACAAGCCAAATAAACAGACCAAGAAAAGTAGGGAGGTATGAAAAATAGGCAGTATACCTAACAGTTCATTAGAATACTGGTTCATCATTACATACCATGACATACCATGAAGTACCGCTAAAGGTCCATAATGTAGATGCTCACATGCCCAAAAACCGTGCTGCTGAAGAACATCGAAACAATGAACAGGTAACCAAGGCTTTCAAAACGGAAGTGGCTCAGGTGGACCTAGACTGGGAGTGTAAGAATGAGCTATTTGTAGCTCGATAGGCCCATGAAACATCAGGACATCCAGGGAGAGATGCAACATACAGATGGGCTCATGATCAAGGGGTAGAACTAACCATGGAGGCCAACACACAGGTCACCCACGAATGTGAAACATGTACCACAATCAAGAGAGCCACACGAGTAAAGTGTCCCTGGAATAGAGGGTGGTGGCTAGGTTTTTGATATGGCGAGGCCTGGCAAATTGACTGTATTGGACCGCTGTCATAAACGCACCAAGGCAAATGCTACATACTCATCATGGTGGAAGCAACTACGGGGTGGCTAGAAACATAACCTGTAAACCATGTCATTGCGCAAAACACCGTCTTAGGCCTTGAAAGGCAAATTTGTGGTGACATGGTGCTCCAGAAAGAATTGAGTCAGACAATGGGACTCATTTCCAAAATAACCTCATAATCTCCTGGGCCAAGAAACATGGCATTGACTGGATGTATCACATCCCCTATCACCCACAAGCCTCTGGAAAAATTGAGAGATATAATGGACTGTTAAAGACTATGTTGAAAGCATTGGGCAATGGGGCGTGGAAGCACTGGGATATAAACTTAGCAGAAGCCACTTGGCTGGTTAACACCAGAGGATCTGCTAACCATCCTGGTCCTGCCCAAACAAAACCCCTACATACTGTGGGAGGAAATAGGGTCCCAGTAGTCCTGTCATGGTTTAACCCCAGTAGGCAGGTAAGCCCCACACAGCTGCTCCCTCAATTCCCCCTGGTGGGATGGGGGAGAGAATCAGAAGGGTAAAAGTGAGAAAACTCGTGGGCTGAGATAAAGACAGTTTAATAGGCAAAGCAAAAGCTGCGCACGCAAGCAAAGCAAAACAAGGAATTCATTCACTACTTCCCATCGGCAGGCAGGTGTTCAGCCATCTCCAGGAAAGCAGGGCTCCATCACGCGTAACGGCTACTTGGGAAGAAAAACGCCATCACTTTGAACGTCTCCCCTTCCTTCTTTTTCCCCCAGCTTTTATTGCTGAGCATGACGTCATATGGTATGGCATATCCCTTTGGTCAGTTGGGGTCAGCTGTCCCAGCTGTGTCCCCTCCCAACTCCTTGTGCACCCTCAGCCTACTCGCTGGTGGAGTGGTGTGAGAAGCAGAAAAGGCCTTGACTCTGTGTAAGCACAGCTCAGCAATAACAAAAACATCCCTGTGTTATTAACACTGTTTTCAGCACAAATTCAAAACATAGCCCCTTACTAGCTACTATGAAGAAAATTAACTCTATCCCAGGCAAAACCAGCACAAGTGGACACAGGGAAGTGGCTGGGGAAGGCAGTGTGGGTTGCTCCTCCCTTGAGAAAAGTCAAACCCATTCATGGGATTGTCTTCGCTCAAGGACCTGGGTGTACTTGGTGGGTAATGCAGAAGATGGGGAGATCCGGCATGTGACTCAAGGAGATTTAACCTTGGGGTAAAAATAATCTATGATGCGAGTTGTATGCTGCAGGAAGTAATGTAGCAGGAACGACCTGAACCGACACAGAGTGAGATTCGCAAGGAACCAGGCAAGTGCAATGGTGACCCAAACCAAGCTGGTGTTGGCACCCAATACTTGAACATGCTGCTTCTCCTGTGCTGAGCACCCATCTTGACAGATGGGGCCTAAGACATAGCCTGCTTTTATAAATATTTGGGGGAGTGGTGGAAGCCCATCTAATGGGAGAATAATATCTATCTGTTAAGGGACAGAAGATAGTAGTTAATGAGAATGTATAAATCTGTATGTTGGATATAAAGATAGTTTAAGTATGTAGTATAAGTTGTGAATGTTGGTAAGAAGAGACTTCAGTAATGAGAAATAGATACGGTGGGATGTATCCTGTTGCATGTCCCACACATTGGGCTCCACAAAGGACTGTTTCCCTGACTGGGAATTGAACCCAGGCCATGGAGATGAGAGTGCCGAATCCTAACTACTAGACCATCAGGGAATATGAAGATTTGATTAGAATAGGTTAGATTAGAGTAGATTAGATTAGATTAGAATACTGGTTTATCAATCTCTCAGGGAGAGGTTGATCTCACCTAAATTTAGCTATCCAAAATTTGTATAATTCAGGGATTTGAGTTCCCTCAATAGTCCCTGGAGAGAGAAAGGGAATTCTTCCCACCCTTCTAAAATACATATCCTCAGATGCACATTATGTACATATCTTCAGATGGTGTGAGTCTCCCACCTGAGTTCTCTGTTTCTCTACCAACTACTGTCTAGGTGACGAGGTTAGACTAGTTATCTAATGTTTAAATGCCCAGAGGTACATTAAATTAATCAACCTTGGGGTTGATTTAATTTGTGTAAAAACAGGCATCTAATGCTATGTGCATCACTTGTGTCAGACTAGAAGGGGCTTGGAGGGGCCTGGGAAAATCCTTTCAGGACTCTAGATTAAATTGTACTGAATGCCTATGTTCAGGCAACTGAACACCATAATGCTGGCAGAGTACTCATGATGCAAAATGGGTCGTAATGTATCTTTTTATTTCATAGTGTTAACTATTTTTTTTTTATTTTAATTATGGCTTGTCTACATTTGTTTTTCCTTAGCAAAGCCAAATCCAGCTGCAGTTAATGTATACTGGGCAATGTATACCCAATGTATACTGGGCATTCTGACATATTTCAGTGGAAGCTGGATCAAGCTAGTTCTTGGGTTTTTTTGAGATATCAGTTCAGCTCTTCATACTGGATCTGTATGGACCTAAATGAGCTGTCTTCTTTGGACTGTTTTACCTGTCATAACTCAAGTGCTAAGATTCTAAGAGGAATCTTTTCAATCTCTCTGCGCCTTTACAAATATATTTGTATCTGCAATATATACTCATGACAAGTCAGGAGCCATGTGGAACTCTTGATTCTCTTTCTATGTACATTTGTGACAATGAACAAAGACATTATTCTCTTCCCTTCTGGATTTTAAGAAGTATTATGGCAGTGATGATTGTAAAAAATAGATAACCACTGTTTTCCCTCCCTCCTATCAGTCAACATGCTCTCTTCCAGAATGAGTTTTACCAGTCATTGAATATATTTTCTCAAATGGAGCAATCTGACTGTTTCTTGCATGCTGATTAAAGAAAATTAGAAACACTTTGCATGTAACACTAACCCCCTACACATTTGTTTGAGATGTTTTTTGGTAATTTAGTCTTAGTTTGATAAATGTGTAACCATTAGTATATTACAAAGGTCACCAATATATCATTCATGCACTGAGTGATTTAAGCTCTTTCTCTCTTTTCTACATTATGCCATAGATAAAAAACATTTTTTTGGTTTGACAAACTGCTTCTGAATACAGGAATAGCTCATTCATAAGTTTTTCAGTATAATTCTACCAAGCATCGGGCTGCAAGAGGGAAAAAAAAGCTAAAAGGATTATAGACTAAAACTCAAGCTATGTCAATCATTGATCTGTGAAGAATTAAAAACTAGTTTAATTTTGGAAAGAAGCTAATACGCTTAGGAAAACCTCACTTATTCAAGTTCCTGTGGATCCTTTATATAAAGCCACAGGCATACTTCCAAGATATGCAAACAAGTATATGTAGTTCATTAGAAGTTTCCTTAGGATTTTTTTTCCTAACAGGAGAATTTAAATTAGAAAAGTTATTTATCTTTAATTCTTCAGTTTTAGATATGTAAATACTATTCAGAATAATTTTCATAAAAGGATAGCTAGGCATATTGGAATGAATCAATTTTATAAGTATAACAAAAGAAAGAATAGTTTATAGCTGGAAACATACTGTGAAGAGCTCAATAGGGAATAATGTTTTACTGATCTGGGGAGGAAAAATGGTGTTAAATGGCTTCTCCAGTGTTTAATTTCTGTGACATAAGAATACTAAACTAAACTAAACTATGTAATTAATCTATCCACAAAAGAAAACTTGGAGCAGATACAAGAAAAGAGATTTATGCTGTGCAAATAGTCACTACTGCAAAACCTCACTAATTTACAGAATCTGTGAGGGGAGAGGCATCTAAGAACAGAGCCCGCAAATCCAGCACTCGGAGTAGGGAACCATCTCAACAGGGTTCAAGAGATATTTAGCAGGATAAGTGCTAGGTTTTAAGTATCTTATTTAGTGCTGCAAGAGGAAGCAGTTATTAGTGATTTCTCAAGGAATGTGTGATAGGGGTTTGAATCCTGAAAGAGTCAAGACAGGAATGAAGCAGGATGTCTGACTTTCTTGATGAGTGTTTTAATCATTGAGTATATTGGACAAAATAGGTGACCTTCCTTCCAGTCATGTGTGGAGCCTGTTAGCCATGGATGCTCTGAGAACCCTTCTGCACTGATTCTGTCAGCAGACTTGGGCAGAAAAAATACTGTTTGTAGTTTTGAGGAGGTAGGCATGAAGCTGATGTACACTATCAAAAGCAAAGTGTTTATGTGACTTCCATCTGATATTTTGGAAACTGGAAACGCTCTGCTGCTTCTAGAACTGAATGGTAGCTGAAAAGGATTTTGTTCATCTAAGTTATAGATACAGGAGTCTAAAACAGCAGCTGAAAAACTCAAGATCACTTTGTGAATCTAGTTTCACAAACAGTAGATTTGATGGTGATCCCTAACTATATTGAATTCCATTATTTGCATACAATCCAAGATACCAAAAATAAATGTACGCAGTATGACCAGACCACTTTATAGAAAGTCCTGTAGGAAGAACTCGCTGCAATACTCACTGTAATCAGTGAAGGATTCAATTCAGAAATCGGAGAACTAAATGTAGCTCTCCACACATCACTGTCTACAGACATGGAAACTATTGCAACCAAAAGAGATCTGAGGCTTTGTTCAGTTGCCCACTGTCCCGGTTTTCAGCTGGGATAGTGTTAAATTTCTTCCTAGTGCTGTGTTTTGGATTTAGTATGAGGAGAATGTTGATAACACACTGATGTTTTCGGTTGTTGCTAAGTGCCCTCCTAGTCCAAGGACAGCTCCCGTGCCTACTGACTGAGCTAGGTACACGAGATGGGAGGGAACATAATCAGGACAGCCAGCCCAGCTGGCCAATGGGGTATTCCATACCATGTGACGTCATGCTCAGTATATGAAGGGTAGGCGTGTCCAGGAAGTGCCGATCGCTACTTGGTTATCGGTCAGCGCGGGTGGTGAGCAATTGCATTGTGCATCACTCATTTTGTATATTCTATCATTATTTATTATTATTATTTTCCCTTTTCTGTTTTATTAAACTGTTTTTATCTCAACCCACGAGTTTTTCTCACTCTTACCCTTCCGATTCTCTCCCCGTCCCACTGGGGGGGTGGGGGGAGTGAGTGAGCGGCTGTGTGGTATTTGGCTGCCTGCCAGATTAAAGGTATACTGTCTGAATTTCAGTTGCTGATCCCAAAGGGTACAAGTACTAGATACTGTACTAGATCCACCAGCCTTACAAGGATGTCTTGGTTGTTCTAGAGCATGTCATACAGAATTAAGTGCCTATAGGTGGGCAATTGAATCAAAGACCTAGATATTTACTTTAGGGTCAACTTCTAGCACAGTTCTAAGTTACATTGATTGTAGTAATTATATATTCATTGACTACATGGGGATTTAGATACGTGGCATACCTACAGGTACCTATACATACAGAACTGAATGTAGACATTTTAATTTTGAACTGAATTCTACTGTTGAAGTCTGATGCTGAACATAAGTGTAAAGGACACCATTTTATAAGGTGACCTTTGTAGATGAAATCTTTTCTTTTTAAGAAAAATGTTGCTATAACCCTTTTTTTCCCCCCTAAGCCTCTAAAGACTATATCTCTCCAGTGGAAACCACAACAGTTGTATCAGACAAAAATATTAAGCATGAAATTCAAACAATATGTCTATGAAAAGAAGGATATAATTTTTAAAACTCCTGGGTTCATTTATACCTGATGTAGGAATAAAAAGGAATACCTAATGAAGATGATTCAGCTAAATTTAGTCAACTTTATTTATGCCAGTATAAATTCTACAGAGCTTTCTTTGACCTAAATGCATGTGAGCCTATCAGTTATTCACTGGGGATCGCACTGCAGTCTTTTTTATGTCTCTGAATCCTGAAGTACTGCATAAATTAAAAAAACATGTGCTGAAGGATTTTTGAATTAAGACTCTCTTAAAAACAAGTTGACTGATTTGTCAGGCTTGTAAGATAAAATAATATTGCCTTTCCATCCTAACCAAAGTTTGCTGTTATTGCATAATTAGTGTGTAAGGGAAGGAGGGCTTCAAGATGATGTACAGTAGTCATGAGAAGAGTGTTTTGATATATGGCAGTCATTTGTGGCGCTAGCATCTGTTTGACTTTCTAAGTTCATACATTATTCCACCCTTTACAGGTTGAACTTGTGCAGTCACAGCCTTGTATTTGTATTGTATTTCAGCAGACTTATGAAAAATTTGGAAAGGCATGAACTTTTTTTTTTTGAAGCAATTCATTTTGATTCTATCATTCTATCTTCTATGATGCAGAGAACATATATGTATTTTACAGACATGCATTTTATGTGTATTGTGATTATAAAAAGAACTAATTCATATAGGAGATTGTATTGATAAATAAAACTAATACAAATTAAACTCAAAACTGAAAATGCATGAATTTTTTAATTGCTATTTCTGAAGATTTTGAAGAGGCCAGGAATAGAAATAGCGATCATCAGAATATCTTTCTACACTGACAAAGACATGGACAAGATTTTAAAAATGTCTTCAACATTTTAAGACAAAGACTTCTTGGAAAATTGTGCATGAAAAGTAGTAAACAGAATGCTCCTCATGTTGATAACAGTTTATTTTAATTCCTTGTAAGAATACAATATATATATTGTATATTTCATGATATTTGCATGGTGACAGATGAGACTACTTGTTTTTATTAGGTTATGTAATGAAAAAGCTAAAAGGCTCAGCAAGTATTCAAGGAACTATGACAGGCCAACGTACCCAACAAGTAACCTGATCAGTGAATATGGAGCACATCAAGTCAGCTACTCCTAAGATTGTCAAAGTAGAATGATTAGATCGTTGTCCCTTGTCCCACCTGCCAAGACGACTCAAGAAAAGAAGATCTCTTCCTGGAAGGCCATACAAACTAAGGGGGATTATCTTGCAAAAGGGTACAGGACTTATTTTGGGATGTGGGCAGAAGAGGATTTTGAGGTGCAGCAGAGAGAATTTGAAGATAGTATAAAACTACGGGATGTCTTCAGGGGACGGTGGAAATGTGCAAAACATTTAGGGGAAGGATCAAAAGCAGGGGAAGGGAGGGATCAAGTTGGGTCAGGGAGAAAAAAAGGGAATGAAAAGGGCAAGTCATCTGTAAACAAAAGCCTGGCAAACCTGGTGGTTGATTACCACAGCCTGTTGTAACTTCTTATTAAATCAATTCTAACTATTTTCTGTGTGAGTCACTCCCTGAACCTATGTGTGCAAACTGCTCATGAACTTCAGGTTGGATCAGCCGGTAAGTAGGAAGAGATCCATATAGGGGAACACCCAAAGCCTCAGTCGGTGTGTGGGAATGGGCCATAGTTATTGAATGGATTTAAAATCTGTGTTAGTATTCAAGGAACCCACAGATGTGTGTTTGTGAATCAAGAGTGCGGGTATATGTATATCCTGACTCCAATCTCAATTGCCCTGGGAGGAGGAATGGGATGAGGCCATTTGTGATGTTCATGTCTATGTGAGTGCTGTGGGTGTTTATGTGGGCGCTGATAAAGGCACTGACCTTCTCTCTGTGCTGGTCTGTGTGTTTGGCATGCGTGTGTGCACACGCGCCAGCTGGGAATACATGCTCAGCCTCACTCTGGCACATAGGGAACACGGACCTGCAGCAGTCTCCTTTCTATCACACTAGGATGAGAGGGACCCTGTGAGGATTCATATAACCATATGATTACAATATATGACTAAATATATTATTAGTCTGATTACGCAAGTTCCTGTGTAGCCTCAGCTCCACTGACTGAATCTTAAATTCAACATTTAACCCCACCTAGCAAGGAAATGCTAAGTAGTTATAGGTAGGGAAGTCATAGCATCTAAAAGCTGGCTCACCTCAAACTGAAGGTATTGTTCCTTTCCGTATCTGAGAAGAGCATAATTAAAAGCTTAGCAAATCAGTACATTTCCAACATCCTTGGCAATGAACAGGCATTGAAGCAGTGAGAAGATAGTGATGTGGTTCTCATGGTCACCCAAGACACGACCGTGTGTTGGTGACTTAGATGAATAGCACAAGCTGTTGGAGAGCAAAGGACGTGCGAGGCAGCCTGTGTGAAGATCTTACGCCTCTGTGGATATTTCTCCTGATGGCTCTCCATTTTAGTTTTAGAATCATGGTGCTTTTTCATGCTGCAAAGAGAGTGGGGATTAAAAAAAAGAGGATGTCTCCATCATTGCATCTTTGAAACAAGATTGCAGAGGGGTGTTTTGTGCACAGATTGACCAGGCAGAATAAACCCTGCTATTTCATTGCACATCTGTTACTGACTCCAAAAAAAGAATATTATCTAAGCAGCTCACATCACTGTGTTGAAGGCTCTAAATTCTTTATAAAAGTCTGTCATCAACGTATTGTCTTATACCATTCCTCCTTAACTGGGGAGACCAGATGGATCATATGTTTCAAAATATTCCCGGCATGTGCAGCGCTGCCACAATTAACAAATGCGTGCCATTGCTGCAGTTACACTGTTGACAGAAAACTGACACTCTTGCTAGAGACATTGCGGAAAGTGTTCTTGGAATTAACTTATTGACAGATATCTATCAATTAAAAACAGTAACAGCAATATGTCAGAAAGTGATGTGCTGCTGACAGTCTACTAGAGCTTTAATTGAGAGATGAACTCTGTATAGCTTTGTAGTGTACATACTTAGCAGGTTAGAAGGACCCATATAAAGTAATCCCGTTTCTTTGATCTACTTATCTACTTGCGTGCATTTCTGTTGTCTGGGAGGAGATGCTGTTTGGTGTGAATTTCTTCTACTTCGTCACTCAAAAGTAAAGGCCACATGTTACTTATTTTCTGGTTTTCTCCTCAGAATTCATTTGCTCTACATTTTACCCTGAGTTTTAATGCATCTCCTGCAAAACTATCACTGTTGATCACTCTGAGTTAGTAGATTTTAGGATGGGTTATTAAACACCTAGCAGAATTTTTCCCCTCAAACTTCAGCACTCCATCAGATTTTTCATCACCATTTCCCACGTCATGAAATTAAGATTTTGAAACTCTTCAAAATTATGTTATCAGGCCTCTAATAACCTAACCTGATTTGTCAATTTATCTGCTTTCTTTCCTAATTTGTCTCGATCTGCAGTTTTCTTCTCTGGTTTCAAAATTGGTCTAGCTATTAGTATAGCAAAATTATATAGGCTAATTCAAGAGACACAGTTACGTATTCTCTAGGATCAAATTACCACAGTGAAAACCTCAGTAGTTCACATTACTTGTCCTTAGGATAATGCTTTGGGACAGGACTAAGCAAGGTTTGGTGGAAGGGAAAGTAATATTTGTGTTATACAGAATCAGAAATGTTGCTTGTGTGCAGGAAGTACCAGTAGTAGACTACAGGTTTGTTGTGTGAATACCGTCACAGAGTAGAGAGACCACAAAAGTTGATGGAGTAATGTGCAAGTAGGGTCACAATGACTTCAGGCCTCTAATCCTAGTGCATGGAGCACAAAGCAGCTCCAAGGCGTGCTACACTAGAAGTATAAAGCAGGTTCATCACTACACTATGGACTGAGGCAGGATTCCTTTTCCTTTCATTCTCATGTATCCCTTGGTTATTCGGGCTGCCAACACAAATATCTGTGTGCCCAGTTTCAGATATCCAAGCAGTCCTATGAAATGCAAAATTGCTGAACAAAAGTTTTCTGGAAGCAAGGCAGAAGTCATGATTGAGAATACAGCACAGCACAAGTACCTAAGAATGAAGAATGGAAAGGGAAGCTGAAGGAAAAATACCACAGAATGCTCACATACATTCAAGGGATTTTGAAATAAATGAGAATTAAAAGCTGCACAGTAATTCACCCTGCCCAGATGAAAGATTTACATTTAAAAAGCAAGTCGGTAATGCTCTCTGCAATAACTCCATGCCTCAGCATTTAACCTTGGCAATATGCTCTCTCTCCCAGATAATAGCAACATAAATAATTTCCTACAGTTGTTAGCAGCAAAATGACTTGTTATTCTCTCAGATTAGTGGGAGTTTCAACACTTTTGCATAAACTTAAATCAGAACCTTGAAAATTCATGAAGGGCAAATTTGGTGCATCAGTGGGACCATTTATTGGTTATTATAAAGAAAAAGCTTTGAACAAAAAAGAAATTAGGTTAAAGTTAATTAAAAATTACTCTTTCTGTTGTTAAAACACAGATCCTGTTAGAATTTTGCATAATCATGAATTGTAAATTACCAGGATTAGGTGAAGAGCCTTATCCACCAGGAATTTAAAAGGTAGAATATTAGACTTAATGCAATTGAAAAACATATGCTCTTAATTCTTTACTATTATAAACTAGAACTAGGATAAACCTTTACATTTTCTGACTTGGAAGACAGAAAAAGAATATAACTCCATCAAATATCCTTTACTTTCCCCATGCATCCCACAGACACAGTTGTCTACTGACTTCAAATTGAGTAATATCAGGGTAATATTTACCTATCCATTAATACATGCAGGAAAATCTCATATTCAGAATCTGAGACACATTTTGGGTACACTCGATATGGCAAAACTGCTTTGCATTCTATAAAAATACGCCCTGTATTTCACTACCCAGGTTTTGATGACATTATAGTGAGCTTTACTAAATTTCGAACAGATCAAACTCATCAGGATATTTAGATGTGTGCATGTATATTTCAAATTAGCTGTTGATCAGGAAGGTGGAGTGGGAATGATCAAGTACCAATAGCTGTTAAAAGACACTCTACCCACAGAACAAGAAGTCAAGGAGTTTGATGTATCATTATGTTGATATGCTAGAGTCTTGGTAAGCAACTCTCGGCGCTTAAAACGTCCTTCTCCTCATCTCCCACATAGATCGCCTGAGTTTTCAAACAGTTTTCACTACAGTAAGAGACAGAGAAAGTAAGAAGCCAGACCTCTCTAGAGGAAAGCAAACACTGGAACAGATCTAACAAAATGTAAAGTGTTTTTCCCAAGCCCACTTTGAGGATATGCAGGACAGCTAAAACCTTTATCAACCTGTACTGACATTGCCAACTCTAAGGCAGGATTTATAGCAGGTAATAATTCTGAAAGCCGCAATCTGCATCAGAACTAAGCACTGAGCACAGGGAAGAATATCATCCTCCTTTGCTGAAAAGTTCAATTTTCTAGAATAAAGCACACTGCCAGCTACATTTCTTCTGCGTAGAGAGAGTGTGAGAGAAATATATGTGGCAAATGGTAGTTAGGCTGCTTAAAGAACTACTGGCAGGAACTCAGATGCTATGATGGTGACTGCAGAACAAGAGGCGATACAAAAACGGCCACAAAACTAATCCTCAGTACATGGCCTACCAGTGACAGGAAAGGCGAAAAAAGGATACTGTATTAGTGAAAATTAATTTCATGATTAATGGATTCAGTATCCGTTTTGCTTTTGGTCTAGTTATGTTGATTAATGTTATCAAATCTTTCTGTTCAAACACTGTGGCTGGTTTCTCCCTGTGCACAGTTAAATCATAAAAGGACCCATGCTCACTTTAATCCTTGTATCTTGCCAGCATGGTATAAATGATAGTGAAAATGGTGCTATGGGTTGTTTTATTGATATTTTAATTGCAGTAATATACTTCTGTTGTCATAAAATTTTAGATAGAATTTAAACTCGGTGGAGCAATGAGATATAAACTGGATGAAGGGGGAGATTTATAAGTAAATTTAACAGTGAACTGGTAGATTAATGAAAAACGAAGCATTCTGGTTGCAGCATTAATCTCTGAAATGGCATTAATAATGTTTTAGAGGAAAAAATGGTATTTTATATCATAATCAAAATTTCATTAGCATTTCAATAAACTGAAAGTCAGTGCTTTGAACTCCAGTAAAACTAATCATTTATAAGGTCCACAGTAGGTCTGCAGCCTATTTGGTTCATTTATTCTAAATGTGCATTTTAATGTTCCGTTTTGCCTTCAGAGAAACAAAAATTTTGAAAATTTTAAGATTAATATTTGCAATTTTAGGGTGCTGTAAATATGGAGGGAAATGGAACTGCTTAAAACTCCCATCTCCCTCCTCTCCCCCCTTGCCAGCCACTGCATTTGAAAGCAGGATTCCCATTTTGTTTTTTTTAAAGTGAAATGCCTGTGCATATTTGAGAGCAAAGAGTAAAGGAGAGGATTCTGCCTAATAAATCACTTGAATCAGTGGTCCAGCATTTCTGAGTTATTTTTTCTGTTTAACTCAGTTTTAGATACCCTTTTCAGTCCTCAAATCACCAGTTAAGCCATAAAAATCAGTAAAGGTCCATCAACAAATAAACATCTGCTATTGCATATTAAAGTCCAAACAGATTTACCTTTAAAATCAGTGGAGAGAAACAGACATTCCTGATGGTGATTCAACTAATCTAGCAGATGCCTGAAGTTAGGTGAGAGGCAACTCATTCCTGGACCCATACCATGTAATTTAAGACACCGCAGTATTGATGACTACACCTCTTTAAAAGGTGATTCTTGGCCCTGAGATAATCATCTTTCCTCTCTCAGCTGGCTGAAGATATCCATGTTATAGAGCCTTAATTTGGATAGATAATTATCCGCCCCTATGACTCCCTGCAAAACATCTTGCATAAACGCTCCCCTGTGTTCCTTTGTGCTTCCCTTCGATACCCCGTTAACGCAGAGGGTCCTTAGGCAGACACGAGTGCTTTCCAACAGCGTCACAGCCCAAAGGAACTATTGGGGAAACTCTGGGGAAACGGGGCCAGCATATAAGCGCCACGCACGCTTGATGGAGAAAGAGAAAATCTCACCAGGCTCCATCCGGGTAATATCCCTAATCAGGAAACCATTGAGGGATGTGATTTGAGTCAGAGATCTGAACACATACTGAAATTCATCAAATTAAGGCCAGTGTATCTGAGACTTTTTTTTTCCTAGATTAAGTGCACTTTATGGAAAGAACGAAAGCGGTGTAGATCAGGAAATTATTTACGGAACAGAATGCATTTAGGATACCTCTTGTCTCTGACATGATGACAGTGAGAAGCTTACACTGAAAGACACCTCTATCAATCAGCCACGTAAGAAATCCTCCTCTCCCCACTCCTTTCCTCCATATTTTCCTTTTCACTCCTATATTTCATAACACATACTATTAAACAAAAAAAAAGAAAAGTTCTAAAAATCTTTCTATTTATTCTTTCTGTTTCTTTCCTGCTTCTCCCTTTGCCTGCATTACATAAAGTCTGTTAACTTGGTTCATGTTTCTCCTATTTTTTCTGTGTTTGAATTGTGTGTATTTTCCCTCAAGCCAGAGAAGTTACAAGGCGGCAGAGATGAAATCAGTCTTGTTTGATTTATGTGGAAGAAATAAAAATTGCGTTTCCATAACTGTAATTTTTCTGTTGCAGCTCTGCGAACCCCTGAAGAGTCACATCACTCAAGTTACTAGTTTTTAGTAAACAAGTGGCTGGATATTGTTGTACTTATTCTTGATAATTCTCTAACATGTACTATAAAGATGTAGAAGAAAAATAAAATCTTGTGTATTCTCAGAATTGTTTAGTTCTTTAGTAAAAATTAATATGTATCTTTCCTACGGATTTTAGGATGGATTATATTGCTAACATGAAATCTTACGTAAGATAGCTCTGAGACTCCATAATGTTATGCTTAGTGCCAGTTTTATCGTATTATCCAGGATTTAGTTATGGAAACATACGCATTATTTATAGAAAATAATCCTGATTTACAAAAGCAGAGCTGGTGGACATTGCATGTTTTCACACAGGTAATATGCAATAAAGAAGTATTTTCTTCTGGGAATCTTTTGGGGCAAAACCAAACTATTTTTGGAACGTCTTACCTCCATGTAAAAAAAAAAAGGAGGGGGGGGGCAGTAAATACGTGCTCTTGTGTGTCTGAACTATGCTTCATACAAGAGACTTCAGGTTGAGAAGAGTCAGTCCATGAGAGTGCCTGCCGAGGGGGGACCCCCAGTAAGTCCCATCAGCTTGACGAGTTGCTGCCGTCGCCCAGACCCTGTGGAAGTCACCCCCTCCTGATCCTACGAACGGTTCCTACACTGCTGCAGTCAAAATAAGCTGAGCTAGCAAAGACCTGTTTATTTTTTAAGCCTCTTCTGACTGAAGCACTAAAGGCATGCTGATACAAACAGTTCGGCTCTCGGGTCGGCAGAGGTAGCAACAGGAGGCAAAGGGGGCAGTGAGGAGGAGGAGCGGGCAACAGCAATTAGCAGGGGAAGGCTGGAGTTTGCAGCTTCTGATGGCAGCGTATTTGCAACCCGATGAGTTTACTCTTTAGGGGAGTAACCACCTCTAAACCCCTGCTCCCTTGTGTCACTACAAATATAAACGGTAGTCTTGCACGATGCAGTTTTCTGCAGCTAACCAAAGCTGTATAAATTAATCTTAATCAGTTATTATCTACTCAAGAGGCATGTAGAGCTAAAGGTTGTTTCTCTTTCCATAAAGTCCAAAACTATGTCCCGTGCTGCTAGATTTATAAAACTACTTTCTTCCCTCAAAAATAAATGTGGCAACCAAAAAAAACTTTAATTATCTCACCCACTGACCTCTAATTGCTATCTTCATGAATTTACAATCAAGCAAATACTTAATTTAATTTAATGGAGAGGTGCACATTTACTTCAGAAATCTGAATATATTATAAGTTGCCAGATGATAAATTTGATAACACAGCTGCTGTGTTCTGCTCAAATGAGTGAAGAAAACTGCCATGAGGGTTTTCACTATCTGATTTTTCCCCGTGTCAGATGGGTCTGTGGAAACAAATTTCATTTCAGTTGCACGAAGACTTTATTTGATCTAGCTTATTAATAAAAATTGCAAATATCCTTTCTTCTTATTTCTGTCTTCAGTCAGGCCACATTTCACGCCATCAGCAGATTTAAATTTTTACTAATCCTAGTTTTCTAATCCCCCATGATATTCTTAACACTTTTGATTTACTGTGCTGTTCAGATTTTTCTGTTTTACGATTGGAAAATGTCTGAAGAGATCCATTTTATCTTAAAAACTGGATATAGGTTTATGGAAGAAGCAAATGCATACCCAGCCACAACCTGCAGGATGGCACCTTAAGTTGCAAAGAGCTATTTCCTAAAATCGTATCTTATTTTTAAGAGGGATTGGCTCTGAGCTACTGTCTCCACCTTTTGCATCAATGTCTGACAATCTTTTAAACCCAGACCTTTCCACAGCTCTCCTCAGGAGCTTGTCATGCCAGGTGACGAGAGACGCAGGATTTCAATGTCTCTCGCTCTGTGGAACAGCCTGTTCTGACTTTCATGTGCAGACCTGGCTGGGACAGGGCGTTGCGATCACGCTCGGGAGCTCAGTCTACGTTAAAAAAGAGCAATGCATTAAGAGCAGATTGAACATACTTCAACAAGACTCTGCTGGCACCGCGCTTGGCACAGCAGCCGAGCAAACAGTAACAGGCAGCAAAAATGTGGGGGGAGGGATAATAAGGTGTTTGTTTGATATTGCAACACCCGAGTAAAGCCGCTGTAGCCCTGCCCCATGCTGTGTGCAGAGGAGAAGGTCACAGCTGAAGGTCACAGCCATCGGTCCACGCCGTGGGCCTGCAGCTCCCGGGCGCTGGGAGCCATGAGGGCTCCCCCAGCGCGGCAGGGCCCGGCAGCCAGGGCCCGTCCCTCCCCCAGCCAGAGCGGGGCACGGGTGCCAGCCCCAGCCCCGGCATCAGGCTCCTCCCCGGGGATGGGACGAGGCTGGGCCGGGACGTGGGGCTGGCAGAGTGGGGCTCAGTGGGGCCCAGGGCAGGGCAGGGCCGTGGGGAGCTGGAGGCCCCGGGGGCTGCCTGGGGTCCTGGGCTGCGGGCAGGGTGGGGGTCCCGGGGCAGCCGGTTCAAGCAGTTGCTATTTCAGTGAAAAGTCCTGCACGAGCAGGTGTTGGTGATCTGCATTTTTCCAGTTTGATTTAAAACTTTTTCTGATGATTCTTTGATTTGGGAGAGGTTTTTCCTGTTGTGTAAGTGAAGAGGCCAGTGGGGGAACCTCTGTAACTTCCTATGAATGCAGGCAATGGAAATCTGACTTAATTGCTGTTGGTCTCTTGTTTTTGCTTTACTCCTTTATGTATTGTTTTAGCAATACTGCTTTATATATAAAAAATGCAACTCTCAAACATAGCTGTGGATGTGGCTGAATTATAGTTTTGGAAGTAAATTGTATTATTGCATACACATTATTAGCATTTTCCGTAATGAGGCAATATCTTTTTTTCACTTTGCTTTAGATTTTACTAATTAAATTTTGTTTTAACACTTGAACTTTTTGTTAGCACACGCTATATATACTTACACCAAATGTATAGTCTGTATCACCATGCAAGAGCTATACTTTTTAAAATAGTTATATGAAAGATAATTAAGAAAATGTATTGCTTTAATTAGAGAAAACTAGAACTAAATACCTAGGGAGTACAGATTCTATTGAAGTAACATCAGAATTGCTTCCTACCATTACGGAATTATTTTTGGATAATTTAGGGTAAATTGTACTTTGCTCAGAGTCTGTAGAACTAGTTCTGATCAATTTACTTTCTCTGAGTTTCTCTGACTGAAGCTCTAACTTTCTTTGATGTTCAAGCACATTTCTCTTTTTAGCATCAGTTTCTGCATTTGTTGCATCTTGAAGAGAATTGCTCACATCCTAAAGAAAAAGGCTATTTGGACAGACTGTGACAGTAAATTTATAGCTTGTAAACTAAATGCACAGGCTATAATGTTTCCCGAGTTTTGTGTAAATATCCCAGTTTTTGAGAACTCAGCCTAAACCATCTGTGAACCCTTTGACATCAATTGACCTTCTGACCATGCATTTGACTAAAATCTGTTGAATAATTCACCATAAGTAGTACTCAGTGTGAGTTTTGATGTTCTATTGCAGTAGACATACCCCAAAGAATTCTGTTATTGGATATTTTAATAATTAATCTAGAGCTTTGACTTTTAATTTTCGTTCAATTCTTTGGCCAATGTGGGGGTAGGGATGTTCCTCCTGTGATATGAGATTGTCACAAGTTCCAATGTATGTCATGACTGAAGGGCCAGTTGCAACTCCGTCCTTTTCTGGATGATTTGATTACATTCACTGAGGGCTCTATCTTTGTCAGTACAATTCTGTATCAAAATAATGCATGGGTCAGAGAGACTTCCTTAGAAACTCTGAATGTACAAAAAGCTGGTAATAATGTGTATTGTCCTTCATTGCATCTTAAGCTTAAACTGCCTCCTCCAGGGAGCACAGCTAACTGCTCCCAGTCCCTCAGCTCTGGGTGTTTATTTTGATATGAAACTCAATTTATATTACTTGTACTGCAGGACTGCTTAGGTATTTCAGTAGAAAAACTCCAGTTCCATAGGAAACAGTTGAGGCTTTTATTCCCTGAAAGGCCCCAGATGTCATCGTTTTAATAATATTATGTAAATTGTTATTAATATCCATTAGACAGGTGAAGATTCTGATATCAGGAATGTTGGTACTTGGCAAAGAAGGAGGCTTTATTATAAATCAAAGGACTGAAAAAACCCCATATGCTTTATTTTGGATCCCTAGATTTTTAGCTATGACAACTAGTTTTCCTAGCATCTCCTCCTAATAAATGAATACTCGATCCTGGAGTTTCTCTCCAATGTTTAGCTGAGACAATACTAGTTCTGGCTAAAGATAGTTAGAACATAGAAAGCTAAAATTTTGATAGACTGTAAAAACTTTCTTTCTTCTTTCTTTTCTTCTTCCTACTTTTCTTTCTCAGCTACTGCAAATTAAGGTACATTGTTAATAATTACCACTGCTATGCTTGTAGTCAGCATACCTGTCCTCCAAATGAGGACAGAATAATCACTGGTGTCCTGAAGAAAGTTAATGAACTGCATAACTCTCTGCTTTTTTTCCAGGTAATAAAATGAAACCATCTCTCTGATACTGCAGTTCCTTTGAACAGTTTCTGTAACTGGCACAGGTGCTATCACATCACAAGTGGGAGTGAGAAGGGGATTACTGAAGAGGTGGCACATACCGACACTATTACAGAATCCTAGGGTTTCAGACTTTTAAGTGAAAGTTGTGTTCTGAAGTACAATTATGTAGCACCATAAAAATAATCAGCAATTATGAAGAAATTTGCAGGGATGTGTAACGCCATTGTGTGCAGTATAATGTTCTGTTTATTTGTTGTCTATTAGCATCAAAGATTAAAATATTATCTATAGAAGCAGTATAATGTGTGTGTGCAGTATAATGTTCTGTTTATTTGTTGTCTATTAGTATCAAAGATTAAAATATTATCTATAGAAGCTATTCATGTCTAAGCAATATTAGCATTAGAACAGTATTATTTGCAGTTATGAGAAAAGCTCAGGGGTAAAAAAATTGGCTATGGTTCCTTCTGGACTACAAGACTTATCCAAATGATCATCTAGTGACACCTCTGGAGAACTGGCTAACCAGTATGACTCTGCAAGGGCTTTGACCTTTATGAGGCAGATCTCTGGATGAAAAATAATAATAAAAGTTGTTAGTTGTTAGTAATTGGAAAAGAGCTAGTTTTGTGAAATTCTAAGGCATATAAACATAATTAAGCCTCTTAAGATAGCATCACTGACTGCAAATTTCTAATAAGTATAAACATAATAAAGCCTGTTTAGATACCATCCTTCCTAACAGTGTTAGCCACTATGTCTTGTGTGAATAGCACAGATATCAGGAACATTTGTGCAGAAAAGATTGTTCACATAGCCTGTTATAAAGTCTGTTAGGATCACAAAATATATTTGGGGTAATGGTTTATTTATCAAAACTGAACTGGAACTTGAAGCTTATTGAATGAGAACTCATGTATGATTTAAAACCCATAACTGAAAATCATGAGCTCTGAGTTCTGTTAGCCAATCCTATAAGTTCTGCATACCTTATTTTCCTGATTTTGGGTGGTGGTGGTGGGGTAGTAATACTATTGCATCCTATGCATTCTATAGCACTACAAAATTAGAATATGTGGATCAGTGGTAATTGAATTTCTTAAAAACCTTACATGGAAGACACTAAGGTCATTATAAGGACAGTGGTCAAGATTATACATGTGTTTTATGAGTAGGAACTTACATACATTCTTAAGGGAGAATAAGAATTTAGGACCTAGGTTCACAAAAGGATTTTATTTTGGATTTACATTCTCACATGACTAGTTAGATTGAAGACAACATCAGTATTTTAGAATTTTGAAATATAATTCAATAAAATTCAGAACGAGGACAGCATTTTCAGTATTTGCTGCTGTGCGTCTGTACTGTGAAAAAAGTGTTCCTAAGTTAAGCATAAACTTTGAGCTGGAAAATCTCCCTTTATTTTTATTTTTCCAAAAGGAAAGAATATGTCCTTCCTGATCTTTAAGAGGTATAAAATAGAAAAGATGAAGAAAAATCAGCTTTCTATAAACTTTCTATTCGTAATGGAACATAGTGAATTGGTTTTATATTATGATTGATACAGTTGAAGGAAGATGGGCAGTTTATACCACTACAGTTTCAACTGGATCTGAGCATTTAAATGAGCTAGGTGCTGAGATCTAAATAAGCATTTATTTGGTGCAGTGTTTCTTTAATCAAAATACAATCCTGCCAGATTTCAAATGGGAGTGTGTTTTGAGGGAATATGTTCATTTCAACATTTGACAAGAAAACAGAAGTAACAAATTTTCATCTCTTGTTTAGCTTTGAAACCCATTTTTTGAGATGAAAAAATTACATCTTGATTTCTTTTTTATACAAAATGTACTATTGAGACAAGGGATTAAGGAATTTTAGTAGTTGAATGATTAATAGTAGTTAGAAGATTGAATCAGTAGGTAGGGGCTTGATACTTTGTTCCTCACAAGGCCGTCAGCCTGATAAGGCCGACTTAGCTATGGTGTAAATTAACTGAGGCGCCTCACAAGGACAGCTCCTGATAAAGACTAAAAACTTGTCTCAAGAAGCCAGCTAAAACTGACCCTGCGGTATGGACAAAAGTAAGAAGACAACTGAGCCTGCGCAAGAACAAAAGGTTACTAGCGGTGACGAAGAGGAACTATCAGCCTTCATCCCCACGACCCCCGACGACCACCACTAGGAGGCAATGCGCAAGCGCAGATGGGAGGGGTCTATGGAAATGACTTCTTAGAACTCATTTTAATACAAAGCGGGGACAGGTCATGCATATGTATAGGCGTATTACAAAACTTTATGAATATGTAATATTTTACTGTATATATTTATGGTGAGTGCCGCACTGGCGCGCGCATGATTTTGGTGGGACTACCCCCCGTGCCGCCCAGCGCTGAATAAACATACCTACTTCACAATCTCATAGATTGTGGAGTCCGGTTTCCGCAAGTCACTATTTATATATCTCAGTGATGTAAATTTTAATTCAAAATGGTAAAGTCAAAATATGCTATCTAAATTAAACAGTACAAATCAGTGGGAGCAGAACTCCTTTTCTAAAGGAGATCTTAAGAGTCTTCCTCAACTTTGTGACCCATCTCATTGTTGGGTTTGCCAAGTGCAGGACACCAGTGCCCACTCCATAGGCAGCACAGGAATATGTAGGCAGATCTTCTAGCATCTCTGGGTGAAGTACTTGATGACTGGCAGATTAGCTACAAATTGCTGCTCTGTCTAATCTAGAGCTCCGAAGACTATCAAGATCATGTTTAATTTGTCTAGGAGATAAAATGCATAGGGAGCTTTTCCACATCAAAGCAAGTTTTAATTGTTCTCTTTAATTTCCAAATTTAAAAAAAAAAAAAGGTATTAGGTATTTTTCATTAAATAAGAAAACATTAGCAGCTACTTAGACTCAGTTTTGACCTCTCTGAAGACAAAAATCGTATGTCTTCCTTAGAAATTATTTGTGTGCCTATTTTATGGAAGTGTTGAGTCCTACGGAACTGATAAATTGAGTATACACAAACAGACTTGAAATAAATTTAGTAAGGAACTATCTATGTGCTTATTGCTGCATAGATTACTTGCTGCCAGTAAGCGAATTTTTAGATAAAAGAACTTTCTGTGAGGGATAAAACTAATTGGTTTTTGTTTGTTTGTTTTTTCATTGTAAATCCTTAGGAAGCTTGAAAAGATTGCTGTAGTCAATTTGCTGAAGCAGGCTTTCATTAGAGATATACTGAGCAGTGCTTTAATCAGTACATGAATCCACCAATTTCAGATAATTGGTGCTAATCATCATTTCTCAGCATAAAAGGACTTGAGCAAGGATTTTTGTCAACAGCATAATAAGCTAAGGCACAAGGCCTTACAGGCATGATGCATGCTCATCCTTGTTAGTGGAACCTACCTGTTCACTGGGCTGAACTTGTGCTAGATGTACCAAAGGACATAGACTAATTAGAATTACATACCTGGAATTCTGGATCTTGGCCACCTTCAAAGAAATCTGTTGCCCAGAAGTAGGTACCCACCTGCATTTCTATAGCAATACAACAGGACAGGGAGCACCTCTATCCCTTCATTTAACTGGCACAGCATGGCTTGCATTCAGGCAGCTATGCTTACTCCCTCCTTATCAAAATAGGATAACTGCATCCAGTCTGCTTTTTTTGGATGGTCCTTGCTCCCTCCTCATCCCTGAGCTGTGACAAAGTGTTGTCTGGAAGCACATGAGTTCAGATGGGCCACTGTTCTGCCATGGACTCTGCTGGTAATTCAACAGTATGTTCTGTGTTCTAACACAGAGGTGGCCACAGACTCCCTTTTCATAAAGGCTGAGGTGCCTTAAAAATGCTGTCCAAGATATTCCAGCCATTAAAAAAACCTGGGAACTGGTCAGAAACTGAAATATGTTCTCTTCTGTCATATAGTAATGAGGCATAAGGAATAGAAAGTCCTTGCTGGTTTAAGAAGTGTTGGCTATCTTATTTGAAGATATACTAATTATTTCTTAGAGCATTTGCTTCAAAAGAAAAATGGTGAGTGTAACACCTTTGTTAGCCCTGAGAGAACTGAAATACACAGCTCTGCCTCTTTTAAAGGGTAAGCTTCCCTCAGGTCATTCTGGAATGAAAAAACAGAGAGGGTTATCCTGTCTCCCTCCCACTAAAAATGGTCAGTTGTACAGCAAAAAGAATTACTCATTTGTGTGACACAGGGAAAAAAAAAATGTATTGCTGCACAGTGGGACATTAAGACTGTAACAGGGCAACTGTGAACTAACCAACTGTTCTTGAATACAGCCTTACCCCTTACTGCAGACCTTCTAAAGCCAGAATGGGAGACTCTGAGCACACCTTGTACCTTGTTGCAGACCTTGTTCATAAGTTTTGGGCTATAATCCTGTCTAAATGGTTCTGCCAGTGTCCTCACCTGATGCAAATGATAGGCTTTTGGTTAGGATTGTTACCTATGACTGAAGTATTCTGGGTTTGAATCCCTTCAAGGCTGAAGAAGAAATTCAACCTGTCTCTTTTTCTTCAGGATAAGTGCTTTAAATCATAGTTTACGATATAAAAGGTGGGAGCAGTATATTTATGTTGCTTTAAAATTAGATCCCTGCAGTACATTTTGCAGCCAGCTTAATCATATGAGAGTTTGCTAACATTTTCTACAATCTCTTTCTAGAAGAGGTCTCAGCAGACTGGGGTAAATAAATGCCTAGTTACTAGGCATGTCTAGTCCAGGAAGCTGGGTTATTGAAAGCAGGTCTTTGAAAACAAATATGCTGGAGTTTAAAATGCAAATAATCTTTCACATGTTTGAGATTTAAATTATTTGAGTCTGGTTTTATACCTCTCTGCTTGCTTCTATGAGAAACAGATGGCATTAGTCTAACAGTAATGTACAGGACATGGTCTCCCTTGTTAAGCCATTTAAAAAAAAGTCCAGTTACAGAATCCAAAGATTGGCAAATGTTGCCTCAAAAAGTTTCTTGATTCTACTCCACAGGACATGAAGCATTCTTCACCCAGTTGTCTGATCTTAAGGCATTTTTTAGTTAAGGACATAAGAATCGCCTTCCTGGATCAGATCAGTAATTCATGTTGTCTGCCAGGGAGCAGTGTTACATGCATAATGTTACATCTGACAAATCAATGCAAAATCATGCAGATTTTGGCTATATAGTAATCTGTCTAAAATAGTATTTTTCTTGGTGTTTAAAATCCTGGAGATATGAAGTTTCATATTGCTTTTATGTATAGTCTTATACATGCTTCATTTTTAATTATCCACTTTATAAAATATAAAGCAAAACTCTCTGAGCAAAATAGCATCCTCCTCAGAATCAGCTTTCCTTCTGCAAGATGGAGTAACCATTCTCTCTACTGCAAAAATGACTGGCTGAAATGCTGTGGCCAGTGAAAAGCTGAGGATCAGAATAGATGGCCACTGTGATGTTTTCTGGCTTAAAATCTATGACACACAATACTGTAAGTATACATTGTATGTGGGCTTAGCTAAATGAATACACATGCTTTACATTGTATGTTGCTTTTTGTTTGCAAAGTTCAGCTGGCAAAATATAACAGGATGAATTTAAGAATTTATTAGGCATATCTGAATGGAGAGAACATTACATTTTTGAAGTAGAATGTGGAGCTTTAGCCACCTGTCTCCAATTATACTCAGTGTGACTGCAAGATTAAAATGCCATCTAGCTCACTGTGAAAATATGTCCCATAGCATCTCCTTTCAGCTCAGGAGCACTAATGCTAATAACAGCCCAACAGAGAATCAATTTTATTTTGATACTTTCAGTGATTAAATATTTTATAGAGAGCCCTAGCAACATTGTTAAAAATTCTCAAACACAAAATTGGAGTTGAAAACATGTACTGGCTCAGAGAAAAACTACACGTGAAACTGTACGCACTAATTAAATAACTAGCACAAATGGTAGCCAAAAGAACTACATTCACCTGACAAATTCATGTGAAGAAGAATGGGAAACCAAAGAAGCTGTGAAATAACTATGCTGCCAAGTATTGAATTGAAGTTAAATTAGCAGACTGCATTTTTTAAATTATTATTATTTTGAGTGCATGGCATGCTTTAAACATCTTTTGACCTTTAAAAAATCTATGCAAAACCAGCCAGTACTTTGGTAAATACTGTACATAAACTTTTGTAAATGGTATGATGTCAGACATATTTTCTAGACTTCCTCCATTCTTATTCTGAGTTACAAGGCTCCAAAGCTGTAACACACTTAATAAATCAAGTGCAAGTCATAACCAAAGTTATGCACATTCTTTCCAGTTGATAGTTAAGTATTATTTCTGCAAATTCACACCTTGAAAGTAAAAAGATTAGCAAAATTGGACCATCTTGATGGAAAAGTTAGCTAAGGAGACACTGCTGAAGGTATCATTATTATATTTAGAGTGTTTAAATATGAATTTTAAGTTCCAGGTGTTTCATTCCAAACAGGTCCTTTTTCATGAAATATAGTGACTAAGATTTTCTGTGTTGTTTCACAAGTGCTCCTGTTTGAATTTCTTTCTAGTAAAAGGGCGTAAATAGACTCTGAAAGTGGAATAATTTGACTGAAGAGAAGTAGCCTTTGGATCCTACTCAGGAAATTTTACCTTAAATTTTTCATGAAAGATTCTGATCCTAAATAGGGCAGAGTCAGGACTGTCTTTATTGCCTCATACAGTAATATACTTTAGAGATGTCAATTCTGGGGAATCTTAACAAGACAAGAATTAGACTTTTCATAGCAGGGATCTTTGAATTATCTTTACATCAGTACGCATTTTTTTCAGATAATAATACTTAACAATCAACACATGGAAGAAATCTACTGGTCTGCATTTGGTATACAAAACATTAGAGGTATTAATTGTACAGAAGCATGTATATTACAAAAAAGTAACTTTATATTTTATTGCTTGTCATTTCTGTTCCTTAATATTTAAGCATTTAATCAGTTATTGCCTTTGGAACAGTAACACACCTCCCCTTTTCAAATGGGGAAAATGAGACATGCAGAATCGAATCCCTGAGTGTTTTTAAAGTACAAATTTGACTTCAGATCTTGAGATACCCTGCTCCAGTTCTGAAAACAGAAAAGAGGACCATAAATTATATTATATGCTGTTGTTGAGAATTTTAATATGTAACCTCCCTGGGTGGTGCAGAAAGACTGTGACAGAGATAGAAACAGACCTCACGTCTCTTCTATACCTTTACATCATGCTTCATCCTTCAGCGCTATACTCTGAATAAAAGAATAAAATTTCACTAGGAAAGAAGATGAATGGTCTATTTGCATTGCCATCATTTTGCAGAACAACAAAACCCTGACGCCATTCCCTGTTAAAAAGAAAGGCTGTCATCTCTGCCAGGTCATTATTCGAACAAATGGATATAAAAGATCATGTGTATAAAATATAATTCAATGGGGCAGAGTTTAAATCACTGAAAACACCAAAATATAGATGACCCTGTACAGATGGCTAGCACAGCTGTGTTTCCACCTTGATGAAGCAAGGGGCTTTGCCATATCTTCTAATTGCTAATGGGGCTGTAGAATTGCTCTTAGTGCACGCCTCGGCATTTCCTTTTAATCTGCCTTCGTGCTTGTGGACTTCTTGTGTTGCGAATCCTCTGCCATCTCCTCTGCTCACTCAGCCAGCTTTACTCTTATCACTTGTCACCTGAATTTTGTACAGAATCATCAGTACTGGAGAGTTTCTGAGACTGCCGTTGAGACACAGCAAAGGGACTTTTTCTCCTGCACATTTCTTTGCCTTTCTTTACAGGAGTTTTATATTAACTCTGGGGGATACTGACACACGCCAGTTAAACTACATGATTTTTTTTTTTCAGAAGCATTCCACTGTTGTGATGGGTTGTGGGTTTTTATTATTATTATCTTTTCAATACCAAGTGCTCAAGCAACAGAGGAAACACTCTTACTGTGATCTTCTCTCTTATGTTCTTTAGCATTGCACCATTATTTGGTTTGCGAAAAAGAGTAAGATTCCTCTGGCATCTAAACAACTCTTGTACTGGAAAACTTGGGTAATAATCCTGAGTCTGGCCTAACGTAGTATGGCCATGCCCAAGTCACTTCACTATTTCTTCTCCTCCTGTAAAACTTGGAGAGGAACATGTTTCTCCATTAATTCTTTTGATATACAGGAGTATAGTAGAGTATCTCTGTGCCACAGATGCTGAACAACATCTATGTCACTAATCTCTTACTGGAATTAAAACAGCAAATGTTATTGATACTGACCCTTCCCAGACTATAAACAGATATGCTTTTCATCATCCTTCAGTTCACACCATTTTCCTGTGCCCTTTTTCAACTCCATCTCAATCTCATATGCTATTTCTCATTGTACTTTCAAACAAACAATGGGAACAAAAAATTCAGATCATGTCTTCTTTAAATATTTATAAGTTATGATAATACAAGGCTTTGTTTAGCACAAAGCACGTAGAAAAGCAGTCTTTAAGTAAAACTCAAAGCCAGATTTAGATGACAGTCCATATTGCTGGCATCTTTGCAGTATGTCAAACCTACCTTTGCAATCAGTCGTAGGGACTCAGCTGGGGCTGATAGGGTTTGCCCTGTGCTTTAGATTGCAGTTCTGGGCATGTTTACATGCAACATGTTTGGGCTTGCAGATATTTGGGAAGTAGCTGGCTCACGTACTTCCAAAAAAATGTTTCCTTTGCAGTGATGTCACGCCACCAAAGCCAGGCAGAGAAGCTGAACAGATTCCTTCACCAAATGGCCTTCTCTCTTCTGCTAAAGGATGGGCTCTGTAGACAGGCTGAACTCAAACAGCCTGCAAGGGCAATGACTGCAGGTATAAACTCCTGTCTGGCAGCACTGATCTGTTAGAGAAGAATTTGAGGTTCTTTTACTAGAATATTAAAGTGTACAGTATAATACATGTGTCCAATTTGCCAAGAAATAGGAACAAAAAGCATTAAACATTTCATGTTTTACCTTTCTTTTTTTCTGGACTTAATCTTGCTTTAAATTTCAACAAATTTTAGCATTTAACCTGGAAAAATCTTGGATAAAACCTGGACTTATATTTAACATTTAAGACTTTCCAGTTTTTAAAAGGGGAAACAACCTATCTAAAAACTGTGTGTCAGGCTTTCACTGTTATCTTCAGACTTCAGCAGTCTCTGCCAGGCTACCTCTGGTCATGTACTCTCAGCTGCAAACACCACAGAAATGTTTGCAGTCCAGAGACTTCAAGAGAGTGTCAGTGGAGCTGGTTCTGGGAAATGAAAACAAAGCAGTTGTATCAGCATGGTGTTACACCCAAGGAAAATTTATAAAAACTACTTCCAGCACCATGGCATTGTGTGGATGTCAAAGCATGGTTGGTTTGATCTTGTTGGAGCAACGCTCCACTGTGCAATATAGACATATTTCATTCTAACTGAGCAGTAGTATAAAAAGAGCAATCTGACCAATTTTTTTACCTTAGACTAGGGTAAATTACAGGGCTACCGAGAAAAAGTTGATCTTTTATCTTCTTCAATATTATACACTTCCACAGCCCTCCTATTTTAATAAAAATAGTTCCCTATTGCTAGCATCTATGACCAGTCATTCAGAGTATTTTCACACAAGGAAAACAGGTAAAAAAAATAGTAACCTTTTCAGTAACAGAGATGGTACTCTCACTCAGGTTATTTTCGGTAAAACCATAATACTAACGGATTTAAGTCTCATTTATATAGAAATATAAAATCAAAGAGCAGATACTTTAATGTCTGGAGAAAGTATCAGCTGTCCAATGGGTATTTATAAAATAGATAGGCAATGAATGTCAAAATCTGCCAATTTAGGTTTTTTCTGAATTTCTGGGCTTTTAGCCATTTGCTGCTTGCTGCTTTCCTTGCTTCTTGCTGTGAAGTTGTATGTGCCTCACAGTCAGGAAGGACTGGAAGGTGCACTTACAAATACTGTGTCTGCTGGTTTTGAACCTGTAGTTAAAATAACCATTTTTTTCTTCCTCAGTAAGTGAAATACTAGTAATGATACAGTTGTCTTATCAAATTTAAAGGTAAGAAAGAAAAATGTCAAAGCCTACTATTGTAAGTTTTGGTGGGAATAAAAGCCCATCTAATTAAAGAGGAAATCTCACCACTGCAGAGGTCAGCATTAATAACTGTCAAATAAATTCACATATAAAAGGAAACTGTCAGGTCAGAGTTGGCCGCTGTGCATGTGGAGGATCACTAGATGTGCTGACAATAAAACAAGAACAGTTCTTTTTTCAACCTTAAATCAACCTAACTTACATCAATATATTCAGGTGTATTGATAAGACTTAACATCCCATTGCTTCAAAATGAAATAAATTTTGTGCTTCATGAAACATATCTGTATAATATTATGTCTAGAGATTTACTTATTTTCTAGGCTCAGTCACCAGACCCAGGCTGGAATGACAAAATGGATTAAATCATCTCTATGTCAAGGGGTCAGCAACATCAACATCTGGCATCACCTACTCTATTTTTCTCTGAAAAACAAAGAGATACAGAATAATGCAAAATTTCTAGACAAAATTAGGTGAAAATAGCCACCATGAGCAAACATATATCATAATAACATACACAAAATGAGTTAAATACAGAGGTAGATGATTTGAATCCCTGGTAAATGGACAGCCACTCCGTCCCCTGTTGGATGTTGTTCTCAGTCTCACACTCAAGTGTGAATAAAGAATCACTGGCTCCTTTAATTTTGTCTAGATATTTTCTGATTTTCATATAGGCTCTTCTTCTGTGTTTAGTGGGTGATCTGCACTGGTAACTTGGCAAGTAAAGTCTTGCTATTGTACTACTTTATGTTCTTTTGTCATGAATGTATGATTTGTAAGATGTTTTCATTTCTGAAAACAATGTAATTCAGTAATTAACTGAAAATAGTTTAAAATGTAGACATGAGACTTAAACATTGATTCTGAAACACAAATAATTCTCACAGTGACTAACTTGCATTGAAGATTTTGAAAAAGGAAGTTTAAATAGAACAGTAAGGGCCAATTTTATGAAAGCGCAACGAGTAACAAATGTAAAAGTCTGCTGGAGCAGGATACCTTACAGTGTGTAATGGAGCTAGCTCAGTAGACACCCTGGAGACTATATTCACAGGATTTTCAGCTTCTTCAGAAAAATGGGCAGTTTTTGCCACAACGCATTTTCAAGTTCTATAGTTTGCAAATATGAAGAGGACCTTTGGATATGGAATTGAAAATTAATGTTGAATGAACTGGATAACATAGCACCTCAAGAAGGAGAGATTTGTAATAATGGTTAATATTCCAACAGAAAAAGCTATAATGAAATTTAATGTTTGAAAAAGGAAGCTGAAGGAATTCAGATTAATATTGAAACATAAAAGTTTAATCAAGGATAATAAATAGCAAAAACTGGCCCTACACCATTTGTTGTAGTTTTAAATCAAGACTGAACGTCTTTCAAAAGTCTATGATGTAGATCCTATTGAAATTACATGTCTGAGATTGATATTCATCACAGTTCTGCCTTAAGAAATCTGAGAACTAGCCACTAGTACTTACATTGTTTTATAATTTAAGTAATAAAAACTGCCATCAATATTTTGATTTATGGGACAGCAAAAACTCCATTAATAAAGTCAGATAGTTACAAATGTAAGTACTCAAAGTTAGAAAATGTCAAAACCCAGTTTGCCAGCACAGAGATTTATAAATTGGACAAATCCAGCTACATTTTTGTGTTAGCAGTCAATGACATATACCTAACACTAACTGACACAGCGGAATATTACATAGCTTTTCCTAAAGAAGGCAATGAAGATTTATTAAAAATTACTTGGCATACTTTTTTTTTTAATATGGAGAATGGAATACAATTTTGTAAATTTCATTTTAGATGTCACTCTTTTTTTGTTGAAACTTTCAAAGTTTCAGCTCACATCATTAAGGTGGACAAAGACACAGTTGAAAATGCTTTCTTACAGTGGGAAATTGTGATCAGTCTTCTCTTTAGATAACCTCAGCTGCAAGTTTTTGTTATTTAATATCTATAGAAATTTGCCTTAATAAATACTGAAAAATGACTATATGTATTTCAGCCCTCCAAGTTTGCCCATTTAGAAAGGGATTCATCTTAGCCACCATCAGCTCTCAAATGGTTACGCATCTAGTCTAAGCAAGTCATATAAGCTCCCTCAACAGTCAGTGATAAGATATAGGTGTCTCCAGTGAGTGATTTTTCCCATCGAAATCTAGAGATCAGGATGGCATGTATATAGCTTCTAGAAGTGCTTCTCCCTGGCTGACTGTAAAAACAGCATTGGTGATGAGCTTAAATTAAACTTTTGGCTTTTAAGTTGCTAGAGACACGAAACTCCAACAGTTTATGATCTCTCTTAACAAACCATTCATAAGAAATATCTCACAGATCATAACCCAGTCATTCAACATGTGTTTATGTGAATAAATCCTAATTCGTGCAAACACTTATGTACATGACCGTTGGCAGTGGAACCAGTTCCTTCAGTAGTGGAATGACACTGGTAGATGGCAGAGCTGAGACTGTAGCACCAACCAATGCTAATCTGTCCTCTCGATAATCAGACCAAACTGCAAGTCCTCTGACAGAGATCAGTGTCTTCTTATATTAACAACTTAAGATTGTGTGTGCATGCTTCTCTATGAAATAAAATGGTAATACAGCACTGAGTCTGGTTTATAGCAAGTTCAACAATAATTAGCAACATCGGTTACACAGTGGGTTGGTTGGTTTGCTTGTAGCATATTGAGCCAGATGCCCTTCTGAAGTCAAAGTAATTAATCCTACAGTGTTTTCAATCTACCTGTGCTGCTTTGAGTTATCCTGCAATTTTGTTGATAAAATAAGTATTTGTGTTCCCTAATTAGATTGCAAAAACAATTAATGGAATCCTTGGTTTATTATACTAGCAGCTGCACATACAAACGTGCATTTGTGTAAGATGTCCTCCAAACTTGTTAGCCTAAATATATAATAACTGTCATCTAAATTCCCCACTGACAGATGCTTTACAGTGCCAGTTCACATATTACTATCCTCACTTGTGCATAAACAGAATAACAGGCGTAACATGTAAGTGTTAATTTAGGAAACTTCTAAAATGTTTTGTAAATGGCAAACACTGTAATGATAGAAGCCATTCACTGAGTAGATAATGAGGGAAAAGGTGAGAGGCATGACAGCTTTGGTACTGCAAAAGCACTATTTCACTTACTGAAGGTGAGTCCAAGATATACATAAAAACTTGTCCCCACTGAAGGCAATGGCAAAGCTGTCGTATTCTAAAATCTCTCAGTAAATCAACTAAAAACGATAAAAGCAAAATACAGAAAAGTAAAGAAGGAGTAAGGTGCAAATTTTTCAATAAGATTAGAGCAGGAATTGCCAAACTGAAATTTAGCCAATGTCCTGGTTTCAGCTGGGATAGGGTTAAATTTCTTCCTAGTGCTGTGTTTTGGATTTAGTACGAGGAGAATGTTGATAACACACTGATGTTTTCAGTTGTTGCTAAGTGCCCTCCTAGTCCAAGGACAGCTCCCGTGCCTACTGACTGAGCTAGGTACACAAGATGGGAGGGAACATAATCAGGACAGCCAGCCCAGCTGGCTAATGGGGTATTCCATACCATGTGACGTCATGCTCAGTATATGAAGGGTAGGCGTGATCCAGGAAGTACCGATCGCTACTTGGTTATTGGTCAGCGCGGGTGGTGAGCAATTGCATTGTGCATCACTCATTTTGTATATTTTATCATTATCATTATTATTTTCCTTTTTTTTCCCTGTTCTATTAAACTGTCTTTATCTCAACCCACGAGTTTTTTCTCACTCTTACCCTTCCGATTCTCTCCCCGTCCCACTGGGGGTGGGGGGAGTGAGTGAGCGGCTGCGTGGTATTTGGCTGCCTGCCAGGTTAAACCGCGACAGTCCTTTTTGGCGCCCAACGTGGGGCTCGAAGGGTTGAGATAACGACACATCTGACCCGAACGGGTTAAAACAAATTTGTTATAAGCATTCATTATATCAATTTAGTACTCGATGTTCACAATGTTGATTTATTTGCTCTCAGAGTTTTTGGATCTGTTCTTGCAGTTGTGGTATATAGCACCTTACTGGCTGTCTATACTGCTGATTATCAGTTTTTATGTGGGGTTGGTCATCTCTGGGAAATGGATTAAGGTCATTGCTTTGCTATACTGTGTGACCTGGCTTTATGTTATGATAAAATTATTGGTCACGAGCCTGTACTCAGCACTGCCATCATTCCTGTTCTTCAAGAGCTATCTTTTGGAAACTATTAATAATTACACTTTTTACGTCTTCACCTCAGAGGATGAATTTAGGGGGGAGACAGGATGGGACACTTTCTCCCACTTGTTCACCTTCCCCTCCATATCTTCAGAAACTCCTTTTTCTTCTATCCTCTTCATGAAGACGTCTACAATATTCCCTGAGAATTTTGAATATCCTTGGGATGTTCAAACGAGCATGTTCATATTGCTATGTCTTCTGAATGTGGTTCAGGCCTTGTTTAGAGTTAAACAACTATTCAGGAATACTGTCCAGAGATCAACCCCAGCAACAGATACAGTGACTACTCAAACCCCCACGACAGGCACTGTAGCTCCTTCAACCCGCACGGCAACCACTGTGGCTACTCAAACCCCTGCGACAGGCACCGTGGCTACTTCAACCCCCACAACAACCACTATGGCTACTCAGACCCCGGCAACAGTCACTACAGTTACCCCAACCCCCGCAACAGGCACTGCAGCCACTCAGACCCCGGCAACAGTCACTACAAATACTCCAACCCCCGCGACAGGCACTGCAGCTACCCAAACCCTCGCAACGGGTACTACAGCTGAACCAGAGGACCAACCGTCGCTGGTATCCGTCGCCCCTGTACAGAAGAAGAAATCTTTGAAGCGGAAGTCAGGTCGTGTAGAAAAGGATGATGGAAAACCAGGGCCATCACGAGGAGGGGAGGAGGAAGAGGAAGAACTCATAAACGAGACAGAAACCACCCGATCCTTATCCCTGAATGAGTTGCGAGATATGCGGAAAGATTTCGGCCGTCGTCCAGGCGAGCATATTGTTACCTGGCTGCTCCGATGCTGGGATAATGGGGCCAGTAGCCTGGAATTAGAGGGGAAGGAGGCCAAACAACTGGGATCCCTTGCTAGGGAAGCAGGTATTGACAAAGCAATTGGAAAAGGGACACAGGTCCTCAGCCTCTGGAGGCGACTGCTGTCAGGCGTAAAGGAAAGGTATCCCTTCAAGGAAGATGTTATATATCGCCTAGGCAAATGGACCACTATGGAGAGAGGTATCCAGTACCTGAGAGAACTAGGCGTGCTGGAGGTGGTTTATAGTGACCTGGATGACCCCCTAACACCCAAAGATCCAGATGACGTCCAGTGCACGCGACCCATGTGGCGGAAGTTGGTACGGAGCGCACCAGCATCGTACGCCAGTTCGTTGGCAGTACTGTGCTGGAAAGAGGAAGAAGCACCAACGGTGGATGAGGTGGTTAGCAGACTTCGGGATTTTGAAGAAACTATCTCCTCCTCCCTTGTCTCGGCTGTAGAGAAACTATCCCGAGAGGTCCAGCAACTCAAAGAGGATATGTCTTATTCTCCACCTGTACGGACCAGTATCTCAGCCATTAGGAGTCAGCGTTTTTCTCCTCAAGAGAGAGGATATAGAAAGTACACACCACGGGGCACCCTGTGGTTTTACCTGCGTGACCACGGAGAGGACATGAGGCAGTGGGATGGAAAACCTACCTTCATCCTAGAGGCATGTGTACGTGAGTTGCAAGGAAAAACAATCACACAAGGGGGTTCTCCCAGGAAAAATGCTGCTCCAGTTGTCAGGAAAAACCTGTCTCACGACGGTCCAGTTTCCAGTGAACAGTTCCCCAGACAGAGTAGAAGGGCTGATCTTACTTTGGATTGTAATTGCAATGAAGAAATTCTTGACTCACGTTTGCAAGAAGTGAGAGATGGATACTATGACCAGAACTAGAGGGGCCCTGCCTCCAGCCAGGTGGAGGAAAGGGACAACCGGGTTTACTGGACTGTGTGGATTCGATGGCCTGGCACATCAGACCCACAGGAGTATAAGGCTCTAGTAGACACTGGTGCACAGTGTACCCTGATGCCATCAGGCTATAAAGGGGCAGAACCCATTTGTATTTCTGGAGTGACAGGGGGATCCCAAGAGTTAACTGTATTGGAGGCCGAAGTGAGCCTGACCGGGAATGAGTGGCAGAAGCACCCCATTGTGACTGGCCCAGAGGCTCCGTGCATCCTTGGCATAGACTACCTCAGGAGAGGGTATTTTAAGGACCCAAAAGGGTACCGGTGGGCTTTTGGTATAGCTGCCCTGGAGACGGAGGAAATTAAACAGCTGTCCACCTTGCCCGGTCTCTCACAGGATCCTTCTGTTGTGGGGTTGCTGAGGGTTGAAGAACAACAGGTACCAATCGCTACCACAACAGTGCACCGGCGGCAATACCGCACCAACCGAGACTCCCTGATCCCTATCCATGAGCTGATTCGTCGACTGGAGAGCCAAGGAGTGATCAGCAAGACTCGCTCACCCTTCAACAGTCCCATATGGCCAGTGCGAAAGTCCAATGGAGAGTGGAGACTAACAGTAGACTATCGTGGCCTGAACGAAGTCACGCCGCCACTGAGTGCTGCCGTGCCGGACATGCTAGAACTTCAATACGAACTGGAGTCAAAGGCAGCCAAGTGGTACGCCACAATTGACATTGCTAATGCCTTCTTCTCCATCCCTTTGGCGGCAGAGTGCAGGCCACAGTTTGCTTTCACTTGGAGGGGCGTCCAGTACACCTGGAACCGACTGCCCCAGGGGTGGAAACACAGCCCTACCATTTGCCATGGACTGATCCACACCGCACTGGAACAGGGCGAGGCTCCAGAACACCTGCAGTACATTGACGCCATCATCGTATGGGGCAACACAGCAGAAGAAGTTTTTGAGAAAGGGAAGAAAATAATTCAAATCCTTCTGAAATCTGGTTTTGCCATAAAACAAAGTAAGGTCAAGGGACCTGCACAGGAGATCCAGTTTTTAGGAATAAAATGGCAAGATGGACGTCGTCAGATCCCAACAGATGTGATCAATAAAATAACAGCCATGTCTCCACCAACTAACAAAAAGGAAACGCAAGCTTTCTTAGGCGTTGTGGGTTTTTGGAGAATGCATATTCCAAATTACAGTCAGATCGTAAGCCCTCTCTATCACGTGACCAGGAAGAAGAACGACTTCAAATGGGGCCCTGAGCAACGACAAGCCTTTGAACAAATTAAACAGGAGATAGTTCATGCAGTAGCCCTTGGGCCAGTCCGGGCAGGACAAGATGTAAAGAATGTGCTCTACACCGCAGCCGGGGAGAATGGTCCTACCTGGAGCCTCTGGCAGAAAGCACCAGGGGAGACTCGAGGTCGACCCCTGGGGTTCTGGAGTCGGGGATACAGAGGATCCGAGGCCCGCTACACTCCAACTGAGAAGGAGATATTGGCAGCATATGAAGGGGTTCAAGCTGCTTCGGAAGTGGTTGGTACTGAAGCACAGCTCCTCCTGGCACCCCAACTGCCGGTGCTGGGCTGGATGTTCAAAGGGAGGGTCCCCTCCACACATCATGCAACCGATGCTACGTGGAGTAAGTGGGTCGCACTGATCACACAACGGGCCCGAATAGGAAACCCCAGTCGCCCAGGAATCTTGGAGGTGATCACGAACTGGCCAGAAGGCAAAGATTTTGGAATATCCCCAGAGGAGGAGGTGACACGTGCTGAAGAAGCCCCACTGTATAATAAACTACCAGAAAACGAGAAGCAATATGCTCTGTTCACTGATGGGTCCTGTCGCCTTGTGGGAAAACATCGGAGATGGAAAGCTGCTGTATGGAGTCCTATACGCCAAGTTGCAGAAACTGCTGAAGGAGAAGGTGAATCGAGCCAGTTTGCAGAGGTGAAAGCCATCCAGCTGGCCTTGGACATTGCTGAACGAGAAAAATGGCCAGTACTTTATCTCTATACTGACTCATGGATGGTGGCAAATGCCCTGTGGGGGTGGCTGCAGCAGTGGAAGCAGAACAACTGGCAGCGCAGAGGTAAACCCATCTGGGCTGCCGCGTTGTGGCAAGATATTGCTGCCCGGGTAGAGAACCTGACTGTAAAAGTACGTCACGTAGATGCTCACGTACCCAAGAGTCGGGCTACTGAGGAACATCAAAATAACGAGCAGGTGGACCAGGCTGCAAAGATTGAAGTGGCCCAGGTGGATTTGGACTGGCAACATAAGGGTGAATTATTTATAGCTCGGTGGGCCCATGATGCCTCAGGCCATCAAGGAAGAGATGCAACATATAGATGGGCTCGTGATCGAGGGGTGGACTTGACCATGGACGCTATTGCACAGGTTATCCACGAATGTGAAACGTGCGCTGCAATCAAACAAGCCAAGCGAGTAAAGCCTCTTTGGTATGGGGGACGATGGTTGAAATATAAATATGGGGAGGCCTGGCAGATTGATTATATCACGCTCCCACAAACCCGACACGGTAAGTGCTATGTGCTCACCATGGTGGAAGCAACCACCAGATGGCTGGAAACATATCCTGTGCCCCATGCCACTGCCCGGAACACCATCCTGGGCCTTGAAAAGCAAGTCCTGTGGCGACATGGCACCCCAGAAAGAATTGAGTCAGACAACGGGACTCACTTCCGAAACGCCCTCATAGACACCTGGGCCAAAGAGCATGGCATTGAGTGGATCTATCACATCCCCTACCATGCACCAGCCTCCGGGAAAATCGAACGATACAATGGACTGCTAAAGACTACGCTGAGAGCAATGGGTGGTGGGACATTCAAACATTGGGACACACATTTAGCAAAAGCCACCTGGTTAGTCAATACCAGGGGATCTGCCAATCGAGCTGGCCCTGCCCAATCAAGACTCTTACGTACTGTAGATGGAGATAAAGTCCCTGTCGTGCATATGAGAAATATGCTGGGGAAGACAGTCTGGGTTACTCCTGCCTCTGGCAAGGGAAAACCCATCCGTGGGATTGCTTTTGCTCAAGGACCTGGGTACACTTGGTGGGTGATGCGAAAGGATGGGGAGGTCCGGTGTGTACCTCAAGGGGATTTGATTTTGGGTGAAAATAGCCAGTGAACTGAATTTTGATGTCAACTGTTACATGATATTGTATGTCATTATTTCTATGATATAGCAGTGGTATAGCAGTGAAAATCACCCAGATTAGTGAAGAATGAACTAACTCCAATGAAACCGAGCAAAGTGCAACGATGATAGAACTGGACGAGCGCAGCAGTACCGAAATGAGAACTGGCTTCAGGATGCAACGGCCCAACACCGCACACCATCTCTTCGGCCCTGAAAGACTGTTATAACAGATGGAGCCCAAAGTCATGGACTAAATGAACTCAGTGGACATTTTAGAGGGATAGTCCATAGACCGAGGGAATGATATCTGTGCGTGCATATATATATATATGTGTGTATATATAAAGAAAGATAGTGGTGGTTAATTGAAATGTATTAAAAAAGATGTGAGACCTAAGCACGACGTAAATGGTATGGAATAAGGGGTGGATACTGTCCTGGTTTCGGCTGGGATAGGGTTAAATTTCTTCCTAGTGCTGTGTTTTGGATTTAGTACGAGGAGAATGTTGATAACACACTGATGTTTTCAGTTGTTGCTAAGTGCCCTCCTAGTCCAAGGACAGCTCCCGTGCCTACTGACTGAGCTAGGTACACAAGATGGGAGGGAACATAATCAGGACAGCCAGCCCAGCTGGCCAATGGGGTATTCCATACCATGTGACGTCATGCTCAGTATATGAAGGGTAGGCGTGATCCAGGAAGTACCGATCGCTACTTGGTTATCGGTCAGCGCGGGTGGTGAGCAATTGCATTGTGCATCACTCATTTTGTATATTTTATCATTATCATTATTATTTTCCTTTTTTTTCCTTGTTCTATTAAACTGTCTTTATCTCAACCCACGAGTTTTTTCTCACTCTTACCCTTCCGATTCTCTCCCCGTCCCACTGGGGGTGGGGGGAGTGAGTGAGCGGCTGCGTGGTATTTGGCTGCCTGCCAGGTTAAACCGCGACAGCCAACTACAAATTTAAGATTTAATTCAGTCATCTAGTATTTCTCTCTAATCAATTAAAGGAGATACACATTTGCAAAGAACAAGTCACCTACCTTAATAGGAGGGAAGAGACGCTTCTCTCCCTACACTGACTAGAAGAGTTTAACTTAAACTGAATACCTGTCTTTGAGATGGCTACTTCATTTCTTCAGGTAGGACTTATTCCTACTGATGGGACAGGATCTGTCAACCATGTACAACAGATGGTCTGAATTTCTTATCACTCTCTTGAATTTAGATCTTGTCATAACTACCAAAGTTTTACACGTCCCAAGGAATATGGGCACCTTCTGATCAGGGTCAGTACTCTGAAGCAAAATTCAGCCCAGGCTGATGTGAGAGAAGGTGTTTGCCGTGGGTAACCTGCTGGAGGGTTGGCTTTGGTAGGCAGTCTCAGGGCTTGCTGCACCACACCAAACCACAGAGGAAGATGGTACCTGCTCCTTCCCTCCAAACACTGCCTTTTCTCTGTGCTGTATGCACGAAAAGCTTGAGATGTCTCCTGCAGTAATGGAATAACTGTGTTCTTTTGTTTGTGAATAAGTGCTGTGCTTTTTCTTGTATGTGTTTGAGACCCCTGCTCAGCATTAAATAAAGTATCTACTGATATTCCTAGAAGCTCTGAAAATGAAGTGTGACTACCTTTCCTTTTCTCTGCCAGCACAGTTTTGTACCTACTAAATGAACCTTATTTTTTCATTTAAACCTTATTTTTAAAGTTTACTTTTACTCTATAAATATGTTTTGCTGTCATAAATTCCAAAAGCCTGAGAATACATCCACCTCAGAAAGTTGTCCAGAAGGCAATAAAAACTCAAAGTACGTGCTGTCTTGACAGCATTAGCTGAAAATAAGAAATATCATCTGTGATCATTCCTGGGCTCTTGTCATTAGGCTGTAGGTCTGACAGGCTACCCTGTGAGTGACTGGTTCATTTTTCTGACGTTCCCCCAGGGAAGACCAAAGAATGTGGTATTTCCTTGTCATCTGTGTAAAACTTCGTGAAGAACATTTATACTGCAAATGCATCTGCAGTTCCTGTAGGTATATACAATACACCTGTACCGGATAGCTTTTTTTTCCCCTGAAGATAATTGTTGGCATTTATTTTCTCAAAAAATTATTTCCCCTGTATGAAATTAGGTGAGATGATGCATGAGTGATCACACAGAGGGAGACACTGAGATTTTAAGTAATAAGTATATCTTTGGCAACAAAATAATTCAGGATAAAAAAGATTTACTGTATCCTGCGGTGTTGTGAGTGGGGGACAGATTCCAGGGATGAAAAAATAAGGAAATGAGTGATTTGTGTTTATTTACGTGGGATGATGAAAGGGATAATGTGCATTACCTTGATGGACTGGCTCTCGCCATAGCAGATCTGATGACTCATCTGTGTGGTACCACATTGAGTCATTTTGCATTGTTAGCTGCCACCGCAATCACAGAAAGACTTATTGAAAAGAAATAAATTATGTAAGAAAAGTAACTAAACCCCCATCAGAATTCTGCCTGAGACAGAGTAAATTCAGCCTGTGTGCTCGCCGTTTGGAAAAGTCATGAGCAACTGAGAGCCTAGGCATATAATGCAACATACAGGTGCCTGAGGGCTCCCCTGTTGGGGATAAAACTGTTGTAGAGAGCTCAGCTGCTCTGTGTCACGCAGCGTGAAGTGCACGTTGGCTAGCAATATCGGAGCAGTGAAAGCTGCTCTCGTGTAAATCCACTCTGCTCTATATAGAGCACAGCAGAGTCGCAAACAGGAACGATGTTCACTTCGCACAGTGAGCGAACAAAATACAGCAAAGTGGACTATTTATGGCATGTGTTATAACCCAGTTTAATGCGCTACTAAATTGTTTACTGAAAAAAAGCAAGCACAGTTTTTCTTTTGTTTATCATTAAAGGTGGATTATTGGTTAACTGAGATGTTGGCATGGAGTCCAGTGGCTGAATTTAGACTCATTTTCAGTGGGAACAGAGTCACAGAGGAAAACAAGTTATATGAAAACTGTAAGCATACCTGCAACCTTTTATTCCAGGAAATCAATGATTCCTGTTGAATTCAAATGTTTTTATTATTATTCTTTGAGCAAAAATTTGGTACAAGATAAGTAGATTTGTAGGTGATGACTCAATTTCTGTGATGGTAAATTTGCAGTGTCACGGTGAAGTCAATATAGTCAAGATAATTTACCTGATCTCAGGACAAGACCCCCAGTCAATATTAAATTGAAGACCCCCAGTCAATATTAAATAGAAGATCCCCAGTCAATATTAAATTCAAGATCCTTTATCTGGGTAAAGCAATAAATTATTTCAGTGGAGGCAGCACCTGATTCTACCCTACTCAGTGAGCTCAGTTATGACAACCGAACTTTTACAACTTTCTTAACATCAGTCCTTTGATTTCTGCAGTTATAGAAAAAATCCACTTAAACTGTAAAAAAAAAATTCCAATATTTAGAGCCACATAGTTCACCTTCAGCAATAACGACCCTGCTTAGTAACTGAGTGCAACTCACCATTGGTCATACATGCTCACTGATCAAGGAATCCTTCAGAGATTATAGCTAAAATAAATAATTACTGTAGTTCTGAAGTCAGAAGATAGCATACAGTAGAACGCAGTTTAGCAAAGAGGGGGTTTTATTATTATTTTGATTGCACTCAGGAAATACAGTTAATGAGGCAGTTTTGTGTCAGGGGTGGTGACATGATGCTCATGTTTTTATATATAGCTTTTCCTGGCTGGGAAACTTTCAATTTGCTTCCAGCTCTTTCATTTTCTTGACATTATTGCAAAAGGCAGTTTCACTTGTTAAGTATTTGAAGTATCCTCCTTCTAGGAATAATATACCGTATGATTGTTCATTGAAAGAAGATAAAACATTTTGTGTGACAAAGGCTAGAAGACAGAGGACTGTAGTGTTCATCAGTGAAGTTTTGTGTAAGATTTTGGAGGGTCGTTAGGTCCAGATAAAGTAACAAACTTAGACTGGGCATCCTTCCACTCACCTCCAGCATCCCCATGGAGTGTAAACCAAAGTTTGATGATTTCATACCTGAACACGGTCTGGGGAGAATTAGACACTTCAAAGTACAGCTGCATTGAAGCACATGGACTGAGCTGATAAAAATGGTCGACACAAAGCTATTTCTGAGAATCTCATCCCTGTGATCTTTTGTACCTAAAATGGATGGGAAACTAAGGAAGCTATCTGCCCAGTTCTCTTTCTGGAGGAGATGGAAGCATTTCAGAAGGAACGTCATGCAAGAAGCTCCTGTAATTTTTTAATTGCATTGCACTAGATTGGATTCCAGTCTAGATCTATCACTAAATGAAGCAAGGGCACAGGCCCAAGCAGTAATATACGATTGTCCCCATTGCTTAATTTTCACCCAGTTCTTGTCACGGTTTTGGCCTATGCCTGCTGGCACTCATACTCGGTTGTACTCATTTGTGAAGCTGTTAGAAACTGCTGGATGTGAAATGACTGAATGGATATTGGTATATTGTAATGAGTATATAGCTTTAAAGGTTTAAAAATGTATCGACCTTTATTGCTGATGAATTAATAATCAATCCAATTTTTAAGCTATAAACCATACCGTGCTGGTATAACAGCACAGTGTATATATATACATATGCAGGAACTCTCTGTTGGCCATTGGTGATAGGAGGCAGGAACGAGCAGCTTTCATAATTTTTTGCAAAGATGTCTTTATACTAATGTGAATGTAATATAGTTTAAAACTTTCTTTGACTTTTAAGCCTCACAAAACACACAAGTGAAGGTTGAGTAAGACAATTTTGATAATTTAAAGTCAGCAATGTGAACTTCTTTACTAGTTTGTATTAATACAAACTCAGAGAAATTCATTGTTTGTATAGAGGCAAGAAAAAGATATAACAAAAAAGAAGTGATTCAACAAGTATAATGAAGACATATGTGGAAAGCCTGCTGAATATAATAGACATCCAAACAACAATCAGTTCCTCTGTAGTTTGAGTGTTTCTGTTTCTTCTTGATTAGCTTATCATACAAGACTTTGAATAACAAAGAAAATCAGCAAAAAAATGGAACTTAAGTGAAAGCATTGTCAGAAGCTACAATCTCTCATAAACACTTCTCTAGAGGTAGCAAGGGCCAGATCATACAGGAAAGACCATGAGGCCAGACCTGGAAAGGGGTAAATTCTGCTGCATGTCACTCCTTGCCCAGAGAGTATGAGCATGCTAAGAACACACACACAAGGTTTGTGTGGGTGGGGAAAGACAAGGGGGACGGAGCCAGGAGAAAGCATAACAGAAAAATTTCCAGTCTGATTTCTGCTGTTCATGTTTACTGGGATTCCACCTGTCATTCCCCAAACGCTTCCTGTCTGAAGTCATAAATTCTTTTGCCTAATAAATAGGAAATCACTGTGGAACAAGGATGCCATCCACAGGGAACTGCAGGATTCACCCATACCTTTACTGTTGGATTTACCTCATGGTTTGCATCAATGTGTTCTGGGTCAGGATCAATAAGCTGAAAAACAGTTATAGACAGGGCACTGCATATATGTCTATTAAAAACGCTTGCTGTTAACTGTTTGAGAACTGAAAACTATAGTGCCGGCTCTTAGGAGAGAGTATCCTGTGGGTACTTGTTGACAGGGTGTCCTGGTTTCGGCTGGGATAGAGTTAATTTTCTTCCTAGTAGCTGGTGTAGTGCTGTGGTTTGGATTTGTATGAGAATAATCTTGATAACACACTGATGTTTTAGTTGTTGCTAAGTACATAGTCAAGGACTTTTCAGCTTCTCATGCCCTGCCAGGAAAAAGCTCGGAGGGGCTCGGAAGGGGAAAAGCTAGGCCAAACTGGCCAAAGGGATATTCCATACCGTATGACATCATGCTCAGTATATAAACTGGGGGGGGAGTTGGCCGGGGGGGGGGCTGCTGCTTGGGAGCTGGCTGGGTATCTGTCGGTGGGTGGTGAGCAATTGCATTGTGCATCACTTATTTTGTGTATTCTTTTATCATTACGATTATCTTCCCTTCCTTTTCTGTCCTATTAAACTGTCTTTATCTCAGCCCACGGATTTTACTTTTTTTTCCCGATTCTCTCCCCCAACCCACTGAGGGAGGGGGGAGTGAGTGAGCAGCTGTGTGGTGTTTAGCTGCCTGCCAAACACCTTTTTCCTTCTCATTGGAGACCTCTTGAGAGCTCACAAGTCTATGCCTAGTACAGCCCACCTCTGTCTAGTAACAATGAAAAATCTCACAAGTAGAGAATGCATTTTTATTACAAGGAAAATGGATCCCAAATGTAGTTTTCTCAGGCAACAGCACCACTGTATTTGCAGGTTTACATGCTCAGGGAAAAGCCTGCTTCAGCTTTCTTTTCCTTGCCCTCTATCATGCATATTTAAGTCTATCATGCATATTTAAGACTCATCTAACACCAGTCTCATGCTGCCTACTATACTCTGCCTTAGCTGTGCTCTTTTATCCTGCGAAAATGTGGATCTCAGACCTGGATGGATTGCTGCAATAGGTACTGTAAGAAGAGCATGCTAGGAAGTTGGGAACTACTGCTCCACGTAGCAGGGAGCTACCCCAGTTATCTGATCAACTGCAACTGCCTGTTCAACACCTTCCTCAAGGTTGGTTCCTGGCACAGTTAATTGCCTCTATATAAGAATCTGGGTAACTCTGAAACGGTACTTGAGTCTCATTTTAGGTGCCTGTGAATTTATGCTTTATGTCTGGGAGCCTGGTTCAGTATCCAAATTAGCCAGTGAACATGTTACAGTTTTGCGTTAATTGTTTGTTTTCTGTTTTCCTTCATGTCCCTGTGTATGGACAAGGATTAACACCCTGAAGAGGTGTTTGGGGGAAAAATGTAATTTTGTACTCAGTGACATCAGCATTCCATTTTTAATTTGACATCAGACACATGCCAGGTCATAACAAGAGCAATGGAGGAATCCCACAGAATCATCCTGTAAGTTACAGCTCTCCTGCTACAGTGTGGTCAGCACATTGCAACACTGGTCTATTATCCATGTAAGTTTTCCAAGCCATGCAAAAGTTCAGCTGTGTGACTGGTTTCAGCTGGGATAGAGTTAAATTTCATCCTAGTGCTGTGTTTTGGATTTAGTATAAGAAGAATGTTGATAACACACTGATGTTTTCAGTTGTTGCTAAGTACCATGCTAGTCAAGGACTCTTCAGAGGCTGGGAGGGAGCACAGCCAGGACGGCTAGTCCAGCTGACCAACGGGGCATTCCATACCATATGATGTCATGCTCAGTATATAAATAAGAGGTGTGGTCCAGGAAGTAGCGATCGCTACTTACTTGGTTATCGGTCAGCAGGTGGTGAGCAATTGCATTGTGCATCACTGATTTTGTATATTCTATTATTATTATTATTATTATTATTATTATTATTTCTTTTTCTGTTCTATTAAACTGTCTTTATCTCAATCCACAAATTTCACTTTTGTTTCCCAATTCACCCCCCCATCCCACTGCGGGGGGGGAGTGAGCGAGGGGCTGCGTGGTGTTTAGCTGCCTGCTGGGCTAAACCATAACAGTGACTTACATATGGGATCAAATTCATTTTTTCAGTGCTGGCCTGGTGGATACTAAAGGATAAAGATATGACCAGATGATTTTGCAGTCATTATAGGCACTTGCACATCTTTTCCTCCATTTTTTTATATGGGGAAAGATAAAGATTTTTTTTTAAAAATTAACTTCTTAAAGATGTGATGAAGTAATTGAAAAAAGAGTAAGATAGGATATGTATGGTCCCCACTGAGTATATTTTATATACAGGTTGGAAACAATTAGGCTTTTTAACAGTTTCTAAATATGCTAAGAAATTCCTCAGAATCTGCCGCCAGTTTGTTGACTACAACCATTTCACCAAACATACAGACAAATGGATAGGCTTTGTAATGCTTCAAGAAGCATTTCATGATGATTCCCACCAAGAATGGGAAAAAGAATCATATTTGAAATAGTTTAACATTTTATGGTTTCATTCTGCTTCTCACAGTTCTGGCAGCATCATGAAGGAAAAAGTTTCTTGACTGTGCCCTTGTCTATCAGTCTTGACTCTCTTGTCTATCCATTGAACTTTGAATGGTTTCCTCTATTGTGTTTTAATCAGAGTATGCACAAAGAACATAGTTGCTTCTTCTCTTCACTCATCTTTCATGTTATCTTCTTTTTGCCTCCTGTACATGATTTCTTAAGCTGAAGGCTGTGATATTTAGTTAACAACCTCACTCTTTTGCTGACAGACAGATCAGACTTGCTGCAATCTTCCCAAATGCACTGCTTCTTCATTTGTATGCACCACAGCCATCCCTTTCTCTGCAGACTAGATCAATCTCAGTATTAGGGAGATTATATTGCTGTCAGTAAGCCTTCAGCTTTTTCCTCACATTGCTGTAGCACAAGGCTGCATATTGAAGACTAGATGAGCTTGACATTTCATTTCACCCATTCAATATAAGGAATTTTGCTTGAAGAAAATGTGATTCCGATAGAACATTATGTAGTTATTTGAAACAGACCCTCTTCTTCATGATCTAGTAAAAGACAAAGGTTCTCCTTAAGCATAGGTGTCATCACCCAAGAACTCATTTAATGTTTAGCCAAAATCAACCTGCAAATGTTATAAAGTCCTGTGGGCAACATTTGGTAAAGAAATGGAAAAAATGGGGAAACAGAGTCAAGTTTTTTTAGTTCTCATCCTAGCTATGACTCACTCTATGAGTGTGGCTTAATCTGTCACAAAATGTTTCTTTCTCTTCACCTCTAAAAGTGGTGAGAACCTTGTAAGCTTTTTATTGATTTTTGACGAAAGCTTGCTAAATATTTTGAGATCGATGATGTTTTAAAAAATAAAAACCTAAATAAACTTACCTGATTTGTCTTCCCATAAATACTTCCAGCTTTGAGTATTCTGCTGCATAACATTTGGAATAGATGACAGAAAACACAAATTTTAAAAGAAACTTCATACTTTTTTTTTTTCCCAAAATAAAACTCACATTTATTCAAGAGCAGTGTAGCTCAGTGGCTTAGTAATGGCTTAGTGATTGCTGGATTTTTTTTGTTTTCTCTAATGTAAATCTTCCACCCCTGAAAAAAAAAAAAATCTAATCATTAGTAGTCTTAGCTATGTATTTAGGTGAAAAAACAAGCAAAAAATAGAGGAAGAGCAATGAGAAGATTTGCGGAAGGTAATATATAGCCTGGATGATCTCCAGTATGGTTAAAAAAGAATCCAGGATGTGATCAGAAGTGACAGCACCAATTGATTTACGAATATTCACTCTATAAGGCAGGATTCTTCCATCTTTCACTTTCTTACAGCATTCCTAATGCCTTAATTTGCTCACTTGGCTTTACCATTATGTTATTTTTTTGAAAAGTAGAAGAAAAAGTGACGCACCTAAAGCCTCTCAGAGCATTTCTGGCTGCATGTCTTGCAATTGTATGGAATCTTTGTTTATGTAAGTGGCACAATTGTTCCTTTCAATGTGCCTATTTGGGTAAGAATTGCCAAAGTGGATTGCAGATCCAGGATCTGGCACTAAATTTTGCATGCTCACTTTGGGTGACTGTGCATGGATATGAAATACATCCAGAAATGTGGGGTAAATCATGGTGGCCTGTGGACTGGGGAGAGTAACAGTACAGTTAGAATTGTCCTACAAGTCAGAGGATGCCAACATGATGTTAATGAAAGATGGTGACGGACAGAGTCCGAGCCATATGTTGCTGTTTGGCGGCTTGCTTCTTTGTATTGTGATTAGCATTATTAAATGTCCATATGTTTCTCATCAGGAGTATTACTAGGGAGAGGGAGCATATATCTCCATTAAGATTCATGGTGAGGAATATTATCTTTTGGTTTGGGGTGGGGTGGTTTTTTTTCCTGTTTTTTTTTTCCTTCTCTCTCCTTGCTTTTTCATTCTCTGTTTCTCAACTTCTGTTAGTCCTGTCTCCTCCCCCCAGCACTTCCTTCTCTAAAAAAATTCTTCAGCCCTTTGGATATGCCTCCTATTTCTTGTTGATTTGTGTAAGGGCAACATCTTTGTAATGGTTGATGGTGAAATTCATTGCCAAAGGTTATAACTGAGGCCACAGAAATATGTGTGCCAGATGTCTGACCTCCAGAGCACCTGTCCTGTGAAGGGTTTGGGGTTTTATTGCTTTGTTTTGCGGCAACAGAAAGATTTTAATTTGTGAAGAAAGTGCTAAAAGAAATGGGAAAATTTAATCCTATCTTCTCCACGGGAATTGCTGGCAAATATAAATGGGAGTAGAGCCCTGTGATAACAAGAAAATTGCCATGTTTCTGTGACTCTGTCCACATCTGAGCATGAAATATGCAACGAAGCAGAGCAGTAACCACAGGAGGTTCAGGGACAGCTCTGGGAAGGCTGCTTTAGCACATGAAGACAAAGTGGAGGCTGTTCCTTTTGGCACAGCTGCAGGCCAAAGTGGTCACAGTAGTAAACCCCAAACCATATTTATGAGCACAAAGCAAGAAACATGTTTAAGTGGAGACCGGGCTGGGTCACCCTAGGCAAGGCACAGCACTTCCCTGCACTTCTCTTCCTATTGACTGCAGGTAATAAGATTATCTTTAGGAATATTTGCAGAATTATGTGATTTCTAATTATGGAAAGCTGCATATTTGTTATTATTTGTGAAATTATCTTCAGTTTACACATGCAAATAACTCTGCTTGCTCTTCCACTGTTTTTCCCTCAGTATTTACGATATATAACTAGATTAAATACTCCAGTCAGCTAATGAAAGGGGAAAAAACTGAAGTAGACATTAGGAAACGCAGTTTGTGAGGAAATTTTGGAAAAGTTTGGTTTCTGTGCCAGCCTTTGCTTTTTTGCTTGTTTTTATAAATTAAAATTTGATCTAAGAACCGCTGACTGGGCACTAGGTATTTATTTTTCAATTACACACACCTATTTCCTTGAAGATAGAACTGCTCATTCAACAGCTTGCGCTTGCCGTTTCTCATTTTTCCCAGCAAGAGATTCAGAAAAGCTTTCAACACAGTCATATGTCTTCCAAATCTGCAGCACTTTGCAAGAGCCCGGTTTGACTGCCAGGGATTTGAGATGAATTCTCGATTCACAGCCCTGAGCTGGAATGTCAGAGATTCTAAACTGGGATTTGCTCTTTAGATTGATAACTGGCTGGAGGAAGCTGGGGAAATCTGACCAGTCGTTGTCGGAATTTAATTACTTCCATGTGCTGAACTCTGACAGTTAAAGGAGTTTATTGAAGATTTTTTTTTTTATATTGACATTATGACCCATCATAATAAAGCTACTCTTAGCAGATAGAAAAAGATGTCAGAAAGAAAGCAAAACATGAATTTAAAGGAATAATAGCAAGTTAAGACCACCTCTGAGTTAATGTGTTGCATAGGTCTGACTGTCTGAATAATGGGAGAGCATTGGTTATTTTCCACAGTACACAGTTGCAACAATGATGTGAAAATAGAGAAAGGTCAGTCTGTTGAACTCTTACTCACATTGGTGACTTCTTATTTGCGTGAGAGTTCCCATCCAAACGAACAGGAAACATCCTGAGTTACCTATTGCCAGTATTTAATAGCAGTGCTTGAGATTTGACCTGAGCTTCACTTTTCCGTCTTTCCACAAGCATTCAACTCTTACTTGGATTTCGCTCAGAGCATGATCCTTTCACACTAGTGATGCTGAATGCCTTCTCCTGTTCCCCTTTTAAACCGTGGCTACTAGGTACAGAAGTATTTGCCTAAGCTATTACACAAATACAACCAGGACATTTTCAGTTTAAGTGTACATAATACATCTGGCTTATATGAGCCATTTCAAATAAACCAGAAGAACTGATGGAGTTGCAACTGTCAATAAAGCCATTAGCTTCAAGGGAATTACTCACTGATGCGGGATGTGTTTTGGATTCCACTGAGGTTTTAAAAGGGAAGATATGAGCAGCTTGTCTTTCACTGGAAGATCCCTCCTGATACTCACCAGGAGTAAGCTGCACATATCAAACTTGTGTTTTGAAGTACTTCAAAGCTTCAGGGCTACTTTGAGAAAAGCACATACTGAGTATTAGTAAGTCATGCTATAGTTATTAATGTGTATTAAGTTTTGAGCATATACAAGAGATATGAAATCATACAAAATCTTTTTAAAAATTACAGACTGTGCTCCCACAACTATGCAGAGCAGTCCTTGCCTTTGGTCCACATGTAGTTGATTTCTTTAAATTCTTTAACATAAGTAAGTGCTAGTCAGTGTAAGAAAAATTTGCAGATTTGAGTCTGATGGTTTGGAGGAGGACAAAATCTTCACTAGCCTTACCTGCAAATGAAAGAGGATTTATATCCATATGCCCATCCTATTTCCTTCTTCAGCTTTGGTTTGTTTATTCATATATTAACTTACAGGTCGTCCCTAAGTGGGTTTGTAATCTGAGTAGCTATTGCAAATCTTGTTCCTCTATTGCGTTCTACCCTGTGCCAACAGAGCTGACTGCCGCACAAGACATTGTCGTCTGACCATGGACCATGTTATGTCTATTCATGAAATACTACATAGCTCAAGGCTGAGAACATTATTATTCTTGTGTCATACCATCACAGTTCACATCTGCAGATGTGAAAGAAGAATGGAAAATTTGCTTACCTGGACAAGATGGAGATTTTGAACACATGTAAGATGAAGATCTTTTTAACTTTTAGAATATGCATTATCTCTTCACACAAAAACCATTTTAAATTGCATGACACAAGGAGCTCATTTTAACTGGTTAAACATGGGCAACTGAAGCACTAGAGTGCACGTCTCCCATACAGCGATTTCAAGGTGGATGTCCCACATGCCTGATGGCATTTCAAATGTCAGACAATATCTATGCTTTGTGAATTTGAAACAAGCCTATAGGTCCTGCTGCAAATGTCATCTTTTCCCTGCCCATTTAAAATTTGAAATGGATAGAGGATTACTAAAAGGGGTGTGACATTTTTGACACAGATCAGCTCAGAAGCTGGCTGCTCCACTTCAATTATACCTGGATATATATGAAATGCAACTTTTGTCAGGGGATTGTAACATTTAAAGATTTATGACTGTCTTCCTACCTTGGAAAACAAATTATTTTGATTCCTAGTTTTTGCATCTCATCTGTAAAATATGGAAGCAAGTTTCTATATGAAAACTGGAAAACATGAACAAAGGCTAGCCAAAGAGGAGACTTACAGAATCACAGAATCATAGGATAGCTTGGATTGGAAGGGATCTTTACAGGTCATCTAGTCCAACCCCCCTGCAATGAGCAGGGACATCTTCACCTAGATCAGGTTGCCCAGAGCCCCGTCCAACTTGACCTTGAATGTTTCCACGGATGGGGCATCTACCACCGCTCTGAGCAACCTGTGCCAGTGTTTCACCACCCTCATTGTAAAACATTTCCTTATATCCAGTCTAAATCTACCCTCTTTTAGTTTAAAACCATTCCCCCTCATCCTGTTGCAACAGGCCCTGTTAAAGTGTTTGTCCCCACCTTTCTTATAAGCCCCCTTTAAGCATTGAAGGGCCGCAAGAAGGTCTCCCTGAAGCCTTCTCTTCTCCAGGCTGAATAACCCCAACTCTCTCAGCCTTTCTTCACAGAAGAGGTATTCCATTCCCCTGATCATTTTCGTGGCCTCGTCTGGACCCGCTCCAACAGGTCTTTCTTGTGCTGAGGACTCCAGAGCTGGATGCAGGACTCCAGGTGGGGTCTCACCAGAGCAGAGTAGAGGGGCAGAATCACCTCCCTCGACCTGCTGGCCACGCTTCTTTTGATGCAGCCCAGGATACGGTTGGCCTTCTGGGCCACCTGGGCACACTGCCGGCTCATGTTCAGCCGGTTGTCAACCAGCACCCCCAGGTCCTTTTCCTCTGGGCAGCTTTGCAGCCACTCTTCCCCAAGCCTGTAGCGTTGCCTGGGGTTGTTGTGGCCAAAGTGCAGGACCCGGCACTTGGCCTTGTTGAACCTCATACAGTTGGCCTCGGCCCATCGATCCAGCCTGTCCAGGTCCCTCTGCAGAGCCTTCCTACCCTCCAGCAGATCAACACTCCCGCCCAACTTGGTGTCGTCTGCAAACTTACTGAGGGAGCACTCGATCCCCTCATCCAGATCATTGATTAAGTATTGAACAAGACTGGCCCCAATACTGAGCCCTGGGGAACACCACTCATGACCGGCCGCCAACTGGATTTAACTCCATTCACCACAACTCTCTGGGCTCGGTCGTCCAGCCAGTGTTTCACTCAGCGAAGAGTGCACCTGTCTAGGCCGTGAGCCGCCAGCTTCTCTAGGAGAATGCCGTGGGAGACAGTGTCAAAGGCTTTACTGAAGTCCAGGTAGACCACATCCACAGCCTTTCCCTCATCCACTAGGCGGGTCACCTGGTCATAGAAGATCAGGTTGGTCAAGCAGGACCTGCCTTCCATGAATCCGTGCTGGCTAGGCCTGATCCCCTGGTTGTCCCGGACATGCCTTGTGAGCGCCCTCAAAACGAACTGCTCCATAATCTTCCCCAGCACCGAGGTCAGGCTGACCGGCCTGTAGTTCCCCGTATCTTCCTTCTGGCCCTGCTTGTAGGTGGACGTCACATTGGCAAGCCTCCAGTAGTCTGGGATCTCCCCTGTTGACCAGGACTGCTGGTAAATGATGGAGAGTGGCTTGGCAAGCTCCTCTGCCAGCTCCCTCAGTACCCTCGGGTGGATGCCATCCGGCCCCATAGACTTGTGAGTGTCCAGGTGGCATAGCAGGTCGTTAACTTCTTCCTCTTGGATTATGGGGGGTTTATCCTGCTCACTGTCCCTGTCTTCCAGCTCAGGGGGCTGAGTACCCTCAGGATAACTGCTCTGACTATTAAAGACTGAGGCAAAGAAGGTGTTAAGTACCTCAGCCTTATCCTCGTCCTTGGTGGCAACGTTCCCCGCCCCCGTATCCAATAGAGGATGGAGATTCTCCTTGGCTCTCCTTTTGTCATTAATATACTTGTAAAAGCATTTTTTGTTGTCTCTCACGACAGTGGCCAGCTTGAGTTCTAGCCGGGCTTTTGCCTTTCTAATTTCCTCTCTGCACGACCTAACGAGATCCCTGTACTCTTCTTGAGTTGCCTGCCCCTTCTTCCAAAGGTGATAAACTCTCCTTTTTTTCCTGAGTCCCAGCCAGAGCTCCCCGTTCAGCCAGGCCGGTCATCTTTCCCTGCCCGTTCTTCTTTCGGCACATGGGGACAGCCCGCTCCTGCACCTTTAAGACTTCCTTCTTGAAGAACGTCCAGCCTTCCTGGACCCCTTTGCCCTTCAGGACTGTCTCCCAAGGGACCCTCTCGACCAGTGTCCTGAGCAGGCCAAAGTCCGCCCTCCAGAAGTCCATGGTAGCGGTTTTGCTGGCCCCCCTCCTTACTTCACCAAGTATTAAGTATTCTATCATTTCATGGTCGCTAAGCCCAAGCCGGCCTCCGACCACCACATCTCCCACCAGTCCTTCTCTGTTTGTGAATAGCAGGCCAAGCGAGGCATCTCCCCTGGTGGGCTCGGTTACCAGCTGCGTCAGGAAGTTATCTTCCACACACTCCAGGAACCTCCTCGACTGGTTCCTCTCTGCCGTGTGGTATTTCCAGCAGACGTCCGGAAAGTTGAAGGCCCCCACGAGAACAAGGGCTAGCGACTGGGAGACTTCTGCGAGAATATTTCGTCTACTTCCTCATCCTGGCTAGGTGGTCTATAACAGACTCCCAGCAGGATATCTGCCTTGTTGGCCTTCCCCCTCATCCTTACCCACAAGCACTCGACCTCATCATCACTACCATTGAGCTCTAGACAGTCAAAGCACTCCCTAACATACAGGGCTACCCCACCACCTCTCCTTCCTCGCCTGTCCCTTCTGAAGAGCTTATAGCCATCCATTGCAGCACTCCAGTCATGAGACTCATCCCACCATGTTTCCGTGATGGCGACTAAGTCATAGCTACCCCGCTGCACAATGGCTTCCAGCTCCTCCTGTTTGCCGCCCATGCTGTGTGCGTTGGTGTAGATGCACTTGAGCTGGGCTGCCAATTTCGCACCCGACATTGGCGTGCCGCCCCTAGGCTCTTCTCTAGTGAGCCTGGTTTTGTCCCCTTCCCCCTTCGAACCTAGTTTAAAGCCCTCTCGATGAGCCCCGCCAACTCATACGCGAGAATCCTTTTCCCCCGTGAGACAGCTGAACTCCGTCCGTCGCCAGCAGGCCCGGTGCCATGTAAACCTCCCCGTGGTCAAAGAAGCCAAAATTCCACCGATGGCACCAGCCCCTAAGCCACGTGTTGATCCGATGAGTTTTCCTGTTCCCTTCAGTATTCCTCCCCGCCACTAAAGGGATCGAGGAAAACACTACCTGTGCTCCCGATCCTCCCACCAGTCGCCCCAGCGCCCTGAAGTCCCTTTTGATCGCTTCGGGACTTCTCTCTGCAACCTCCTCACTGCCAGCCTGTATAACCAGTAGCAGGCAGTAATCGGAGGCCTGCACGAGACTAGGGAGCTTCCTAGCAATGTCCTTCACCCGGGCCCCAGGGAGGCAGCAGACTTCCCTGTGGGATGGGTCTGGCCGGCAAATTGGGCCCTCCGTCCCCCTCAGAAGGGAATCACCTACGACAATTACCCTCCTTTTTTTCTTAGCAGAGGCAGTCGCAATGTGTGGGGCTGGCTGCCTCGCCTCGGGCAACCCCCTGGATGGGCCTTCATCTGCGTCCTCGTTCGTCTGGCCCTCAAGATCCAGGGCCCCGTATCTGTTGTGTAGGGGCAACTGGGAAGGTTGAGGTGAGGGAGGCCGGGTGGGGATTCGCCTGGCACCCCGAGCAGGGACCTGTGTCCATTCCCCGCCGTTGCCTGGGTCCCCTCCTTCTGCCTGGTGGCAAGAGGGCAGGGGATCCTCTGCTTCTTGTGGAGCCTCCGTGTGCTGCCCTTGCCTCAGGGACGGTAGGGTGCGGCTCCACCGATCTATCTCCCTCTCGCACTCCCTGATACTCCTTAGCCTCTCCACTTCCTCCTTCAGCTCTGCCACCAGGCTGAGCAGATCATCCACCTGGTCACAGCGCACACAGGCGTTGTCCCTGCTGCCCTCCTGTACAAGGGACAGCCTCAGGCACTCCCTGCAGCCGGAGGCCTGGACAGGTGTAAGTTTGCGTAGGGGCTCCGTCTGGGTCGCCACGTTTCTTCTGGCGATGGCTTTGGCCGAGTGGAAACCATGGCCAGGTCCTCTTCTGGGAGGGCGATGACCACTCCAGAGCTAGCCTCTCGAGCCTGGAGGGGGGCTGCGCCCTGCCCGTTCGCCTTTCCCCCACGCCCTGCCGGCGCGAACTGCCGCGCCACGCCCTGTTTGCCCGCCCTGTTCGCCGCGCTCCGGGTCGCTCGCGCTCCCGGGGGCTGCTCTTGTATGCGAGGGGGTTTGGCCGCCGTCCCGCCTGTCCCCGCCCGCGCTGAGCCAGAGCTGCCGCTCGTCAGGAGCTCGCTCCTCCGGCTCGGGGGAGGTGGGGGGGGGCGCTGGGGCAGCCTCCCGCTCCCTGCGCTAAGTTTGGGTGCTTATACTATCAAAAATGCCACTGACTTTGCAATAGAGCTAAAAGATACTATGAAAGTAGACACTGCTATTTGCCTCAGCAGTTCTTGCTGTAATTACCAAACTCAGTCTTTCACTGACAGTGAATTGGCTTCCTAAAAATCTGTGTGGTGGCTGTGCCTGTGTTACCAAAGTTAAAGACTTTCATTTCATAATGCTTACAGAGAAAACAAAATCAAACAAAAATAAACATGTAGAGAGACTGAAGTTATGGGAAAGAAAAGTCAGCTGACCTCCATACAGATGTTAAGTCAAAATCTAGACAGACAGAGAAAACAGACAAAAAGAAAGTTGTGATAATTATCCAGCCTGTTTCTTGGATATCCTGAGCACACTGGGAGTTCACAGGGTGTTTAGCCCATTCATGGAAAGAGCAGTTCCTCCAGATCTGGCACTGAGCAGAGCTCAGGAGAGGTGACATCCATTACCTTTCTCCATAGCAAGGGGATTTCTCCTTTTTCTGGGGAAAAAGTTCTCCAGCTCTACCTCCCTCGCCCTGGAGGAGGCAGGTTCAGCACAGCAGTGGCAGGTTTCCACACTTGCTGCGCTCCTTTCCTTTCCCGGTTCATGAACCTTCTCTCCTTCACTTTTCAGAGTGATACACAAATTGGCAACTTCTCATGTACCCCTCGCGATATCTAACAAGAGCTGGCTCCTGCCCAAAACACCTCTGAAAAGGACATATCCAAAGTCCAGTGGCACTTTGATGTAAACTCCAGGAGAGGCTAAAACAGAGCTGTCCCGCTCAGGATCAGATCAAGAAACAAACTGTGGGTTTGATCACTGTTTGAGTCCTGATTTTTTTTTTTTTCATGAAAGTCAGGATGTAGGATGTGGCTCACCTCAGACCTCCACATGGACCAGGATCGATGCTGACGAGTACTGGCCATGCTCTGTAGAAGTCAGACTGAGAGCACTGCTGCTTTATTTGAGATTTATCAGATCGTGTTTTGGGAATGGCTGTAAAGCTGTATAGTCTTATTAAACTTCTTCCTTTGATTCAACATCAGACAACAATGCTTCTTCCTTAACAGAGGGAGAAGAGGAAACTGGGACAGTTTAGTTAGTGCCTGGGAGAAGTATGTTTGCATTGTAATAGTTTCATAAGTATTATCATTTTATTTTGTATGGTAAACTTCACCATGTCACAAGACAAGACTGTTATGATGCAATGACAAGTTCTCAAGCATATGCCTATAAATACTCAAATAATATTTGTTGCAACACAGCTCCTCCCAGGCAGGAGCAGAGCAATTTTATGGTTGGGGCAGATGGCTTATGAGCTCCAGAAACTTGCAGTATTGTGAAGGGAAAAGGGAGGTTTGTAAAGATGAAAAAATAATAAAAAAACCCCACTGAACAACTTGTTATTATTGCTGCTATGGAAACGGAACAAAGAACTATAATTACTCACCAATTTCTTCTGGCTCTTACAGTGAATAAGCCTAAAATGCTGAGATTTCAAGGACAAGAATTGCTGTCAATAACTAAATATGTTGCTATTCTGAGATTTACCAGCACATTAGCTTGGAGTTGTTTATTTTCTAAACCTTTGTGAATTCTTTTTTTTTTTTTTCCTGAAGGGCTATGCATTTTAAGTACATGAAGCATGCTGTTATGATAAAGCAATTAATTTTACGTGGGGAAATCAATTAAATTGTTGATCTGGTCCTAAAATTAGTGATGTTTTCACTGCATTTTATTTATATCTATAAAGAACAATGCTTTTATAAAAAGAAGAAACATGTTAAATTTATGGGTGTGCCTAGCCCTGCACAGCACCTGGGAACTTATAAAGAATGAAACATGATTGTTTAGATGTTTATTGCTATGCAGTTATAATGTGCTCATTGCAGTTGTATCTGTGTAAGAGGCTACTGCTGAGACTCCCTTGCTTCTGACTCACCTGTATTTCACCTCTGAAAGGGAGAAGCAGCCAATGTATTTCTGCCCAACAATAACTTAAGTCATGCAATATTTTTTTAATAACCTGCACTTTGGACTTCATCTGGAAATGAAGGTGCAGTTATTTTAGGACATAGAGTATGACTTTCAGTATGGTTTCACCATGTTTTCCCACTCAGAAAACAGTAACTGAATCCTAAAGTTCATCACTCAGTTTGGGACAATTTGTTAGTTGTTAACATTTAGAATAGCGTAGGCAAAATTAACCACAGCGAAGCTTGCATCTGTGGGGAGAAAAATATCTAGAGTCTTCTGGCATCTAAAAGGTGAAAGAAGTCACTTCTGTTTTCCTTTGCTTGGATTTGCAATGACTGTTCTGGTTGAAAAACATCTCTTCAGTAAGAGATGGACATCTTCCCTTATTCATGTTCCTCAAAATGCTCTCTACTGTCAGCCAGCATCATCTTCATCTTACCCAGTCTGTGTTTAAGGCATGTGGTATTCTTCCAAGTAATTCTCTCTGCCAGATGTTAACTTGACTATCCTCCTATGTGCAAGAAAACAAGATATAGTTTAAATACCTCTCAGCTATAATTTATCTTACAACATCTCAGTGACATGAATATTCTCGGTGTGGGGGTGAAGAGGGAAACAAAAGTGATGGGGTAGAATGGGTGCTGACAGTCTTTTAAACCTGAAGGATCCCTTAATTATGAACTCTAAGAAATATGAAATAATTGTCCAATACCATTTTTTAAGGATGTCTTCAAGCAGAATAGATAAAAAAAATCAGCAATTCTGAACAACTTGTATAAAAAAAACCCATGGAAATCACAGATGGTAAAGGAGGTAACTCACCATCAGCAATGTTCCCTAGAAAGAGTTAGTGATTTTCCTATAGCATAATTTCTAAATTGTCTTGCAAGTGCACCTCAGCCATAATGAGTGTAATAATCTGGAGGAGGAGATGCTATCATTCAAAATAGTAACAGCTATAAATACCAAACCCTTCAAAATTAACACCTAAATTCCCAAGCATTTGCAATTCGGTTAGGCTCTTTCCTACTGAAGAGTTTCATATATTCATTTCAGCCAGTCATTTACAGGGGTCTCTGCAGTTTCTAATACAACCTTTAATGCAAAGCTTTCCTGAATATAATATAAATGCAATACACTATCACCAGTTGTTACCTTGTGCCTTTATTACACACTTATTTTTAAGACAGACAACTCTAAGGTATTTTCCTGTCAAGAGTGCATAATTCTGGAAATCCCTTGCTATTATAGCGTATAGCATCAGAAGGCTGTGCTTTGAATTAGAAGGAGTTTCCAAATGTAGTTTTCTTCATCATTTTCCCAGTATAGCAGTGAATGCAAATGACACATCTGGCTAGGTTTTTTCATCTTGCAATCCAGTTATAACACAAATCTGCCTCTCATTTGTCACTCTATGTCCATAGACAGTAGTAAGTCAGTCAGTCAAATGTGGAAATTTAAATTATGTATAAAATCATATCATTGTAGCATTGCAGAACTGCAGGAGTAGGTGGATACAACAATGAATTTCAAATTAAATAACAGGCTAATTACCTTATTATTTTACTATACCTGCGAAGCCCATACAGTATCTCTCTGCCATATATAAAGTTATATTTTAAACAAGTTCACTCGTATATCTTGTCTTTTCTTTGTTTTCTATTTCTTAGTAAATTCAGTTCATTCTATTTTGACATGATAGCAATAGAATACACTAATATCGTGTCTGTAATTAATGACAGATATTTAACATATGGGGTCAGGCCAAACAAACGGTATGATTTACTGATGCAAGTAATAGTGGATGTGCACTAAATAAAGATTCTTTCTTGGCTCTACTTGAGTAAGTAGGGCTACTCTTAAAATACCCAATCTTTTATTTGCGAGGTAAGTAGGAAGAGTGAAGGGGGGAATCTCTGCATTCAGCAGAGATATTTGCAACCCAAATCAGCTTAGTTTTGCCATGCTGTGAGTGGAGGGGAATTGATAATCTCTGCAGTCCTAAACATAGCTCCACTAAATTTGTCTATGATTCTATCAAGACTAATCATAATTTTGTCTACTACAGAACATGTTCATCACATGGTAGCAGCTCACTCCAAAACTTACAAAATTGCAGGTGGATTTTTGGCTGTATGAAGCTGAAGGGTAAAATGCTTCTTATTTTTAGAAAAGCCAAGATTATACCCTGCATTTTTAGATGTTTGCAGAATAAAGACTTCAGGAATGTTGGTCTGCAGGAAGCGATTTCCCTTACACCAGATTTCCTTTAAAAGCATATCATAGCTTGAAGTGTAGTCACAGCTTACACTGGCAAAGTTGTGGTTTTGAAGGTATCATTAGTACCAGACTTCCTGATTGAAATGACCTAGTAAATTTAGGCTCCTTGGTATAAAAGCTAATAAGAAAGTAAAAGAAAAGTAAGATTAAGTGATACATTATCCCAGAAGAAAGAAAAAAGTATTATTTTTAATATCTGTATTAATTTTTGCTTTTATAAATATTTTATAGCGTTATTGCATTATCTTAAACATCTTTACATTCTTTTTCTAGCCATTAACAAACTTGGTCTGTTTGAATTGTTCATATCTTCCAGTTTTATGTTTAATGAATGCTGTTTCTAGAGACCGGATATATATTTGCCAACTAGTACTTAGGAGCAGGATTTAGTTTGATGTTAAAAAAACTAAAATTGGGTGTTTGTACATCAGTGTGTATGGATTCAGGATGGTCTTCTGTGGCAGCTGGAGGCTATGTCAGATCTCCCGGCACATCTGAAGTCAAAACCTAAGAGTAGGTTAAGACATTCCATGAGTATTCCTCATTCCAGTGCACCATGAGCAAAGCTGTTCGGTAAAATGGGTTTGAGATTATGCCAACATACTGCACAAGTTGATGTCAGCAGTTTTGAATTAGACCGTGTGTTTGAAACGTGATGCATTTCCTATACAAAAAAAAGGAGTCATACACAGTAATAACCTAGAATTGGCATTCCATCCCCCAAAACCAAAATTATCTGAAATGAAGCAATGATGACACTTTCAGTTAGAAGTGTTCAATAATTAGTTTAAATGTCAACCTCCTTTGCTGGATGACCCATCCTTCCCTCTGTAACAGATATAGTGGAAACATGGAGGAAAACATTGATGAAGAGTTCTTAAAAGGGTTAATAAAAATTTAGCCAAATCATTTTCCAATGAAAAATGGGAGCTTTTGCATGAACATTTCTATTTTGGCATTATCTTCTAGAGAGAACAGGCAATACAAATCATCCTAGTTCTGTTCTGACGTGAAACATACTTGACCTTGTTTTTTCTTCTTGACTTTTCCATTCTGACATTTCAAACTTCTTTCGAACAAAATCTTTGATAAATGTGAATCACTTTCTTTCCTTTTTTCTTGTCCTAACAAAGTTTGATTCTTTAAATTTTTCTTCCCTTTAAGGACAAAAACTTCAAATTCTGGTGCTTGCTATAGAAAGAGGATTCCACTTAAAGAAACATTCTTTAAATCTGTGGATCTGATGTTCAACAGTACCAAAACCTATGTGAAATTGTCTTTGCAAAAAAGTATGCTGTTTTGTGTACTCTGTGACATCTGGTTCCCTGGCACTCCCCACTCTTCTCCGTGTCTACGTCTACAGTAGTAAACTGAACAGGGAATGGGCCTGAGCTCTGCCATGTAATCATCCATAATTTTAAATTGCTATGGTCTATGGCATGGTTTTGGCTCCAGCTTACTAGTGCTCCCTGCCAGCACCTGCCAGGAGCATGAGCAATGGAAAGTTTGGATTTGAACCCTCTGTTTTATGGGAATAAGGAAGACCAGCTGTAAGGACACAGACTGCGTCATGGTCAAGAATGTGCCTGATCTATTTTATTTGCGCAGATATAGCAAATGAGAAGAGAGGGAAGACCTACTCTAGGAAATGTCTTTGTAAAAGAATAATGTTCAATAGATAAAAACTGTTCTTCTGTTACACGACTCGCAAATATTTCACTGACAGCAGTCTAATTTTTTATAAGATGAAACTAAATAGCACTACAGCAGCTTCTGCTCTCATGCCACATTCCCTCGCTGGGGCCTGAAAGTACTGAGCAATATTCGAGCTACTTGTTAGTGGGATGAGAAGATGACATTTGTTCTTCTGAGTGTATGTGAAGCCAAAAAACCAGAATGGTACGAGGGGTATGTGTGCTGTTAGAGGTTTGATTTGCCATAGACAAGTAAGAAAAAAAGGGAAATCAAGAGAACAAAAGGATATTGTTGTGTTTTAAGTAATTATCTCTTGTGGTTGTTTTTTTTTTCTTTTAGTTTTTCCTAGGTACTAATTCTTCAGCTATATGCCTTACTTTTTCTTTCTCCTACCCGTTCATTTGGCCTTTATCTTTTGGAGGGAAGTTATGCAATAGTTGGTCTCTTATTGGCAAGCATGAAAGCTCAGTATTTTATCATCAGTATTCACTGCACTATTCAGATAAGAATTCATTCTGAATATAACCCTGTGTGAGGAGATTTATTGCAAATTACTGCTCTCTGCACAAGGCTACAAATGCCAGTAAGATACAGAGGGCTCAAAGATAATGCTCAGCACTTCAATCACAGATATATGCAGTTTTACTAATTACATGACTTCCTTGTGCTGTGGTAGAGACGGGGCAATGAGGGAGAGGAGCCAGCAGGGTTAATAGAGGCTCCTACACGACCTCCTTGTTCCACGTGAGAGATGGGGCAGTCCTGCAGGGAGGCTTGGCAGTGAGCATAGTGGTTCCTGCTGTGCTATGCATAGTCCTGGTGCAGGGTTGTGACACTTCCCTGGGCTCTTCTCTGCTCCATGGGTTCCTCAGAGGATGGAGAAATGATCCCAGATCCTGGTGCATGGTTGTGGGACTTCCCTCCCTGGAGTCGTTTTTCAGCCACTTTTGGTTATCCCAGTACTCTTCAGTGTCCTTAGCTGTAGGACTGGCTAAAGAACACCTCGCTGCTGATCAGATCATTTCTATTTTGATTTGCTGTTGGTTTCTGATTTGCTTCACTATTGTTGGTGCTCATGATCTGCTTCTTCTGGACACTTCTGGACACTTTGGGTAGGACTTCTTGATGATCTACAAGTTGTTTTCCTAATTTGGCTATCTATTTCCTTGATGACACCAAAACTATACTGTTGCCCGAGACAGGGTGTTGATCATGTTTTCATCTATTTCTGCTACAACAAGAAGTTGATTAAAGTTCACTTTGGAACAACTGTATAACAAGTTGGACCCATTGGGAATAGTGGTGACTCCTAGATCTCAAGGAAAGAATATCTGAAAACATACAGATCATGCAAAAAGGCAGAAAACCTTGGCAGCTCCATTTCTATATTATCATACCTTAATCTTAATGAAAATGCTTAACCCCTGATTTGTGAAGAATGAGGATCTCACTGACTGGGTTTCAACCCACAAATATATTTTACCCTGTTCTAGAAGGAGATTCAGAAATTCATCCTCGACTATATTAAACTGTATGGTTTTACTCTGTGGTTGACTTTCAAATTCTAATGCCTTAAGAAGAGAGATTTGTAACCAAGGAAACATGAAGTGATATTTCTCTTATTATTCAGCAAATTTGACACAAACTACAGAAAGCATCTCTCCATTAGCACTCTAAAGCTAGAATGTTGTCCTACTTCCTTTCCTATAACTTCTCTCTGTCTTTGATAAATGACTTATAGCTTCAATGTCAGATATCACGGATATACACACCATGGTAGAAGAAATTAAAAAAAAAAAGCAATTCTTTCCCTTGGCGTACATGAAGAAAGATTTATGATTTCTGTTTCCTCCATAGATGAAATGGTTTTTTGCAGAGCTATAGTATATCACCCAGCAGTTTCCTTAGCAAAGGGTCATAATGGGGGGTCAAAGATTTCAGAATGTTATGATTATCTCTGTTTTTAATTACTAACAGTTTTGACAGCTTTCAGACATAGCTAATTCTAAGAAAGTGCTGATAAGATAGTGATGATGTTCTGATTAATGCACATAATCAGAACTGAGAAGACCAAAGTTAATCTTACAGGTTGGCTACAGAATTCTCTCTTCTGTTTAAAGAAATGATCAAAATTTCTTAAGGTTATTTAGACCCCAGCTAAGCTGAGTATTGAAGAGAGTGTGAACATGGTTTTTTAGTGAAGGAGAGAAGGTGATTAGAACTAATTAATTAATGCCAAATGAACTCTTTGGCTTCTACTGCAGAAGCAAAGAAAACATCCTGCATGACTTGTAAATGTAACACTGAATTTTCCAGTGTTTGGGGTTATGTTTTGGGTTTTTTTCTTTCTCTGTCCATAGCCATCCAAAGTGTACCAAATAAACTATTCTGCACAAACGAGAAGGGTTACCCATGTTGCTGTCGATAATGCGTCTGCAGTTTGGGTTGCAGACAAGAGTCATCCAACTGCCGCTTGCAATGAAGCCTTTCTGTGAAATCTGTTAACAATTTGAGAGTAAAATCAAGGTGTTGAATTGTGAAGGTGCAAGCAGCAATCAAGTTATTCAGTGCCTTTTACTACGAGTATATGATTTATTGTATCTGTCACAGTACCAAAGCAATTGGTGATTAGTGGAAAAATGAGGAAGCTAAACTTGGTGCACATAGAAATTCTCATTAGATCAAAGCCTTCTGGTATAGCTATACCAGATTGGCAATATGATATGATTTATGAACTGTTAATTAAATCTACCTTCTCTGTGTCAGATTAAATATATGAGTATAAATAACTTTACCTACATTGATAGAAGATAGCTAAGCCATAGCTTAAACGATGACTGTACGTGGTATACTGATGAAAAACTAGACTCAAACAACTAAACACTTTGTAAACATGACAATAAAAGATGATCACAAGCAGAATAAATTCCCACTTGTCAGCTACTCCTAAATAAAATTGAGCATAAGATCGATAAATAGACCTTGCATTTTCTGTAATCATGTAATGGAAATACTTTTAGAAATATATTCAAAGTATTTTATTAAGGTAGAACCACCTATGGTAATTGCTAGAATAATATGAATTCCTTGATTCTAATAGGCTGCTGAAGTTACCAAAGGTAATTTTGTTATTTGCTAATGATTTTAAAAGTATAAAATAGCTAATTTTTATTACTGTATTGTGATTGATCTTATGGCTATGATATATAAAATATGGGAATTAGTTTTGCCCAGCAAATAAAAGCCATATCTGTGACATTCAATTCTATATATTGTAATCTAAGCAATCTATTTTGTAAAATGAGTTGCGGAAGGACGCATTTCTCATCACTTGATCCGTAAAAGAAAACAACTTTCACCTTGTGTTGTGATCTTTGTGCTTTGATCTCTAGCAGCTCCAGATAGAAATTCAGTACTGTTACAATAAATTCTATATTTTCTTCTACATAGACTCATCATCTGGTCCATAACTTCTAGTCACATGATATCATTAGACTCCATTACAAGAGCAGTAGAATACTTTAACAGTTAATATGCAGAAGAATACTATAAAAAGTTAGATTTTTGTGCCTCTGTAAATGCAGACTAAATCTTGATTTTCTTATTTGCTTGAGTAATTCAATTTTAGTCTTTATGACAGTTCAGATGGCTAAGGTGACTTCTTTTTGCTGTAGTATTCTATATTTGCATAGCACCTCTCCTCTAAAAGGGTGACTACATGTAATAGTTAAGTATTGTTTATATTTCTGTCTTTTTTTCTTTCCTTTACCCTTCAATCACACCATCTTGGTCTCTATTTCTTGTTGTCTACTATGTTACATCCTATTCAGCATTATGGAAGGCCTAATGCTGATGGCATTGCAATTGTACTATTTATCAACAGAGAATAATAGTGAAAAAGGAAAGGATTATTAATAAATGTCAGAAAAGGGCCAGGTGAAATTTAGAAAGCGCTCTACATTTCCGATATTACTGACATTATATTTCTGTGAAGGAAACTCAAAATACTATACTTCACAATATTCACAGGTTGCAGTGCTATCACAATTTCTTTTGTAATGAAGGACAAGTTATCACCCCAAAGTATCAGATAATTAATTCTGGAAAAAGGATACAGGACGGAATGGAGAGTTCTTGTCTATGTTACAAAACTTTTACCACATCTGCACAACATTGCCATTCATCACATCAGTTTCACTTGATTCTGTGTGCTTTTGATTGGATTTATTTTGCCTGACTTGAATCTCTTGCTCTCTATCCAAAACAGAGAGACAACAGACTTAATTCAGATGTCTGAACGTAAGCATTCACGTCTATTTGAGATAGCCTAGAGAAGTCTTCAGCTGCCGCTACAGAAGGATGCAGGTCTCCGCCAAGTCGTGTGTTGTATTTGTCGACCCCATGCAGATGTTTGGACAGAGTAGGACATCCCAAATGATGCTAGACATCCTGTGTTTAGGCATCTGAATTGAGACCACACAGATACATATTTTCAGAATATAAATCATCCTGTTTGTTTGAGCCATATAACTCACAATGATGAAAAACACTGAGAGGAGGCACGCTTTCTCTGCATTTAGTAGAGGGAGTCTAGGGACTTCATTCTGTTCATTTCTGTGGCTATGCTTGGCACTAAATATGTGTTCATCATAACAGACAAAAATTGAAAAATTCATTCAGACAGTAATATTTCATAATATGGACTTTGAAAACTGAACCCAAACCAGAAGCGTTCCCACTGCCCACCCTCCCCAAAAGTGTTAGTAGAGCTAAGGCTGTCTTCCCATTGTAAAACCTGGATCTTCAACTAGGAAAAAGCCATTGGAGAAAAATTAGGAACCGTGAGGTCTCATCACCTATGGGATAGTCTTTAAAAAGAGGAGAGGAATACTTTTTGTATCGTTACTACTATTACCAGATATGTTAACACAGAAGATAATGCACTTTGGGGAAGAAACCTCTACTGGATAATTTTGCAAATATGTTAATAAAATATTCAAAAAGTTATTTTGCATGAAAGACTGTGGCACTGAAGTCCCAGCAAATAAGTATTACTGAAAGCTTTCATCACTTCCTGAAATCACCTCAACTCCTTTGATGTGTTCCTTTCTTGTGGAATACAACATAAAATGGCCAAAGTCCTGAAACCTGTTTCATGATGAGGCCATGATTGGAATTTCAAGAATTATGTTTTACCCTAATGCTACATGAGGTGCTTGACCCAGTGGACATGCACAGATCAGTCAGGATTCAGTCTGAGTTTAAAACACCTAAATGTAGTGAGTTCTTGTTACAGAGATGTAGTCAGTGCAGATAGTGGAGCTCAGAGGACAGTATAGTAACAGCCAGGAGCTATTGTCTGCACAGCCAGGAGGAGCTCGTCAGTCACACAGGCACGTTATGTCATCTGAGATGCCCTGGGGTACCTAAGACCTTCTGCTTTAGAAGAGCTGAAGTACTACATAGTCTCTATTGAGTGTATTTGTCTAGATTTCCGTCGGCTGTAATAGGAAGTCAGACATCTCCGGCTCAATCCAACAGTGCACGCATAGATGTCTAGGGCATTTGGGGTGTCTTAGGATGACCACAAGGCATTTACAAGGGTCATAGATATGACACAGGACCTGTAGAAGACACATGCCTTTCCTTCTAGAGCTGCAGCTACAGACCTTACAGGATGGCCCTAGCCATCTGCAATGGTACTAGATAACTGTATAGGTAACTGAATTCCACTTACAATGTTCACCCAGTAAATGTAGTGTGATACTTTCCCTTCCCTTTTCTTCCTATAGCAACTCAAAAGTTAGAAAATTAACTAGAGTTTAATTTCTACCTCCAGTTTAGGATATTTTTTAAAATTTGCAGTAATGTCTTGGCCACTAGGATACAACATCCTCTTAGTCTTTCCTGACTGATCTGTTCAGGTTTGTATAAACGTATTTTAATAGTCTTTGGAGCATAGATTAGAAAGGTGGTGTTTGACTTGTCAGGTCCTAACCTCCAGCCTCCAGAGTCGGTCTGACGCCCCATCTCAGACTGTGGCTGGCTTCCACAGCAGCTTCAGAGTAAGGCAAGTCTCCAGTACAGTCATTGCAGGTAAATGCTATAATAATTCATCTTTTAGGTAGTATGAGAGGAACCCAAATACCCTTTTTGCTGGTTTTGGAAGGAAGATTCTGCCTATAAATATTAAATCCTACGAATCCTGGTTTACACTGCTAAAGAGAGTTTGTTTCAGTACAAAACACATTTTTAAAAAAGCACACACACTCACAGAAGTACTGCATCTTTTCAAGACATTTTCCCCCTTAACCTTCCTTGCACAGACATTTGCTATGATCTTTGTATGGAAAATCAAACACAAAGCAACAGGTCCTGAATAGGACATGTGAATTCTATAGTAATACCTGTTATTTCTTTCTTGTATCTAGATTCTACAAACCTTGCTATCAGAGAATGATTTCAAAATCCATTACCTTAAATTTTATAATCCATTGTTACATATTTATAATAAGGAGTATTCATGAAAAAATGCAAAAACTTTTTGAAAATTCATCATATCAGAGAGGATCATTATGCTGAATCCAAAGCAATTACTCAAACAGCTAATAATCCATTGTTTATTAGTACAACATGTTTTTTTCAAGCATCTGGATGTGGGTGTTAAATCTCTAACAGCTGTTAGTGATTCCCTGCTGTATTCCTGTATTTTTATTATTGTAATCCGTGTATCTCTTGAACATTAGAAGCATTTTAATACATAGAGTTACCAAGCAACTGCTCAAGACAGCTTTATTATATGCATGTTTCTTGCATGCTTCATGAGACTGCTCTGTGAACAGAATTATCAAAGCAAGAGAACAGAAGAGTAAGCTAAAGAAGGAGATCAGCTAAAGGAGGCAGCAATTTTAGAGGACTAATTCTATGAAATTCACTCTAATAAACCTCAAAGACTCAAAGGGTGTAGAGGCTGTTAGCTTTCTACAACTCCAGGCTTCACAGTTTGCCATGTGAGGTTGGCTGCAAGCTTCTTAGCACAAATAAGTTTTTCAAGGGCTTAAGTCCTTCTGTCTTGGTCCTGAAACTATACCTGTGTGGAGCATGTTCTCAAACATACAACCTTAAGTACAGATCTAATGACCTCAGCATAAAAAAGCAGCTTAAAATTACAGAATTTGCATGTGGTGATAGTACTCATAAAATGAGGTGTCAGTATCCCTCATTTTATTTACAGTCTAGTTTTTGCATCCTTTAGGTGCATCTCAGCATATTTTTAGGGCTTTTCTCCAATAACAAGAGAGCTCAAAGCTTACATCTTTTATGAAAGCTGGGATTTCCTGTAATCGCATGATTTCTTAAAGTTGCAGTGTTTGGGAGGAAGCAACTACATATATTTGATATACATTAGTCATTATACTTTGGATATGGTTAGATTGGTTACGATTAGATTCTAAGGAACTGGCATGCCATGGTGTTTTTGGAAAACTGCAGTTCATCTACAAGCTAACGCTGGAACTTTAACAAAAATACAATTTAATAAGAGATATGAGAAGAACATGGCAAATAATATTCCCTTCTGGAAGACAAAGTATGCCTGAGAATGATAACACCAAACAGGACTACAGCATAAAAAAGTGAATATATAAGACATAAAACCTTGTTCATTGAAAAGATTTTGGTTTTAAGCCTAAGTACTTGTTACGGCAACATGATTTTGTTCAGTCTAGAAAATACAAACTGTGTTTCTTTGCTTCTATACTTCTAATTCCATGTGTGGTATAGAATTGTAGCATGAATTCTCTGTAAAATTTTTTTTCTGGAAATAACACCCACAAGAGGATCTGCAGGAGTTAGCACATCTCCTGCAGAGCTTGTGTTCAGGCAAAATTAATAAATCTTTCTGGATAAGAGCTGCAGTGGAATAGAGCCATGGTCTTTTCACCGTAACCTCTAGAACTCTGGCTTCCAGGAACACAGCTTACTGCCATGATAACAGGTCTGTTACCCACAGGCAGTTGTCTTGGGCTTTGCTAAGTGGTTATGCTGCTAGCCTTGGAAGTAATGTAAATGCATTTACATGCTACTGTGCTTGGACTCATAATTAATAGTCCAAGCAGAGCAAGCTCCAGCGTCTAATCTGCAAGCTGGATAAACTGTCTCTGTATAAATGAGTTTGTCATTTATAAATGCTACAGTATGCTTTCACTAGTTAATCATATGGGATGTAAACATGCTGAAAAGCTGTAACATCCATATTTCCCATTAAAAGGATGATCACCTTAAAGTTAGCGGAAGGGAGAATCTCTACAGGATATCATATAGTTCAAAAAAATAGCCGTATGGTATTAGCAGGTAGTAGTTTTCTGATAGTTTTTCCAAACTATAGTTCAGGGTCAAATTGATTTCAGATTATCTGGATTGTGAATTCACACCAATAACTGTGGCAATCCTTTCTTGAGCAACTCAGATCTGCGAGCTGTGCTAGTGGTTGCCATAAGTTGCCACCAGGGAGAGAGAGGACTGAAGAAAAGACTGGATGGCTTTCTCCTACCCATCTAAAACCACTGTGGGAATCAGAGCAACAGCTGAGCATGAGACTCCAGCATGTTTCATATGACATAAGGAACATAATAGACCAAGTAGACTCACACTGGGAGCTTTTAATTTCTAAGTGGTTTATCCCAACATGGAAAGCCTAGTTTTATGTTGCAAGGACACAAAGAAGATTTGCTTATAGGGGTGGTTTATTTCATCCATTAGTAACTGACCACACAATTACAGACGTTAGCATCCTGCTTTTCTACTGCCAAGCAGCTGTAAAGTTCTACCTGCACTTGTGGGTCATAAAGCATTAACCCTTCAGGCATTATCTGAAAGACTTATCTTTGTTAATATAAAGGTCCACTGATTTTTGAAGATAGGCCAGCAAAAGTCAGCACCAGAAGGGTACAAAGCATTATAATGATCATGTTGTTGCAGACATCTTCTTCTCTGGAATTACACTCACTGGCCTTCCCCCAGCGCCCTGAGGAATTATGCAGGATAATGAAGATGATCTGGACTTTGTTTCTTAAGGCTACTCTATTTTAGCTGGAGGAGGAACATGGCATGTAGATAGAATATGTTTCTACTAAACTGTTTGTTATCTAGAAAAGAAACCAGCTTTGTGTTTCCTTTTGCATAATACATTAACACCCTGTCATCTATTAATATTCAGACTCAACTTCCTGTCAGATTCCATTTGTATTTCTATTTAATGTTTTTTTTTCCTCTCCTTTCAGCACACTGTTTTATACTCTTTGCTTTTTTACTGGCTTCTTGAGAGCTTGTCTACACATTAAGTTAATTCAGCAACTCCTTCTGAATATTCCTGTTTTGAAATAAAAGTATCTTACTGATATTTAGGTTGATTTTATTTCTGGACTAATCTGAGTAAGTGATAAAATACTCTAATGAAGTTTTTTAAATATACTGGTATTCAGGAATAGCTACTGCAGATTAAATTCATTCTCTGCCTTAATCCAAAGTAGCTTTTTAGCTCTACTCTTAAAATAAAGTCTATTGCTATTAAGACTCATCCTAGTGAAATGAGACTATGCTTGATGCTGAAATTATAATTAAATGAATAATATAATATAATATAATATATAAGTGCTATCATAGTCCTACCATAATGATCTTTTAAAAATCTACTTTAATCACATTTTATGTAATTCCCAGAAGCTATGAGTGATCCTGGGAACAGAAGACTTTTCATCTGATAGATTTCCTACTTTTTGCATGGATAGAATGAACGTTGCAATACCGAAGTGTCCAAGGAACTTCCACAGTGAACACTATTAATTTGATTAGTATGATCTACTTAATTTTGTTTCATCTATTCGTTCCACCTCTGGTCACTTTGAGCCACTAACATAAGGGTCCCCACATCATTCCATTGATGGATGGAGTCTGGAGGGTTTGAGTCAGGAGAAATTGTCTCTCTCAATCTCTGCCTTTTTTTTATCATGCAGGCTGCAGCATGCGTACACCTTCTCAGCTCTGGTGGATTGCCCTCATTATCAGGATATTGAAAGCACAGCTGCCTCCTCCTCCTCTGTGGTGTCTTTATATACCTGCACTGCAGAACGAGGCATGTCCTGGGAGGGATGCTGAGCTCTGGGACCCTTTTCCCACACTGCAGCACTGTTCATTTCCCTGCCTTTTTCTGGAAATCTCCAACAACGTCTTTCCAAGACAAATCGTAGGACAATCTTGGGAGCAGTTTACCCCCTAGGAGGCAATATCATTAAATCTACCCCAAGTTTGGTTCCCTCTGCCCCACCCGTTTCCCCATCTGCAAGCACCCCCTACTCTCGCTCCTGCCGGGGTGGCGGGCAGGCTGCCTGTACCTGCTGCTCCCGGCCGTGCTGCAGGCACTCTGAACCAGGAGAAAAACTTTATAAAAATGTTGTCTCTGGGCCACATGGCCATCAAATGAAGACACACGGCCTCCTGCGGTGCTATATGGTCATGTCCAGTCTGTTGTAGACGGAGCTAGGTCAGGACCGTGGAGTTTTGTTAAATAAATGAGTTTAATTTACTCTTTATTCTTACTCCTTCACCACCACCCCCCTAAAAAAATTATTATTATCCACTTCTACCAGTGAAACATTTCTTAGAACTGGCCTTTAAAAGACAGCAGATTACCTCAGTGCAATATTATATAAATTGTTGATGTCATTCCTGAAAATCTTAATATATCTTTTTGTTTGAAAAGTACATATGTATATGTATATGTGTATTACAACTGAGAAAAGCTACTGCTTAGCAAATAAAAGCATATTGTCAATGACAAACTTGTCAAAACCTCAATTTTCTACAGGCTTTTACGATGGTACATTTTTCTACCAGGTTTTATATGCCACCAATGCAATTGCTGAGAGTAGACAGATTTTGGGGGTTTACATAGGTTAATTTACCTTATGACATTGTATGATTGCTTTGGAACACAGCAATATATCTACTATACCCAGTGCTTAGGTCCTAAGCACTAGCAACATTATTTACAGCAAGGACCTGTCATAAGGATTCTGCACTCACTCTTAGCCTTATATAAGGCAGGAGGAGCAAGGTCTCTAACTTCAGAAGATTTTTATTTAGCAAAAGAAAGAAAAAGAAATCACTTTTCTATTCTACACTTTTTATTCTGTTTTTGCTATTTACACATCAATCTTTGAGTTAGGATACAGACCAGAATGAAGATTTCTTACATTTTAAATGTAGTGAGATCTGAGATTAACCTGATTTCTGAAGGGAGACGATTCAGTAGCTGTTGTTTTATTATCAGTAACTTCAGGCATCTGCCTCTGATCTCTCCCTGGGCCTGGGATTATTACAGTTATTTTCTGTGTTGATGGAGGAGGAAAAGAAAAAGAGGAGCAAATGTCAACACAGTGATGTCTTTAAAAGGTCAAAATGAAACATGAAGTTAGATCCTCCATGGGAGAGGAGAGCAGTGCACTAAAAAGGGAATGACCACCCCTGAGGAACTGTCCTGCTTTCTGCACCAGGGCAACGGCGAGTAGTTTTTACCGCGTTTGCCAGCAGCTTCCAACGTGGTGTCTTCAGAGACAAGGAAAAGCCAGTCTGTGTCCTCTACATGGACCCTGCCCTGTCCCTCAGGCATGGAGATGTGACAGGTCCAGCCTCCTAAAAATCTGCTAGGCAGTTTCCAAGTCAGATCCCATTGACAACAGCCCTCAAAACTCTTTTTTCTTGTATAAAGACAAAACAAATATCTGAGATTTATCTGGCTTTGCTTTATAATATCTAATTTGACTGGAAAGAAAGTCACTTGTAAATATGGACAATATTTGACTTATTTTAAATATGTTTTTCTAATAAATATCCTAAGGCATATTCTGAGGATTTTTGTTAATACTGACTTCAAGCATTTAAAAGATGTGACTCTTACACCAAATATTATTTCATGTAGTATAGCAAATAGTCTGTACTAGGACTAGATCTCTAAAGGATATGCAGAATTTCTCTTTAAAAATCTGGTTCTCTTCCACAGCAATTAACTGTCATTTCTACTCACATTATCATGGAGTCTGGTTTATAGGAATCTCAAAGCAGTCTGAATCCCACAGGATGCCATTAAGGAGCTTGCAGAAGATCTGTCAACAGCTAATCAACACCATCTCACCTATCCACCACCTAAAACTCATTATGATCACTTGTGAACGACATTGTAATATTAGCTGCAGGGTGATAAATCACAAAAAATGACACCAAAATAGCTGTTAGTCACAGGAAAATGTAAACAAACAAACAAAAATGCTTTCCCTGATTCTTCTTTTTTTAATTTCTTTTTGTTAGTACTGAGCACCACCTGCTGGATGGTGCCAGCTTGCACTGATACCCATCTCCGGGGTGAAGAACAGGTTACCCACACACACACAAGCTCAGTGAGGCAGGTCTTGCCCCCACCTACAAAAACAACACGTGTTTTTACATAAATATCCTCCCAATCCTCCTAAAACATAGGCGACTGACGCATGTTTTATCATTTCTTTCTCAACGCGTGAGAGACGCTCAATATGTCAACAGATTGCATACTGTGGTTCAAGTCCTAAAATAAATTAGTGGTCAGTTGTACAGCTGCACGCTTGTGTATCAGGCACTAATCTGCTCTTACCGCGCTGTCCAGAATATGCCTGTGGGAGGACAAGCGCTAATCCTAATTATCAGCCTCGTCTTTACTTGGTGCTAGAAGATACAGATGTAAAAATAGGTTTTTAACCTTACACATTTGTTTTAGGCTTATAACCCTGCCTTGTAATGTAGCAGCCATACCCTGGCATGTTTGCTCCTTCGGAAATCCCAGCAGAATTTCTCCAAAACGTCTGGTTTCACTGAGTCCGATAATTCCCCATTAGAGACTATTAGACTTTTACGAGGAAAACACAATCTCATCTCGTTTTGTAATCCCCAAGGCCCCTACTTTAGATGTCTTACCAACTATGTGCATGTAAACTGCGACATTAAAGAAGTGTTACCACTGGTCTTTATTAACTGTTTCTTAAATTCTTTTTTACATTAATTTTGTAAAGATTAGTTTTATGACAGGCATTTCATGCAAATCATTGGGGAAAAATGGCACTATATTTTTATTATCTCTGCTGAGTCACTAATGCGTCAATTATCTGTGTGGATCTGAGTACAGTTATAAAGAGAACTGTACCAAATATTTTGAGCACAAAAGTAGCCTTGACCGAGCTATACCTTGAAGAGGAAATAAGATAAAGGAGGAAGGCTCTCCTCCAGAATTGCCTTTTTTTTTTGTCACAAACCCCCTGATTTATCCCTGTAAATTGAGGCAGCATGGAGGTGTTGTTGAGGGCAAAGGCAAGACTAAGTTGTGCAGAGGGAGGGAGCAAAACAGAGCCTGTCTAGAAGCACATTTGAGAATGGTTCTATCCACATGCCCCAAAATTCAAGTCATTTACTCCATGAAAGATACGTGTCAAACAGAAATCACCTCAGAAAAATTTCCATTTTTTATTTTTCCTTTGGTAGCATGGGATATGTAGACCAAATGCAATATACAGTCTACAATGCTTACAGTAAATAAATTCCTTCTACTTTGGATTTTATTTTGAATATATCAGGAACATAGGACTCTAGATAATAGTATGTATCTGCAAAGGGTAGAGCAAGAGCCATCATTATGAATGCCAAAATATTTTCATCCTAAAACGTTCTCTTAATTTCCTTAGAGGCTTTCCTTTCTGGAATGAAAATATTTTTTTCTTCCTCTTAGTCCCAGTGTGACTATTTTAGCATTCCGAATGATAATATTAAGGATTTTATAAGCAAAGAAACACATTGCTGGGGGACAGAATAAAAAAGTGGGAAATCATTTTATGCCACTGATATTCAGAAAATGAAATCAGCAGCACTTGAGTTATTAGTGTGGTCCAGATGGCACAATGCAATTGCCACTGTGCTCCAGTAGAAGTGGAAACAAAAATACTAAGTTTTATGAAAAGGAACCAATGCTCTTACTGCCTGAGAGGAATGTTCTTGTAATTTCTGTCAACATTAAAACACGTTTACTGAGATAGAATCAGAGTGTCGTGGGATAATTTAGGTTGAAATGTGTCGTGGTTTAACCTGGCAGGCAGCCAAATAGCATGCAGCCGCTCACTCACTCCCCCCCGCCCCCGCAGTGGGATGGGGAGAGAATCGGAAGGGTAAGAGTGAGAAAAACTCGTGGGTTGAGATAAAGACAGTTTAATAGAACAGAAAAGAGAAAATAATAATGATAATGATAGAATATACAAAATGAGTGATGCACAATGCAATTGCTCACCACCCGCGCTGACCGATAAACAAGTAGCGATCGCTACTTCCTGGAACACGCCTATCATTCATATACTGAGCATGACGTCACATGGTATGGAATACCCCGTTGGCCAGCTGGGCCAGCTGTCCTGGCTGTGCTCCCTCCCAATGCTTGTTTTGCTTTGTTTTGTTTTTTCTTGAGCTAAATGTCCTTGACTAACAGGGTACTTGGCAACAACTGAAAACATCAGTGTGTTATCAACATTCTTCTCACACTAAATCCAAAATACAGCACTAGGAAGAAATTTAACTCTATCCCAGCCAAAACCAGGACAAAATGGATCTTTGGAAGTTGTGTGGTCCAACTCCCCACTCAAAATAGTGCCAATCTCAAAGTGAAATCCAACTTTGAAACCATGAGGCTGCTCAGGGCTTTGCAAGCCAAATTCTGTGTCTCTTTAAGGATGGAGATTCCACAGCCTCTCTGAGCAACCTGTTCCAGTGTTTCATCACTCTCATCATAGCAATTGGCTTTGTCTTACTACTTAATTGGAATTTTAACTGCAGTTTGTGCCCATCGCCCCCAGCATTGGAGGCTATGCACCTCCAAAAGGAATCTGGCTCCATTTTCTCTATAAACACCCACTAAATAGTTGAAAAAAAGCAATTACATCCTCCTTTGCCTGCTGTTCTTCAGGCTAGATGAACCCATCTCTCTACAACTGTGTTTGTGTCATGTACTCCAGCCCCCTGATCATCTTAACGGCCCTCTGCCATACTCATTTCAATTAATCGCTGTCTTGTACTGGGAAGCACAAAACTGGACATAGTACTTTAGATGTAGTCTTACAAGTGCTTCACTGAATAGACAACAGTAGTCACGTCCCTCTTCCTGCTGGCTGTGGTCTTGCTAATACAGTCCAGTACGTTCTTAGGCTTCACTGCAAAACATACAACCTGGTTGCATACAAACCAAACACTGTTGTTGCTGTAATATAATTGTAATGTTGTTGTGTTGGGTTGTAAGTGAATTTCCAGAGAAAAACTGTAGTTAAATGTAGTTATTGTTTAATTAATTATCGTATCATGTAAACCATGTTATTTATTCTTAAGATAATATCTTAATGAAACTCTATAAGCTGAAGAATCCCTCCTATGGGCTGTACAGCAAAATATCATGTGGGCAGATGCTCAGCAAATGTAACTGCAGTAGAAGCAACACCACTTTGCACTTCTGCAGTTAGTTTTATCCAACGCTAATGAAGCTTTGTAGAACTCCTACAGAGCAGGTAATTATTACATCCATTATGCAGAGGGGAGGAATTGAAGCATAAATAAGCAACATAACTAATTTTAAAGTCTGCAGTGATGGCCTAAATGACCTCTTACTGAGTGGGAGTTTTAGGAATGATTTAATTAGAGAACTAGGTCAAGGCCAAGTGCTTTTGAAACTCTCATGCTACCTTTTCTAACTCAAGGTCAAGCAGAGAACAGAAGTCAAGAGAAGGCCCTCCTTCTAATCCTTTAATTTACTTTTAGTGCATATCATACTCTTAAACAGTGAATCAAATTCCTCCTCCCCAGGTGCCAGCCTTCTCATCAGGAGCAACACAGAGTGAAAAAGGGGGAAATTGGTTAGTTCCACAGTTCTGGGGAGAAAAAATAGCTAGCTGGATAGAGAGATTCAGTATGTCGGTGTCCAGGACACTCTTCATCCATTTCAAAAATAGTATTTTCCATGAACCCCATTTTTATCAGGGCACCCTGTCAAGCTACCCTTTTAACAACATATTTTCATAGCATCATTAGATGATCTGCTTACTTTCAAATCCTGAAAGGTCTTTTAGAAGAGGTAGAGTTTTTTTCTTTTTATTTAACAGTATGAAAATTTTTGTCAAAAGTGAAATAAAAGATCTCAGAAATATTCCTGGGTGAACAGGGAAATTTTGTTTAACTGTTTTCTTGGACAACATTTCAAGAATAATCTTGAAGACCTTAAAATTAGGGGGGCTAATTATGTCACAATAAAAAATAACACTCTTGAAAATGTTGACTTTATAAATCAGGACAAATCAGGAAATATCTATACAACTGGTAAGTGCCACAAGATGGCACTGTTTTATGCCACCTGATTTATTCTACGTGGTGTCCTAAAACAATAAATAGGTTAACAGAGATTATAAAAAGAGTAAAGGATGCATATACAGCCTTACAAAAAAAAAAGGATTGTTATAAATGAACAAGAAATATAAAAATTTAGTTAAATAGTAGATTCAGTAGAAATAGGGTGGAACTCATTCAGCAATGACACATCTGCCCCAATGCTACCAGGAGGCAGACAAGGGCTGGAAGTAAATACAGCTGGTCTGGTTCAGATTAAGCAAGAATGCATCAACATGATTACCTAGAATTTAAATTTTCATTGGAAGTCTTCAGGTACAGGAAATAATACTTAACTGTCCCCACAGCATTTCTCATCTTTTTCTTTTCTTTGAAAGATAAAATTTATCTACACTGATTGTTATGGTCAGAAAAAAGGTATTTTACAAGAGAAAGGAGTTCTAGAGCATGGCCACTTGTGCACAATGCGTGTATTAACGCCCTAAAAGTAATTTTACCCAAGCTTCCCAGAACAACAGCATGACACAAAGTAGTGAGTTTTGATCCTGGGGAACAGGAATTTGTTTCATGTTGGGAGAAAGGAGGATCAAAAGAGCTTCTCAGGCACACCCAATACACTCAGTTTGGTATTGCTGGTTGAAACTTAGGATGGTTGATGCTTATTCAGACCTAAAAAGTTGTGGCTCTTCTATTAGTTGGTTGCTCCATAAAGCTCAGCTAGCTTTCTTCTCAACATTCCTGCATGAATGTAAAGATCAATTTTACCCAGGAGGGCATGTCCTACACCTTCTCTGCATTCCTCAAGGAAGAGGTTGTTCCCAAAGGCACATGGAGGAAGACTTTCATTCCCATTGGCTTCAGTGGAAAAGGTAGGCCATTAAATCTCGGTCTGATTGGCAGTCTGAAGTTCAACATACAAGTCCTGTTGGGGAGCATGTCACACAATTAATACACAGCCTGTCTTTATATCAATACAGGTGAAGGGAAACTCTCTTACTTGTGGGAAAATTTCTAACTACAGTATTTTTTTAGGCATATCTTTGAAAGACAAGCCAAGGACATTTGTCTCTGAGTTTTGACTTGCCACTCATCACAAGTAGATCTGTGTCTTCACATAAAGCCAAAGATAATAGGAAAGCCCCTGATGAATTTCAAAGAATCTCTGAAATTCATCACTTTTTGGATTATTTAAATATTACCATTATTTTTTCCATTTCTGTATTTGGAACATGCAAGAAAAGAAAAAGTTTAGATACAAAATAACATTGCATGTACGGCAACAAAGACACATCAAACTTGATAAGCATTGCAAAAAGCCTTTCTAAAAAGTATTAATTTGTTCATTTTCCATCCTCTTCTTAGGAGAATCATAGAATAATTTAGGATGGAAAGGACCCTTAAGATCATCGAGTCCAACTGTTAACCTAACACTGTCAAGTCCACCACTAAACCATGTCCCTAAACACCACATCTACACGTCTTTTAAATACCTCCAGGGATGGTGACTTAACCCCGGGCAACCTGTTCCAATGCTTGATGACCCCTTCAGTGAAGAAATTCTTTCTATTATCCAATCTAAACCTCCCCTGGTGCAACTTGAGGCCATTTCCCCTCGTCCTATTACTTGTTACTTGGGAAAAGAGATTGACACCCACACCACCACCCACCATGGTGAAGTGCACTGGGATAGTGAGTCTTAAAAAACTATGATTCCATTGATCAAAGGTCCATTCATCCCTACCATAGGAAAAAAAGCTTTGCAGCCATTATTTTAGCAGCCTTCATGGAAGAGGAAAGCAGAAAAAAAGGAGAGGAGGATGAGGGATTTGGGGTACTTTAATCTATTCAAGTCAGAAAATGAGTAAAAAAGGTGAATCTTGGCAAAGGGTTTCTCAGCTCGGATCTTTGTGTGTTTGCTGGAAAGGGAGGAAAGACAGAAGGGGGGAAAACAGGCTTAGTGTTTGGAAGATTGGCTCAGGACCCTGAAATATGTGTTTGTAGTGAGTTCCTAATCTGCAGATAGTCCAGTCTTGTCATGTCTCTAAGCAACAAGATCTATAATATGCACTTGCACTAACACAGAGTAAATTGCCTCAAATGTGAATAAATTTCAAGCCAGATCCAAATCTTTATTTACTGATGGCTTTATTATCACAGTAAGTAGGGGAATAAATATTGCCATGGGTTTAAGACCCTCATAAAGCTTATTATTTTTCAGTATTCATGTGAGAATAATACCTAGGATTTATTTATATTCAGACTAATGCTCAAAATTACTGTGTGGGCAAGGTCTTCACCTCTTGATATTTTTCAGAGGTCGGTGATGGCAGAACGTAGAAATCTCTGGATTATGGGACATTCAGTTGTGTTATACTTTTACGTAAAATATGCTTGTGATCTGTATGACACTCGAGCATAAACTATATCTAGAAATAATTTGTATTCCAAGTGTTATAAAACATGGCACAAATTAGATTTAAATCTTTCTGGTAATTCATGACATTCATCATAAAATGTACAGGCAACGTGAGATGATATCTTAAAATGGGAAATTAATGTTTTGGATATTAGAAACAAAAGAGTGTATTTATGGGACTTGAAAATCGGACTTTTTTTGCATTTTTATACTCTGCTTTAAGGTCACTAAAAGCATTTCAACAGAAACAACATGCTACAACACAAACAATAAAGGACAGTAACGGGCCAAATGCCATTAAAAAGGTGTGAATTTGGCCATCATCATAAAGTTGATGCTATTGAAGAAAGAATATTGGTCATGGGAGATTCATTTATTCATTAAGCGTGCCAAAGTAGATGTATAGCAACAACATGCTGACCTGGTAACATTTGAGGCCAACGTGTAATTGATACAGGTTGATATATGATCTTATATACAGAACAATACAAATTAGTTATGTTGGACAGGAACCTGGAGAAGGTTCAGTGCATTTACCTTACTTGATAGCCTCTTTCATTGACAGTCTTCTCTGAACCAGATAGTCTTGTTAAATAATTCTAAAAATAAATTTTACTTTAGATGATTGCTTAGACTTTATACAATATTATTTCTCCTTTACAGTTACTGAGCGGCACAACATAGGAATGGGATTCAAATCCAGATTTGGACATCCTCAGCTCAATTCAGTCATTCCAAAAATTGCCACCTGCTGCTATTTAAGAAATGACATAGGACTTGTGGAAGACTTGTGGTTTTGTAGTGGTTGTTTGGGACAAGATACGATGCTCTGAAGCATCTCGTACACCGTTACCTACCTCTATGCGGGGGCCAAATCAAGCTTTATGTTTTGTTGACTATAACAAGATCTTTAGACACCAAGCACGCATACAGACTCCGACAGGTAGGTGTCTCCATCCGGAGCTGAATCCCACCCTAGATATCTTTTTACAAGGACAGTAGAGAGCTGATGTGGTTGCCCACACATTGGCATCTAGGATTGTTTGATACGTCTTAGTGTTTGACCTGGTCCCTATCTGCCACTCCAAAATGGTCTGGATCACCTATGTCGTATTTGACAAACCTCTTCAATTCTTTCAAATACCCAAGGCATCTCAAAAAGCAGTGGATGCTTATGTGCGAGCAAATGAATGGAGGATATTTTGTGTTTATGAATCCCTTTACAACACAAAAATGGCTCGTCAAGCACCCGATACCTATAATTTTTCCTAGCACTGAGTAGCTTTAAGATCCAATTTTTTTTTCCCCCTTCCTTTGTGGAATGTCTTACATAGTCTGGTCTCTGCTTTCAGATAGTTTAAATGCTATTCATCTATTTTAGACATCTTTATCTGATTAGGTCTCCATAGACTAATTTTATAGTCAAGGAGACTACGACACATTTCTAGACTGCAATTAAACTCATCCTAAAGTATGTGGCTAAAATAGGTCAGATGAATCACATGTCCATTTCTCTTAATTGTCTGTAAAGTATGGCTAGTTCAGATGTAGACATCTAAAGTTAGGTCAGATGAATCATGTAATGTGGTATCCCTCAAGGACAGAGTTGGAGGGAGGAGTTACATTCCTTCTGAAGTGACTTGTTACCACGGTGTCTGGGATTGTCAGAAGTCAGAAAGATTAATTCTACTTACATATTTGTATAAAGTATGATTGTCATTTCACAGGTTCTTATTATTTCTAAGCCTCAACATATGAAGAGTTTCACACTGAGAAAAATAGGTATATCATTATCAATACTTGACCGAGCATTTTTTGATCACCCAAGAATTTTAAATTGGTTTAGATTAAAAACAGGCAGATAATCATGCTTTCACAGAGTTAGTCTTGAACATATGACACAAAATTTATGTTGGTTTTATGTCTTTCTGCCATCTTTATGCTGAACATGGGAGAACGGCAAGCATTTGATGCAGCATAAAGTGGATCAGATAGACAATGACTTACTATGCATAAACCCTACCACTGCAAGGTCCATGCCTCGCATAAATTAATCATTAAAAGAGACTTGAACTTATACAGCTGGTTTATACTAGAATAATTATTATTATCATGTGTTCATTATATTTTGATCTGGTGCTAGGAGTCCTAAACCTAAATTTCCTATATCCTCTAAACAAAGACTGAGAGTTCAATAAGGCCTTGCTGGGATTGATATTTTACTAAATGCTTGGTTTAGCATAGAAGAATCCCCTTCACTTTTGCCCCAATTCATCAAATCTTCAGTTGTGCAAATACAATTCCTTGTGAAATTGCACTGTAAGCAGATCAGTCAAATTATGGGAGCTAAGAATAACTGGCATAATCCGAAAGTCCAGCAAACAGGAGGAGAAGAAGGAGTAGAAAGCAGGAACGAGGAGGATGAGTAGGCTTCACTGTCAAACTGGCTTCAGTGTCAAGACAATGCCACGTTTCCTACTAGACAGCTAATAACTGCATGTGGCCACGACAAAAGCACATCATGTTTCCAAAACACAAGGGGCTGAACAACCATGTAATGACAGGAAAGTTGAAACACCTTCCTGATGGAATTGAGGACCAAGAAATCCATAAAGAAGGAAAAGACATGGAGGACTGAATCCGAATATCCTTCAAAGGCAGTTCTGAACTGTACCAGAGTTCAGATAAGTACCAGCTCTTGTGCAGCCTTAAGGTTTAATATTGAAGGAGGTACATACATATCCTTAGTCAGAGGGCTGTGAAGCATCTATAAGTTAGTCAGATGAATGATGAGAGAAATCTTTAGAATCTAAATCTTACATAAATACACGTGTTCCTATATTTACATTAAAACTGTGTTTTATAAGCCTTTATGTCAGTATTGTTTATCTTTGTTCATATGCCTTCATAATGAGAAGACAACTCCCAGTTGGGTGACCCAGTTCTGTTCCCCATCCCCTAAGCCTGGAACTTGTAACAGTTGGACATCATAGTAATGGATCAAAGTTTAACACCTTGCTCTTTCACATGAATTGAAAACAGGGAGACCCCAAAAATGAAGTTTCATAGAAAGGAAAGAAAGAGAGATAGAGAAAATAACCTGCATTCTGCAGTAGTCAGGGAGGTGTGATTCTTTATTACAAGTGATTTTATGTGGCTTAGGACTTCTTTTTGGCTTTACTTTTAAAGCACATTAGTGATTACTGTAATATGGCTTTTTTGTTGTACCTCCATGCATTCTGTATCATCTATAACAATTGTATCTCTGGGAAAGTTATGAATATTGCAATTTTTTAACTGTCTTGAATTTTGCACCCTAGATTTTCCACAAAAAAAAAAGGGAACAAAGCTAAAAAAACACTGAACCAGTATTCAAATGAAAGACGGTCTCTATAAAAAAGATCATCTTGAAATAAACCACTAGACCTCCCAGAAATGTTCTTTTACAAATATTGTCGCAGTTGGAACGAATACGTCCTGCAGCCTAAGCCTGCTACCATAACTGGTCTGACTTTGTAACAAGGCATCCCAACAGGGGAAAAAAAAAAAACCAGTAGCCGCATTTTAAAGACGTGCGATGACTCTTAAGGGCTATACTCATTGACTATGACACAAACGTCTAATGTTCCTAGTGTCGCTTCCTACAATCAGCACTTTAGTATGTGCAGTAATTATTTTTTTTTTTAAAGAAGATCCTATTTCACTAGATCTTTTGTAAGGGCTTTTTAGAGCTGGTTACATAGCAGCTGCCAAGACCCATATTTGCCAGTTCTTTGAACAGCTAAGCCTTCTTTCAAGTGACTTCTCCGGTCGCAGTTGGGACACCACCCCTACCCTTTGTTACTTTTCCTTTAGCATGTTTATAAACAAAAGCTCACTGAAAGCATCTACCTATAAAGAAGAAAAGCCATAGAAGGCTTGATCAAGAACCAACCTGTATGTTTACAAATGTCTACAAACATTTGACTTGTGGTAGATCCCATGGCACATCTGAATGTCTGTAGTGCCACATATGGATCTCTGAGGCAAAAAGCGATGAAATGCCCCAACAGACATTGCTGGATTGCCACAATCAGCCTCTGATGAAGATTCAGAACAGACCTGTACTAAAAAGGGTCATTGGATTTTTAAATAACTGTTAAGAAAACTAATTACTATTTTCTGACATAACCAGTGAGAAGACAGAATTTAGGAGCTTTGCTTTTCTTAGAAAACTTTTTGCTCAAGCCTAGTATATCCTAGTTTCCATTAAAATTAAAATTTCTTACAGGGGTAGAGTTGCAAAATAATTAAAACATCATGGTAGGGGGGTCTGGCCCTCACGGGGCTGTGGCTGACCCTGGTCCCCCACCCCAGGCTCTGGCACTGGGGGGCTGTGCTGGGGGAGTGAGGGCACCCGCGGCTCTCCACACCCCTGCCCAGCCCCTGCTCCTGCTGCTCCCTGAGCATCATTTGAAGCGTAGAAATTCCCAGCCCTTCCCAAGGCGTCTTCTGCAGATAATGAATGGGACAAGCTCAACAGTCCACATCCTTTGCACGGGACCTCCAAGGGCAGCTTCGATCACAAGGAGCAGCCAGGCTGGCGGGCAGAGCTCTGCTCTTGGGCCTTGCCCTTGGCGGGCATCAGGAAGGTGTTGACAGTTTGTGCCTCTCACATGACTGAAGCAGAGTAACTATCTCTGCTTCCTAGAATGGGCTTAATTTGTGAAATAACGGTGTAGATGCTTGCTCTAAAATGGCAGCAATTTTAAGCAAAGGCTCAAATCAAAGTCGTAGGAAACACTACTGATGAAATGTTGAGGTATCTGTGAAATAAAGTGGGAATTTTCAGAACTGCTTTCCAGCTTAAGCCATCAAATTTCAGCCTCAGTCCCAATTACCACAACTTGCATTTATGACTACAGGCATCCCCTATATGTTTTGAGATGACAGCTGCTATAGAAAGGTGAATTTCTATAATCATGTTACATTTTTGTCAAATACATTGTAAGATTTCTTCCTTCTCTTTCCTTCATAACACGTATCATTGCTATAGCTATGCCAATATTCCTGGCCCATTACTGCTGTTCTTAGCAACTTATCCAGGCCACCACAGCCATTATGCCTTACTGAAGTGCAGATAGTGCAGCACAGCCCTAACGCGTCCAGCTGTGAATGGGAAAACAGGGAGAAAGAGTCACATTTTTTCCTTACTGTATGCAGGTAGTCTCTCTGTAATTAAAACTATCAGAGATTTTTTTCATCAGATTCTCCCTCGGCTCCCTGAAGTTCCACTCCCAAACTTCATTAAAACTCAATCTGTGCAATGTTTTTCTGTGCAAGGTATAAAAAGTCTCCCTTGAGAACAATTGTTTGTGAAGCGATGAGGTTTTGTTGCTCTGTAAAATAGTCCTAATATTTCGGTATATACATAAACACAGGTTACTTTACACATGCAAGTAATTCACAAGCAGTTCCTTTAATTTTGTTTGAGCTATATCAGCTTATGCTAACATAAACTGGCCCTCAATGGCTATAGCACTGTGGGTACAGTATTATAAACCTTGTAAGACTTCAAAGATGAATTATCATTACTACAGTTTTCTAGGTTCTATTATATACAGAAGAAAAGGCTTCAGCCTGAAGGAAAGGAAATCAGAATGCTCAGGTTTATTTAAGAAAATCTAATCAATATCACTGTTCATTTTCAGCTCTTTACAACTTCATGCTTCATGTTTTCTATATAAATCTCTTCTTGGTATGTTTGTGACTTTTCTAAAAGTTCAGTGCCAGCTAACTTTGCCTCCTATCATTTTTTTCAATGACAAGAACGTGTGCACATGTGTTTCCTGCTCAAGGTGAGGTTCATATTTACAGGATATGGAAAGTTAGCATGACAAAAGTAATGACTGTGTAGAAGGAAATTCACTTTCGTTAACAGGCATCCTATTTACTCTACTGTCACCTCGCATGATATGCCACATACCATTTCAGACACCAAAGTACTTTTGGTGAAAACTTCCTGCACAGAAAATGGAAACTTTGACAAAAAACAACAATAACAAAAAAGATATGGCTGAGTTTACCCTGGAAAAAAATATATCAGTTAAATCCTTTCCTCAGATACACCCATCCAGCTCCCATTGAGTCCACTGGTCACATATGAAATTGATCCCAGAAGATGATATTGAATTATTTGGCTTAATAAAAAATCGTTGGGAAAAAAACTTTTATTTTTTCACCCATTGCATCCCACTCACTGAGAGGCCTGGTTATCTTCAAAACAGTTTTCCAAAACCTTTTAATTATGGGTGAAGCTTAATTCTTCTGGCAGTGGCTAAGGAAGGATTCCCAGTCAGCAGAAAAACATCCAGGGAGATAGGACAATGATCCTCAGCAGCTATTTATAGGATTACTGTGGGATGAAGAAGGAAAGGAGTAAGTTTGTATTCATAAAACCTCAAAAAATGGACCCAGAGACCCAGTCACCGAGTTAGAAATGCCACATTCAAGCCAGCGGCTGGATTCGCAATGACGGGGGAACTGCAGGGCTGACTGACACTCTGTCTGCAGGCGGGCACCACAAGAATGAGTCATTTAAAGGAAATCATTTTCCATGCACTTAACACTACTACAAGCCCTCTGCACTTAAAAACTGGGCTCCGTGTGATTGCAACTCAAAGCAATGAAATTAGTATAAAAACAGGAGAAATTCCTGTGAATTGGTGCAAAGATTTATTTTTTAAGTTTTTTTTAGAGTTTCTATAACAATAATGGGGAAAAAACCCGTGTGAGTGTTGCCAGAAATGGCATGCTTTGCATTTTTGTTTTAAAAATGAAATATTTTGGATGCTGACTTCACTCAAGATTATAATCACCTGCAACAGTTCTTTTGCAAAGACTATAACACTAAAATTTAAAAGGATGGAATCTACCCACATGAGAAATTATATTCTGTGAAGCAAGATTTGACCATAAGTCAGCTCATATGAATGGCTGAATTGAGAGTCATGGAATAATATTCTTCTCTGCTCTGTGATGCATGAATTTAATTTTGCACAGTGATATGGATCACTGAAAATGATCATTTCCAGGGTTATGGAAGAGCTTGCTGCTGATTAGAAATCATAGAGTACAACTGAATTTAGGTACAAAAAGGCTGAAAATCAGTTTAAAGATCTGAAGTTTTAGCTTTTGAGAAAAAATGTGTGAATGGTTCACTAGTTACTAAAATACAGTGAGTGTTACAACAGCAAGAGCACGTAGACGTTACTTGTGTAATAAAAATATGGGTGGTAACAAATTATATTGCTGTGAAGAGCAGATGAGGAGAGACGCCTACTGAAACCTGATGCTGCCTTTGAACTTTAAAATTTTGATTTAATAAGCTCTGCACTGGTACTGCTTAGCAAAGAGCTGTCACGAAGGGCAGATTTGTTTCACAGCAGAGTCGCTTTATTAAAAATCCTCAGCATTTCCATAAAGTCCTGATTCAGAAACAGAAGGAGGAGTTACACTGAACTTGACTGCTGACCTGACAGTGAGAATGGAGCTATTGTACCCAGCACTGAATATGCATATCTGTGCTTCTTCTCGCTGAGCTTCACACGGCAGTTACCCTCGGAGAGAGAGGAACCCTTTACAGATCTGAAAGTTGCTGACTGCCAGACACTGAAACCCTGAACCAGACCCTAAAGTCAGAAGGTTTCATGGCCGTTAAGAGGTTAAAATGCAACTTTTAACCTTCTCCCTTTTTTCTCGATTTGCTGTAGGGTAAGCAATGGACTGCAAGCCATGTGCAGCAGCATGGCCCATGTCGTCATCTTTGTGCCATTCAGCAAACTGCAAGCAAGATGTGCTCAATTAATAGTGAAGATTGTCAGGGAAGCAGAGCTGGAAATGCTTATTTGGTACTGCATGAATTAAACCTGCTTGTTTGAATAAAACACTAATTACCTCACTGACTCTTTTGCAGCAAGCCTCCTCTTCATGTTGTGCTTTACTTGGTGGGAAGGAGTCAGTACGGTTCATTACAAAAGGTGATACAAACTAATGGTTGGGAAGGAAAAGCTCTAACAGCACATTGTGTGTTGTTCATTGCATGGCTTTCCCTATTACTGCTGAACTTTCAGGATAAAGAAAATATCATCTGTAATCATTGGTCGCACAAATAAAACACACGGAAAGGAAATTCATTCCCTCATCTTGAACATCAGCAAAAGGCAGAGCTCCTTTCTGCTCTCCATGCAGTACTAGGAAGCACCCACTTAAGTTACACATTTTTTTCAGATTTTAACTGAATTTCAAACTCTGTGATGAAGACAGATGTGCTTATGATTTGATCTAGTAATGATGGCAAGAAAAGGTACCTTTTTTGTTTTCTCCCCTGCCATCTTTGAGACATAGAGGCTGTCTTATCCAGGAAATTTTTTAGTGCTTTTTCAATCTTCATCCATGGTTTTCTTCTGTCTTCGTCCTGACGGAAGCTGTGGTACAGTTAGACATTTTCTTGTTAAGGCTGCACTGAGATACAGCTCTCAGTTCAGTCCTACAGTTCCTTTTAAAAATGATACCTGCAGCAGTAAGCCATCTCTCGTAAGCAAAGAAATGTAGAAAATGCACTGAAAGATTTAAAGCAGAAAATATGCTTCGCTCCTGTTACAAGATCTATAAGGAGCTGTCAGAAACCTTTTTACGAGTTTCATTTGTCTTATGCAAAATTAATTGTTCTACAATTCAATGCTCAATTTTGTTCCTTCTAACAACCGAATGAACATAATTTTTGTCATAGGAGAAATAGATTTCTGTTCCACCTATTGATGAGCTAGAAAAGACTGCTTGCATATCATGTTGTCAGAGAAATACTTTGTTTTGCACCACAGTGACAAAGCTGAAACAACTGTACAAGGTGGAACTGCAGGATGTCTGACTAGGACTGTTACAAGAAGCAATGCCAATCATAGAATCATAGAATCATTAAGGTTGGAAAACACCTGTAAGATCATCCAGTCCAACCGTCAACCCAACACCACCATGCCCACTACACCATGTCCCTAAATGCAACGAGACACTCTTTCTGACTCCTAGAAACTTCTTGTCACTACTAGTAAGTGAGGAGCTCCACTCCCTAGAATAAAAGCTCAGGGCAACATCATGATATAAGATGGCTTTGGGGGCTTTGGGGTGAATGAATTCCAAAAGACATAACAGGGAGGGGGACGGGGATTAGGAGAGGTGGCATTAGTGGGTAAACAGAAGAAAGTGAGATGGACTAAGATATTTATTTCCTCTTCATAGCAGTTCATGGGAAAAATGAGGCAAAGACTTACTGTCTACCGTATATCGCTCTTAGGGGGGAACTAACAGCAGCTTTCTAATGCCCATGAGAAGGTTACCAAGACGACAGGGCCAGGCTCTTCAGAGTGATGTATGGCAGGAGGAGGAGATACAATGCACTTAAGTTGAATAAAGGGAGATTCAAACTAGATGTAAGAACAAGCCTTTTCAACATGAGGACAGTCAGCAGTAGAACAGCTTGCCCAGAGAGGTCGTGGAGTTTCCATTCTTGGGGGTTTTCAAGACCTGGCTGGATAAACAGCAGAGTAACTTGGTCTGAACTCACAGCTGACCATGCTTTGAGCAAGAGGTTGGACTAGAAACTGCCTGAGGTCCCTTCCAACATGAATTTTTGATCCTGTGATCTTATGATTGTTCAAGTTATTGTGGAAACAAGTCTTTTTCCACCCATATAAATGAACTTTCCATTTATCCTTATAATTGACTCAGCATTAATTACTATTCATTATAAACATCTACTTGACTGCTGACTGTTGACTTTTCATAATTACTGCTGTATTTATCTTTCAGATTAGTAATATTTTATTTCATTTACATATAGAGTCAATGCTTGCAAGAAGAGATGTAATGGTTATTTAGAGAACCCAAAAGAATGTGTTTAGCTTTCCTAGTTTAGATGCCAGAAAAGGACGAGCTAGTTTACTAATAATAAGGACATTTACCTTTTTTTAAGTAGTTTTAACACCATCTGGCAGGAGGATATATTATTCCAACTCTAATAAGGCAGAAAAAGAATAATGCATTTTTGGGAAGTGAAGAAAGCATTATCTCAATGTTCCTAACACTTCTACTGCTGTGCTGTTTGTATTACAAACTAGACAAATGATAGTCTAAGCTTGGAATGCCTAGATTGTAGAGGACTTAAGTTATTTTCATGTTGGCACCACCTCAAACGGAGTCTTTAACAGTGCTGTTACACTTTTTTTTTTTAACTTTTGGCTAAAAGAGAGAAGCACTCCTTTTTAAAGAGGTACTATTCTTGATTTTTCAGATTTTAGGTGAAAAAATTAATGGAATGTGGGTTTTTCTGTCAGATGATTGAAACATATAAGAAAATTTTAAACTTATTTATCCTCCTTGTTCTCGACTAAAAATGGAAAAGAAAACAGAGAGGAGCCAGTATTCTACTGCCTTGCATGTAATATAGTCCTCTACAGTTTGTGAAATATGGGTGAAGAGAAAAAAGAACCCTGCAGGAAAAGTCATTAGATTTACACCTACTGATTTATATCTACCCTGAGATTTGTTTTGACAGAGCAAACAACAGACCAATCCAAGTGACTTTAATAAAACTTATAGCATGTACTTCAAGTTTTTTGCTATATCAGAAGAGCCAAATAACTGTAGAAGAGAGAACCCAGTTTTGAACCCCTTAAAGCTGCTGAGCGTTAAGCAGACGCGCACTCCAGGAACAACCTGCCCGTCTCTCTCCACCTGGTGCTGGAAGTTGTCACATTTACTCATGTCTTCTTGCAGAGTTGACAGGGTGAGCATATCGTAATATGGTTCAGTTAAAATGAGGTGACCCAGGAGAGACCTACTACTTAAACTGTTTAATCTAACCTGTCTCATTTTGACTATATTAGCAAATCATCCCAGCAAATCTTAGGGGACAATAAACACAGGCAAGAAGTTGACAAACAGCTGGGAGTGGTAATGTCCTTTACCAACACAGTGGGACTGAGAAGATAACATCCACAACATCCAAAACATTCACAACATAATGCTTCCACAAAGGAGAGCCTGCATCCTGCAAATCCTTTCCACATACTCCATGCAAGACAGGGTATTAGATCTTATTTGATGCATTCCTTAAATAATTGTGCCGCATACGTAAAACATGTATTAAATACAGCATTTAAAGTTGCAAAGATAAGATTTCAAGAATTAGGAAGTATCAGAATCAAGATTTTAATATAACTTCCGTGTAGTCCAGTTGGGCGCCTACCCTGCTTCCTGGCTGAGTCAGAGGCTATGTGTGTTGGTTTATAAACATCAAGCATTCATGTATATGAAGTTTGCAAAAATATCATGATGTATATGTATTGGGATCCACACTGAGATTGTATGGGCAATTCAAATCCTGGCTTTTCCTATTACAAAAGCTAATAATCTAATTTAGCAACCCAACCATTACTTTAACAGACTTGTGTAATTTCCTGTAACAACTGCTCATCGCTGCATACATCATCAAATTGGAGTCCTGACCTTTTAACTCTCTAATAAAGATTTCAGTCAAACTTAAGTTCACTGACTGCCATGTAGCAATAGGGCAAAATTAGATAGCTCAAATTTCCATTTTCGTCAGCGTTGTCCTCCTCTGCTTTGATAGAGCCTGTTGTACTCAAGGAAGGCTCTAGTGGTTATCTCATGAAGCACGTTCTGAGTATCATGTTGGTCAGTACCATGCATGAAGGTAAACGAAAAAGGGGTCCTAGGCCACCTGAAAACTTCAGTGGCTCAGGAGTTGCTTCAGAAACTGTTCAACCACACTTAACTCTGATACAAGGACAGGAAAAGTGACTGAGGACCATTTCAGTTGTCCAATTTGAATTTACTCTGGGTATAACTGAGTCCTACTGGTCGGCAGTGGAAGATTATTGTCTTAGATTGGAACAACAATAGCTATCATGTTCACTGAGGACTAGCTGGTAGGGTTCTCGTTCAGTCTACCAGCTATGCTGCTAGAGAAAATTTCATTCATTGTCGTTGCTTTAGAAGGAACTATATAGGCCCACCGTTAGAGTATGCAAGTTTTTTTGATTTTGATCCAGGCTGAAAGCTCTTGAAGAATACAAATAAAAAAAAGGAATGAATTATTTTTATAAACATTCTGCACTTATGAGGGCATTATACGCAGTACGTTTCTATAAACAGAACTTTGTCCCAGCTGGACTCCTTAGATCTTCTCAAAACAAACAAAAAAGATTTTGATAATAATAGAATATACCGAAGATACACAGGTTTCTGTGAACCACCTTCTATAGCAAATGCAAACAAATCATTCACACATACCCACCAAAACCAGAAGACATTTCTGAAAATGTCCTTTCAATGACATTCACAGACAATATGATAGAAACTCCATATATAACACTTAAACTTAGTGTTTGCTGTAGATACTGTGTTAGCTTATCAAGTTATCAGGTCAGCATGCATAGATGTGGTCCATGTTTGGAGCCTCTACTCTTCCTCTTCCCTCCATAAGTTCTATGTGAGTTTGGGGAAAAATGCAGCATTTTCAACTCATAAAATAACAAAGCAGAAGCAGGGCTGTGGTGTGGGATAATCATTACTTCACAGGACACAGCTTGGGTTGCTACTGCTTTCCATTTTGGAGTAGAAGTATGTGAATCATGTCAGATAAACATTTTAGCTGGGTAGATACATTGAAGGAAATGTTTAATAGATTATTTAAAAAAAAAAAAAGACTCACATAGATTCCTAGTCATCTATCTATAGCTCTGAATGATGGAAGCTATCCATCTTGAATTCTCATTATTCTTGCTCTTATTGGTTACCTCATTTGCATAAAATGAATAGAATAAATTGTTACGAATCCAAAAATATACGGTTGCCAGGATACATCTTGCTAGATGCAAATGAAAATGGGTTTGTGCCGACCAGCCTAAAATAGTTTGGTACTTAGACATTTTCTTATTAACATTAATAGTGATAAATGAAACATTACACATCCAGTGAGATATTGAAATTATTACTACTTGTTTTGCAATAGGAATAATATTTCAAGCAAATCTGAACTAATTTTTGTATAACGTAATTTGTATAACGTAACTAATTTTTGTATAACGTAATCCCACTAAAATACCCTGTATCTTCATTGTAGAAGAATGAATAAATATTCATTTACAGAATGAATAAATATTCCATGTTTGCTTCTTGATAAACTTTTCAATTAAAAAGGTTTCCTGTTAATTGTTTTTATGATTTTCAGTGCTAGAGCATTAATAACAAGCATCTATCGGTGTATAGGAACACTATTATTATGCTTTGTCCATGTATATGTGGATAAGGTAGTTACAGTTGAGAACCATACCCAAAAAAAGTCCTAGGGTCTAATCACATTCCTATACAATTACATAGCCAAAGTCCCATTATTTAAAGTATATTATTGTGACTTGCTAAAAAATGACAAAAATATTATTTATTTTTATTTTAAGTGATATATTTTATAAATCTCGACTATTCTTAAGCTGTATGCATGCATATCGATATCTTTAAAAGCCTATACCAGAAGCTTAATCATATCACTTTCCTGAGTAAAGTCGTTTAATTTGTGTAAGATTGACAATGAAAATAAGTCTGCATCGAATGCCTAATGAAGATAATTAACGTATATAATAAAATACATTTCTATTGTGTGCCATTCAAGGTCTGTACATGTATTTTAAAGGGGATTATATTTCCTATATATTTCCTATATATGGACTTCCAAACACAGGTCAGATTTCCAGCTGTATTCAGGTGGGACTCCTGCATTTTTGGTGAGTGGTGTAGCTGCTCTGATCTGCCATGGTCGGTCCCGTGCCAGCAAAGGGCTGCTGGCATGCATCATCAACGTCATGCATCAGTCGATGCAAGAAATAAACTGGAGGTTTACTGCAATAAAGGCTGAACGTATGCTGAGAAAGAAAGCTCTTTAAGTTGAAGATGTCTACAACAATTGAGATGCAGAAGTTTTCTCTGCCCCCTTACTAATGGTTGGTTCTTTGAGAGGAGAGAAAAATACTGACAAAGGCACAACAGCACAATTCTCTCATAGGAGACAATTTCAGGCACAATTCAGAGTTGTAAAATGACAGATTAACTCCCTCCTCTCCTCTTTTGGTTTATTATGTCTCAAAAGTTACTGGTTTTACTCCTAATTTTCAGTGCTATAACTGAGAAGAAAATTATGTCCCTAAATTCCAAAATAGCACTGAGGTTTGTCTTCACAAGTGATGAGCAGCTACAATTCCAAACAGTATCAGTGGTACTGTGAATTATGCAAGTGATGACAGGATCGTACTGAATATTCATATAATTTACTTCATAGAATACATTAGCATTATCCTTTTTTTCTGTGTTAACCACAAAAATAAAGTACTTTCAGGCTGAGGAGATGATTAAGGGGCTGGTTCAATGTCCATGGAAATTGAAGACACTTTCCTTTGAATTTGGTAATCTCTGAACTGGGGTCTAAACATTTCTTTTCTGAGAACGCTCTTTGTACTAACCTCCTTCATTTCAGTCTGCACAGAGCTAAAATGAGCATTAAGAAAGATGTCCTTTTATTCCACAAATCAATTCCTACATGTAATACTTGAGAAAAGTGCTAGATAAATACCTTAGTTGTGCTTAGCAAGTTAAACATCAAAGGCTGAAAACTCACGTTCCCATCTGTTCTGAGGCTGCTGGTGGCATCCAGGTGATTGTTAGTGCAATTCTGCGTAAAGCTGTGAGTTTCAAGACTTGCAAGGCACCTTACTCTCTAGAGAAGACTATACAACGCTGTTCTAGGTAGATAAAAATTCAAATATTTGCCAACATTGTAGATGATTTTATGAATCATTCCTGTTTAAAAAAAAATTCTCTGTATCACCAATCAAATTACGTCAGACGTTATAAGGCCAGCACCTAAAAAATTTGGAAGATTGCTGCTATGCTGCTATGTCCCAGTTGAGCCATGGCAACTGGTTGTGTATACGTTGTCATAACTGTGAAATAAAATGTGTTAAATTCCCCTGAGATTGGAGATTGCAAATCAATTTGGATGGGATTCAGCGTGAGATTCAGCCTCCTAAATTTTAGATGTCTGTATGCAGGTGTCTTCAGCTAGGTGTCTAAGTTTCCACTGTAGCGAAGACAGATTCACTTGTGTAGCAATGGGCGCTCTGAGCTACCTGAGCTACTGTACGGGTCACAGGACCTACAGGAGACCTGATGCTTCTGGAAGAGCAGTAGAAAACATGGCAAGATACCCAAGAGCATCTTAAAAAGCCCTGAATGTTTCTCCTTACCCCACCTGTGGATCAGGACCTGGGTCAATGGAGCCGGGGTAGCTTTGAGCTGTGGTAACACATCCTCTTAGCAGCTGGTCCATTGCGTTGCCCACCAGACAATTGATTGTAGGCGCCTCTCTGCCTCTTGTGATGCGCGAAACACTCATGAAAGTACCAGACCTGTACCCTACTACTGACTGTAATGGGAGATTAGACACCTAATTAATGTCTACGAACATGCAGGTGTCTGTATATCTAAATTTAGAGGCACAATTCACCTGCGTACATGCAAGCATATCCTTTCACCTGAGAAGGGTTAGGGTGTTTGAGGTACTGGGATGGGGCTGGTAGAGATGAGACAGAACTTTATGGGAATCCTGCACCTCTTCAAAGCAAAAATTGTGTGCTATGTGAGATTCCTCACGGAATCCAAGTGGTTAGAGATGACTTTATTGAGGAATCTGAACCCTACCCCATGTGCCTCAAACTCAGTTTGTCTCACACCAGCACGGGGATAACAGTTTTGCACAAATAGTTACTGTGGCTTGGCTAATACGCAAGTAGCCAGTTAAACAATTATTTCCCGGTCTCTAATGTCATTGTCCAAAGCTGAGAATCTGAACTCCGTCGCTCGCCTGCCATTCCCCCTACAGGCTGTTCAACTTCAGTCTTATGGCAGTATGTGACGCTAAAGCTATGTAGATGTTCTACAGTTCATTTCGTCAATATATAATAGTCCCTTTGTTTTGGCAGGATTTAAAAGTTGCACTTTTCTAACTCCTAAATACTATCCATATCCAGAATCAAAATACTCTTCCGGAAAAGTCCCTGATGCATTCAGTGCAGACAATCTGAGAGCATACATAACATGAACTAGTAGCACCAGAATATTTCCAAATGATGGGTGACAGCTGCCTCTTCTTTTGTAAAAACATCCAGTTAGACATGTCCATTATACAGCGGTCAGAAGGCGTGCCCCAGAAAAATAAGTAAAAGGGGACATTAAGCTGCTAGCTGGGAATCTGAGGTTCAGTCCTCTCTCCTCGTTCAAGTTTTCCATGTGACTGTTCTTCCCGCTTGAAAGTGGAGCAATGCTATTTACTTTTTTTAAAAGGTACTTTGAGACTTGTGGATAAAAAATGCAAACCAGCAGCTTCGTGTTCTACTACGCTGGGTGCTGTAAGTGTAACTATATTAAATATGTGCTACAGTAACATACACCAAGCCTTTTAATAGACTAAGTATGTCACTCAAATTATTTTCTAACGAGAAAATTTGGAATTTTCAGACCAAAGAAGAACAATTCAAGGACATCTGGGTACAGCCTAGGTAAAGGCAAGAAGTTAAAGCGTGTAAGTGATGCTGCGCTGGGACGCTGGCTCAGTGGGAGTGACAGGCCAGAGGGTCAAGCCAGCAGCAGACGCCATGTGCTCGCAGCTCTACCAAACCGCTCGGCTTCACAGCGCTTCAAAACCTGCCCTATTCATGAGAATCACACCTCTCGGTGCGCACAGGCCCTCTCTTCTACGCGTCTGCCCCAGGCAGAACGCAGCTGTGAACTCTCAGGGTCACTGGCACAGTGCTGTAATGGCTTTGTGGTCAGCATCACGGCTCCTCACATTTAAAGAGCTTGGCAAGCAAAACCCTGGTATGAACAAATAACTAGGTATTTCTATGCTATATTTCCAATATTGTTACTTGTAGGCTTTTTTCTTTTTTTTTTCTCCTTTCTTTCTTCCTGTAAATGACTCACAGGCTGGCTTTTGGGGAAGGGGGAAACCAAGCGCGGCATAGGCACTCTTGCAACTTTAACCTTATTTAACCCTCAAAACAGCAAGAGGAAGTACAAAGTATTTTCATGAGCTGTGAATGGGCTCAGATCTGGTTTTGACGTCTTGAGGAAGTACTGCCTTCTGCAAAGCCAGAAATGCAAAAAATGTATTTGCAGTCCCGCTGAACTCATTTACACACACACTGCCACCCCCCCCCCAAAAAAAAAAAATAAGAGCGCACCGGCGGGAGGAGGGGATGGGATCTCTGCGAAACGGGGCGGATTTGGGTCAGGGCCGATGTCGCCGGGCGCGGTGCAGCACGGGTGACAGCGGCACGTTTCCCTGCCCTTATTTCTAAGCAGACACCCCAGACGCCCCGCCCGCCGGGCTGGGGAGCCCGAGGGTCCCCGCGTAAGGTCTGTGGGGAGAGGGGGGACCCCCCCCTCCTGTTCCCCGCCGCCCCCTCTCCCCGTTCCCCCTGTCCCGAGCCGCGCCCCCCCTTCCCCATCCGCCACCGCCCCGGGGACCCCTCCTCCCGCTCCCGCCCCCGGCGGAGGGCGCCTCGCCCCCCTCAGCCCGCGGCGGCGGGAGGCGGGTCCGAGGGAGCCGCGCCCGCCCGCCCGGGGCCGGCCGCCGGCGGGAGCCGCACGCAGCCACCGCGGGGCGGGCCTGCGAGCGTCGCGCTGGGCCGGGTCGGGCTGGGCCGCGCCGCGCAGCGCAGCGCCGGCGGCTGTCTGTGAGGCGCGGGGGATGGACGAGGGTCCCTGCAGCGGCGAGCGGCGACGGGCGGCCCAGGTAAGCTGGGGGAGGCGCGGCAGGGCCGGGTGCCGCCGCCCGCCCGAGGGCTGCGCGGGGCGGGCGGGCTGAGCCGCCTCTGCCGCTCGCTCCCGCAGCGTCCCCCGCATCAGCCCCGCCGGCAGCGGGGCGGGGACGGGGCGCTGCAGCCCCTGGGCGTTCTCCGCCCGGAGGGCCCCCCGCGCCCCGCTGCCGTCTCCGCTGAGCCCTCGCAGCCGCCTTTGTGCCCGCTCCTCGGTCCCGGGTCACCCCTCCCCGGCCGGCCCGGGCCGCCGGCGGCGCGGCTGCCCTTGCCCCTCGCACCGCCGCCGCGGGGGCGGCCTGGCGGCGGGGCCAGCGTGGGCAGGCGGTGGCGGGGGGGACGCCGGGGGACGCGGCCAACTGTTGCCTGGGAAGGCGCTGGCCCCAGACCGTTGCCAGCTCGGTGAGCGCCGGGGGGGCTCGCTTCGCCTCGGTTACCGGCTGCCTTTGGAACGGCATCGGTTGCGGTGCGAGTCCTCGTGGAGATTCCCCCGTTGGCCTTGCCCCAGCAGGGGGAGACGCGTCCCCCGGGCCCGGGCCCCGCAGCGTGGAAGTCCCTGGGTTTCGTTGCCGGTCGGTGAATGCCGGAGCCGCCGCGGCTGCAGGGGAGGGCAGCGCTGGTGCGGGACCTGCCTCTGTCCGCGCCCGGGCCCGGGGGAGCCTGGCGTACCCCTAAGGCTGGCCGGGGGTACCGCCCGCCGCCCTGCCTTGCTGGGGCGAGTGCGCCTCTGCAGTGGGGGGAAAGAGGGGCGTTAAACTCACAACTTCGGTTATACCGAAAACTTGCTCTTCCCGCTGCTGGTGGCTGCTGGATGCAGGGTGCTGTAAACGCGGTGTTTGCAGAGGGATATACCTAGACACGGGATGAAAAACACGACCTGTAATACTGCATTCATCTCGCTGTTTGAATCTCTGTCCATGTTGAGATGTGTTCTAGTGAACAGTTACCACGCTTGCATCTGTTCTAACTATTATTATTTTTTCCCTAGTTTAATTTCAAGACGGTTTACCTTTAGGTTTATTTATCTGGGTTTTGTTAGGCTAAGGTCTCGGTCATACATGATGCCACTGTGTAAAATCGAATGCTCTGTAATTCACTGGCAGCACAGCAAGACTCTTAACTTCACATGCTTCCAGTGGTGTTGCTAATAACTTGCTGAGGGTGGTGATGTGAGTTGGTTTCCAGCTTGTTCCTGGTAGTCTTTGATTGCCATACAGCCAGTCTTTGCACTCTGTTTTTGTTTACCAGCTCCTAAAGGCACTTCGTGTGGGTATGGGGAAAGGGTAAGTTAAGGGGGATAGGGATGTTTTTGCTTTGCTTCTCCTGTTTTCACCATCTGCAAGGTCTGAAAAAAATGAAAACGACTTTGGCTGTGAACTCTTAGGTGGGGAGATCTGGAATGAAACGCTGTCGTGACATGAGGTTGCCTTGTGGGCAGAGAATTTCACATGCTCAGCACTGCTCTACAAAAATACCCCGACTCATATTACACAGGGAAGAACCAAGCTGATACTTCCCTTTTCTCTGTTATGCTAACTTTCATATTTTTATAACATGTAAGGAAGACTTATACATCAGCAATGTACTTATTTATTTTTTTTAAGGAACAAACTTTGTAATTTCTTGTGTTTGATTCTCCTTTCTACTCTTCTCTAATACCCCTACCCACCCACCCCACCAGGCCCGAATTAAAAACGAATGATAAAGCCCTGCTACTCACTAATTTAGCTTTCGTAGGATAGACTTTAAAAAAATGTTTTAAGGAAATAAAATTACAGATTATGGGAATAGCATGAAGGGTTTGACTTAAATTCATAAAAAGCATAAAGGGGCAAGAATAAAATTTGAACCACCATAGTATAGCTATCTGGTCCTTAAGGTTTACTTAAATGTAAACTATGGCAAGTATAAGAAAGGCTCTCTGTGTTATTTATATGGTTTCTTAATGACTGCCCAATATTTTATTGTATTCTGCTCTGTACTTTTTCACTACCCTCCTGTGCTGTTTTTGCAGCGACGCTTTGTTTTTTCCGTGAACTTCTGTTCTCTATTAAAAACAGAAAATAAACAAACCACAAGTGATTAAAAAGACAATGTATGCCAGTAATTAGAATAAAAAATACTTGGTTAATTCACAGAGGAAAAATGGTGATAATCTTGGATACTACTGCATAGTTACTGTCAGCAGATGTCATTTCGCCATACTAGTGAGTCTATTAGTGAATTTTATAGTGCTGGGAAGATAATTCATTGTTAGTGTGCTTAGCTTGTCTTCATGACATCATTTTTTGACACTGTTTTGTCAGGCTGAAATATCTTGTCCTCAGCAGTATGGTAGTCTCACAAAGACATTGAGGATTTGCATGTGCAGTATGTTGCAGATTTCCACGTTAGGTGTTACACAAAATGAGAGCTCAAAATGTGTGTCGAAAATTATAGTTGTCTTTTAGATGAATAACAATTCCATACTTTAACAGAAATCATATTTTGTAGGTGTACAGATACGATAAATAAGTAAGACCTCTTTAATCGATCATATTTATATGTATTTCCAAATACCCTTTTAATTAGAGTTTTTAGAGAAACTGTAAAGGAGTTTTGTAGAATCACTGGCATTCTTTAGCACTAGGTGCATAATGCATGCAGTAGCACATGAACTTGATCATTCAGTTCACATTTTATACAAAACAGAAAAATATCATTCTATATCCAAAACCTGTATGCAATCCAGACATCATTAGGTCTCCTATTTAAATCCCTGGAGACAAACTGAGCATGTCAATGTGACCTATAACATCAGTGGACAGGGGAATATGCATACTAATAATATATGTTGATTTGAAGGAGCCAGAGCCTCTTAGTGTTTCCTCCATACTGAATTCAGTACGTATTTGGATCTGTTTCAGTATTATCAATCATTCTTTTAGCAGTGCTTTCTACTCATGTTATCTAGGAATGCAAAACAGTAACATTAAATCAGAGAAAACAGTTTGAGAGGCATGAATTAAAATATTTAATATATGGGGCAGCTTGAGAGTTGCAAAAAATGCAGTCATAAATTTGAATTTTGTTGTTTAAATTAAAATTGTAATAGAAGCTGCTATGCACTCGTGTGAATGATGATGAGAGCAATGTGAATGATGTGAGAAGTACAGGTCCTAATTCTTGTGAAGTACTGAATTTACCATTCTTCTACTTTCACAGAATTCCAATTCAGACTTCCAATTAAAATGAGAAACGTGTCTTATTTTCTGTCTTTATATACTGCTTGATACAAGTTCTTGATTTAAACTGGTAGCAGTAGTTGCTTTACAGGAAAAATAACAGTAATAGATATAGGACAAATACCTTTTAGGACAGATATGACCTAGTGCGGCACTGACACCCAGGTGCTTGAAAGATTTTTATTTATTATTGTGGATTTTAAATGTTTAGAAATAATCTCATGGTTGGTATCTTCATGTTTACATTAAGTTAAATATCAGTCAGTCTTACCTTAATTCAGGAATGGCTACTTCGGCATGCTAACGGCTGAAATATTCTTGTCTAATTTATGAACTTGACAACCGACTACATAACCAATGCTCTATGGGACTTCTTTGTGCATTTTATCCTTTTTTTCCTGTCTGTGATAGTACTTGTGTAGGGCTGTTCATAGTGGCAGGTCAACAGGTTGACTTTTAACATTATGGTTTGGATGAACAGCAGTGCAAAAGGTGAAGCTAATGCGTAAGTCCGAGGCTTATTTTTCAGTAAATCTGTGTAAGGAATTTGTAAAGTCTGTAAAATGTGAAAAGTTCATTTTGAAGGTTCCAGTAGCCGTGCAACTTGTGGTGTTATGTGTGCCTATCACAAGTGCTAGTCTGGCTTGGTTGAAGTCTTAAGTTAATAAATGTGATTCATGAATATATGTCCCTCAGACCTGTTGAAGAGCATCAATACGGCATGGGAGTTGCCATGTGTAGAATATGGCATGGAGCATACTGGGATCTTGAGTTTGGTCCCCTGTTTGGGTGTGGTGAGCTCTGGATGACCGAGTCATATCTGGGCATTGGAGTTTGCACAATTTAATAACACTGTGGAGGTGGTTTGGTGTTTTTAAGGGGATGTGTAGACTTACACTGACATTTTAGATAACAGCCATTCTGTACTCTCCTATAGGTCTCTGATATACATAGGTTTAACTTAAAATTTAAGTAGTTGTTAGAAGCTTTTTTATATATAATTTATGGGATTTGGGGGGGGAAATCCTTCTCCCTGTTGAATTACAGCCTGAATTCATAAATTATTTGCATGCCCTATTTTACAATTAGATGCCTCAAAGCTGAGGTTGATGTTCTTAAAACTCATATCTGAAAGCACACTGTTGTCTCTATTTTTTACTGTAAAGAAAATCAGATGCACAGAGCTTCATTTCTTCATCCATCTAGAGCTGTTACCACCATGACCGTTCTGGAGAGTGGTATCTCTCTCCTGCCTAACTGCCTTTGGCATCTGGGGATGGGAATGTTCCCTCAAGATTTGAAAAGCTTGTTTTGCTAAGAAATAAGTAAGGGTAAGCTATTCACTCAAACTCGAGGAAGAAGCATTTGCAATGATGTTTATCTCTCTCCTTCTCCTTATATTTGATGGTGCATTAGTTACATCCCTCACCCGTGAAGTGTGAAGCTTGATTCTCTGTCCCCTTTTCAGCTTGAAGGAACTTGAGCTCACATCCCCCTCTTCCCAGGAGAGTGCAACCAGCAGCATGTCATAAGCTGTCCTTCATTTCACCTGCAACTACTGAAAGAAGTAATTAATTAGGCCAGAGGGAGAGTGACTCCTGCCCTGTGATCAAGGCATTCAGCTGAGTTGAGGGAAACCTGGTTTCTATGGGTGTTTCATTCTTTCATCCAGTAAATATTTTTCCATTTCATAGCTTCAGCAGGAATGGTTAGGACAGAGTATAGTCTGTGGGTTAGGGCACTACCCTGGCACGCAGAGATGTGGTTGTGAGCCAGCCTCTTCGCCTGGAAAGAGCCTACCACCCACTTTTACTTCTTCTGTGGTCGCTTTCCTGATGCTCTTAAATTGCGCGATGGTGCCTGGGGGCACGCTTCTGCCTGCTCATCTGAAACTTCAAAATTACATGACTCCTCATCAGCTTGTGAAAGGGATGACTTTGTACCTTGCTCCTGGGGAGGCCTGAATGGTTTACAACCCTTTTTAATAACATAGGTACCTCTTGAGCTTCTAGGATAGGTGATGTGTAAGGTACAGCTTCACAACTTTGTTTCCTATTAGGTTATATGGCTTCCTGCTTACTATTCCAGTTATTTTAATTGCTGTTATGTACCCAAATTTATTGTAGCCATGTTCAAAATTCTCCTGCGAGTCCATTTTGTGCTTCTAGTCTCATATGGACTAGTAAATCTAAGAAAAGTGTAGATTTTGGGGGGGATGAAGGCCAAACTTTGGGAAGACTGAGGTTCCCGGCAGGACAAAGCCTTTTTTTGGGGTTAGGACACAATTTGAGCCTGGTTTGATTCAGTTGTCCAACATAGGCATCTCATCTTTGCTGAGATGCTTTACGACATCCACTGCGCCTACGCTTGGCTTGCAGATGCAAGATGGCCAGAAGACCCATGTTCTGCTTGGAGTAGCGCCTGCTGGGAAGGTGGGGTATTTTGGGACAGCTTGGTACTATTTGCCTCTGCAACTGAACTGAGCCCAGTAGAGTCCTAAGACTATTGTTGTCTAGACTGAATGTGGTTAGACTGAGAAGCGGGAGGAAGGGGTTGTTTTCTTGTTTTTCAAAGACATTTCAAAGAAAACCTGCTTTCTCTTTTATTTTCTTTATTGCAAGTGTATTTGGTACCTAGCCCGATCATTATAATTTTCATTTTGTAGCCACCCCTGATTAAGTCTGGGAGGTTAGCTTGAGTTAATGGCTTTCTGGGAAAGGGGGGAGAAAGTTCGTCTTCCGGTTTCTCTCATGCATATTAATAGCGGTGTGGAGCTGTGGGGCAAAACTTCATTACTGTCGGTTGTTAGCTGGTACGGAAATGCTGAGTGATGGTGCCACTTACGGAGCTGAATTGGTTTTGGAGAATAAGGAAAATTCTTTGGTAACTGATGCATATGATCCTATCTCCAGTAAATTGATTCCAGAATTGTGCTTGAATAGCCTCCATGAGAGATGTGCAGTGGTATTTATCTGGTACAGATGATTTGCTGGTCCTAATTTTTCGGAGGGGGTTCATTTAATGCTGTGGAAATTGGGGGAGGGAGGCAGTGGTGAGGGGAAAATTTTATAATAATTTTCCTCAGAGTTGTTCAAACCTGTTTAGATTTTAGAAGGCTAGATTGTTAAATTTGTTACGTTTTATTTCCAGGAACAGTCTAATTTTGTCTCAGTTGTACTTTCTCCCACCCACATATACACGGTCTGCCTCCTTGTACTGTATGGCTTTGTAACTGCACAGTGGTTTGCTTCAAGGATCATCTGTCGACTGCTGGTGACTCCTTCAGATAAAGATTTCATGACGGATGTAGGCATCTTTGGAAGCTTCTGGAAAAAAGTCTGTAATCATCTCCCTAATAATTGATGGCGGCAGAGGAAATGGGAGCTGATATTCTGTAATCGTTTTTCCTATGTTTTTATTGTTAAAGCGTAAATGCGCTGTAGGACTGGAACACCTCCCTCGCCCTCTCACAAGGCTGTGCTGCAGCGGAGCTCTGTGATGCCAATTACTGCGGGGATGGTTTGCTGTTCCAAATGAGATCATGATGGGGATGCTGGAAAACGAGTCTCTCTCAAAATGTGTTTCATGCTCTGAATACTTGAGAGATTTTGTTAAGAGTGCGATACTTGGGTCTACGGGGTTCATTGTTTTTAATTAGAGAAAAATTAGTTTAAAAATCCACTTACTATTTTGTATCAACATCTCTTGTATTCAAGAGAAAAACAGAAAATATTTCCTGATCTTGAAGTATTCTCGGAATATGTTGCCTGTTGAACTGATTCGTATTTCTGCAACTAGATAATCTTACTACTTTTATTTATTTTATTTTTTTCCCAAAAGACAGGGAGAGAGCTCACATATTAGAGGCCTTAGAAGTATAGATAATCTGCTTGTCCATTTTTATACTGTGAGACAAAAAATGGTTGGGGTCTGACTACTTACGCCTTTGTTTTGCTGAGGTTTTGATTCATTATGGCACAGACAGTATCATGTTGTCCTTTACTGAACTAAAAGTAAATCCGCCAAAAAAAGTCCCCTTTTGTTCTGCTGCTGAGGAACACTGTGGGCTGCCAAATCCTGGCAGTCTGAGTCACCACAATCGTAATAAAGTGTTTGTACTTTTGCGGTTGCTGTTATTCAGTGTCTTCTAATTTATTCATAAGGCAAAGGGACACCTACAGGTTAAAATACTACTTTTTAAAGAAATATTCCATGTTTATACTGAAATAACATTTGTCAAAAGAGAATTACATACACACTGGTTACACTTCAAAGCTTCCAAGGAGCAAGTGGTAATCTTTAACAGTAAGAAATATATATACACATATATTTAACAAATTCCATTTTCTATGTAAGAGCAACGTTAGACTGCAAAAAATGATGGGATTATTTTAAACTCCTTACTGAACTCTGCTGTTTTGGCAGATCTGACCTGATAATGATCTGATAACCAGGGAGACTGTTTCCTTCCTTAAAAAAAAAAAAAATAATGTTTTAAGGACAGAGACTCTGACCCTGGAAATGCTTATCTGTATTTTAACTTTGATGCGTGGGCTGTGACCCAGCAAGCATAACCCACGTAATTGCATTCAGTTGTTTTCAGGATCGCTCCCAAACAAAGCAGTCAAAGTTGCAATATTCAGATAAAACTCAGAACGATTGCACGTAAGCGACGAGGGAAAGCAAGGTGGTTCTGAATCGGCGATGGGTCCCCGTGAGGCCGGCAGACAGGTTCCCCGACTCCGCAGACGCAGGGTGCGGCGTGCCGCGGGGGCTGCGGGCACCCCGCCGTGCGCTGGCTGATGCGCCGTCGCCCGTGCTGGGGCGGGAGGTGGGCCTTCCCACAAATTCTTGATCCCATCACCTGTGCATGGAGAGGAGGTGGGTTTCCTTATAATTTCTCAATTCTTTAGCTATTTATGGGTAGGATTCCTCACGATTTGGGCTTTTAACTCTAATACCGGTTATTGAGGCAGAAACAATGATTTCTTTCTTTCTGTTGATAAAAGAACAACAAGGCTTTTATTCCTTTTTTGCCTGATACATAGGGAATTCTGTATGTCATTTACCTTTCCCTGGTGTTAAGCTAATGAAATTTCCACAGTTCTCTCAAAAAAAGCCAAATTTGGTCAGTCAGATCATGAGTACCTCTCCCTGACTCTGCCCTGTAGAGCTGCTGAACAAAATGCAGGGGGACTGAGCTGGGTGTGGGTGGTGGGCACCAGGGTGCTGTGGGACACGTATGGAAATACATGAGGCAGAAAGTACTGTAATTTTAATTGCTGCTCTGAGTCATACTGTCATTACAGCTGTTTCCCAAAGAAGAGGTTCTCATGCGATCAACAGGGCATTCACACAAAGAAAGGAGATGGTAGATAAGCAAATGCTCTCTATCCTTTAGTTTTTAATGCATTCTCTAGTGACGAGCTCAGCGTGAGACGCTTGGTGACATGTAATTATATATGCATTAAGTAAATGGCAGTTGATTCATGGTATCCCTCTCTCAGGGTATATATTCTTAATGCACTGAGGTAGGGATGAGTGAGCAGTAGTACAGCTCTGAGCTTCTCGATGCATGTGGCAGTGCAGTCCCGCTCGGGGTGCTGACTTCCTTTCTCCTTTTTTTTTTTGCCCATAAAAGGTGAAAAGTGCTGCCATATGACTCGCTTTAGAGAGAATCACAAGACGAGGATTGGGGGGAGGTTATTCAGGTAGCTTTTTCTCTTGTACACGGTACGAGACATTCTGCTTTCTGTGTTTTATGTGGTATTACTAGCAGAGTATGTGGTAGTATTTCCTTCAGCTGACATTGAAGTAAAACATTTCATTCTTCTAATAATTTCTTTTTTTTTTTTTCTTTTTCTGTATGGATGAGAGATTCTGAAGGGGAGTTGTATATAAATGAGTTCGGAAAGAAGATAAAAAGCCCAGTTCTCGGGGATTAGGCTGTCCTCCAAACCTGCAGACACTTTCCTGGTGGTGGTTAAAGAATGAGTGTGTGTGGTGTTCTCCCTCCTTGAGCCAGTGACTGCAGGTAGGCATGCCTAAGTTTATTGCTTAATTTTGCACTCTTAAAAAAGTTTCATCTCCAGTTTCCCAGAAAACAGACTATTCAGGTGATTCTCTGAAGACTTGCCCAGAAATCAAACTGGGACATCTTGGTGCCTTTCCATGACTGGAGAAGTCCTTGTGCCCGCTTGCTCTGCAGTCTTACAGTGACTTTCAGTGTACAGTAAAGCCTAAAGAGTCACCTGACTTTCTTTACACACTCTGCCAAAAAGCATAGCCCTCCCACTGATGAGGGTCACATTTTCTTCATAGAGCAAAGGCCATTAACAGCTCTAAATAAGTCCCACCCAGCTTCTGCCGTGGGTTACTAGGTGGTGTTCGATGGGCTCCCGATTCGGCATCGGAATGTGCAGGATGGTCTCGAACTGTCAGCTTCAACCATGCTGCCTGCTGATGTCCTCCATGTGCGTTTAAAAGCATCTCTGAGTCAATAATAAGTATTGATCAGCTTGGCTTTAGTCAGCCTTGTACGTTCCCTTTACTTACTGATGCTGTGAAAAGATTTGAGATGAGGGCATGTAAATCAGCTGTCTCTCTTCTTGCCCAGTCCAACACAAGATTTTTAGAAATCGCAGCAGAATGGATCTGCCTGTAGAAACCAGACTTTTCTTCAACAACTGTGAAAAGTAAAGATCTTTGATCCAAACATTTACTTTCTTAGGAAATGAAGCATTTTGTCAAGGGGTCCAAAGGGAGTTGGAGAAAATGAAGATCTTAGTAATGAGCAGTCATCTCCTAGCGTCATCCTTTTCTAGTGTCACCATAGGTATCCTGGGAACAGAGCAAAAGGACCATACTAATTCTGGATCTAAAGTCACATTTTCTTTTCTTTCAAGCTGGTTTATTAATTTTTTTTTCCACACCAGAATAGGATGTAGGCCAAGATCTGTGAGACACAGATGTCTATCTCATGCCAGCAGCGTTATCATTGCTGGGATTTAATAAATTTGTTACTTCGCTCATGTGGGAGGGTTTTTGTTGTGCTGTAGGTTTTGGTTGTTTTTCTTGGCAGATCTTATAGCGAGTTTTCTAGTTAATTGCAGTGATGATCTTTAGGCGAGTGTTGATGTCATGTCACTGTTGGGGTAGATGTGCCATCTTTTCATCTTTTTGAAAGACAGAAAATGTACCTGTAGTTCAAGGGACTGCAATTAAAGTATTCCCAAGTAGCTGGGGTGTGGGAGTTCATCTGGGTCAGAGCAGATGGTTATCAGATGGACTATTAGATGGACTCACTGGACCAGATTGGCAGCCAATACTCCAACAGCTATAAATGATTGGTCAAAGTTTTACAGAATAATATGCAGTTTTGTCAATACTATTACATTTTTAAGACTACTTCAAGGTAAGCAGAGTTGGGAATGGAGAAGCATGTAGTAAGGTTATCTGTAGGTAGGCAGTTGTGAAAGGGATGTATGTTTTTACACTGTCAGTGTAATTTTTTGTTGCCCTGTGACACTGCATAACAAAAGTTTTTAACACAGTAATTCTTACTAATTATAATACTTACATCCAATTTGCCCCAGGGCAGTTGTGTTTTCCTTTGGGAATTTTTTATGTGCCTCTGTTGTGTTTACAAAGACTTATTGCTTGTGTTTCTTTTTGTGCAAATTAAGGGTAAATGTTTTTGATTCAGGTTTGCATGATTTTTTTTTTAAGTAAGTTGGGATTTTTGATTTAGAAGAAACAAACAAATTTGTGAAGACATAGATAAGTTTGTGAATTACTGAAAAAACACAGCAAATTTGTTCCTGAAACACTAATCTTGTAAAGTGTTTGAATTTCTTCCTTGCCCACCACCCCGGTGTGGGTAAAGTTTGGAGAAGTAGAGTCTCAGCTGCTGTGCATTGGGATGCTGTCAGTAGAGTTATGCCCGCTTTATACCAGCTGACAGTCTGGACTAATATTCTATTGGCAGCAATCCAGACTTGCTAAAATGAAGTAGTCAGATGCTCGTCTTCAGTCTGTCTGAACACATTAAAAAAGTCCAAAACCTAGAGAGTGCAAATTTTCACGTGGTGCATGTAATACGTGTAGAAACACAAATGCTCAACGGTTACACGTTTATTTGGTTCTGTTCTCATGATTTGAAAGAAACAATTGCCTAGGTAAGGATGTGATATTAAAGCCAGAAGCTATAATGCCTGGAAAAGGTGACCTGTTAATTCTGAAATGCATGGGCTACTTATGGAATTAACTTCTAAAAATGATGTTCTCCAGAAGCAACTGGGTACTATAATCGTGATGGATGTTCATAGCAGGAACTAACTAAGGAATGGATATGGCACGCGACTGTACTGTTACATTTTTGGTACTGTTTGTGACACAGTTTTGTCCCAGATAATGCCTAAGCGTAGTTCTGGGGTTAGGAGAGACGGTGGACCATTTCCAAAAGGCTGTTTGGATCTGGCCGTGCTGTTTTGGGGGGATAGGATTTTAGTTGTACAGCCATGAGCTGTACCATGCTCACTGGTTCCAAGCCCGGAGCGTGGCTGTGTGCCCTCGTCTGTTTTATTTTCTGACACATGTGTGGCCACAGATCCTGCTTTCCAGGAAGCTGGGATTCAGCAGCTTCTTTGGGAAGGCAACGGCAGGATTGTCTTTGTGTGCTTAGAAGGGTAGGAGGAAAAATTCTATCAAACCTGAAAGTGAGAAGCTTGTTTGGAAAGCTGGAAAAACAATCCAGAGCAACTTAAAATCATAGAATAACTGAGTTTCATATTGTTTTTATAAGAAAAGCCCCAGGGAATACATAGGTATAATTAGCCATTTTGAAAGTGCTAGTTTAAAAAAAAAAATTATGAAGAATCATGGCCTGGCATTTTAAATCAAAATGAATAAATTAAATGTAAGCAGATGGCATGTGCAGTGTCTTCAACCAGAGGATGTATATCCTGGCAGTAGTGTAAAATGTATCCCTGTCCTAAGCTTTGCCTTCTGTTAACTAAAGGAGCGGTAGCAACCTGCCAGTGCAAACCTAAGTTGGCATGATCTTTAGGTTTTCCCTGGGGAATCCCTGTCTCAAGCAGATGTTTCAGCCCTCTTCTAATTGCCTGATTGCCTCCTGTCAAGGAGGTGCAAGTCTAACTTTATATTTAGCAAAAACCGTAGGGCGTGAGGCTTTTTTTTGTGTGTGTGGTTTTTTTATTTTATTTTCTAAGTAGTGTTAAAGCTATTAGTATCCTAATGACTTAACAGAGTCTGGTTCAACAGACAACTCTAGTCCGTGGAGCACTTCCATCGGCCTCACAACCTCTCTTCTGCAGGAGATGAGGAATAGCTCTTGGGATGGCATAGGCTGCCTGCTGAACTGGCCACGTATCCCTCCACCTGGAAGTGGTCCCGCGGTCAGAAACTGAGCTCCCGGTCCCCACGCGGACAGTGACGGTCCAAGTGCCATTCCTGGGCTGGGAATTCCTGGTGTGGTTTGTGGTTTGAGGGCTGTGTGGGGAGAGAATCAAGACTCGGGTCAGGATGCTCTAAGGATGAACTGTCCTGAATTACCTGTATTACCATTAACATCTCTAGCATCTTTCCACACGATATTTAAATAGTACCAGCTTGGTAGTAAAAGCTTTAATGAGCCTGTGCTTTTTCAGTACATACATTGATAAGTGTGTTCTGCTGCTGTTCCTTTTTTTTTCTATATCTTAAATCAAAATACAGATTTGTAACTTCATTTTGGAACATGTACTTTCTACTTTTTGCGTAAAGGACTTCTAAAACATGAAATAATATTGCAGTTACATAGTTAGGATTCAGAGTCTGGCCTCTGACGCACACTTCATCTTATTCAACTCTTCTGTTTCGCCTTTGAACTACAACATTATGTAGTCCATTCTGTAATGCAACTTCACTTAACTCTTTATTTGCAAGTAGAATTAATTTTGCATCTTTGCTATTTACGCTTTATTGAATACTGATCATACAGCCTTAATTATTTCTTACGCAGCGGGAAACTTCCAAAGTAGCAGCTGTGTTTTGCCTGAAGTCAGATTGGTTCTGGACTACGACTGCTCAAATCCCTGAGTGGATAATCAGCTTTACTCCCAGCAGGTCCCCCAGACTCCTGGGCTAAGGGTACTGAACCGAGTTCTGTGTTGCATTGTATAAATGCATTTTAACTAGAGATCAATTGACTTACTGGATGTTACCAAAACAGTAAAAGAGAGTTTTCTCTTCTGCATTAATATGTGATAGCTTGCTTCCTTGTTGACATCCTTCCCTTAAAGCAGCATTAAGGTATTAAGGTTTTTGCTAAGGTTTCCAGAGTTTCTGTTTGTTTCTGTCCAGTTTTATCATGCTGGTGTTCAAGAAATTATCACTTTCCTTTCTTCCCAACTCATGAATTCTCCTGAGGAGAAGAGCATTTGCTCGTAAACATGTTTCTCCACCCTGTGTTTAGGTCAGTGTGTTGTAAGGAGTATCCTGATATTTAGTTATTTTATAGACATGTTAAAGTGTTGTCCCTGTTGATCTGCCCCCCCCCCCCGGCTTTCCTATGGAAGACTCTGACTGTTTATCTCCACTTTTAAAGGAATATTCTGCTTTAAAGACCCAAAACTGGAAATAATGAAGCTCTTCCAGTGGGAGTAGTTTATCTTCTCTCTCTCCCATGGCACTTGCTTTCGCACTCGATGGCATCTCTCTCGGTCCAAATGTCTGACCCCAGTGAGCTTGCCTTGCGCCCCTTCCACGCGGTTACTGCTTGCGGAACGAGAAGTGCTTCCTGGCATCTGTTTGCAGTCCTTTTTTAATGCCCCTTTCATACCCCTTTGTCATATTAAGCTCTGTGAATTGGACTGACGTCATTTTTACAACCCATTTGAGATTGTTTTAGTTTGATTCTGGTTTAGACTGAAAGAAATTCGGATATACGGGATAAGTTTTAAAAAAGGTTAAAAAGCAGACTTCCAGAATGTAATGCGTTATTTTGTTAAAAATCTAATTCAGTGCTAGCTACTACTTAAGTTGTGCTTAAGATAGCTATTCTGTATAAATTGCAAAGGTTTTGTCGTCTCATGATTCAGCTGAGCAGGAGATACTCATTGCTAGTAGCTGGGGTTTTGTTTCCAAAATTTAGTTTTTCTATATGAAAATGTGTTTTGACTTCCGGAGTAACTGTGTTACAGTCTACTTCCCAGCCACAGGCTGTAAGCTTTTTGTGAGTGCATTTTGCACCTCTCACGTGAGAGTTAGTCTTGCCAGCAGTGTTAATTTTCTCCAAATAAGCCAAGTTATGTACCGGAACAAACTAATCTAACACAAAAATATGGAAATTATGAATATAATTCAAGAAAATTCTCTTTTACCTTTCTTTGGGTCTATGTTAGATCTCAACATTTTTAATTAGTCTCGCTAGGCTTATATGCTCTGATGAACATACAGTTCTTTAAAACAATCCAGTTGTCTTGTTTTGCAATATACAAATTCTAAAGTTTCTATCAAATATATTTTATCTTCTCTTCTTGCATTTATTTCACAGCTTTTCTGCTATTTAATTTCTTACAGTAATCTTTCATTTTTATTCTGTAGAGTTTTAGCCTGGATTTTTTTCTGTCCCACTTGCAATCGGTTTAAAGGTTTCCGGCAATTTTTTACTATAATTAAACTAGTAAGTCTTGTTCTATAATTAATTAGTTTTCCTGAAAAACATTTCTGTTCAAAAACTTCTGTAGAATTTGGTGAGATATGTCCTGGGCACTTGAAGGGAATGTAGTAGTTGTTCACTCTCAAATTATGACCTTTGTAGTCATATTTCCATTTAATACTTCCAGAAAGAAGCGGAAAGTTAGTACCTTTTTTCCGTTACTAAGGTCTTTTTACTTCTGTTTTCTTTCTTATGATAATGGGTCATGAATTCAATTAAACTGCGTTGCCTGTGGCTTCAGTGACTAAAAACTTCTGATCTTCTCACATTGATGAACTCCTTCTGGAGTGGATCAAATAAACGGATCAAATCATGGCTCATATAAATACAGTTCTGCAGGTACCTGCTTTGGTATGAGATTTTTTAATTGATTAATTAATTAAAGGTGTTTAGCTAACAAATTCTTTCCTTTCTCAGACTGACTTAGGGTCCTATTTCATGTCGTGACGTTCTTCCAAAGCCAGCTGATGTTATGTGTCAGCCCAGTCTGCGCTAGACTTGCCCTTTCAAAGCTAAATTCCACCTTTTTCATTTCTGACGATCATCTAAATTTCACAGTCCTTTCTTTACCTGCACTGTTTCTGTTCTTTCCAGTCTCCTCTTCCCACCTGTGATCCCTGCTCATCGTTTTCACCTATTCTGTTCTAGCACCTTCACTTTCTCTCATTCCTGGTAGTGAATCTCTTTGCGTTCTGTTTAACGTGAGTCTTGCTGCGTTGTTGCTTAACCACTCTTTCCAGTTAACCTTAGTTACATGAAACTTGGAAAATACCTAACGCTTAGCAGCTTGGGAGTCAACATGGTCCAATAAGTGGGATACCCTCTTCGAAACGTTCTCGCAGATGCTCGTTTAATTAGTGCTGACGTTACTGAATCCTTCAGACTTGTCATTTTTGTTGTTCTTGGGTCAAGAGGAAGGGGTCATGTTTCATATACCTTCAACCAGTAAATGCTGTAGAAAATGATGGTGTCTAGTGCTGGGTTTTGCAACCCAGGAGGGCTGGAGGGTCAGAAGTTGTTTCTTACTACATCACCGCTCCATAGGAGATGGTGGTTTTCTGGGCTCTGTGAGGTGCTTCCAGTCCTTTCCTCGTCCCGAGGTGTTCCTGCTTTGCCCCTTCTCTGATGCCTCCTTCCTGGCTTCTCTCCCACGTAAGCTGCGTCCCTCTCTGGAGTTAACCAAGCATCCCAAACACGGTAACAGTAGTTCATTATCCTGATGCGCTGTACTATGAGATTAATTGACCTTTTGCTCTGGGCGTAACGCACAGCAGAAGACACCTTGCAGCAGTACTCATTACTTTAAAAAAACAAGGGAAATTACTATGTTTTGAAGGCATTTAAGTAACTTCTCTGATTTTTATTTAGTAATTAAACCAGTTTCATTAATAACAATTCTTTTAAACAAATTTTAAAATCCACAGATCGCAGCCTGTGTCTAAGTATCAGGAGGGCTCTGGATCATCTTCGACAAGGTAAGAGTCGACTCGGGTACGTTCTGTCTTGCACAGAACAGCTGTCCAGCAGATTCGAACGTCATAAATGAATACTCAGCCTCCCTTGAATGGCATCCTGTTATGTAGCTTTACTGTTGCACCTAACTGACGCTTTGAAAATGCTATCTGGGCATGATATTCTTGCCTTGAGGTTTTTATTTGTTTGCTTTTCTTATTGTAGAACAACAACTGAGAATTCTTCTTCCCATGTACTTTTTTCATTTACTCCACTGTTTGTTTTGAATCATTTCAGTGTTACTATTCTGGTCTATGTAAACCCTTGGGACAGAATTGGCCTAGGCAGAGAACGGGATTTGTTCTCATCCCTTTTGAAGTCCTAATTCTGTGATTTTTTTTTTTTTTTTTTTTAGGCCTTCTACTGCCATTTTTTTTTTCCAAATCTTGACCAGGTTCCCATCAAAGTCTCTGAAATATAAGTTCTAAACACCCTCTGTTGCTACAGAACGGGAGAGAATTTGCAGCCAGCAGCAAAATAAAGCAATGCTGAAAATAGGCTTTTTTTCCCCCTAGAGAAAGGGAGTTCCCTCACTTGACCAGCTACTAATTGGTACAAAGGTTTGTTTACACAGAGGAGCTATTCCTAATTAGTTCCCTATGTGGGTGCTCTACTTGAGAAATTAGTGTTACATTCTGATTTAATTTAATCTGCTTTTATAATGAATTGTTATAATTTGCAGTAAGGACCATATTTTTAGAAGAAAAAAAAAAATCTGCACCGCACCACCCCCGAGTTTCAAAAGATAATTCCTCTTTAGGCAGTGATCAAGCACTCTTATTACTTTGAAATGAAATGAATAGAAGTCCATCATTAGATTAGAACCAGTTTTTAGTCATATCTTTATAAATATAGCTGCAGAAGTACAACCATGCGTTTTTCAAAGCCAAAACTTAATTCAGCTGATTTATGGACCTGATGACTTGACCTCTGTTTTTCTGTAATCGTGAGGATAGTGAACCAGAATATTTGGGAAGAAGAGTGTTTGTGGAGTTATATTAGCATTGTTGAGGTTATGGTCGGAACAGAAATTCACCTCCAAGCTTTTCTGTAGCAGATTTCTTTTTCTTAAGTTGACTTCACCTTTTTTCTGGGAGCAAACTTGCGTTGCTATAAGCTCTTTTATTTAGAGAGTTGAAAAAGTGACGTTAAGAGCCAGACCTTAAGAACAGCTGTCCCTAAAAATCCTTGTGAAGGACCTGGTCCCCTTGTTTTTCTCTCAGCTTCCTCCCCCCAGCGCTTGCAGAATGAAATGATCGCTGTTAGGCATATAAATTACATTCTTTATTTCGGTAGCTTCAAAAGATTGGAATATTCATTTCTGAACTTATAACTGCTTTAACCAGACCTCTTTCAATGTAAATATTGTTTTAAATAAATGTAGCCATTATAATAAATTGCTAAATATTTTGGAAATGGGTTTGCATTTTCATTATTTCATTATTATTTCTTTTAATTCTTGATATAATGAATACCAGCACCAGTGAACGTTATTTCCTTTGGCTGTACCAGTCTTGGCAACAGCTAATTATAAAATCCAAATTAAATTGAATCTGTTCTGCAGAATTATATGGGATAAAAATTCAGTTTAAGTACCTGATCGTTTCAACTGGGCAGCATTTTTGGATGGTATTACTATAAAAGTTTTTGGAAGCTTCAAATTTCACGTTTAAAAGAATAATTACAGTTTTCCATGGATATAATCTGGTATATTTCCTTTTTAAGATAGAAAGTTTCATCTGAAAATTGAGAGAGGGAAAAGCACAATGATCCCAACTGTAATCTTGAATGTTTTTCGTGACAGACGGACGTTGAATGTTTAGCATCACCTCTTTGGATTTTTGAATGTGAATTGGAACCACTGTATTTCTAGGTAAGACATAACCAAGTGTGTGTGTGTTAAGTACCCTCTTTCTTTTATACAGGAATTGTGAGACAGCTAAAGCGTGCGATATGGTGGACTTTGCTTTGTACAGAGTGTTTATGTCTTTCTTGGATGACTCCAGTGTTATTTGGGATTTTAAACAGTAACAGTTCAGTTGTCCTAAATTTTAATATTCCCTGAGAGAAACCGCATCAGCAACTCTGCATGGTCTACCTACGTACGGGATTTAATTTTATGATCGAGTATGTAGTTGTTCGATTAGCCTGTCGCCATTCAAAGTGGTAGCTCAGTTCTGTCTGCCCCTTCTCTGGCGTCAGCACCTGTACCCATCGGGATGTGCTGGTTTAGGGAATTTGCTGCTGAAAATCTATGGGATTGCAAAGACTTCTTGGAGGATTGATTTTCTGTCAGTTTAGACCTCTGCATCAGCTCGCTGTGGACTCATCAAGTACTGGTGTCGACGCAAGGAAAGCAGTGCCAGTACTTGCAGCAACAAATTGTTGTATTGGCTTTAAGCATCTCACTTCTTTCTGCTCCAAGGAAAGGTCTGATACATGAGGAAGGCTGTGAAGGGGTTGTGAACAAGTGCAGCCTTCAATATCTGAGGAGGAAGCAGAGGGTGATAGAGAAGAGCTAGAAGGTTTTGATCTGTAGATGTAATTACAAGAGTAAATGTCACTGAAGATTACCTTCTTCCTCACAGTGAAATGCCACAGGTCGTGCCAGTTTGGCTACTCGTGTCACCACGTAGATAGGGAACAGAAGGGAGATCTCAGTGTCACACTTCACACGCGGCCAGGTTGCGGTCGGCATTGCGCTGGGGCTCCGAGGCTACAAGTCGCAGACGACGGTTCTGCTGGTCCTGGCCCAGAGGCGCTGCGGTTCACCAGCCCCTCCGGGGCGGAGGGGGGACGCGAGGCAGACGTGGCACTTGAGCTGGGTGGTCGCGGCATGTAACACTTAAAATCTGAAAGGGAATAATATCTGTCTTTATTGTGGGGAGTAAGGCGGTGCGAGATGGTAGCTTTCATCCTGTTGTTTCTCAGAGAGATGGAAGCCATCGGGTACGGAGAGGACTCTTTAAGCTAACCCTACGGTAACAGTGAACGCTGTCATTAATTCAGCTGCCACGAGAGGCATCCAACAAGCGATGCTGTGGGCAAACGACTACAAAAACTTCAATTTGTTGCAGGTAAAAAGAAGTCCAACATGGCAGCAGCCTGACTGGCTTTCTGTCAAAGCAGGTTCGCAGTACCCAAGTGGACCCAGGGATCTCAGTGGCCGTCTATCAAAGTAGAGGTGTTTGCTAATCACGTGGATGTTTGTTTGAAAGAAATAAAGCCACCTGCAGAGGAGTTTGGAAGGTGTAGAGATTCATTAATTTAAGGCCACAAAGGATTCTAGTGATTGTGGAACCGGCGCAGTTGAAAGACAGCGGTATTCCTGTTTCATTTCTCGGGATGGGTGAACAAACCCAGGTCCGAGGGCGGAGGTGGATGTGAGGGGTGGAAGGAAGACTTGTTAAAATTAAAGGCTATAATCATAGATTTGACAATTTCTGCAGTGTAGGAAATTACTCTTCTCTACCTTGTAAACTAGTGATGTGATACTTGTAAGGACTGTATACTTAACCAGTAAAGCTGCTTTGTGTATTTTATTTTTACACTTTATTTTCTCCTTTAAAAGGCCTTCCAGACTTCTATTTTGTTACAGTTGTATGGAATTTAAAATAGGAATTATGTATATGACATACCTATTAAATTTTATAAAGATAGCATTTCAACTAAAATTTAAGGCCCATTCTACTTTTTAAATGAAGGACAATCTTTCTGAGCTGGAGAGGATCTCAAAAATGAGTGCTCTGGATGGGCTTATCCACCCTCGTTGGGGGGACTGAGATGAGACAGGACAAGTAGAGTGAAAAGGAAGAGTAAGAGGAAAAATGGTAGGAATGGAGATGAACACTCTTAACGTGTCAGAGGAAACAGGAAATGATGAGAAACAAGGAGTGTGAAATGAGGAAAAGAGAGATTTGCTAAATTACGGATTCTTTTAAATTTAGTCCATAGGAAGTTGATAGTACTACAGTGTAGTTCACTGCTTTTATTAATTTCATTGGTAGGAAATAATAAACTGGTGGGAACTACAACTGGTAGGAAAATTTTTTAGTATTTTTTTTACCTGATATATTTTTGAAGTCCTGACTTCTTCTTAGAGACCTTTTACAGATATTAAGACAAATTATGTTTCCAAAATGAAGCCCTTAAATATGGCTTTAATGATTTTAAAGATTGACTCAGAAGACTATGACCAAATACGAACTGTAGAAGCATCTAAACATTTTTTTTCTAGAAGAAGAGGTTCTGAAAATCAAATCTTAATATGACAGTGACAAGCCAGTAATAATTTCCAAATACTAATGCAGCAGAAGCACAATTCTTTGTGCTCATAGCTGTGAGCTCATTGAGCTGTGCTGAAAGTCTTACGTGATAAGGTTTTTCATTTTTCTTAGTGTGAAGAGAAAGACTGAATCTCTTAGGCTGTTTTTAAAATGACCCTTACAACTGTTTTGAAAAGTATGACATGACATATTGTTTTAATTCTCCAGAACTTGAATTTTCTTATCAGATTAAATATTTGTATAACTGTGTGCAGAGATGGTTTTGTGTGTACATATGCATGTGTATGGTGATCTATTAATGTTGGTTTTTAAATTACCTTAGGGGGCAGGAGAACGTGGGTGGAAAGAGAGCAAGCTAGTTTTCATTTTCAATTTCCTGTTTTGTAAGAATAGATAGGAAAGTTTCTTAATTAAATAATATGATAGTAAACAGAAGTTGAAATATGAACTATGATGATATTATTCAGGTCTTCAGATGGTAAGTATATTCTTAAAATAGTAGCTGGTTGACAAGAATTAGGCATCATTTTCTACCAAAACTAGTGTGAGCTCTTCAGATAGCAATGCAGGGGGAGCAACATCAAACATTTAACCTGATTCAGGCAATTGAGTTGGATGCCATTTGGGAAGCTTCACTTACTGCATAAGGAGTCCGAATTGATGCTTAGGTGCCAGAATTAATATCTAAAGCTGGATCTCAGAGTGAATTTGCACTTCACTTCGAATGTGTCCTTGGGTATCACCTCAGGTATAGTAACTTTTACTAAGTTTTCAGCTACTGTGATAAAATGAGGACAGTGTGGTCATAGAAATTCAGAATGCATTTTAGAGATTTTTTAGAAAATAATTCAAAGTTCAGAAACAAGCTGATAATGTTTTACGTCTGCTACTGTGCAGTCTTTGAAAGATTGTTTTTTTATGGTCACAGATTATCTTGTACAGGCGTGTTCTGTACCGTTGCGAGGAGTACCATGTAATGAAGTTTTCAACACAGTTCACTAGTTAATTCATTGCCAGGTGTTCTACAGATCCAATGCATAAATGTGTTTCAGGGAGAAGTGCGAAGAAAGGTGCTGTGGTAACTGCAGTTTGTTGCCGTGCGTTGCTGGCCAGATGTGTTTTCCAAAGAAGTGGGCACGCTCTCAATCTGGAATTCAGCCTTAGGCCTGATTTTGGTCTGTAGTGGTAGACCGTGACTCAGTCAGAGCCTAAAATCAAAATGCTTTTCCTGAATTTTGCATCCTCAAAGGAGGAGGGTTTCCCGGCAGGTGTTAATGATGAGGTGTTTGCTAATTTACAGCAGTGAAACTTCATGAAGTTCTTGAAATTAAGGGTAGATTTTTTCAAAAGTAGCAAAAGAGACAGACTCTATTGACTTCTCCTGAAATAAAGGCTCTAATTTTTCACCAATAGCAAAAAGTAAGGCTTTGTATTATCTTTTTCTTTTAATAAAAAACTCTTTCAAAGAGATTTTTCTTTCATGTAAAAAAATTGCAAACTTTTTTTTTTTTGCAATGTTCACCTTCATTAACACAACTTGCTGACTTCCTTCCTCAGCTGCAGTTCTTCCTACACTCAGAGGTCAGAAAAGAGCAAGATCAACAAGCCACACATCTGGCTGTCTCTCTTTCCAACTGGAACAAAGAAACAATTTTTTTAATGGCTTTTTGAGTTAATTGTAAACAATTTGGTTTTGGAGTCGCTGACTTGCAGCAAATGTTTGTCGTAGGCGGATGTAGGGAAAAAGGACTATGTCCTAATGCAATTCCTCTGTGGCCAGCGAGGGGAAAAAAATTCACTTAAAAAAGGAATGTCTTGATCCTTCTAGCATTGAAGTATGCTCAGAATTTTGAGTGCCTGTGTAGGACATTTCACAAGCTTAAAATATATGCTTTGAAGAGGCAGAGAGTAGTAGTTGCTCATTTCATTTTCCTATAGTCTTTTACACAGTAATATTGATTTTTTTTTTTCCCCCCTTTATTTTCAGCAGCTGTTTACGTATGTACAAATTGACAGTGCTAAAAGACCAGGGACAAACAATAGGAATAGGGGGGACACGACTATTTTAAAATGAGAGTTCTGTTCTAATACTTTTTTCTTGTATTTATACTGTTCCTAAATGCTTTGCTCCAGTAAATGTTTCTCAAAACACTATATTCACAGTCATTAATCCTTAAGTAACATTTTGAAAACTAATTCTTAAATAATTAGTGAAACATAATACTTTTCTTACTTCCCCAATTATTGTAATTTTTTAAATGCCTTCTAGCATCATGTAGCATCAGTTTATCTAATCTGTCAGATTTACTTTTTTTTAAAGTGTTTACTCTAAAGTAAAGTAAACATCTGGTGTGACTTTTGGTACTTTCACACTTCACAACAGGAAATACTAGAATTGTTGAGGTACAGCACTTCTGAAACCCCAGTTACTTATAAAATAACTTATTATACCTTTATGTCTGTAATTTGAGCTCATATTACCCTGATATTTTGGTTGCTTTAAGATATCTGTCATGATAGTTTCATTTCTAACCTGACCATTCTGCTAAATATTTACAAATGTCTTGATGTGAAAAGTAAATTGGTAATGCTGGTTTACTAGCACATTTGACTGTTTGGAACGATGCCTAAATTTCTGACAAACTTGAATAAAATGAATCATCCAAAGAAAACGTTTTCCATCAATTTGTTTGTAGGAGGTAAAATGCACTGTACTATGATTATTTTTTGTCAAATTTAGGTGTTTGAGTTGATAATGCCGCTTAGTGGATAACAGCCTTAACTGCAGCCTTTTTTCAAAACCAAATCAGGTGGCAGACAGCTATCTTCATTTATATCGGAGTTCTCCTCCTAGTTAGAATACACTGATTGTGGCATGTTTTCAAAGAACTTTTTATTATCAACCCCATTTTAGGAAGTTTATGATAGCCAATTCAGTTTCTGGATGAAGCGTATTAAAATGTAGGAATCATTTATTACAGAATTTTAAACTTCTTATAGGAAAATAAGGATCTTATTTGCATATTTAATTTGATTGGAAAGGTAAAACAACAATCTTGGTCTTCTTGCACTGGTTCTTCAGGTTAATGAAACGTCATTGGTAGCATGGTGATAATTTTGGTGTTTTAGGCAATGCTTGGTTTTAGCACGTATGGTTGGAAGATTGGTGGCTGGGCAAACTCTGAACTAGAAGCAGCCGATTCTTCAAGAACTGAATTGAAGAGGACCCGATTGAAAGTAGTTGTGTGTTTTCTTGGATGGCGTTGTAGAGGGCATACACAAAGGGGAGTATAGGACTGGGCTGGGTCCTGCTTTAGTTGGACTTTTGTAGACTTCGAATGATTCTGCTTTGGAATATCAGAAAGGGGAGACAGATGCCAAATGTCTATTCCACCACTGTCATTTACAATTATTACTACTTGAATTTTTTTTTTTTATAAAAACTCTTCTTTGCTAAGTAGTTTGGATGGTAGTATTAATAACTTGGTGTATTTGATATAAAATTTAAATATATAAAAATTCAAACTATCTGAAACTAATGTATATATGCATATATATAGTTTATATTGTGTATATAAATACATTTTTTCTAATATCAGTGGATCAAAAAAAAAATCCATTCTATAATAAAAGAATACTATCCTCTGCAATTTAACATATGAAACATTGATTTAGGTCTTTCCATTCCTTTTCAGTCATTAAACTGTGTTCTTTGAACTTTTTTTTCGCTAAGTAAATTCCCATTACTTCCCATCAACCTCAATAATCTTCAGTCACTGAGCATTTTTTTACTTAATCTCTCAGGCTTTTCTGAAGTTTTCAGTAATGCCGTTTTCATTAGTAAGTCGGTTGAATAAACTGCACCTAAAATAATGATTGGCTCAGAGAAGAAGGAAGAAAATTCAATTTCCAGACATGTTTCAGGTCTGTATTACAAAATGGTTTTATTAATGATGAATATTAACACATTTTTTCAGAAAATTTCTATCTTCCAGTTGTTCATCATGGAAGTGGGAATAATTGAGGTGTTTTTCTGCCCCATCCCATCCTCCAGAGAGCTCACATCATCTAAGTCATGAGCTAAGAGGAATCCAAGTATTAAGACCCCATTAGCGCTGAAATCGCACAGGCGTTCTTCCACCCCCCAGCTCCGTACACCGTGCTGTTGTACAACGGCTTGTGCCTCCGGACACCTAGAGCAGATGGCTTTGAGTCAGCAAACAAAGTTTAGTGAAGTTGATGATTTTAAGCTTGATTTCTATTATCACGTTATAGTTTTAATCCTGACTCATGTATTTTTTTTTTCCTGTAACAAGCAACTATTTCTCAGTTCTTGGTTAAACATGCTGATGTGCAGCTCTCTGTGTACCTGTGTGACTGTACGTACGTTACGTACATTTGTGTGTGTGCATGTGTCATTTTTACACAGTTCAAGTTTTTTAACAAGTTACATGGCTGTTTCTAAAAATATTTTTAAATGAGCTATTTAAATAGTTGTTTATAATTTCAATTTTTGTTAGAAAGTAATGAATGATGCCTTTATCAGGGTTTATTTCTTTTACATTTGACTTAGATCACCTCTACTGAAGTGTGAGTGGGGAGTTAGTTACAACTGATAATGAAACCAAGGAGGCTCTTAGATCATTTTTATGTAAAAATAAAACTTAAATTTTGCTCTAGATCTAAATATGGTATCCGTTCTATAGTTTCTAGTTCTAAAAGGGTTGATTTGCCTTTCAAACAGGAGTATTCAACGGAGGTAATAAGAAAATACTGAATGTAACTATCTTGCGCCATTTTTCATGGCAGATAATTGGCATTTTAAAGCTAGCGTATCTCTTCCCGTGTATCTGGGTTTTAGTCAGAGACTACAAAAGGAAAACCAGGTTTCTTCTCTCTCAACTTTTAGTCTGCTGCTTAACTTCAAAAGAAATAATGCTAATCGAAACTTCTTGAATAAGGGCAAATAAAAAGGGTGTTTCTGTTCACATGGAGAAAACAGGACTGCTGCCAGGGGCTGACGTGCCTGCGTTAGGTGGGGATGGGATGCCCCGTGAAGAACGCTCACCAGCCCCGGGACTTCGCTCCCTGCTAAGCCTGGTTACCCATGCGCTGTCTAAAGTTCCAGCAGAAATGACGGTTTTCATAATTTCTGATGCAGTCACAGTTACTTTTGAACTAAATTCCAAGTTTCAGTGGGAGGAAAGGGAAGGCAATATAATTTTTTAAATATTGTTACTTGTTCTGAAATGTAGTTATTAAAATATTATCTAGGTTAGTTTGGCTTTAGTTAGAAGAGTAAGGATAAAGGAGAAACTTCTCTACTGATCTAGAGCAAAAATTCAGGTTGAAGCGCGCATCCCCTGCAGAAGTAAGTTACCGCTGGTGATTCACTGCGTAAACTAGTGGTTAGAGCTAGTCGCGGCATTTCACTTGGGCGTAGCGGTAACGAGCGTTTCAGGTAGTTCACCGGTCTTTATTCACAGCATAGCTTCCCCCGTCCTGTGTGTGAAAACCTCTGGCTCCTTCTTCGGTGGGCCGGGGCCGGGCCGGGCCGGGCGGGGGGCGAGCGCCGCCGGCCGGGTGGTGCCCGCGGCGGAGGCAGCCGGGCGGCAGCAGGGGGCGCCCCCGCCCCGCGCCCCCGCCCCGCCCGGCGAGCGCTGGTCTGTGGGAGTTCGGGGCGTCTCCTTCGCAGGAAGCGCAGCCGGCGGCGTGGTGGGGTTGTCAGAGCAGCTGTGCAGCGTCCGCCTGTGCGGGCGCTTAGCTTTGCTCACGTGGCCGCGCAGTACTCTGGTTTTCTTTGTAGGCTTGTGCATCTTGTCACGGGCAGGGAGCAAACTGTGTCGTAAATGGGCTTGTGATTAATCCCCATCCACATTTGTCAATTAGCTAAAAACAGATTTTATAGCAAAGTAGGAGTAGGATATAAAGCCACTACTGTGCATCAATTTTATTGTCTTAATAAAAAGTTATCGTGCAAATTTCATTGCTAAATTAGGGATCGCTTCCAGTAGTGATCTGAATTAATTACTGCGGAGCCTGTCAGGGTCAGTATGTTATTTTAATTTTCATTTACACTCACAAGAAAGCTAATTTTTAATTAAAAGGATGGTTTTAATTCAGCACCATCCACAGTACTCCTTCCTTATTTGTCATCTTAGGCAAATACCAGACGTGTTAATACACCAAAAAAAGTTGCAGTGTTTTTTAGCAGCTCATGTTGGGGCACAAAAGCTTGTTTGGCATTCTGTGTAAGTAAAACATTATTTGAAAATAGCTTTACTAGGGAATGCGCTTCTTAAAGTATTAGGCACTATGCAAAATGAAGAATCTCTTTATGTTTACATCATTAAGAGGGCTAATGTGCTTGTCTATTAACTGAATGCAATTTTCAAGGCAGGCTATTTTGCAGAAAAGTGCCATGGACCCAGTCTGCCCCTATACATTTTAATGAATTGAGTGTTTAATGTGAAAGAATAGGAATTAATAAAATAATATCAGAAGGGATTAAAAAATGACACAAAGCTAATTAAGAAAAAAGGAGGAGTTTTGCTGGAATTATACTTTTCTGTAACTCCTGCATAATTACAGATTAGACTAGTGTTTTGGAGAAAATCTATTCTTGTTCAGTATTCAGTCCCCTCATCCCTTAGCTTGACTGTGAGAGCAATCTTTGAAAAATTCTGGAGTTTAGCTACTTTCTAAACTGCTTTATGTTTAATTTATAGTCCAGTATAATGATTAAATATTTTTTCCCTCAGTCTTTCTGCTTACCAGTCCATCTGCATTTGTGGGATTGATTTGGTTTTTTCCTTGAGTGGAGTATTTTACATTTGTATTTACTGAGCTTCTTCTGGATAGTATCTCCAGTTTATCAAAGTGATTTTGAATTATGATCCTATTTTCCAGAATATTTTAATTCCCTTCTACCTTAGTGTGTATTTTAAAAGGGTATTTTCTTTTTCCTCTGTCACTAATTAAAAGTATTGAACAAAACCAGATCTATACAACAGATACTAGATACTGTTTGAAAATACCATCCTCTTTTTTCCCAGTAAACCAGTGACAACTACTTTTTCAGATTTTCAGTGTTGCAGCAAATTTATGGTATTAAGTAGCATTTTCTCTTTTCTCATCTCTAGTCATTTGTCAAAGCTCCCTCCTCTATATATTTCTTTACTTCCTTCAATTCTTCTGAATGCTTATACGGGCATATTGATTTCTAAGTCTCCATTTTGTCTATTTTGTCCATTGGAATAACCTGTTGTGTATTTTCTTAACTGTTGAGTTTCCTGTGCTCTCTTATCCAAGAGACCTGTTCTTCCAGATACCTGAGATTACTGAAACTGCTTTTTTGAAATCAGGATCATTAGTTTGCTGTTTTTTCCTTTTTTAGTAACCTCTGCTGTTTTTAATTCATTTCTCCTGTATTTCCATCCCTATATTCAGTTGATTCTCCCCGTAAGTATCCAACAAGTCTAAAACAGCCATATCTCTGGCAAACTCTTCTGTGTTCTAGAAAGAACATTTATCGTTCCAGGAGCCTGTACAGATACATGGTTGATTAACTCTCCTGAAGCTTCTTGCCCAATTCTGTTATTCAGGTACCTCCATAGTTCAGCAAAACCTTCTTTACCACTTTCTTGGGATTAGGTGGCTCTCAAATTGCTGTCTTGGGATGATACCAGTTTTTCTCCTTTACCCTCACCCAGAGACACGTAGGAAGGCTTTCTTTTACCTTTTTCTGAAATTTTAACTTACAGAAAAAGAAAGCATATATTATCCTCCAGTCTATTTACAGTGGTTTTTTGAATAATTTTTTTTCCTTAGTGGAACTCTTGCTATTTCCATCAACAGCATCGTGACGCAAATTGGTCAGCAAGTTTTCATATTTTGTGTAACGAGATATTAAATAAGACCACTATTACACAAATGGAAGTATTTTAAGCTAATAGCAACTAATCCCTACAAAGATCCACATTTCATCTTTAATTCCTCAAATCTTGAGCTATTTATACATATAGTCAGCCACAGCTATCTTAATTCCAGTAATGTCAACATGTTTCTTTGATCAGAATTAATTGTCTGCTTGGTATTTTAAGACATTGTTGGACTTCTCTCCCCTTTTCCAGAAAACAATACTTGTAAAGACTGCTACAGATCCATACCTTATAGATTATTACCCTCCAAACCAGAAATACAAATTTAGCCGGCAAAATGCATTATGTCCTACGTACTGACACATTCAGAGCAGATCACTAGCAAATACGCAATAAGAAATCCAGTCACTGTAGGATTTATGTCTGGCTTGACTGAGACTAGATGTACTGTTTTGGCATTTATGTATTAAAAAGAGAAGTAAAATAGATAAAGAACAAAGTTAACATGCAAAGACTTATCCCCATTATCAGCTGGCACAAGAAATAACTTGAAAATAAAATCACTCTGAGGAAAGTCTTTACCGTAGTTGCACAAAGAACTAGAATGTGATGGTTTTCATCTTGTTTTTTTTCAGACACTTGCATTGGATTTTCTGTGAGTATAGTACAAAATACTCTGTGTGGTATAGTCAGAAGGTTGAATAATTGACAGTCATTAACAGGCAGAAAGGACCAGCAACATTTTTTTTCTGTTTCTGATTTTTCACCTGAGAGTCCTGTTTCTGATTTTGTATCTAAGAATGTATGTGATCTAGAATAGATTTTTCACTCATATTCACAAATCTTGAAACCAGATGCCTTTTCAAATGCCCAAATCCCTAGATTTCCAAAACTGAGTGTGTTCCAAGATGGTTTATTTCCTTTTTCGCTATGATTTTGGTGAGAGAAGACAAGGAAACTTTAAGAGGAAGATAATGATGTGGCTGCTCTTCTCTTACAAGAGTTTGGAAGAACTAAGTCAAACTCGACCTGGAAAAAAATAAAGTGGTTTTGTTTTGAAGGAAGAAACACTTAAACTAGCCAAACCTGTTCTGTTTCTGTTAAAGTTATCTCTCTCCTGTGTGGCAGTTTGGTAAACATTAGTATCCTGCTTTGCTTACCTAGCAGCATCAATTGATAGAGGTTCCATTTATTGTGTACAGGGAAATTGTGTCCCTGTTTTGTGTATAAGCATCTGTGCATGCGATGCCATATTCAAACTAGGTTACTGTAGTTACTATGCACTCGGGTGGAAGGATCAAAGTGCCACAGTGTTTTCTTAATTTCAAATATAATTTTATTCTAACTACTTAATTGGCTTCCATTCTGCAGTTTTTGTTGGGGTTTGGATTTTTTTTTTTGTTATTATGACCTATGAATCAGAACCCAGATATTTTGGTTGCCTGGTTTTCATCCTTTCATGATGGCTCTTCTGACATTATGCACTTTGAAAATCTATAGGAGTTCTGTTCAAAGTATGTTCAGGTGTGAGGGTTGGCATATAGAAAAATCCCCCCCTTGAATAAGTTATAAGTTCATCTGAGGTAATCCTTTTTTTTTTTTTCCCCACCTTTTGATTTTAGTGAAACCACGAGCCAAGCTCTTTAATCCTTGGGGCTACGGGTACTAATATCGTTGGCCAGCTCTTTTAACATTTTATGATTAGTGAAAAATGTATTTGTCATTACAAACCATTTATTAACTCCCTTTGACTTGCCTCACCTTTTTTGTAGGTTTTCATTGTGTCCTGCAATCTGCATATCAGTTAACAGCAAAAGCTCTTGGCTTGAAGCATTGCTTATCTAGGAATTGTAATGAAATAATTGTTCAAAGCAGAAATGATTCTTTTATCTTGGGTTACTTTCACCTTGAGCAACTTTCATTTCTTATTCCACTTTTCACTTCTTTACATCTGTTTTTTGGGTTTGAGTTTTGTTGGGCTGGTTTTTGTCCGTTTATGCTTCACCTGCGTAAGGAATGTGTGGCACTGGTTGTAATTCGCTTGTGTGTGTAGGTTGCTTCTTGGTGCATCTTGTTATGTGAATATGTTACTTATGTTATGAAAATCTTGTAAATACAGTATTTGGAGGCCAACATTGGGGATAATTTGATTTTTTTTTCTGGTAAATGAGTATAGCTTGCCCTCTGAAAAGAACTTGGGTGTGTTTTTCCCTTATTCTGTGCCTTGTAGAGAATACTGTAGGTACTTCATTGTGAAATATCCTTGGTGGCTTTTTGCAGTTAGCATCTCAAACACAAATGTATGGCTATTTTTACATTTTTTTCCGTAATATAACAATACAGTCTTATGCTTATTTCTAAAATAAAGTCCATAGAGGAATAATAGCACTTTTCAAAACTAACATCTATTTGCACAACTGAGATAATTAAACATCAGTTGTTATATTTCTCTTCATCAATACAACTACAGTTTACAAAACTTAAACATTTACCAGTAAAACAACTGAAGATAATGATACTACCATATCCATGAAAATATTCTTAACTATAAGAAAATTGGAATGATGATTAAAAAAAAACCTACTGTGGAGATTGATGGGGATAAATATAAGGTCCTGTGTAGATGCAGGACTAATGAATTGCCAAAATGCAGAAAGGAAACCAATGGGTAAAATAAAAAGTGTGAATAATATTTGAGGGACAGTTTTCTGCAAGACACAATTCCTTCATTATATTTGGCACCATACTCTAATGCATTTGGAGCACCGTACCTAGAGTTGAGTGACCCGCTGGAATTTGGACCCCTTGGAGAGATTGCAGAGAAGGGCAGTGAGACTGGTCAGGTATCATAAAACATGAACTATCATGATTGAGCTTAAAGAGCTTTTTGAAGAGCTTTAAGAATAGTTTAGGCAAACATCTGTGCAGAATGACAGAGCTGCTGCCGTTCCTCTTCTGGGGTCTAGGTAACCTCACCCCTAACGCCAACGATTTTATGGCATTGCTGCGAACATGAATCAGGATCCTTCCTTGACTATTCCTGACTCCAGCACTGCACTTTTCACCACAATAATATTCCCAGTCTCTTACCTATGGTAGCGCCCGTCGTGTTGCATGAGCCTTGCAGAGCTCCATTCAGGTGCTGACGGTGAAAGGGAGAAGTAGGGGATGTGTGCGTGGGGCACCCCGTGAAAGTGCTCCCGTCTCTGCCTGTACCTTCTCCCCACGGATGACTCCAAGCACTGCAGCATTCCAGTTTACTTGCAGCTAGTCTCACACAAATACCCTAAGAGATTAGGTGGTTTTAATACGCTTATTGCATAGAAAAAAAGCAAAATTATTGGTAGTAGAGTTGGCAAATGCAATTAAAAATGATCTTTCATATCTATCTTCCTCTCCCAAACAAAAAACAGTGAGTGATACAGGGTTTCCTTCAGAAAACAAAGTAGATTATCATTGTTAAGAAACGTCTGCATTTTTTAATCTTTGTTCATTTATATTTTATTCCTTAATAGAATAAAACTGTTTTCTGAGTCTTGCACTTCTGCTATTTCCTTACAAACACCTCAGCAAACTTTATAGGTGAATATCAGAACAATTTGGAATTGTGCTTTTGATCTCGGAGATCTTCTTGGGTTCAGATGCTGGTGTTTTTTTGAAACCACGGTTAATTATTCATGCAGTAAGGTCCTTTCCACTGCTTTAATGATGCTAATATGCTTAGTACAGTACAGTTCCCTCAGGCTGTGGCCTGGATGCCTGTCTCTTCCCATGCAGATGTGCCATGAGAAGTTATCTTTCCTAACCATTCATTGGCACTCCTGAACTTGGGAGTCTCTGTTTCTCCTGAAACTCCCAGTGGAGCTGCTCATGAGAACACTCCCAGACCCACTTCGTTAGGATGATCTAAATGAGTTTAAGCAGTAGGTGTTTGCTGATCCATTTTGACAAAAGCCTTTTAGACCCTGTTTATGTAAGCAGGCAGATTTAGGAAATAGTATCTGGCAAAGGAGCACCCGTGAGCAGCAAAGGGTTGAGCTGGTGAATGTCTCCTTTTTCACTAATATGAGGTTTAAATACTTTGTCTGTTGTACCTTCGGTGTAGCTGTACTGGTGCTGATGGTTTTGAGTTGGTACTGATTAAATTAGTCCTGTAAAAGAAGAAGAAATAAATCAGTAATTCTCTAGCAATTTATATTGTACTATAGCTATCATTTAAAAATAATACAAAACTCCACACTTCAAAATTATGTAGTTGCTTAAAACAATGTGTAAACAAACATTTTAAAGAAGAGTTAAGTAGCAGGATATTTAGCTTTGGGCATGCAATATTTAGTTGATAATACCCAGTTTGTGAACACTTACTAAATTTTCAAAACATTCAGTATCTAATAAATATATATTTCAGTATATTTTCAGTATATGTATATAAAATCCATGTCAGATTTGAAGGGTTGCATTTTGATTTGTTTTGGAGGGGTAGTATTTTATTTATCACAATTCAAAAAGAAACATTGTTTAGTGGAGGAGGAGGAATTTATTTTCACATCCTAGATAATGCCTCTAGAATGTTAAAATTAAATTAATGAAATTTTAGGAACAAAGTGATGTGTTAGAAAACCAGCCTGCGTTATTGTGTTCAAAGCTCAACATTTTTAAATATGCGACTGGATAACGGTGTATAAACTGCAAAATGCTAAGTGTACCTTCTTGTTCATTACTAGTTTTAAGGTTTGTTTATGTCTGTGTGCCGCTAATAAAATGTTGAGCATCAAAAATCAACTAATGAGCTTTAAACTGTCCACAGTAGCTTAGAAACAGTAGCTTATTTTCTATATGCCTATGTAATATCTTAGACTAAACTTTAATGGTTTGGAAAACAGTGGAAAACATGAAACGGCGAACATCATTGTCATGTCAACATGTCATAGTTTTTAAAGCATACTGTTAAAAGCTGGAATTTTAAGGGTTTTGGACACTAAGGAGAAGCTGCTATCATTTAGGAGTGCTGCAACAGCAATATTTTTATATAAGCATTGGGTCTCATTTCAACATTTAAACTGATTTAACAGTAAGCTTTCCAGTTTAATGAAATGGAATTTTATGCTCGTAAGTTAAACCTTTCTGATTTGCTCCTGTGCATCAGCTGTTTATTTGCATATCTGTTGCAACTGCAGTATATATACTGGCCTGCTCAGGATTTATGTCATTAGTTACTTCGAAATATCATTAAAAATTATCCTGGAAGTCACTTGCAGTTCCTGAGGTTTGGAATATATTATTAGAGTTTCCAGGGAAAGACAGTTTGGAAGATCCAAGTACTGGGAAGCAGCAAGCTGTAAAGAAAAAAAATAATTCTGTTTGAGGCAAGGAAATATATTTGTTAGCACTTCCATTAAGGTGAAGGTTGGCCTTTTAATACAGAGCTAAAAACTTAGTGTTGAATGGTGAGTTACAGTTTAAAGTAAAAGTTTCTTGGAACTAGGTCTTGCTTTTAGTTTTGTTTTTTAGGAAACCGTAAAGAAATTATTTCAAATCATAAAGAAGTAAAGCATGTTTAGCAGCTGCCTGAACCATATCTTCTAGACGTTGATGTTGAATATCACTATTTTCTGGGTTGATGTACATTGGAAATAGTGTCAAACCAGTACCTTCGAGGTCACTGGAAAATGCAGGCTGACCATGAAAACGGGTAGAAAGTTTGTGGCAGGGTGGTTGTTTCATACCTGTGACCTGAACAGCTGGATCAGTTTCTACACAGGGATTGAAGGAGAGGGGGATAAAATGAAAAACAAGCTAAGAAATACAGTAAAAGTTCAGGAAAAATACTCATACTTAGAAATCTCCAGAGCCGTGATGTACTTCTGGAAGAAGGATCAGAAACCAGAGCTTGGGCACATGGCCTCAAGCTACTCAATGCAAATGAGGGAGCGTATCCTCAGGTTTTTGGCGAAGGGAGCAGCTTTCTCGCTGTCGGAAGCATGCTATCAACTCAACCAGGCTCTGGCTGCAGTGCTAACCTTGGCAGTAGAAGAAATGGTTGGATACTTTCTGAAGATTGAAGGCAATGAGGTAAGATACGGCTTAACACGAGTTGAAAGTGAAGAATCCAAACTGAGTCAGTAATTTAGATTGTGATAGTATTTCATAGTAATAGAAATTGTTTCTTTCAAGGTTATGAAAAGGAAAATAAGTGTATGCACATTATCTTGTCCCCCTTACGTGATGCTGATAAAGTGTATTATAGCAGTGTGATGAAAATGTGAAATTATTGAAAATCTATGTTTTAATGCTGTATAAAATGTATTTTGCTTTGTTTGCGTGTTTTTCCCCTTTGTGGGCTAATCAGAAAGTCAGACTCAGTTCATACAGTGCAGATCTTGTTCTGAAAGTAAAATTGTAAATTTTTTTCCTGCATATGAATGGATGTAACTTTATGAATAATGGAGAATGTTCCAATTGTGTATATGCAAGATGTTGCTAATTGTAAAGGGCTTGACAGTCTGCTCACTGGATTTGTTCTGGAGAGAAAATTTTGAAGAAGTATTTAATGCAAAGCAAAGCCATTTGTCTAACAAAAACCTGGTTTACATGAGCCTGCATGCTCTGAACGGATTATTGATCAAATTTATATCATTTTGTGGAATGACTATGACTGCTTTGAAATCCCCAAGCCTTAGATTACCTTCCTAGATTTTCCTGCTATAGAAATATATCCCTTACATGCATATAGAAATTAGGGTTGATGATACTTTTTATTCTGTAATGCTTGGGGGAAAATTTGAAAAAAACTTTGTCTCCTCATACGGAGTATCAGCCATGTACATTCTTAGAATAATTTTTTTGTGGTCTGATTTCTTAAGTGGGAAAAGAGTTAAACTGAAAAATAGATGAGCATCAGATGTAAGCCTCAAGAGCCGTGGTTTAGAGTACTGAGAACATTTATCTTTGAGGCAAAAATCAGTTTTCAATCTGAGTTTTAAATCTAAAATTACATTTTTCTACATCCCTCCAGGCAGACCTCTTTATCCTTATATGTGCTTTTCATGGTTTAATTTTTCTGTCTTCTGAGAAAAAGTTTAAGTTTGCCCAAGAAAGCTATACTTTTACATAGTTTTAGAATAATGTATCTTCCTAAGGACTGTACTGGTAAAAAAACTTTTCTTCTAATCTCCTTCCTTCTTGACTTCCATAAAGACTTGTTTTTTTGGTCACTTTTCCTTTTGGGAGTTTTTCATAACTTGAAATGCAAAGGTTTCCAAGATGATAAAAGATAGGAATAACAGAAAAAAAGATAAAGTTTGAACCTCCTCTTTTTTTTTTTCTTTCTTTTCTTTTTTTCAAAAATGCATACATACATTTTTAAAAGTTAAAAGGAGCAAGGTTTTCAGCTTTTCTTTCTGATAGATTTTATACTAATATTTTATAAAACCTTACTGATTAGAAACAATTAGATTTTTTTTTTCCTTAAATTGAGTTATTTTCATGAAATAACATGGATTTATGCTAAAGAATCCCAGTCAAGGATTAAGACCTCATTTTTTACTCTGGAATGTTATTCAGTAATCTTGGGTCCAGCAATTTAGAGGATTTACAAATACAGATACAGTTCTGATTTTGTTTCTCTTGCTAAGGAAATAAGCTCATAAATACCTGTCTGTACTTTGTGATGTTATACTGATGTTTAAATTCCATTTTGTTGAATAGAATTATTTCTGTATTTATCCAAGGTCTTACTTTCTCTGTCCCCATGCGTAAATATCACCGAATTGATCACCAAAATGTTTCCCATGGTCCAGAACTTGCTATAATGTTTGATATATGATGCAGACTGTCTGAAGCCCTTAGTTGCAGTATTCTAAGTTTACGTATATAACTGTTTACGATTTTGTTGCATTTACTAGGTTTGCTGGGATGGGTAATCTTCTTAAGGTCCTTACCAGGGAAATTGAAAACTATCCACATTTTTTCCTGGATTTTGAAAGTAAGTTCAAACAATTACAAGACACTGAGAGAATCTTTTCCCTGACTTAACAGCGAACCGAGGAGAAACTTTTCAAATCTGATTGCTTGCAGTGTGTATTTTCCAGCACAACCAGTCTGTCCTAAAATCATTTGTTCACTCAGGACTCCTTTTCTCTTCCTTTTCTATTTTTCAGGAACCAAATGGGAAATCTTTTAAAAGTTCTCACTTGCACAGAGCTTGATCAGGGGCCAAATTTTTTCCTTGACTTTGAAAGTGAGCAAAGCTTCTTGCCTGGCTTGCCTTCTTTGCTTATTAGTTCCTAATAAACTGCATGCGCTTACGCATCATAAAGCAACTCAAAAGGGATTTGCAAACAAATCAAATTACACTTCAGTTGAATATTGCTTTTTGATATTTATAAAACCATACGAAATTACTTAAATTCATTCTGAGCAGAGAAGGGGACAGAATGATAGATATGCAAGTAAAACCTTGCTTTGAATTAGTTTCAAAACATTTATGAACCATTGTTAAATTTACATATGGATGAACTTGACCTCAGCTTTCTTTAACAAATCAGGGTTAAAAAAAAATCTTTACGTTGCTTCCTTGAATGGAAATATATATTGGAAATAAAAATAAAAAGCTGAAAAAATATAAGCAGTGGAGGTGGCACTATTTTTGCCTGGTTCAGTGATGATTTAACTGGGATTATTATAGTTTCTAAAAAGCAGTGAAGTGGTCAAAGTGTATGTGCTTGATTGCATCTCTCTTAATTGCATGGTTATCAGTTTGCAAAACAGTGTTTCACATTCTAATTTCCTTGTCACTTCTATATCTGATTCAAAGCTATTTCACTTTTGCTGGTTACAGTTTCCCTGCATGTACTTCTAGACATTGTCTTGAGAACTGCTCATCAAATCCTTAAATACGGGTTTAATCTTACTCCACTACTTACGTGAAATGCTTTTTATTTAAAATGCTAACAGCGTGTGGTTTTGTCTCTTAATACCTTTATTCTAAAAAAAAAACAAAAAAAAAGTTTTGAGAAGCCAGTGTTTTTAAAATATCTTTGTTCTGAAGCATGGTTTAAGAGAGAATTTCAGGTGATTAGACACACATTTTATCACCTTGAAATAATTTTCTTGAATCATTTATTCCTGAATTATTTTTCTGAAAAAAAGTTGCTGACATGATGTGAGACTGTATGTGTGTTCGCACTCTGAAGCACTGGTTCAAAAAGTCATTTAAACACATACTTAAATCTCATGAAAGTGTTCAAACATGCTTTCTTGGATGAGAGCTAGAGTGTATGACTATAACTTTGCACATATCTTAATCTTCTCATCTAGATCTTATTTACCTCATTATGAAGAATCAGTTTTAAATGATGAAAAAAAGTTAATGGGTTAGTTTGGGTTTAGGAGAAGGAACTGCGAGCTGTGTATCCCTTTTTCTCTTCTGTCTATATCATTTGAAAATTTTATTGTAAACCCGGGATGTCAAACCTTTATCCAAACCACCACGTAATTTTTTTCTGTCCAACTTTTGAAGGCTTCAGTAGCGCTCTGTGGCTTTGCCAAGCTATTATGAAGGTTTTCAGCTGCTCTGAGCTTCCAGGTTTAATCAGCCCCATCATGTCCTGGATGATGAGGAAGTACTGCTGACCCAGGCTGCAGACTTGGCAGGAGAGAGGTGGTCTGGCAGTGGGAAGCCTTGGTGGAGCGGAGGTGGTGGTGAGAGAGGAAAATACCTGTTTTAATGCCTTGGCCGCGAAGGTGGTTGTTTTTTTTTTTCCAAAAGCGCATTGCCAAGAACTGAACGGGGTGAAGCACCCTCTGCCACGGGAGGTGACCAGTGGTTAGTGCAAGCACATGGGCATGCTGGTCAGGCACATCTACCTAGAGAGGAACCAAACTATCATCGCCAAATTTCAGTGAGTTTAATGCTCCTGAGCGAAAGGTTTTGCTTGTGAAATAAAGTCCTGGAGGTTTTTATAGCATGAAATCTGTATTGTGTCAAAGGCATGTGACTGAAGACGCCTGTAGTTGCGTGCTTTGGTCTCCTTTAATGAGCCATCGTAGGCTGTAAAAGGACACTCTTAGTGGACGTAGATAAGAGCCTGCTCACGTGCTCGCTGGACGTGTGACTTTGTGGCCTGAGTTTTCAGTTTGAGTTCGTGGATGAAAATGGTCACTACAGTTGGCCATTCAGAGGATGAGGGGTACGTTGAGTTGATATGTTTACTGTATTTCATTATTTGTATCAGCATATTGCTTTCCAGTTTTTGTGCATTTTTTCATTAGCCATAAGGTGAAATCTCAAAGTAAATCTGTCAGCACTACTTCTGAAATGTTTACAGAGTTGGATATTCCTGCCCTGATTTTTTTTTTGCTGCTTTTCATTTGGTATGTATTGTACCTGAAAGGAAGGTGTGTGACATACTTTTTCCTGCTATACGTACAATGTGCCACACAAATACTGCTTAAAAAACCAGAAAGAGCCTTTTTCCTCGTGCGCAGGAGGAGAACAGATGTCTGTCTCCGTGCCTCAAAAATCAGAGGCTTTATGGGCTGATGTTGATCAAAAGTAATACACGTGTTTATATAAAGAAAGTGGGAAAAGAACATTAAGGTGTTAACTTCATTTGACAGTCGATTTAATCTGTGGTGCTGCAAAGGGGTCATCCCACGGGTGATGCTCTGCCACATAGTCTCATATCCTTATGCTAGAATTGAAGTGTACGAACACAGGATTGCACCCATTGTCACTGACAGCCATGCGGGAAAATGAACTTGCTAAGAACTTCGCTGTTCAAAAAAACCCCACCAAACTACCACCTTCCCTCTCTCCCCCACCTCCTAAGTACTCTTTAGTCAGGTCAGGGAGGTGTGGGTGGTGGCGTGGTTGGAAGAGCCCCAGCAGTGGCACATGAAATGCAGGAGAGGATGGCAAGCAGTTGTACAGATTTAGATATCTTCGGTCAGTCACGAAGCTACACAGTAAGGTCAGCGGAGTAGGTTTTTATTTTATTGTTTTCCCTTATTATCCTTAATTAATACACATTTTATCGGCAATGTGTTGTAAAGATGAGTTGTTCCATGCAACAAAGATGAATCTATTTTCTTGTGAATTATTGTTCTCCAGGGCAGAATTCTGTTTTGATGAAAAATTTGAGGAGGACAATCTTGTACTGCATGTTTTGAAAAACTCCATTATGGATTTTTGTTTGTTTGTTTTAAAATATACTTAATTACAAGTTGCTTTTCATCAGTTGCATCCTCACTTTTCTCTTACATATTTTTCACCAACCTGATTTTTTCATATTTAGCCTTAGTCCCTCCAATACATCTCTTCTATGCAATTCTTGAGGTCTTGAGAAATGGGTGGGTAGAAACAGGAACACTTGGAAAAATTAAGTTTTCTCACCTAATTCAAAGTTGTGGGTTTTTTCAAATTCTGCCTTGTGCTATATTTGAAAATGGGAAAGAATCATGAAAGAAAAAGAAGTAAGTTTCAAAATTTCACCTTCCAGTTGTTTGTTTCTTTTTTAATAGGTATTTTAATTTTTCCCTAGAAAAGCTTAGGCTACAAAAAAAATTGTTTAAAAATCATCTCTTTTTCCCCCCTTTCGTGCAGCTGTCTGTATCATCAGTTGCAATTCTTATGATACCTTTTACTGTCATTATTCTTCATTCCAAACTGGGAACCAAGTTTCGTAAATCCATGGTCATACTTGAAAAAGCTTGAATCCAGCATTAATTTCAATTAATCTTGTTTAGCAAAAGCAGTTCTGTATGCTCTCCAGTAATCATTTTAGAGTCAGGCAGTTACTCTGGATCTGTGCAAGGAGAAGCAATTTGGAGATCCATTCAGTCCAGCCTTGAAAGCAAACAGGGGCAAATGGGAACTGTGGTAACTTCAGCGAGTGATATGGAGAGTAGTGTTCTCCTATGCACGTGAAAAAGCCTTTTCTTTGAGGTGAAATGCAAACTATATGCATTCAGCCACATTGTTCTTTTTTAAGGTCTACTGAAAGGTTTACGTAAAGAAAAAGAATCTCTTCATTCCTGGAAAGCAAACTGTATTGCTGTTTTACACTTGTATCTCGGTGTGGGTATTCTTATTCAAACTGCTACGTATTAGATTTGATTATATACCACTTACTTTGCTTTAATTCCTTCTTAGCTCTCAACTCGAAAATAGTGTTAGGCAGGGTGAGTGCATGGCAAGTCTTGAGTCTGGATTTCAGGATTTCACGAGCCCATAGGACAAATTCTCTTGAAATGGATTTTGTCAGTTCAAGAAATGTTTTGTTCTTTAGATGTTGACCTTGTTTAAGTTACCCAGAATTCATTTACCTGTGATTATTTGAGGCTCTTTCCATAGCAGCTTACGAGCACTCTTTTTTGCAGAAAATCTATTATCAAATTATTGCTGCCCTTAGAGGGCCTTTTTCAGGCCAAGGAAGCAAATATTTCCACGTGAATTCTTAGAAATAATTTGAAGGTTGAGGTAACAACAATTTGTTTTGAACCTAAAAGACTAAAGCTTATAGATTATTGGGAGGAGATGTCCTTAAGTGACACCTTCAGTCCCATCCTCTCCTCAGATACAAATACGTCTTATAAGACCAAACCCTCTAACCTTAACCTGAGCAGGTTCCCCATTTTCCTAAATGTTAGCTAGGTGGGCTCGTTACCTGATCCTAATTTAATCCCATCCTGCCAAGAATCGAGGACACTTGTTTTCTAGGATTCCTCCCCCAATCCCCAGAAAGATTCATGAAATTGTCAGTTATCAGTGTTCATGTATGATTAAAAGTGTCTGTTATTAGAACATACCTGGCAGCAGAGCAACTGCCCACTTTTATGTAATAGCACATTAATTAATACCCTCGCTCCACAGGCGGCAAGGCTGGAGGTGTAATCTGTATCCAGCCTCTGGGAGATGAAACTCTTGCCTCCCGTGCTGCCCAGCGTGCCCTAAGCAAGGAGCTACGGCTCCGTCGGAGAGAGGCAGTCCGCTCCGCGTCTGCCACGGCGCTGAGCCCTGGCACCCATACCCCTGGGACAGCACCATGCCCGTAGCAAGTATTAACAGTTTAGAGAGCCTCACTTTGTTCTGGCTAGTTTAGAAAGGACAAAATTCAAAAATCCAGTGTAGACTGGAATTTTGGCTTATATCATGGATAGGATACTGTTTCTACATAATACCATTCTTTTTAATGTATGGAATATAGTAGGTTCTGATACCCCCTGAAATGCTTTATTCACTGTAATTGTAATGCCTTTTATCTTTTCCAAGGGCATAAACTAGCTTTTCGTCTAATTGTGCCCCAGATTGGAATGGGAAAAATCATTATCATGGTGACAAACCTGAAACAGGACTTTTGCATGATACTGTAAAATATATATATACACACACACACACACTGCTCTCTAACTTGCTGTCAGTGGCTGGTGGAATTATTGGCCACGTTCAGCAGTGGACAGGACAGGAAAAGCTGAAAGCAGAGCTTCTAAGACACCTTGTTTTACTCACTATTATTTTGCTAGGCTGTTGAGGCCAGGTGATTATGATGTTGTTGACAAATACGATTCCACATTCAGTGAAATGCAAGCACTAACCAGCTTCAGTGGGAATCCTCTTAACTTGCCATCAGTTTCACTGGGGGTGGAATAAAATTCTGTGCTTTTGGTCTGCATTTCAGATACAGAAACGGTTGGCAGTGCTTCTTTTAGTAGTCTTGTTATGTCTTCATTAAAATTAATTATCTAATTAACAATTAGATATTGTTATAGTTCATAAAAAATAATTACTGAGATATTTTTATACTTGATTTTGCATTGGTAAAGGCTTCATACCCATTTTTTTTTTTATTTAATCTTGTGCTATGACTACTAATGTCTTACCTACATAGCAGTTTCTATGCTTTTTCTAATGCACACTTGGTGAAGAATAAGGTAGATACGTTGTACTATTAGGGTTTTTTTGAAACAAATGACAGGGATTTTTCTAAGAAAAAAAAAAAATTACGATTCCACCCTCCCACCCCACCATGCATCTGAAATATTTAGTGCATCCACAAATTGTAGTTGGTCCAGCTTTCCCATTTTTTTTATGAAATGTGAAGCTCTATCCAAAGCATGGAATAGACCATGTATAAAGATGAAAGAGCACTTGTTCATGGAATGGATGAATTATTATATCCTGGTTATTTCTGATGGAGCCAATGGAATTGCATTTCTCTCCAGAGCTAAAGTTTTTGCTTTCTGAATTAAAATTTGTTGGTAGACTCTGTATATGGAAGAGTCAAACCTGGTCTGACTCTTCAAATAATTTGATAGAGGATTCATTTAGTTGTCAGGTTTAGGGTTCGCATTGGAAACACTTGGGCAAAGGGAGGCAGAAGGGTTTCCAATTTTGTCTTATTAAAGACAGAGTACTCTGAATGCTAATCATGAGTACTCTAAAAACCCAGACTTGAAATGCAGTAAGTCTGGTGATTATGGTAACTTGTTATTGAGAGGGCTCGCATTCAGTGTGGATTAGTCAGTGGTTATGATTTTATTTATAAATGGGCTCAAAGTGCTTAAGCGTGTGCTGGTTCTCTGGCGGTAGGGGGATAAGAGGTGAGCGCTGCCAAGCAGTGATTCCACACTGTGATTCAGGAATGGCTTTTTTTTTTTTTTTTTAAACTCAGAACAGAGGAATGAGCTTTGGTATTGTTGGAATGGAAAACCAATTTAAAAAGCCAAAATGTGTCATGAAGAAGTCTGTATTCCTTTTTGTTGTTGTTGTTGCTATTGTTGTTGTTGTTGTTGACAGCAAGATGAAATGTTTTACAAAGTGATCGATTGCAGGTATTTTAGTTGACCATTTTTGGCAAGATCCTCATGTAAAATCTCTTTTGAAACATGGCCATGGCCTTATCGGAACATGTGTTTGCATAACATATATTTCATAAGTAAGATGCATGTTTTTTTAAAAAAAGCCTGAATCATCCTCCCTACCTTTATTTTGAAGCTAAACACTTTCAGCATAAATATAAACCGCTTCTGCAAATGCAAGCTAAGCCTGTTGCTCTGTAGCCTTTGCAGCCCTCTTCTTCTCCCTTCCCTTTCTTTCCCTCTTCCACCCACCTACCTTCCTCCTACTCCTGCTTCCCCAGGTGCTGGGATACTTACAGAAACCTCGGTGGGTTTCAAATATTCAACCTTCCCCCAACTTCTAGAAGATGAATTGGGAAAATTTGCAAAAGACTAACAATAAAGGGTGTTACTAAAGGCCATTTTTAAGTCCCAAAGTGCTGAGCAGTCTATAGTGTTCACATTTCTATTAGGGGCTATTATATTTTAAAGCAAATAAATTGTAAAAAGTAACATAGAAGTACCTTGTTAACCAACCCATGCTTCAGGTGACCTGGACATGCAAATTTTACACTTGTGAACTGTACTACTAAATTACTTATTCTCTTTTGTGTCTTAATATTTACTGAAAATGTTATTTCAATTAACTTTTATTTAACTATTAAAATGTAGATATTGATTTATAGGTGACTCCTACCTTCCCCCTACTCTGTTGTTCTGTGATATGTAACTGTTTAGCAAGATTACCACTTTCTTCGTTAAACTCAGAAGTGTTTACTGTTTTGTTTCTTTATTACAAGGTGACAGACCCCTTACGGTGTATACCTGAGATTTCTTGCAGCTTGGGGAAAGAACCAGTCAGTAACACTGTAAACTTAATGTGGCTAATAGGTCGGTTCAACAGCCGCGTCCCAGCTGGGATTTTCCTGTTTGGGATAAGTTTTTCCCTTTGGTGCTACTTTCCCTTGCTTTTTGGAGGATAGTGGAATTTTTTAGTTTCGTGAAGTATTTTGGATATAAAGCCCAGCTGAGTAAGCCCAGCTTATTTTTACTTCCCCTCATTCTCTCTTTTAAACAAGATTAGGGAAAGCTTCCAGAATGAAAGGAAAGTCAAATCAGTATTGTTTCATGTGCCCAGTCTCATGGGACTCATGGTGACATAGGAATATAGAAAAGATTTTAAGTATTAGTTGCTTCAGAGCTACGGACATGTAAATCTCAGCCATTCGTGTCTGGTTGGTGCAAGGTCCATGGATAACTTGACACATTTAAACAAATGATCCTAACCTGAAATGTCATGGAGAAAGGCTTTGAGAACGCCCACTCTTCCCATACTCTTCAAGGTGAACTGCTTCATTTGTTTCTAATGGGGGGTGGGTGAATGAATCCTGCACTGATACATGGGTGGAGAACTGCGTCTCATCTCTTAAGGAGAGTGAGAAGACTAAAGAGAAAAAGTATTTTTAATATTTATTGTCTATTAATGTAGAGATGTGTACAGTAGCTCTTCCTAATCAGTGAGGTTTGAACTGAAGGTATCTCATTGCTTTTAATTCAAGCAAGTAGTCCTTAAGTCCTAAGATTGACCTTCAAAGTGTTTTCTTCTTCCATAAAAATTAAAATTTTATCTTTACAAGCTAATACAAATGTAAGGGGAAAAAAAAAAGTTGTGCCTCTGTAGAAATCTGCTGGGACAATGCGATTGTCTCTACAAATACCGACTACAGTTCTGTATATAGGTCATCCAGCCTTTAGTCAGTGCCAGTCATCTTCATGTTTTAAAGCAAAAAAAGGCAGAAGATCTCTGCCTTGTCTGACATGTCGATATTCTAGGATAACATCATTCCCTGGTATCACACTGCTGTGAAAATCCCATTGGATGGGATTTGAATGGGAAAATTGATCTACTTCCAAATGCCATTTCTCTGAACAACAAAGGTCTACAGGTCACTCCCACCCTGCAAACAAACTGATCATTGACAGAATGGATTTATTTTAGTAGCAGGAATGATCTCTGACATACATAAGAAAAATGTTTATTTTTAACAGTACTGTATCTGTGTTTTACAAAAGGAGAAATGAATTACCCTGCTTAAGGAAGCCTGGAGGAAAGTCAAAGTGGCGTAATATCCCACTGCTCCATCCACTGAAAAGCCTGATTTTATCCCCAAGCTGCAAGAAAAGTGAACAATCCTTTGTAATCGAGCTGTGGAGCTCATGAGAGAGAGAATCATTTTTACTAAAGGACTGATGCATTATCCTATTTTCTAATAACATTGCTTTATGATACTGCTTCTCTTTAAAATGCTGCCTTTTGAGAAGAGGCATTATGAGCCAGAGCGTACAAAAGCTGTACTGTTTTTCCTTTCTTGCTATAGAAAGCAAAAACTTGGGTGTTAGCAGAATGGCAGTGCAGTATAATTGTGTATTTTAAAAAAACACATCAGAATGGAGTTACACATAGTCAAGCTGGATATAATGTTGTTAAGTAGAACTGAGTAATCTTGCCGTTTGTCTTGCAGCTACCTTTTGACTTTGTGCATTTTGCTTTTCTGTTTCTTAGATGCACAGCCCACAGATGGAGAAAGGGAGGTATGGAATCAGATCAGTGCAGTTTTACAGGACTCGGAAAGTATGCTTGCAGACCTTCAGGCTTACAAAGGAGCTGGTCAAGAAATTAGAGATGTATGTTTGTTAATGACAGTTCTTTGGAAGCAAAATCAAGCAAAACTCAATGTGTTCCTTGCTTCTGTTCTGTATCCAGGCACATTCTATGAAACAATATGAAAATCTTCATTACAATTGTATTTAGGAAATACGTTACAGGTTAGGTGTGACGTTGAACATAAAGCCCTAATGTAATATCATTAAATGATGGCTGTTGGAACTTCTTTACGTTTACTATTGGTAATTAGTAATTTTCTTTCACTTTAAGAAACACCATTTCATATACCTCATTTCGTATAGTCAAAGTTGAGGACATAGAAGAAATAATACTCAGATGTCAGAAATACACTATAAAGAAAAGTTGAAGATAGTTGTTCTTCTGTTAAGTGAAATAATGAAACATAGTAAATTATAGCCTTACATCCACTTTGCAGGCATCTTACTCTATGAAACTGGACCCAAAGTACAGTTCCAAACTGTAGCTTAGAATTTGGCTCAACTGACCAAACCTTTCCCTGCATCAGCTTTGCAGTTACGGTTAGTGTGAGCTGTTGGTTACTTAAGAACCTGAATATGTTGAAGATTTCAAAAGCATCAGAATCTTAAAAAAGCTATTTCTGTAACCAGTAATCATACAAAAGGTCTTCCCTGACGTTTCTGCTGTATTTTCTCCCCAAATAATGTGATAAAACATATTGCTTTATGTCAGTGGTGCATTTAAATGAATAATTTTAAATAACTATGTTACAGGGGGAGAGAGAAGGTGGAAAAAATGGTATTTTTTGGACTCGCTAATTTCCTATTCCTGTGCAATGTAATTTCTTGTAATTGTTTACAATACTTTCTAAAACAGTGAACTAGAAAACTTCCAAACCGTCTTTTGCTAGTTATTCATGGATCACAGTTCTTTACAGTAATATTTTCGTTTCAGGCAATACAAAACCCCAATGATATCCAGTTGCAAGAAAAAGCATGGAATTCAGTATGTCCTCTGGTTGTAAGGCTGAAGCGCTTCTATGAGTTTTCACTCAGATTAGGTGAGCCCTGTTTTAGTGTGTCTGTTTATTAGGCCACTTTATATATAAAGAAATAGGAAGTTTCTTTTTCCACGAACTTTTAAAGGGTTATTTATCTTTCTGTTTGATATCAGCAGACATTTAACTGCGATTATATTTATCGAGGCATATTTTTAATCTTCATTTAATTTCAAAATTATCATAGTTTGTTAGTTTGTCACTTACAATAAATCTGCATTATCTAAATAGAGTACAAGCAAAGAACATGATAAAACTATATAAAGTTTTTCTCTGGTTCCTGCCACTCTTCTGCACTTCACTGGTCCATATTGTACTAATGCAATTTATTTTTGTAATTTGGATTCTTCAGAGTTTTAAAAGAAATGTAAACCTATAATATTTTGAGACTTTTTAAAAACAGGGATAATAGGAAGAGAAGGGTATCAATAAACTCTCTCACAGGTTGAAAATCCAAAGTTGGGCGTGTTTTACACTGTCTTTGTCGTCCCTAGAAACCAAAAAAATTATGTGATTAATCCTTGAATTAGGACTCCGGAAGAGAACCAGTGTGCAAAAATTTATGTATAAATTGGGAAAGCTCCCAATGCAAGGGAATTCTTCCACACTGTCCTGCTTACTAAGTCTTCCACTTTTTGAGTTATGCTAGTAATTACAGCCGCGGGAGCTGAATTACATTGCTATCAGTGCCTAAGAGTACACTTTTAGTAACAGAGATGCCAGAATAATCTCTATACTGAGCTGATGGCTAATTGGGGAAGATGAAACAGTTGAATATCTGAATGCCAGAAAAGTGCTTTCTCTAGAATTTTTGATTGGGAACCCAGATAAAGAGAGATAAAAAGGGAAAAGAGCTCAGTGATACAAGATGGAGAGATAATGGCAGAGAGCCTGCAGAGGCAGGTGTCTTTGACTAATGTTTCTCACCTTACAAAAGTAAGAAAAAGCATTTCTGTTGGGGCTCTGCATGTTCAGAGGGTTCCTTCCCTTCAAGCAAAGTATATTTAGATACTTACTTAAAACTTTGTCATAATGTGGACTGAATAGAATTTGTGCTTCTGATTTTTATTCAGAGAAAGCCCTACAGAGCTTATTGGAGTCCTTGACGTGCCCACCTTATACTCCAACTCAGCACCTGGAACGGGAACAGGCTCTAGCGAAAGAGTTTGCAGAAATCTTACATTTTACTCTTCGTTTTGATGAACTTAAGGTTAATAAAATCTTTTAATACGTGCTGATTTTTTCCGTGTATTTTGAACCGAAACTGATTATTTATTATTTGTCTTCCTCTAAGATGAGAAACCCAGCAATTCAGAATGACTTCAGTTATTATAGGCGGACAATAAGTCGCAACAGAATAAACAACATGCATGTAAGTAAACAAAATCTGATCTACTGTTCACACTGAGGTATTTATCAGTGTGCATTTATACCATTTGTGGTCATGGCTTTTCTTTTGATTCGCTAGCTGTCATGTTCTCTCCTTCCCACCAAGAGTTAACCAGCAGTCCGGATGAGGTGATTAGAGTGCAACTATTCATGCAACAATCTGCTTGCTGACATGAGCATGCACTGTATCTTTTTCTTGCTGCCGGCAAGATTTTTAAGAGTTTTACTGACTATTTTTTTTCATGTTTTCATCAGCTAGACATTGAGAACGAAGTAAACAATGAAATGGCCAATAGGATGTCCCTGTTTTATGCAGAAGCCACACCAATGCTGAAAACACTCAGTAATGCAACTACACATTTTGTATCAGAAGTAGGTAACGGGGGAGAAAAGATCTAATACAGACATTCTTGATTTTAATTTTACAAGATCGTTTACTGAACAATGGCTCTTTTTAACCCTTCTAGAACAAAACATTACCAATTGAAAATACAACGGACTGTCTAAGTACTATGGCTAGTGTATGTAAAGTCATGTTGGAAACACCGTAAGTTTTACCTTAAATCTTGTTTTTCTTGTATGAGAGAATTTGTATTGTATTTTAAGTAGCCACCTGGGATAAACACCTTTTTTTCCAAATTAATTTCTCTGTTTGCCGTAAGTTGTTATCACATTTGTATACAAAGCATGACCTGGTATTAGAAAGCCTTGCCTCCTATTTTAACCACGTTGTGATATTCTTTATGAATCAGCATTGAGTTTTGTTAGGGAGAGCTTACGTGGTCAGCCTGTATTGCAACAAAAGGTTAAAATACAAGTGTAATCTTATGCACTCATAGACTTCAGTGCCTGTGTCTTGTCTAACCAGGGCCATAGGCCCCTGCTGTCTCTCGATTGCCCGTGCTGCTCAGTTATTAGCACACTTAGGGGCAAGATTTTGGCTTTGCCAAATAGCGCTTTCACAAATGATACACAGGGACTATTTTGAGGATCATTTGAGTAAATCTTTTTTGGATCTGACTCTGAATATGAGAAACTTCAGCTGTATGGAAACTGTACAGTATTTTTCTTAGCTGCTAACATAGCTATAGCCAGTGGGGTTACTGTTGTTTAGCTATGCATTTAGTTAAGTATTTTTTTAGGTTAGATGTTTCTTTGAGTGGAAAACACATACAAGATAGAGTCAAGGTAGTCCTCCTGTCTTTGATTTGTTTGTTCACGGTGCCATGGAAAGGGTAGAATTCCTGAGGTTGCTGTGTTTGTTTATGAAAATTCTGGAAAAGTGTATGTAGGTGGTGGGACTCGCCTCACAATCCTGGGACATCATAGGAGTAGTCATTGAAAAGTAACCTTAGGTGTCAGCTCATTTTTTGGTAAAAGTAGAGGAACAGAAAGTGCTGAGTCATCTACCAGAAGGTTATCTGATCTTTAGTTCTAATTGTGGGATAATCAAGCATTTTCACATCAAAATGTCTGTAGCCTTTAAATCTGTTTATGTTATGCTGTGTTATTTAAACAGAAGAATAGAAGTTAAAGTTACTGTGAACTGAGAGGTAGTATAGTAGAGATTTTAGTATTTTTAATGATACGTTTAAGTGAAAAAATCAAGTTTTATATTGAAAAACAATGAATGACAGTAGACAAATCTATGTATTATCTACTCAAAATAATATTTGTTAGAAAAATTGTGATAGTTTATGTTTTTCAGGATTTCTGTTCTTCTCTACTGTAGTTCATTTTTCATTTCCTGATGATGGTTTCAGGGATTAGAGACGATAGGAGCTGTCTTAACTGTTCCATCCATATTCTTATTTTGGAATTGAAAAGTAAAGAAAACCTCTTTGGAATGAGTTCAGTCCAGTCCTATCCTTCCACATTTTAGGTGCTCAGTGAACCTGGGTTGTTGAAGTTGCCTGTGCACTTAGAAGAGAGGGAGGGAGAGCAATGACTATGATCTGCCTAAGTGAAGCCCTAAACTTACTAGCTGCTGAAGTTAGATCCCACTTAAATGTTAACTGTTTCAAAATAGGAATTTAAGCAAAAAGAGTAGCTTTCCTTTGAGTTCCTGATATGTGGTGTTTCTAAGATTAAACAGAACTACGATCCGTCCCCATCATTTTTCATGAATATGGAAGTCTTCTGTGAAGCCATCATCTGAGACATTTTGCTGAAGTCAGGATCTGAACTGTGAAGGGGTGTTAGAAGTGGTTTACTTATCTTTATTTGCTTTCTAACCTTCCTTCTAAATTGACAAGGACTTACGCAATTCAAAGATCTTTAAAATCTTACTAAGATTCATCTTCAGCCTTAAAGTACAATGTTCAGATTTAATGCGCTCATAGTCTAGTTTGCAAAATTGTCCAGTAAAAAGTCAAGACTGTTTCTTTTGTTCTGTTTTCCAGAGAGTACAGGAGTAGATTCACCAGTGAAGAGACCCTTATGTTCTGCATGCGAGTAATGGTGGGAGTTATTATTCTGTACGATCACGTTCATCCTGTGGGAGCTTTCTCAAAGACATCAAAGATTGATGTAAGAGTGACTTTTCTTTAATAGTCTGTAGGTTTGAGAATACTGGTCTGCAGCTTTTTTTTCAGCCCAAGCTTATGACTTTGTATAAATCATTTTAATTACTTTTGAATGGCAAAATTCAGAATTTATCTTCACCTGCGCACTTTAATATATCAGCTTGTTTGAAACTAAAATAAGGATCAGTCTTTTTTTCTTTATATTTTCTTCCAGACACAGATACTCACTTGTCTTTGTTAGCTCTGCTTTCCTGACGACTGTATGGTTACACTAAAATAATTTTGTATTACACCTACCCTGGAATAAGTTCTGTGGTCATAATTTTTTATTAATCATGTAATTTATTTATGCTGAAATGCTCATCTTTGGCAGTAGTTCTGTTGTAAATAAGCAGATATTTGACATTGTCTCTGCTTTGTCTGAGATCTGAAGTAGCAGAACTGAAATGTTATTGTTGTAATGTTGATAATGAGCCTTCAGTTTTAGCTTTGGCATGACCAGTCACAGGGAAATCAACCTGATTTTTTCATCTGAGGTATTGCAAGCACACACAAAAAAAACCTCTTACTTTTCCCTCATGTTTTTACAAACCTAAATCTCATGTGCCACGTCTTTCAGCAGAAATAAGCTGTAATTAATGAAAAAAAGATGCTAAGTCTTTCCCTTTACAAGAGACACTACTTCAAAAGAAAAGAAAAAAAATATATATATTATTGCGCCCATGACAGTGAGTCTTTGTTAGTATTTTTCATCTGCAGATACCAGTATTTTACCACATCTCCTCTTTGACTCTGTTACAGAGGGAAAGATATGTCACAAAGAGGTGAATTGATTTGCTCAAGGTCATGCAGCAGATAGAGCCTGGGAATTGAACGCAGACTTCCTGACTTCTAATTCAGTCTCTTGCCTACAGAGACAACACAAGTAAAATTTTGATAGGACCAAATATACAATGTGTGTACTTTGTTTCTCACATTTATCCTAAAGCCCAGTAATGTTACAGGATAATTAAATGGGAGGCAGGAGATATATGACTCAGTTTTTAAAAATGAGTACATGGTCCCAAATCTTAATTTGCCTAATTAGTTTAGTGATTCTTCTCTGATAAAAAAATCTTACAATATTTCAGATGATGAGTTTGTTTTACTGTGAAAAACAATTCTTTTCTCCAAACTAGTCACTTCTTGGGAGCCATGCCAAGAGAATTTCAGGGACAGTGGAACAAATTACCCTTTCCTTACTCTTTCAGGACGGGAGACTGTATTTCAAGCTGTTAATTACAGGCTCCTAGCTTAGACATCCTAACAGCTCTTCTTTTTTGACTGTTTTAGGAATTCTGATTTTAGTAAAAACAGAAAAGAATGGTTTGAATTTTCATACCCGTTTGTGTGATCTGACGGGGCATGTAAACCTGTACTGAGTGATGTGAATATAGTCTTGAGTTTCTGTAGTTCAGGAAGAGTAACACGTGCTGCTACCCTGAGAATTTCATCTGATCTGCTATTTGCAAAGCCAGTTTTATCTTCCGGGTAGAAATGAGCCAACAGAGCAGTGATCGGTGGTTGTTAGGCTGGTCATTGTGCAGGAGGCTGTGACACTTTCCGAATCATTTTTATTGGCAAATACATGGACCCTGACTTCAGTTAAGTATTTCATCATCCGCTTCCATAATAAGGCAGAGTTGCTCTTTAGCTGCAAAGAAAATACTGGCATATAGATTTAGCACTGTAATGTGACTTGGAAAATTAGAAGATTCAGATCTTGACTCTGCCATGTCTTTATCTGTCATTTTAAATAAGATGGAATTCATCTAGACTAATTTCTGGATAGCTTTTAGATGTCTTCATAGCAATGGGAAGAAGTAGGTACTTCCGGAGCACGATCCACTACATATGAAAGTATGTTCTGAATAGGTTAGAGGAATTTCCTATTTCTCTCTATTGACTGGATAGGGAGTCTGTATAGCGGGTCAAATGAGTTCTACCTCTGCTTTCTCTGCTTTGTTTCCCCTTTTGTAAATTTGGACGGAGTTTCAGCCTGTTTTTTACAGTCTCCACGAAGGTGTTCGTTCAGTGTGGTGTTTAAAATCAACATCATGGACTTCTTGTCTCGGATTAAATTTGTAAGCACTAGATACAAAACAAATCGTAAGTTATCACCAGTTAGGTTTACAACTAAAAACTGAATACTGAGAATGACTTCCTTGTGTGCAAGCATAAAAATAAAAGTCAAAGTTGACACATCTCTTCTGATTGGAACTCTCTTCCAAAATCTCTTTTTTTTTTTTTTTTTTAGCTTTTATCAGCTGTTCTTGATTTTTTTTTTAAGTTGGAATTGGAGAAATCATGTGCAAGTTAAAATATATACACTTGATATATAATTCACTATCTACAAACGCTTATTAAAGTAGATGTTGTTTTCTCAAAAGATAGATTTTTAACTTAAGATAATTTTTAGTAAGTTGTAATGCTTTTATTGTGTCATATAAAGCAGCATTAACACTCTGTAGGAAAAAAAACCTGCCTGTCTTTGGTGAAATTTTTCCTGGTTTTCAGCTAGTGCAATTCATATGTTATTGTTCAATAGTGGCATGCTTCTGTTCCCAGATGAAGGGATGCATAAAAGTTTTAAAGGAACAACCACCGGACACTGTGGAAGGACTTCTGAATGCTCTCAGGTACGTGTGGAATCATTGTTTGATTCAGCCTTAACAAATGCCTCTTATTTTTCTCCCAATCTCTTTACATTTAAGACTTTTCACCTTACAAGCTTGATTGATTAAGAAAATTGTCCTGTCAGGCTTGCCTTCATCACCTGGGGTTTTCTTAAGTAATACTCATTTCTTTCAGTTCCGTTTCACTTTGATAAGCAATGACTATTAACATTGGAAGTCATAATGTCCTTCTTCAGAGTTGCTTAAGGTTTGTTTTATTGCTTAAAACTTAGACATATAAAAGGTAAACAATGTGTCTAAGCTAAGATTTGTTATATAAAATACCCCAGCAACTAGAATATTTTAGAAGCGAAGAGTAGAATTTGTATTTCTCAGACCCTTGATACTTCCCTCCTCTCTTTCCCTGTGATTTAATAAGACTTTCTTTTGTTTTAAATTTTGCTAAATGATACAACTTCAAGAAAACAGCAACCTCAGTCCCAACCCTGTAGCCGAGTGTTTATGGTGCTGTCTTGGGAAGCAAGGCACAATGGTCTGACACTTCTCTGAAGCTGAGGAGGGAGTCTTAGTACCAAGTTTTTCAGAGCTGTATTGAATTCTGTAGCTGTTGAATGCTTGGATAGTGTGAGAACTGCAGTCATAACCACCTCCGTATTTGCTTATCATGTCTTTTGAATTAAAATTGGTGTGGAGTTAAATCCTACAGGTATCAGGTGTGTTCTGAGTTTATGTGATCTCCCTGCAAACATAAGCAGTGGAGAGTGTTTGGGTTTAAATGGAAAAAAACACACTAAAGCTCTTCAGTCCTCTCAAGATATTCCCAAAAGCGTAACTCAGCACCAAACAAACTCTGCTGATTACAAAATCCAAAAAAATAGAAAACCTTCTATGTCATGGTACATTATAAGATGTAAAGGTGCAGGACATTTAAGAAAGCTGCTTAAAATTAGACTTACTGATTATGCCAAAATTCAATCTAGATTCCTAAATCCTTTTTGTATTTACCCTAATTCTTATGTCTTTTCATGTCTTCCCATGTGTTTTACTTCCTTTGAGGCTTTTAACTGGAAAAAAAAAAAGAGATAATTTTGACCCAAAATTACGACAGTCATGGCAAACAGTATTTAGCCAGGATTTAGCCACAATTCTCCACCTGTTAACAGGGAATAATTTATTGCGAGGGGTATTTAGAAGATAAAGAGCACCAGACTATTAGCAGTTAAATTCCAGTGATGGGTGACTAGAGGAACATGTAAGTTCCTCCTTTGTGTAATCGAACTGCACTGATTTCAAAAACAGGTGCTGAAGTTTTTGGACTTTTCTAATCCCTGTTCATTTTATAAAATACTGTTTTAACTTGTTATTTCTAGGTTCACTACCAAACACCTGAATGATGAATCTACTTCAAAACAAATTCGAGCTATGCTGCAGTAGTATCCTGAGACACGTAGATGTTTGTATTGATCACAGAAGATGTGTATGTTTACATAATTTAATACAGTTTGATGTTAATACTTGTGTGTATTTACATAACCATTTTCTTCACATTGCTAAAATATATGAATCTGTTCATAATCTGACTGACTTTATATAGTGCAGCCTAAGTTTTTATGCTAGCCTTTATCTTTTGACTTTTAAAATACTTTTTTACTTAGATACTTCAGCTACGACAGTTTATCTGTGCATTTTAATCCTTAAACACCTTCTCTATCAGAAGTAAGTAGTAATGAAGACAAAACGGAAATCAAATAAACTGAAATGTCAAAGATACCACAGAAAAACTTTAAACAAGGAGAAAGTTAATATAAGAGAAAGTAAAATTCACTGGATATGTTTTAAGAACACGTGCACTGTTTTTTAGTCAGTTGGTTTTAGGGTCTCATCAAACTCATATGAATAAAAGAATACCTGAATGTTCATCACACTCATAAAATTCGTTGTCTTTCCTGTAATAAGTGGAGATCCACCTAATTTTAAGGATTATGTGCTGGCTGACATCCAAAAATGTATTGCAAAGAGGTCATTTTACCTCTTCTATTAAGTATAACCTGTACCTTTCAACCATTGAGGAAATTAATATCCTTTTTCAGATTCAATATAAATAAAAAGAAAATGTGTTTTAAGACCATTGCTAGATTTTGAAAATTCGGTATGATTTTACTAGATTTAGAAAGGAAAGGGAAAATATTAATGCCTTGACTTAACTAGAAAGGGTTTGTCAATGTAAATATATTATGATGAACATTCTCTCTCAGACAGCTCTACCCGGTAAGTAATGTTTTTACTGATATAAACTGGCATAAAGCAGAACACGCTTCTGTAGCAGCAAACTTCCCTAGTGTCAAATTGGCCTCATCAGACCAGGGATGATATAAATAAGTTTTAAGAGCTGAGCTGTTCTTAGGCACTCCGTCAAGTTCCTTGATAGTATTATTCATTAGATGATTCGGAGTCAGCACAGAAATATGTATCAGCTGACTGTTCTTCATTGGTTTTTGAGATGTGATTGATGCTTCAAGGAGTTGAGTTCCTTGCTGAGTTGTTTGGTCTTACTTTCTAGTAATTTTTCCAGTAAATGGAATAGAAATACTTCGCCAAAAGCAGCAAAGTGCTCATGCTCTGTTAAGTGTGTCTTCTGGGTGGTCTGCAGTTGCTGTACATACTCTTGCAGAGGTCACGTTCTGAAAATGTGTTCGATTTTGTGTACTTTGCTTGCATGTATGTGTGAAAACTCCAATGTTTGCGCACAGATTCAGATTTGTATTTGCTTATTCCTGTGTACATATATCAGGGTTTGTGTGCTCTCACTGGAATTTTCATGCATATGACTTCTAAAAACATTACCTTAAGACTTTGAAGATGCATTTGGTCTGCTGAAACTCGGCTGCACTGTGACAAATTTGGTCGTTGAACTCAGTCCTTAAACAGTATTAATATCATGAGTTCTTTGGAGTAGGAATTGCCTTAGAGTTTATTTCTGAGCAGAACGACCACTATGAGGTTTCTCAAGCCTGATCAGAACCTATAGGCACCAATGTTATATGTGTCGTGATACTGGACAGCACCGCAACTCCAGCATTCGTGTCACACATCTGCAGTTGTAGCAGCAGATCGCTATGTTGTCAGGAACAGAATTGGAAATCACGCTAGTTTTTTTTCTTTTTCTGGAAGCAGTGATCACACACTGCTTTTTCACAGTAGTAAATCCACTGTTTACAAACTCCATTTTTAATGGGGGGACATACACAAATGCGTATTAGGGGAAATCCTGCTTTCTTCATAGTCACTTCCAGTTAGGTAAATCTAGGTGGATGACAGATCATTCTGTTGAGCTTTGGTAACTGAAGTTAATACATGCTTTACCTGCGATTATTTGTCAAACAATGAAGTCTTATCTTTAGGTAGCCCAGAGGAAAGCTATTTGTCACTTGTATAATAAAAATGTAAACCTTAAAGCATTCTGTGGGTTGTCATGTGCTGTTTGCCGAAGTCACTGAATTTCTTTGCCTGCTATGATGTTTTTGTACAGAAGTTTGTTTGAAATAATAAAAAGTTTGGTACAGTAAGCATTGGGACTGTCTGTATTTAGAGACAACATAAACAGATTGAGAAGTATCTCATTTAAAGTTTTGGATCTGAGATATAGTAGGCTCACCTTTATGTATCCAGTTTACAGTTTATTTAAAAAGCATTTAAACTGTTTCACTTGTATGCTGTAACAATATAACCTCATGTCACTTAAACAATTCCTGGGTTTTTCTGATGATTCTTGGCACTTGTCTGTCATCTTGACCAGGGGAAATTGTTGATACTGCTTTACAGAGTAGCGGACGTGAATCCCTTCTATGACTTTTATATCTTCACATTAGTCATCCTAGCTATGGTGGCCATCTCAGGTTGCGTTTATAATCAATAAGGTCACCAGGGGATGATTCATTTAATCTTAAGATAAGTGCAAATGAATTGCTTTAGGAAGACCACTACATAGACTAATCGTCAAAGTTATTGATCTCCATTTTGTCAGTGTTTCCTCTTATTTTGGCTCATCATTGTGTAAGAATACCTGTTTGTAGTATGATAAATATTTAAACCTCATAATGACAGCATTTCAGAATGTGCATAAATGAGTGTGACTAGTTTGGGTCAGAACAGCCCTAAAAAAATTTGCTTGTTTTGTGGTGGAAGAAAGTATTATTTTAGGGTGGTATGAATTTGAAAGACTAGAATTTGCTGCTGCAAACAAATGAATAGGTTTGAAACATAATTTATGACTTCTAAGCTTTCTGCTGCTACTAAGTGGCTGTCATGAAGGATAGTTACTAAGATTATGTTTACTGGTATGTGATAGATCACATCACTCAAATAAATTATCTAATGTTTTCCATGTCTACTAAAATTTACAAAGCAACAAAAAGTCTTTTCCATGTTGCTTTCTGTGTTGTATTGCAGCTAAATTTAAACTGAAAGCAAGACGGAAGTAGTGTATAAGATGACCTGCGTTCTTACATTTACTCTGAATTAAACAAAGTAGGACATAAATTCTTCATATGAAATTATCTCTCTTCCCCGTCCCCCATTTACTTCTTGAGGAGTTTAATGGAATCAGTATATTCCTATGAAAATACAGTGCCAGTCAGGTGGATGCACATTTGGGAAATGCTGCGTCATTTTTTCATGCCACATCTGGTTTTGGCCAAAACCAGTACAGATTCTTGTCTGTCCAATTCTCAGTCTGTCAAGGTCCCTCTGAATGGCAGCACAACCTTCTGGTGTATCAACAACTCCTCCCAGTTTTGCATCATCTGCAAAATTCCTGTGGGTGTGTTCTGTCTCACCCTGCAATGAAGAAGTTAAACAGTATTGGTCCCAGTATCAACCACTGGGGTATGCCACTAGTGACTGGCCTCCAGATGGATTTTGTGCTGCTAATCACAACCCCTTTGAGCCTGGCAGTTCAGCCAGTTCTCAGCGTACCTCACTGCCTGCTTATCTCATCCATATTTCATCAGTTTGTCTATGAGGATGTTACGGGAGGCAGTGTCAAAAGCCTTGCTAAAGATAAACAAGCCTTTGGAGACATCGGCCAGAGCACTCTCAGCGTTTGTGGCCCATCCCGTCAGGTCCCATAGACTTGTGTATGTCCAGTTTGTCTAAATGTTCCCTAACCTGATCCTTCTCCGCCAAGAGCAAGGCTTCCTTGCTCCAGACTTTCTCTCTGGTCTCACGGACCTGGGAGTCTTGAAGGCAAATCCTACCCTTAAAGCCTGAGGCAAAGAAGGCACTTAGTTCCTCGACCTTTTCTGCGTTCTTTGTCACCAGGTCCCATACCCCTTTTAGCAGCAGGCACACATTTTCCATAGCTTCCCTGTTGCTGCCAATATACCTGTAGAAGCCCTTTTTGTTGGCCTTCACATCCTTCACCAGATTTAACTTCAGAAGGGCTTTGGCTTTCCTAACCGCAACCATGCATGCTCAGACAGTGTCTTTATATTCTTCTTGGGTCTCTTGTCCCTGCTGCCACTTGCTGCATGCTGCTTCTTTATGTCTGAGTTTCGTCAGGAGCTCTGTATTCCTCCATGGAGGCCTCCTGCCATCTTTGCTTGGTTTCATGCTTATCAGGAAGGACCATTCTTGAGCTTGGAGGAGGTGATCCTTGAAAATAGACCAGCTCTCCTGGGCTCCTCTTCTCTCTGTATCCCATGCAATTCTTTCAGCCAGATCCCTGAAAAAGCCAAATTAATATTTGCAAATTAAATCTTTCCTGTAAATCCTCTTGTGGCTCTATAGTCAGGAATACGCTTTTAAAATTGCATGTGTTCTAGGACTATTAGAAGTGCATGATTCTATGAACATCAAAAGACAAGAAATATAAAATCTTACATGTCCAATAGTTTGTTAATAGTTGTGAATAGTTGGAAGAGATGGTTTTTTGTTTGTTTGTTTTCTTTAAAAAGTAGGACACAAATTACTATTCTCTTGCCTCAGATGAATTCTCTAGTGCAAAATTACAGAGTCGATGAATTCACACAGTGAAGCAGATTAGGTAACGCAATGGAAGCCAGTGAGCTCTGATTCGCCAATAAAAGAATAAAACCCATTTTGGTTAAAAAGCTGATATAGCACACCTAGTATTTTAACTTAGTAGCGTGTAATGCTTCCTGCTGCAGATTAATAAAGGGGGATTCCTGACTGCCACATAATCCAAATTCTGCAAACACAGAATTCTCTTTCACGCTCATTTGACACAAATATAACTCAATTGATTTCAGTAGAGCTGTTTCTGACTGACACGAGTGTAAACAATACCCTTTGTCTTTTGTCAGTCGTGGCCTTTGACCTATTTGCTTATTACTGAGCAAATTGAGTCTTTTGCTAGTGCAGATCAATGACGTAACATGATCATCGTGCAGAGATCTCTTGCACTTGACTGCTTTGAAATTAAAACTAAAATGAACAGTGCAGTAGGTGTTCTAGAAAATCAGTAAGTATATAGTTAAAAAGTAGACCAATCGAGTGCTAATCCCTAGTTTAAGAGGAAGATGTACCATGATTTTTCAACAGATCTTAATTTGGGGTCCAGCTGGAATTAATGTAACTCTCTTCTCTTGGATATTTTGGCTGTGACAAATAGGTAGACTTGGGTATTAAGAACTTGACATACCTCTTAACATTTTAAAACTACTAACAACTTAAAGGTTAGAATATTTGTATGTGGCTTGGATCAAAATTGCTATTACGGCTCACGATTGTTCTCATTCTGATTCTGCATTCACTTCAGTGAAATCCTAGGGTTTAAAGACATTTTCCATGGATTTTAGTGATGTGTCAAACAGCTACTCTCTTACTGCCTTGGAAATTGTGGAAGAGTGTGTCTGTCTTTTCTAGACACACAAAAAAGTTGGAAGAGGACAGTGGAAGATGATCAACCTCAACTGGTTTAGCTCTTCCATAATGAGAAGAGGACAAAGCATGACACTTGGCATGGATGCAGTCACCGTGCAGTTCAGAAATTACCCTGTCCTGTGGGTTGTGTGACACGGCAGTGTCTGAAGGTCGGATGATGTTAGATGGACAGGGAACTTCTGAAGGGCTTTGACCAGGAAAGGATTCTACCCACAGTGAAGAAACTTGTCTCTTTACAGTCATGATTTTAGGATGCCGTGGTAGGAGGAAGCTTAAGGGCTCTTACTAACCTTACCTCCCTTTCCGTGGCAGCAGCACAGCACTCTGCAGAGCCTCAGTTTCCACTCCGGTTGCTCCCTGAGGGCCCGCCTCAGGCTGTAACCTCTCTTCTTTGATGCTTGGCTTTATCCTGTAATGTAAAGCTGCATGTTGAGGGAATGCGAGGTGGCTCACCTTAGCTCACCTGCATGCAGCCTCCATCTGCCTTCTGCTCTTGTAAATGGAGTCTTCCCAGCAAATTCAGACAGATGGGTGCTGAACCTCATTTGGTAACGTTTCTGAGAAGGTTATTGAAAAAAGTGATCTTATGCTCGTTTTTCAACAGTATTAATATTTGACGATTTCAGATATATTTCTGAATCAAATGCTATGGTTTTATATAATTTTAATTTTTTTCTGCTAGAATTTTCTATGCAGTTCCTACTTGTGTCTTTATAAATTCATAATAAAGAAAGGTCTGACAGTGAAATACGGCAGTTCCATGATCTTTAGTGTTTGATTTAGTTTAGGGTGGCTGGGAAAAAAATGTTAAAATCCATTTCGTGTCTTTTTTTTTTCGTATTCCACACAAGGCTGTGATTAATTATAGGCACTTTAATTATTAAACTCAGACTTAAATAGCATGCAGCATCAGAGCTCAAAGGCTCTTTAATAGAAACCTTCCCAAACAAGATTCCTTACAGTGGACTTGAATTAGGATTCTTAGATGATCTTCACCAAACAGGTATACATAGTCCTACTTACTGAGATACTGAATATATCAATATAAGACTGAACCAGGTATTACGTTTCTATGAAAATTTTTGATTTGGGGAAAGAAAAGATGTGTTATCTAGCCAACCTAATTAAAGGTTTTTGTGGAGATTTTTGTTATGTGTATCAGATGAAAGGTACATATTTGTTCTTCTGATTAATTTTGGATTACGCCTACTCAGGTATACATTCATAATAATATCTATGGTATTTATACAACGAAAGATTATTTGTAACCACTGACTTCGCCCATTCTTTGCAGCTGTGTTTTAAAACTACAGGGTGAATGCCATATTTGTTTTACACAGCCTGTCAAAGTGACATTTGCTTTATTAGATTTGGAAGCTTAAAAAGCTAATGAAGATTCCTTTTGTTCAGTGGTTTCGCATTCACATTGAGACCCACTGTTCTGATTATATGTTGTACAACTGTAATTACTTTAATTGAGATATGCAAATAAGACCAATTTTTTTTGCTTTATTTTTGTCATTCATGATATAATTGGCGAGATTTTTAAATAATACAATCCAGTACAGGTTAAATGAAGTCAGCAATAGTACTCAAAGGCATGCTATCTGAAAATTAGTTTAAATTATTTTGTTGAAAAATATTACTTCTGAGACAAGATTATTTTTCAAACAAGTATCAGTAGTCCTCCTTCTTATACGTATTTTCCAAATAGAAACTGGGGTTTTACTATTACAGATATTACCTGAGTATGCAAGTAGTTTGAATCAAGAGGCACGGTGTAACTGAGCTGAGAAAAGACAGAACAATTTTGATAGAGTTTGACACAGGTGCCCAAGCCACTGATCACTGTTCATGTTAGAAAGTTTGAGATTCCTCAGTTCTTTCATACTTTTGAAATTCAAAAAAAAAAAAAAGCCTGTTCTCTCTGACCCCAAGAACAATTTGCAATGCCATACTTAATAAAAATCAGCCAAATCAAGACTAACAAGCAAACATTTGTGGTTTTTAGCTCTGAGAGGTACAGGCTTCAATTTAATTCCGATTATTTTCATGCCAGGTAGTAGTGGGGCCATTTCTGTGTAAAACAGAAGGCCCATGAAATAGCAAGGGTTTGGCCTCATGTGGAAAGTCAGTCTGGGATTTTGTGTGTATTTGGAAAGTTCATTTCTCCTGGGGTGTTCATTCAATTGTATCAATTGTATAGAAACTTCTGCTGGAAGAGTTCTCTGAGACATCTTTTATTGACTTCATGGGTCAAGAAGCATACAATGAAAGATAGCATTCTAGACTTTGCAGTGACGGGTCATTTACCTCCGTGATCTTGAAAACAGAACGAAAATAATTCATGGTCAGAGTACTGGCATCGGAGCTGTGAAAAGGACATCCTCTCACCTTCTTTTTAATGGCATTATTTTTTTCTTTTTTCAAATCATCTCTTTTCAAAATTATAAAAAATATTTTTGCCTCCATTTGAAGCAGATGAATTCTTCCACAGCTTTGTTCATCTTGACCTCGTATGCTATTTGAAGCATAGACTTTTGAGTCCTGCTTGCCACAGACATCTTGAAAATACAGGTGGCGGGTGTTATAACCTTAGTTTCGTTTGGCATTTCAAGGACATCACTTGCAACAGCCGCGGGCTTTACCTGAGGTAGCAAATCATGTCCTCCTATGTGCAGTCCTCCAAAGACTATGGAAAGACAGACCACTGAAGACCCTCATTCTTTCTTCAACTCCTGTGTTAGGGTGGACTCAATCACCCCCAGAAATGCCTCTGTCTCCCCACTGTGGAGATCCTGGATTATTGCCTTGGAGGAAATGCCGACTCTTACACTGATCCTCAGGAGAGGCAACTGCACATCTAAGGTTTCCCAGTGTCTGAAAGTTTTTGGTTTGCGCAGTGTCTACTGCTATTCTGTGCTGGGATTTCTGCAACAGCAAAAGAGAGGCAACAGAAGCAGCAATATAAAATAAATGACTTGGGTTTCATTCTCATTTAGTTTATCTTTGAGGATCGGATTCAAAGCCTGTTTAAGTCATTAGCCTTCAAATTGCCAAGCTGAAAACAAACCAAAAAAAAAAACCCCAAACAAAACCTTCATTCTTACAAGTTGTAACTTCTTCTTCATGTGCGCTAATAAATCATCTTTTCTGTCTAGTAGCACTCAGCTACCTGACAGCATCACCGGCGATGCTAATTTCCACAACAGGGTTCAGCAGTTCAACCTTACTGGGTTACTAGGAACTCCTTTTGACTTGCTCTCTCTGGTCTCTTCCATCTGTATCCACTTCGAATAAACGTCTTCCAAATACCATGTTTTAAGACATGTTACCTTACATTTGCCAAAACACGACTTTCGTGCTCTGCCACAGTAGTGGAGTTACCCAAAATTTCCTTGGTAACCTCTGGGTGTGAATCTGCAAGCTCCTTGTACCTTGTAATTACAAGAATCTTCACAGTTATCTTTTATTACCATAAGTAACTTCAATTGGAAATATTCAACAGATATTCAAAGAAAGCATTTACATCAGCAACGTATGCAACACCTAATAAAATCACAGAGCTGTTTTATCACATACATTCTAAAAAAAGTCTCTACTTTCAAAACTGCAGCATTTACTAAAAGAAAACCTAAGAATAAATAAACCCTAAATAATACATATTTATATTATCATATTCTGGGGGTTTGTTTGCATTTTAAAATAAACGTCTCCATGATTTTATGGCCATTAATGTTTTTGCTTGCTTTGAGGTACGAGGAGTGTTTGCTGGTAGGGTATGTGTGTTCCAGAGCACACAGAAGAAAGATCTGCTCCTGAAACCACTCCAAAAGTTTTGCTCATCCAAGCAAAGACTAATAAACATTCACCTCAGCTGGAGATCTCAGCATCAGAACAAACCACTGTTCAATAACAGCTTTCAAAGACATGTTGATATTTTGCATTTGAACCCATTGAAGAAAATTACAAACTACTGATGGGCAAAAAACTAACATAAAGGAATTCAAATTCAAATTGAGCTCCAACTTGAACTGCATTCAGTAAAAAGACTGCATGATTCTTGGCCGACTTGGGATCAGGTTTAAACTGACTTTTAATGATTATCTTTATTTCGAAGACAGATCAAAAGCAAGTAAAGTTATAGCTCTTTCTCATTTAAAGGTTATTGTGATGGTACGAGTGAGAATTTGTCTGAGTAAAATCGAGGGACTGGGTCATTTACCAAGACTGAATTTGCTTTCATTGTTTGTATTTTCCCCTGAGTTAGACTTGGTTACTATAAATTGTTTTGACCTGCAAACATTCTGAAAACCAGGGGCAAAAAAGTCTCTGGCATAACCCTATTAATACAAGTGCCCTAGACATATCTTTTTATCACAGATAAGGTATGTTGCATGAGGCAGAAGTCTGTAATGTGCTATTTTTACATCATCAAATCCAAGACAGCATAGGGAAGGACAGAATTTGGCCCTTAGTTTAATCTTGTTAGGCATTTTAATTTTTCTTGGTTTTCATTGCGAGGCAGATTTCTCCTTTATTACCAGTGCTACTCTGGCAACTTTTTTTCCCTGTACTTATATTTCATACATTTTTTTTTACTTCTAGTCAGATCTGCTTTTGTCTTATAGGGAAAGAAAATAAAAAGGCCAGTCTGTTATCTCACATTTCAGTTAAGTCTAACATATATTTGCTTAGGGGTAAAAAAGGTTGAAGAAAAAAGGGAAATGTCAAAAATGAATAATAAATGGCATATAAACAGAAGCAGATTTTCTGTGATATGTTACCCCTGATAAACTTGATAATGTTTCCCAAATGTGTTGCCTTGGTTCAGATCCAAATCTACTGGTCAGGTTTTATGTGCTATTTTTAATTTTACTGCTTAAAAAACTTTACATCATCTTGTAGGAATTCCCTCCTACTGCATAGCTGTATCTAGTTATTTGTAGGTTAAAATTCATCTTAATACAGATTCATATAAAACATGTGTTACCACAGAGGCAGCAAAAAGACAGATCTGGGTGGGTAAAACAAGCTGGATTTGCAAGGAAACTCTTTTTTCTTTTTAATGAAATATGTTTTCCTTTGAGGTCACTCCGCTGTTTGATATTGTAGACTCCAAGGTCTTTCCATTCAGTAAACTTTCCTTGCCCTTTAAACAGTGAAATCAGAACGTGAGAGGCGAATACAAACAACTGGGGCCAGGAGGACCTGGAAATGTTTAGGATCCACAAAAAGCCTCTAGAACTAGGCAATGAAATCAAGAGGCATTGCAAAGCAATTCAGCTCTTTGGAATGCTTAAAAGCAGAAGTTGTCTCCTGTAGGTACTGCTGCACGGACTTAGTGGAGTTACTCTAGATTGATATTGGTGGAGATATTTTCAGAGAAAGAATCTTTCTCAACATCAAGTATTAAAGATGTGGAAGCATTAAAATGGACTGACGAAAGGAATGATACTTCCAATGGCGCATAGCACTGACAATACTGATAGGAGAAAACGCAACCCTAGTAATGGCAAAGCTTTGCAGTGTTACTGGCTGATCAGTCCCTGAGCTGGCGTTTTTTCACCATTATCCCGCAGCAAGTAGTAGATATGCTGGAAGTAATATCCTTAAATATCGAGTTCATGCTTCAGTGCCCCAGCCTTAGCTAAATTCAATATTTTGGAGTAGGTTGGGCCTGATGAACTTCATCATAAGGTATTTGATGAACTGGCTTAGCACAGACTGTAGTTATATGTGGTTACTTCCAAAGGGGAGGTTAGGCAAGTGCCTGCCCTTAAAAATCAGGAAGGGGTGTGAAAATAAGGGCCCAGTTAGACAACGGACATGTCAGACTATGTCAAAGCAGTATAGTTTCCTTAACAGAGAGGAAGAAGTAGCAGAGGAGAAGCAGCAATATCAAGTTGTTTGCCTCTGTGAGGCTTTTGATACTACTCCACACTGATTGCCTGCAAGTAGCTAAAGAAATGTGGTCTGGATAAATCTGTTAGAGGGTGAATAAAAGCCCTTTCTCGAACGCAGACACTCCAGCTGTACAACTGTATGGGGCCAGGGCACAGTGTGAGCGCCCAGAGTCCCTCGGTGCCTGGCATGCCTCAGTCCCACCCCATACCCCCGTACGTAGAAGGTCCACCTACAGCTCGAGCCTTTGCTCCGTCAGTTGTGACAATCCTGTTTTTGAGGCAGAGTAAGAAGAAGGGTATGGCTGTAGCCAGATCACACCAGTCAGCCCACCGGCCAGAGGCTAGACCTGTTCAATTTGTTAGTAGCGATGTAGTCTTTTTATGTAGGCATTTTGAATCTTACCCCAGATAACTGTGGTTCAAGAAGACAGAGATGTTGGGTGGGGAAAAGAATGGTTCATCAGACATTTCTTTTGTATTACATTATACCTTTTGTGTAGTTATTCCTTTAAACAAATAGCAAAATATGTTCATTTGTATTAAGGAAAATGTTCAGTTTTATTAAGTGGTATTATATAAAACTGTAGCCAGCTGATGAAATACCAACTCTGCTGTGCAGTCGAAAATATCAGGGACTTACATGTCATCTCTCATCCCCTGCTGAAACACCGTAATTGATTTCAAATGTAAGAATTTATCCTGATTGAAGTTTGTGAACATTAAGGTAAAATAGTAACACTCTAACAATAATATTTTTAAAGCTTCAATGGAAATTAATGGATAAGATATCCTTGCACTGGCTCTCACTAGGAAAGCCACCTTTTTGCCTTTGTTTACCAGTTCATATACAGGGATAATTATGCAAGGCTAGATCATTTAATCAGTGGGTTAACAGGGCTTGCATGAGTACACTGGAGATGGAGATTGCATTTGTTTTTCTTCCTTATTTGAGTGCCCTTTAACTATAAGAGTGGTTTGCTGAAGCCATGAGTTATAATTAATATAATCTGAGAAAGGTGAAGTGTAGCATAATTAAATATGGGTAAAATGTTACTCTCGCTCTCTTATTCCTGCTATATAATTATTATCAGCAGGTAGTCAAAATAAGTAAGAAAAGAACAAAAGAAAATCTAATAGTTATGGATTTAATAACCATGGGTGCCAAACAACAGCTGAATTTTGCGAACCGTTCTCTATCTCCGTTCCATCACTCCTTGATCTTACCTGGGGAAGAAAAGACCCTTCTCTCTTCTCAGCGTAAGCTGTTGAGCACAATGTTTTGGAAGCAAACTTGAATCCAGTATTACGTGGTTTGTGTTTTCTTTGGGGTTTTTTTTATATGCCTGTAGAGTAAAACCAGGGGTGTGTGAGTTACTGCTGACATAGGCTAAACGCTGAGCCACGGACTTCCCCACCCTGGGGTTCACTTTGCTGCCAGAAGCCGAGGCTCTCAGGATCTGTTTAGAGAAGCTCCCGGTCCCCGGCCGGGGCTGATGTAACGGTGCGTTCCTGCGGACTGCAGGCTGTTTTAAGAGAGAGGTACTGTTCGTGTGCTGAGAGGTGGGAGTCCGAGCTCTGCTACATCCTGCAAAGAGGCCGAAGAAGGAAGCAGGACACAGCAGCAGTAAGAATAAAAAGAGAAAAATGGGCTGTGTATAGGATTGGGGGGGGGAAGGCAGCAAAAACACAAAAAGCCCTCTGAGTGAGTTGGAAGAGGGAACAATACAGCTTTACAAACCACGCTCCATGGAGAATGATGTGTGTGCGGCTCAGAAAAAGGGTTTCCTCGCTCAGATGCCTATGTAAACATGGCTTAGGAGCCCGAACCTCTTCTTTTGCATATTGTTTATATTCTAGTTTAATTCCATTAGTTTAAATGACATTGGAAGGTAATTCTTTAAAAAAAAAAAAAAGGCTTTCCTTTAATCTAAATGCTAGTAAAAGAAATAATTATGCCTCTGGTAAAAGCCTAAGAAAAGAAATCTCATATGTTAGGTATACATAATATTGCTCCATTCATAGTGGGAAGGTAACGAGGGCAATATAGGAAACTATATAGGTCTTGTACCCTGTTGAAGTATAGAAGGGCACAGGCACATCTTTGGGGTGCCTGTCTATAAAAGCAGATTAATATAAAGCCTAAATGTAAGACAGAATGGTATCTAGAGAAGGCAGCTGAGATCTCTGGTGAGTGAACCTTCCACAAGGTTTCCACCTGAGTAAGGACTACTTGAAGACTGAGGAACGACCTCAGTGTTGGGTTTAACTGGATATACAACATGAGAGACATGAAGCCTTCTAACCGTATTATTTAAGTTGTGATTTCTGCGTGTGAGAGCAGACTTTTTGTTTGTTTTGTCTCCTGCCTTGTTTGAAAAGGCAGAAACTGGAGGCTGTAGGTGAAACTATTGTAGGACACAAGGATTACTACAAACGTTATCTGCAGTAAGCATTGGCAGCCGGTTGAGTATCGGCTCACCGACTTGTAGAACAGCCTTTTCTCTGGTTTGCCCTAATACTTAATCATAACCAAACTGGAAAGGCAATCCAAAATTCACATAGGTAGCACAGAGGCACAGGATCAAGATGGTGCACTCAGAAGTCAGTGTGGAAATAAAATAAACTTCAAAGGGGGAACTGCAATCTTGTAAGCCACCTACAATGGCCATCTACATTACTTAAGTACAGTACTTTGCTCCTATCCCATTTAATCCTATTTTCAGTGACTTTCCCATTTGTGGGATTATGTTGAACTCTGTTTCTGGCCTTCAGTGTATTATGGGGGTTCAATTGCAGGGTCCCTTTAGAATGTCTGTGGCTGAAAAGGGCATCTCCCCCACCCACGCCCAGCTCTGTTCACGCATCCCCACCCTATTCCTTGTTCTGAGCCAGGTGTCACGTCACTTCGCAGTCTACAATATACAGTTAAAAACTAATCCTTTGAGGGGGTTTTGGTCAGGTTAGTTCCCACCGCTATGTGAATGATTGTGTTTGAGGAAAAGAGTGGCCTGAGGAAAATGGGACCATTTTTCAGTAGCAAGCTGTACCTGAGTCTTTTTTTTGCACTCTCAGTTCTTCCCACATTTGTATTACCTACAAATGTAATGGAAGTATTATCTAGCCCATTGTCCATGACTTCTGGAAGTATACTGAAAAACACTGGGCATTAGGACAGGCCTTTGCAAATCTCCTTTTGATACATACCTTCCTTCTGGCAATGAACTACTGATGACTCTAAGTATATACTTTCCTGTATGAGGTTCATTTAAGTGAATTATTTTGGATTAACCTGGATATTTTTTTCCATTTTTATAGACAGGTTTGTCGATACAATCATGTTCGTGCTAAGTTGGTAGTCTGTAAGGTCTCTACTAGATGAATGGATTTTAAATAAATACTTCCCCTTGGACATCCAGATGTTAGACTAGGGAGGTAATTCTTAAGCCTTCACTCCTATCTGGAATTAATGCTCCTGATATGGAAAAGTATAGGATGTGCAGTTTTAGAGTGTCCATCGACAAGAGTTCTATAGATGCAGAGATTTTAAATCAAGAAATTCTCTGTACCAAATACGAGGAAAATATTCCTTCATCAGTCTTCAAGGATGCTGTGTCTAATTTTGGGGAACTTTTTCTTTCATATCAAACCATCTTCTGAATTGGCACAAATCAGAATAGCTCTATTTAATAAGCAACTCTAATCTATCCAAGTAGTAGATGTGGCCTTACCAAGAACTGCATTCTGACGCAAAATACTGGCAATATACACTTGAGCCCTGTTTAACTACGTTGTCTGTGTAGAAATATAGGCTCCTATTTTTGGTGTTCAGTTATAAAACTAAAAAAAAAAAAGGCAAAAATAGTAGAAGACAGGGAAGAGTTCAGTGTGAGCTGAGGATAAAAGGCAATTTTTACCTAATAGAAAGGCCACGGCACCTACAGAACTGCCAACGCTAGAAGCAATGATGACTGGGACCCCTGGGCATCAGCAGCATCTTCACCAGTGCCAGGAAAGCAAAGCAGTTTGCAAATTATACAGAATCTGCAGGATGGGTTTTAGTTGTACCAGTTTTGTGCAAAGCATGGAGGATTTTAGATGTATTGGTCTCTGAGGTCAAGTGTTAGTTGCTGCAGACTTAAGGTGTGCTTGCACGCTCTGTGGTCTGGTCCTCAGAGTAAGAATGGTAAAATAAGGGATGGGTACACCACACCGAGTTCCCAAAGAGGAATATCATTTCATCATTGTGTCCTAGTCCACCAGTCTTTGCCAGGGTCTACAACAAATTCAGGAAGTTTTGTCATTCCCATGAAAAAGAGCTGTAGTAGCACAATAGTGCCACTCTTTTGAAGAGAAAGTATTTATCTGGCTCTGATGGAATTCTTTATTCAATTCTCAAATTAAAAACATTAGAGTAAACCAAAAAAAAGCAGGAAGTGGATGAGAGATATGTGCAACTTCACTACAAGAAAGCAAGGCTTTTACCTGAGGAGACCCTGGTTTGGGAGGGAAGAGAGCTTACGTGTATGGGTATGAGCCAAGCTATGATCTTTGACTGGCATGTTTTATTTTCAAGCATAGACATAGCCTGAGGTCATCAGACATATATTTCCCACTTCCTTAATATCCAATCTGCAGATTAAGTTCAGGAAATGTGAGTTGCATTTACCATCTCTTCTCTTGCAAATGAGAGGGGGGTGGGGGGGCAGGACGGTTGTGGCTTTTTTTGCAAACACAATAGCCCACGGCTGGATCTAAGATGAGGGCGAGTGACATGGCAGAGTTTGCATCCATATACAGCAGGCCCCATGGTAATAATTAAGCAATGTATTTGGGTGTGTCTGCATTATTTTTTTAATTTAGATCAGGGGAATGGAGTTTTTGAAGCAACTCTCTCGCCCATGTGGTGGAGCTCTCTTGGAGCACGCGAAGCAACTCCTTTCCCCTGATACTAAACCAGGAGATGTGCTCCAGAAGTTCACTTCACAGCTCTAGGTGCTAATGAAGTTCAGTCCACGACACCAGAATAGATCTGGACCTAGGTAAAACCTCCAAAACATGTATACGGGGGGCACCATGTCCTCAGCACCAAGAGTTTTGCTCTACAGATCCATTCCTCTTGGGCCACAAAACTTCTTAAATTTTACATAACCCAAGGATGATCAGTTAACATTTTTTGACTTCGTGCTTTGGCTCTGTTTAGTACAGAGATTATGACTAGGAAAGGACTACCTAATTCATTGTTATTTAATGCTAGTCAGAGCTTTAGTGTATACTTCTTTATTGCAATGCTGTTTACCACAATCAGCAGGACATGGTGGTAAAAGGCTCAGCACCTTCCCCGATTTCCCAGCAATCATAGGAAGATGTAACTTGCATCAACATTCACCTTAAGAAAACATTTGTATCAAGCTGACCAGAGCTGCAGCATCTCAAACAGGAACCAGCAAAAAAAAGCCTCCCAGAAGACTAAACCAAAAACTAGCAAAGCCCACCTTCCCTCCAACCAGCTGAACTCCTGCCTGTGAACCTCAGTTAGTAAAGCACACTGGTGTGCAGTACCTTACTTCAAAAATAATTTGAGAAAAATAATCTTCACTTTTAAAACCCTACTGTTCCAGTGTTGCATAATAAAACATAATCCAGAAGTCCTGTAAAAACTAGAATTCATAGAAAACCGAACCAAATTTTTACCTGTCTGTTGAGAGGTGCTTCCCCTGCAGGCAATTTCACCCATGTAAGTGACTTGGGATCTGGTTTAGGATGATCATCCCAAGGTGCCAAGAGTAATTGGAGGGAAAAAAATTCTCTCTCCACTTTTTCCCGTGTTCATTTTCTTGTTCCTAGCAGTTGCTTGTAATAATTTCCAAGTGTGGGAGCCTGATAGGGTGAAGCAGTTCAGAAGTTTTTTGCTGTCAGCAGCAACCTGAACTAATTCTGCTTTATTAGCATTATGCAGGATAATTTCTTGCAGAACTGTGAAGGCTTTCTTGGGAATATTTCTGACAAAACCTGCTGGAAGTTGGTTTCATCATGAGATAAAGATGTTTTCCAAATTCTGTTCTGTATCTTCTCTGTCAGAAATATTTAACAGAGAATTAGAATTTCATTAAGCCATCTCAGCAGTCCAAAATTAATGTATGTGTATAGAAAATTGCTCATAGCAATGTTTTTTGTTAGTAAGAACAGTAGGGAACAAGTGAGTTAAAGTTTCAACACATAGACAGGGACTGTATATAGAAAGATCAGGTACTGTAATTTATGGAAACATTATCAGGGCAATTTAAAATAAATATTGTGACACAGCTAACTTTTATCAGTGCAGATAGCTGAACATTAATGGCACGATGTCATATAAGACGGTAGTGTTCCTTGGAAAATGGGATAAATGTTGCGCAATTCCCCTATGTGAATTGTTTCATTAAAATCATTAGAAACACATGTATGACAAAGCAAGCAGGTTTTTAATTTTAAGATTTTGACTATGCCCAGCAGTGCCTCTCTGAGTCATAGTGAAGAGAGGTATTCCCAGGCTTTCTCTTCAGCTTTATTCACTCATCCAAGCCAAATTCTCTGGACTGAATCCAGCAGCTTTACACGAGTGGAAGTTCCGCCTGCTAGAAATGTCAAGATCACCTGTGATTTCAAAGCAAGACTTACATGCCTGCAAACAATTGTGCTCTACCACCCCGACAGCCTTATTAAAGCTGGTCTCAGGAATGCAGAAATCACAGCACCAGAAAGTGAGCAAGTTAAAGGGGGGTGCAGGAGGGAACCTGTAAGGTAAGTTAGAGAACTTCGCCTGGGTCTCAAAACAATCTCTGTTCATTAATCACAGTAAAATACAAAACCATTTATTAATTAGATTAGAACTACTCCTGCTTTCTGCGAAGTAGCACAGAAAAATTTTCATAAATACCACCAGTTCATGCCTTTAACTGAGCAGAAGAGAGTGTTTGCATCAACCAAATTAATCTAACAGCATGGTGGAAATGCCAGCAATGGTTCGAGAACAGGCACAAACCTTACTAGCAATCTGAAGTCATCTATTGCAAGTTATAGAAATAAAGGAATTGGGGTTTTGTTTTGCTTTGGTTTGGTTTTTAGATACATCCATACAGCTTGCAGCTGGATTATTCAATGAGAAGGGTAACATTTTGTATGCAACGCCAACCAGAGCTTGAATTTTTTGAAGGTCTCTCTAACATTGTATCAAATCCAAATTTTTTGTAAAATAGTAGCATCACTGCCTAAAATGGCTTTACTGCACTGCTTTTTAAATAACCTGTTTATGTGCTGACAAAATCTAAATAAAATCTGTTCATCAGCAATACGAAGTGTTCCATGAAATTAGTAAGAACAGGTCTGTGTGTTTTGTGAGGTCAGGAAATTGCCAGTCTTAAGAAACAAAACAATCCGAAAGCTGATAATCAGGTTTACCTTTTTAACCTTTAAAAGCCACAACAGTTCACCTCAACTTTCTATCTTGTTGCTTTTCCAGTCCATCTAGCTATCATTTATATTAATGCTTTCTTGTTCAGCCTCATAGTATTATTACTCAGCTTAATGGAATGCATTCTTCATTGCTCACCTGAAGTCTGAATTTATAAAACTGTCAGCTGTGTAACACTGTGGACTCAGAGGCCTCTATATTAATCAGTTTTGCTGTGTTTCGCTGAAGTATTAGTTTTTGTGTATTGACTAGTAACAGGGAATACTGGGCACATCAATCAAGGTCTATCAGGAGCAAGCTCAGACGGTTTCTCATTGCTTCCCCAAGCTTCTTTTTATGTCTCTGAATCACCATCTACAGGTGCAACCACTCCACCGTATGTGCACATCGAAGACAAAACATTTAGTCCTCTCTGTGATTTATCCCTGAAGCACACACACAAAAAAAAAAAAAAATTACCTATGCTCAATAACTGTGTTTGCAGGGAAAGCGCACCCTTATGCTGATGCATAGAAAAGGCCATGGATGTGATATTTCTATACCTGTCTTAACGACGACAGATATAAATATTCTAAATTTTGTACACATAACACTCCATTAAATTCAGTTCTTTTTAAAGATCATTCATTCTTCATTCAGTTCTTACCCCCTCCCAAGCCCAATTAATTACACTATTATCTTCTATAATATTTGTACTTAATCCTTCATGATCCTTCTTGTCTCATTATCTGAGGTACAATAGAAAGTGAGTGAAAAAAAACAGGTTAAACTGCAGGGAATTTCCTGCTTTCTAATCAGAGATCTTTCTTTGGCTTGAAAAGTGGCACTACTGCTGTGCTGCCAGAAGTTTTAAAGTTGTTTTTTTTTTTTTCTCAGTTAGTAAGTATGAGTTTGAAGCACTTATCCAAGGGGACTTTAGATACTTTAGAGCATCTTAAACTTTAGACAATTTTTAGATTCAATTCTCTGATTGAATCACAGAGTTAAATATTTATATCACTGGAGAGCTAAACAAGGTGCCTAATGGATATTTCCTCATATAGAAGCAACTAGACCAAAAAGACTTGACCTGCCAAGCAGGTTAGGTAGTTTTTATCTTTTTGGACAAGCACCATGTGCACAGGCTAAAATCCTCCTGGGCTGAGACTTTGTGAAGGGCTGAATTCAGTTGTCCAGTGAAGGATGGAGCAGGAGGAATCCACCTCTTGTGCTCCCGTTTCTCTCTAAATGTCTCCCTCCGGGAACCTTGAGGGATATATTCCATAACATTTGTGCAATGGTCACATCTGATGGCAATTATGACCACAAAGCACAGAGTACCTAAAGTGACAGAGGACTGAAGAGGGCGTTCCGTGCCTTCGCTGGCTGAAAGCGTGATGGGGTGATGGCAGCCGAGACCCAGGAACACGGATCGCTGAAGGGTCCGCAGGCGTGGGTGCCCTCGCCACACACCCACACACAGAGCAACGTGGTACCCAGACGGCGATGTCACACACGCACAAAGCGATGTCACACACGCACAGAGCGATGCCACGCACCCGCAGCAGCGTGACAAGCAGCAAGGCAGCACGCACCCAGCGGTGCAGCACCCACACAGCACTGCCACCCACGCACACCCCCACTGCCTGCCCGCTCCCCGCCCGGCCGTGTCGCAGCTCAGGCCGCGGCACCCGCTCGGTGTCTGTCTGTCCCCTCCGCACGGTCCAGCCGGCGCCGGGCGCTGCCTTGCGCGAGCGCGTCCCCCGCTCCCGGCTGCAGGGGGCGCTGCAGCACCGCGGGCGCGCAGTGGCGCCGCGCAGGGCCGCGCGCAGCCCCCGCCGGTGCCCCGCGCCGTCACTGGCGAGGGGGTGGCGGGGCCCGGGGGCGGCGGGGCCCGGGGGCGGGCGGAGGGCGCAGCGGCCCCGGGGGGGGAGCAGGGCCGGGGAGGTCCGGGGCGGGGGGCAGGGTAAGGGGCGCAGTGCCGCGCAGTGCGGGGGAGGACGCGGGGGGGCCGTGTCGGTTGCTGCTCATCCATCACCTGTCGGGGCTCTGCTCCAGCAGCCCCGAGATGAAAGAGCCCAGCTTTGTCTATTGTCTCTCTCGGCGGTCACTCTGGAACCCTTCCCGCGCCGGAGCCTTGATGTTAATCCCAGTGAACCGGGGGGCTGCCGGGCCAACAGGCCGGCGATTTAGTAAAAAATCGTTTTGGGGTAGACGCTCCGCTGAGTTCTCCCTATCATGTTGCTCCCTGTCGTTGCAAGCCGCGCTAATCTTTTCCCCATCAGCGACATGGCTCCGGGGACTCGCTCACATGCGCCCGCAGCCCTCCACCCCGCTATGGGATCATCGAAATCACGGACTGTGAAAACCCACGCATAACTCCCTGCAAGGTTAGGAGGGGGCAACTTTTAAGTCCCTAAACCTACAGCAAATGGTCCCTTTCTGAGCAGGCATGGCTGAGAAATGAATGTCATGTCCTCACTACATGACCCATATAGTTTCCCTCTTTACATTTCTTGTTTTTCTCTTTACATTTATAACTCTTACTAAACATTTTTATCATGCTTATTTAAAAAAAAGAAAAACCCACTCTGCCTCACAGCATCTTTTTTTCCTAGGGCATGCAATTTCCCTCCTTACCTGATGTTTAACACCAAAAGCTTGGCAACTTTATCTTTATCTTTATCTTGAGAATCTTAATTAAAAAAACAGAAATAATCTCTGAACCTTGGAGAATCAAAGCTCAGTGTTATGGAGAAGCTCTAGTTGCATAAAAGTTAACCTCCGTCTTGGTAAGCAGTTTAGGGCTTTTTCTTGTCTCAACTTCTTAGCAGATGAAGACATTTATCACAGCTACATTACAGATAAATACCAATGTGCCAGTTTTTTGTTATCTGTCAAGCAGATAATAAACTTGAAAACGATCTATTAGGGATATACCCGTGAAGTGTCAGGATCTGCATCTGAACACTGAAGTTCAGTTAGACTTGAATCTGTCAGAGGCATCTTCGATTCTACAGGAACATCTTGTCCCAGTTGCAATTTGAACACAGGCAACCTGTTTTGGAAGCACCAAGAGTTGTGACGAGTGGTGTCCCTCAGGGATCGGTACTGTTTAATATCTTCATCAATGACATAGTGGGATTGAGAGCACCCTTAGCAAGTTTGCAGATGACACCAAGCTGAGTGGTGCGGTTGACAGGCCTGAGGGATGGGATGCCATGCAGAGGGACCTGGACAAGCTCGAGAAGTGGGCCTGTATGAACCTCATGAGGTTCAACAAGGCCAAGTGCAAGGTCCTGCACCTGGGACAGGGCAACCCCCGGTATCAATACAGGCTGGGGGGATGAAGGGACTGAGAGCAGCCCTGTCAAGAAGGAGTTGGGGATACTGGTGGATGAAAAGCTGGACATGAGCTGAAAATGTGGTCTCGCAGCCCAGAAGGCCAACCGTGTCCTGGGCTGCATCAAAAGAAGTGTGGCCAGCAGGTTGAGGGAGGTGATTCTACCCCTCTACTCTGCTCTGGTGAGACCCCACCTGGAGTCCTGCGTCCAGCTCTGGAGTCCTCAGCACAAGAAAGACATGGACCTGTTGGAGCGAGTCCAGAGGAGGGCCACGAAGATGATCAAGGGGATGGAATGCCTCTTCTGTGAAGAAAGGCTGAGAGAGTTGGGGTTCTTCAGCCTGGAGAAGAGAAGGCTCCGGGGAGACCTTATTGCGGCCTTTCAGTACTTGAAGGGGGCTTATAAGAAAGATGGGGACAGACTTTTTAGCAGGGCCTGTTACGACAGGACAAGGGGGAATGGTTTTAAACTAAAAGAGGGTAGATTTAGACTAGATATGAGGAAGAAATTTTTCACAACGAGGGTGGTGAAACACTGGCACAGGTTGCCCAGAGAGGTGGTAGATGCCCCATCCCTGGAAACATTCAAGGTCAGTTTGGACGGGGTTCTGATCAACCTGACCTAGGTGAAGGTGTCCCTGCTCATTGCAGGGGGGTTTGGACTAGATGACACATAAAAGTCCGTTCCAACCCAGACTATTCTATGATTCTAAGAGCTTAGTACTGTCGACATGGTCAGCTTATGGCGGTTGACCTGGGAACCCAAGGAACGGGCTTTGGCGTGGTTTAATTTCTAAGTATAGAAGTAGTACAAAAGAGAAATAGTGCAAAAGAGAAAAAAAAAAAGGGGCACAGGATTTTAGGCCCTCTGATCTCAGGAAAACCATGCATTTCTATTCCATATGTAGTTCACGGAGGGAGCTAGAGATCCTTGACGAGATGTAAGGGCGGTGGGCATGACACAATGTGCTGTGGGCACGGTCAGTGTTTCTGCCTAGAAGCAGCCACTAGAGACAGGTCCTCAAAACTGCCTGTCAGGCGTGAGCATTGCGTGACTATTGCGGGGCTCCTTTGTGCTCCTGCGAGCCTTGGCTCCAAGAAATGCGCATGAGCAGGGGACAGAAAGTGAGGCTGCAAAAAGTCCTTTGATCTAACGATGTACAAAAAGTGAAGGCTATTTGCAAAAATCATGCCTTCATGTAAGGTCTTGAACTATCTTAAATGGAAAGGCATAAAGTTCTCAGAGGGCTAAGAGTTTTGGAAATAAATTTAAATGGTATGAAAAGAAGGAAATGTATTTTTCATATTGATACTAGCCTCTCAATATTATTTCTTCATCAGTCAAAACAGAGTGGTCCTGTCTCAGTGAAGTCATTTTGCAGTAACAATGGCAAAGGAGTTCTTGGTTAGTGATTCTTTGGATTGATTTTTTTGTGTGGCTGTTGTTCTGAAAATCTGCTAGCTTTGCCATAACTCTACTCTTTCTGGAGCTTTTCCAGTGACTTTTTTGTGCAAAATTCACTTAATTTCAAAAACGTGCTTTTTGAAATCCCACCTTAGAATGTCCATTTAGAAGCTATTGGAAAATTCAGATTTTAATGGGAAACCATCAATAAGGTTGACTGAATGCTAGTAATGCATATATAATAAGGGGATATGATTTTTTTTAATCAGCTTTTACAGGAACTAGGGAAGAATGGACTAGCAAGGGGATTTCTACACTGTGAGTTATCTTCAGCGCAAACTAACCCTACCAAAGGAAATTTTTGGGAGCAGTGCACAGGAGGTCTAGATGCACAGGTGTCACAGACACACATGCACTGTACTGTTGTATTTGCATGCTGCTAGCTTGAATTAAGCTCAAGATGAGATTTTATCTCTCTTGGGTGCAGGCCCATAAGAATACTTAATTCCCTTAGAATACTGAGGCTGAACTGCATTAAATAAGCTGCACAATATCAAAATAGGAACAAATATAAACAACTCTAAGTCATGTTGAAGTGCCACACTAAAGCATATATTTCAGGGAAGGAATTTTAAAAGCAACAGTCCAGCGTGTCTTACACTGCCACACCTGATGGCCCATAGAAACTTCTCCTGTCCTAGCATTTGTGTTGATAAGCTTTCAGTGATCCCTGTACCGTAGCGTATTTACCTGATTTCCTTAGGCATACCATTTTAAGAGTGTTCAGTGGCTTCTGCCCCCCGAGATCACCCAAAATACCAACTGCCTACTAGTGTTCTTATGCCCCACCCCAACTGACTGGTATCATCTAAAAGCAAAACATTTCTTATGGATAAACCCCATGCGTCATTTTCTACAGCAGCAAAAAAAAACCCCAACAAAACAAAACCATTTCCAAAACCCATAAAGGCCACTTTTCTCTGCAACGTACAAGGCTTGTTTGTGTGCATAAAATTAAAAAAATATTATTTAAAACCTAAGCTGTCCTGCATACTGAATAGGAGAGAACCAGATTGAGACACCTTACTGAGGTGGGGCTGCACTGGTCTGCAAACGATCTCTTCATCCTCTTGTCAAGAGCATGGTGGCCATGCAAAGGAGTTCTGGTGAGAAACAAGCTCTTCTGCGGTGAGGTACAAGCTCCTAGGATGGAGGGAGGGTTTAGGAGCACAGCCACTGTATAGGCACAGTCAAGGTAGTGTTCAGCATATCACTGCGGCTGTTCTCCTGACAGTTGAAGGATGTCTTTTTTAGGTCAGGAGATATTTGCTAGTGCTCTTTCTACTGTACTGACATTTGACATGGCATTTCAGAAGTGCATGAGCAACTCTGATGAACCTGACTACTGATTTCCCTATATCCCCTGTGACCGTAGTTTCATGAGTTACCACATGTCAGCTGAGTGGCAGTAGCTGGCTCTGTGTGTGTGCTTTTAGTTTGTAGCAAATGCAGATAAAACGAGTCACACCAGACCTCAGTGAGAAAGGTAATACTTTTATGTTATCCTTGGAGGTAGCAATGGGCTACGATTAAGTATGCAGTGAGCTGCTGTGGTTCAGCTGATGCATGGTAACTCATTAATATTCAATAACTTGATCATGTGTCAGAGCCCTCAGTTTTCTTTAGCTCCTTTAAAAAGTTTTAGGCAGGGATTATGCCTTGGGAAGGACTTTCCACCTTGGACAGGTATGATTTTCCCAGGAATTTAAGCCTGTAGCAGCTGGGGGATGTTCTGCCCTTGAGACTCTGTTGTGAATCACACCTAAGTAAGAAAAAAAATCAAATCCTACCCTGGCCTCTGGCTGGTACAGTAAATCTGTAAAAATCTCTCCAGCTGAGAGATATGGATCCACATAGACCTATGCAGAATGTAAATCACATAATCCCGAGAAAACTGCCTGGGCCGCATAGGAGAGGAACTGTAGCATGCACAGAATACATAAGAGGGACATGTGCAAAGGCAGACTCTTCCCCCACAGGTGATTTGTGAGGGTTAACATTTGGTTTGTGAGAGATTTAACCGCTGCCTTCTCGCCCCTCAGACTGTTTGGTAACGGCAGGGGGGGAAGATGCAAGCTGCTCCTTGCAGCATAAAAGAACAAGAGAGCTGGGTGGCCCAGGTAAAAATAAGTTTTATGAAGCAGAATTTTAAAAGAAGGCATTTAAAACCAGGGTATTGTACCCTTTCTGTCAGCTAAAGTGGCTTTTTATGGATATCAGCTCATGAGGCTTGACTGAAGGTATGCCAGGAATGCCGGATAGGTCAGCTGGGTGCTGAACTGACATGTCCTGAAGGAGTGAGACATGATCCAAGAGCAATGCCAACATTAAAACATGTGTTAGGGTGTGCCAGGACAGAAAATGATCAATACCTACTACTTTTAATAGTCCTCAGTTCTGCGCAGCAGCAGTGAGCAGTCCGTGAGATGTTTTATTGATGACACTGTGGGCTGTGAGAAAAACCCCATGGATAAAGATTTTTCAGGTTTGCTTTATGGCCTTTCCAATAAGGAGTAATCTTTTTTTCAATAAGATAAGAATTATCGGCAATCCTTTAAATTATAAGAAATGCCTGAAATATACCTTAGCTAATTTATCTTTAATAGGAAAGTAATTACAAAGCCAATACATACCTATTGATTGCTACAATTACATTTACTGGACTTCATCATCTACCTACTGTTACACGCACACAGTCTGCTAAATCTTTCAATTTGTATTTTAAAATCTTAGAGAGGGACTTGTAACTTACTAAAGTTAAAGGCATTGCTGCGTACAGGAATACACTTTCAGTTGTTTAGAATTTCCCTTATTTTCTGGGCTATTATTTTTTAAGCCAAGCATCTGCTTTGTGTGGAATTCTGTGCATATGCATAGAAAATTTTGTCCAAAATTCTTCAGCTGTTTCAGAAAACTAATACATCACTTTTGAGAAAAGTATATGATTTTGTTCATGTTACAGAGGTGATTTACTTTAAGTAATCTGATTACCCACATGCAACCCTATGGGGCTTTAAATTTGGCAGGGAGGGATGGTGCCTTTTATAGCATCTCAGTCCTCATCTTCCCACAGCGGCACAACGTCACCCCATTCTCTCTGTAAAGTCATTCCTTTTTCTCATTTCATTGTCTGCACTTTTACAGACCCACCAGTTCTCAGGCCAAATTTCTTTTTTGTGCCTGAGCAGGAGGTTTGGCCAGAGACCTCCCCAAGCCCCCTCCCAGGTGGCTGGTTTGACCTCTGATTCTCCATCCAGCCTCAGCTCCTCACAGGCACTGCTCTTCACATCCTGCCCATATTTTCCTCCCAGTCTCGTGCTACATGCTGCTTTTTTTTTTTTTTTCTCTTCACAAAAACCCAGTGTCAAGTTCAACTCCTCATTTCATATTTCTAAAGCTTTGCTGTTCTGAACTTCACTATGAATTCATTTTCCCTACCTTTTTTCCTTGTTTTTACTGGGATGTTTTCCTTTTCTGAAGCACATTTAACCCTGTCTGGATGCTTCTAAATTCCTGTAGTACCACACTAAAAATACAGCCTTTTCCCTACAGGGGACCAAAAAGATTACAGAGACTGGAGAAGCTCCTTGCAACTTCACCCACACACCTGTGCAAGGGTGAGGCTCCGTTTGCTTCCTCGAGGCTCACTCCTCATGACCTCATTCAAAATCCTGACTCAGATAAAACTCCCCTTGAAATCGATGGCTATATAGACTAATTAAGAACTTCTGGACTGGAACCAAACATCTTGTTGAAAGCCTAATTAGAGATGATTATAAGTTGATTGTCTACAGTAAATAAAATAACTGTTCTTCGTTTTTTTTTCTGCTCTTCTTGGAAAGTTGAGAGTGACTGCAGGAAAAACGTGTGTTGATGTTGTGTTTTGTGCACTGCTGTATGTAGGTGGCTGCTCTTTGTGAGTGTTCAACACTGTACAAATCTTCTTGCTAAAAAAAAAAGGGAACAAATAAAAAATGTCCATGTGCTAAAATTCACAACATTCTTTCAGTGAATGCGCCTGGGCTCATTTTTCAGGACACAGGGTAGAAACACCATTGCTTTACCCATCTGTAACTTCAAAGTTATTTTGAAAGGAGTGATACAAAAATTATTATATGAATCCTGCATGAGATTGTAAGTCTGATCTTATGCTTCATTCCCATTACTTTCTCAATTCTTCGAATTCTGTAACAGGCTGTTGGTTTCAACATCCCAGTGGGATCTGACCAAGTCACTGTCCAATCATCACCAAAGTAACACTGAAAAACTCATAGGGAATTTCAATGTGGATTGAAACAGTTTATGTATATTGTGGGTTTTGTTAAACTCTGGAAAATAAGATTTCATTGTGGATTAAAAAATGGCAATATAAACAGCCATATGTACAGAATTCAATAATAAATATGTACAATATGGTATAGCTCCTGTAAGCACAGGCATTCCATATCTAGCGCTGGGATTATTATTTACAAAAACTGGTGCATTTCAGTACTAAAAAATGAAATTAGTTTGTGCTTAGGCTGATGTTGTAGAGGCCTGACTGCTGATGCCAAGCAAGCTAGCTTGAGTATTTACACTGCAATCTGAAATACATGGATTGTGTGACAAATTTTCAATGAACAATATCAAAACATTAAAAATTGTCATTTATAACTTTTTTTTCTCCCTCCATGACCTGTAGAATTTCATTCATACTGACATTCACGGATAGCAGTTTTCCAAAAATAAGCACAGAATAGTAGTTTTTGTGCAATGTATCATCTCAGATGTGGTAATCTTTCTCTGACTCCATTTCTTTCCCTGACCAGGTGGGGGGGTTCTTGGCATAACATTTCTCAAGAATAACATCCACAAATATATGGCAATTCTCTGCTGACATCTGGGAAGAGTTGGTTTTAGTCTATGTTCCAGCTCTGACAGCAAGCAGATGGGATCACCATTTTGACTGGATCATAGAAATGGTCTTATTCTGAGAGTCCTATTACACCAAAATCCACAGCAATGAGTCTGGGCCAATGGTTCTGGAGTAATGCATTATAATTAACATAATCATTGGACACAATGTGGAATAATTGCCCTAGCAAAAGTGTTCTGTTTAGTGTTTAAATCTCTAGATGGGGGAAGATTTTGGGGGAAAAAAAAAGAAGTCTGGATTTTTTTTTTGTTTTTGTTAAAATTACAGAACAAAATAAGAATTCTGCAAATAGTTTTCTGTACTCTATAAAACGTTAGCCTTTTTTCTGAATTCAGTTGTTTATCCTATCTCTGTGAGTTACTAAGTAGCTGCGGAACTGTATTAATCTTAATGTTTATATGGATGTTTTATGCTTTAGTACCTTTATACCTAAAAAGGGAAAGGAGGAGGAGTTTACAATGACCCTGTTAGACAGTGAAGAATTTTACAGCGTGAAAAATGATACAAGATTTCAAATCTCACAGAAAGGCTGCAACCAAGCCAGGAAATGAAGCCAGGGTAGTGCCAAAGGCCATCTTTCCTATTTTATTGTCACTCTTAAAGTTTACTAAAAATAGGAGTTAAGTAAGAAGCTCAGAGAATTGGTCTACTTGTTCCAGTGCCAAGAAGAACTGAGTCAAGAAAAATCATTCAAATTTTGCAGATCTTTACTTTAGAGCTGTGGACTTTCTCTTGATGGTGATTTCTGCTTCCTAAAAACGAAAGTGTTGTCACCTGAAATAGCTGCTCCCTGGTCACACAAGAGGGGTACCCAACAATCAGCAGTCATCACCATCATCATCGTAAAAGGTGAGCATTCTCCAGCTTAAGGGGTATCAGTCCATGAAAATGTGATGTGAAATTAATGAAGAGGATAACAATCCTTTTAGGAGGGATCACTATTTTCCTCTTAGAAACAGGAAAAGTTGCAGCTGAAGTTGCTTTCCCAAAATTACCCCAAAATTACTGAAGTTAGATTTCAAATTGTCTTTGTCTCTCTGAGTGATCTACTCACTAGCTTATGTGACCCTTGTTAACCCAAAAGGCATGTGTCTTCAAGAACACTTCTGCACTCATTGTCATCTTAATAAACATCATAACCTTGACAGAAGGCATGTTTCAGCTTTTATTATTTAACTCACAAGCCAACATTACCCAGGAGATAATATCATAGGTCCATATACATACATTCGCAGCATATGATGGTCCCTGCAGAGTGAGCTCTATAAGATTACACTGCATTTGTGCATATGCAGGAATCTGTGCACATAGATCTGCCCATCATTCCCATCTACATCCCAATAACTTCTGAATCACGTAACTAGCTTCAACCCAGTATAGCAGAAGTTAGCAGGAATTAAATATCCAGTTTTGTAGGAATAGGTGGCTGAGCAGGAAAGAGAGATGTCATTAGTGGTCTAATCGAGTCAGACCTTCTCTGATCACAAGGCTGCAGAATGCTCTCCACCCACTGGAGAATTCACACAGAAGACAGCTATTATGGCTGCCCCAACCACAGGAAAAGTTTTAATTGGTACTCACACCAGAGAATCCAACCACAAGACACAAATCCATAAAAAAACCCAAGCTTCATTAGCTCTGCTGCAGATGGAGCTGCTTGTCTCTCCAGGAAGCACTCTTTACCTTATTTGTGGCAATTTCACCAGACTTTTCATCTTCCATTTCATTTGAGCTAATCTCTCTCCATCGCAGCTAGCCCGCTGAGCTCTAAGAAACAGATGTATGAGGTCCCTGACTGCTGCTTGGTGAACTCATCTTGTGCCATTTCAGTGCTAGTGCTGCGCCGCTCCTCCACATCCACTCCCTTTCCAATCTCTGAGTACTTTGAGCTATCACAGGGCAGCTGTGGATCAGTGAAGGTTTCACAGAGAGCCCTCTTACATTTATGAGGGGAAAAAATGTTTGCAACTGCTATATTTGTCATCTTTCTCCAAAAAGACCACCTCCAGTTTCCCAGTGTTGGCTAATATGTGTTTCATCCCTAAACTAACTCCAGTCTTCTGTACAAGCTTGCTACAGCCTTCTCTTATCAGTAAAGTGTTTCTCCTGCCTCTATAAAACCCAGATTTTTCCTGTCTTTGTGAATTGCCTAGAGGGTCACCCTCTACAGAGAAAGGCAGGCATCTCTGAAGAGAGACATTCATGCCAGATATTTTTTAGGACATTTTATAGGCACTCTTTGGCAGTGCCTATATGTTTTACTGATACAGGGGGGTCTAGGTAAGTAGATTAGATTAGATACCTAAACTTGAACATGGTTGAAAATGTGTTACAAAATCTTATTCAGAATATACGGACTATAACCTAACATGAACATGACATAAAGCAGAACATAATATCCGATTGAGAACGGAGATTTGGAAGTTAAGTGATTTTTTGATGACAGCCCAACCCTCATTTGGAATAAATGGCATCAGCAGCCATCAAAATCAATAAGATCATGTTAACAAAACGCCAGCTAAGGATGTGGACTTAAAGTAACATTATTTTCTTTTCACTAAATAGAAAATGCTAGGGAGGCAGTTGTGCTCTTGAGAAGACCCAAGCAAGTTGTCATACTTTCTCTCTGCCCATCTCCTCTACCCGCAGGGGAAGAAATGCTGACACACAAAAGTCTTGTGAAGCTTACCATATTAGAGAAGAAAAAAATTTCTAAAGAGAAAATCTGTTTGTCGATTAAGGGCAGTTCTAACACCAACTCAAACGGGCGAGATGCCAGTGAAGTCAGCCCATTTTCACCCTGGAAGGGAACTCCGCATACGCTTTGCCAAGAGTGGGCAATGAGATACAGACCCACATGATGACCATGGGCTCACAGAGATGTTAGCTGGCCCTTCATGTTTAATTTGTAGTGCTCTCTACTGTGAAGAAGGGAAACCTCTAAGCTGTCATCCTTAGGTTCAAAGCAGATGTGTTATTTTAACTAATAGGTTCTTAAAAGCCTCCAAATGCTCAGGCACTTAACATAAGTTACAAGGAAATGGAAACACAAGAGTTAATGTTTTTTGGAAGTTATATCTTACCCATATGGGATCACGGGACAACTTAATCTAATCGATCCTTTACATCTCTAATTAGAATAAATCCTATTTTGTATTAGCATTTAAGGCTTTTTGATTCAGATTACTTTCCTAATCATTACAAAAAATTCTATATTAGGATCTCCTTATCCATCTTTAATATAAAATTCTGCAGTATTTTACAAAAGTGCGTGACAGTACCGCTCTAGATTGGGAGACAGACTATAGGAGAAAAACTATAACATACTGAGATTGCCGACAAGTTTCAGAAGACTGTCTATCCCCAGACAATTTTGGCTGCAGATTAATATCCTTTTGCTTTTGAAAATATGCCTTGGGATATGCAAAGGCCTCAGTCACATTTTTATATGGTCACCCAAGGGTGAGAGCATGAAGGGCTTTAACACAATTTAGGGGAAGCATCATCAGACTTTTCTGAAAGATTTCTCCTCTAGGTACAGTTCTAGAAGTCCTTAATTTAATTTATAGATCTGTCAGGATTGGTGAATATAGTGGAACATATTCTATTGTGTGTGATGCACGCTCTTCTTTCATAAAATCAGCTAAATGGAAAGGTGGAACAAGAGCTACCACAGTAGCCCACCAGGAATCCTTCATGAGCTATCCAGGGATATACCTCTTACTTTTAATTTTCTGAAAAATCTCAGAATACCAGAATTTCTCCTTTTAACATCTTCATGTGAATGTCAAGAAGGAAAGGACCACTACTGACTTCTAGCTCCGATGGCTACTCGTGCACCTCCCAAAATCATGTGCACGGTCTTGGCAAAATGCCAGGCATTTCTGTTCCGTTACATCGCAGCGCTGGCAAGAAGCCAAGGAATCAGCAGTTTTGGTTTCCGTGAGGAAAAATTCTTCCCAGAGAGTTTGGATGTGATGGGATTTTAATGTGATCCAGGATGCTTCTTAGGTCAGCGAGTCTTTTCTAGGTGGCAAAAGGAAGTGTTACGAAGAGGAAGGCCCTAAAACCTGGCATTTAGGGTGTTTTTTGAGGTAACTCTACCCCTGCTTTTGGCGTGTTGCCCCTCACTGCATGCAGGGAAACTGTATTCAGTTAACGATATCCATAACTGAGGACTTCATAAAGTTGTGACAAATGCAGCTGATTGCTTTTCTCAGGCTTTGCTTGCTCTGTTTTTCAAGTGCAGACCAGCTGCTGGAAAATAGTATATCAATTCTTGCTGTAAACCACAGCTCTTAGTACCGAGGTGCTACTTCAGCCTTTTCTGAGAACATCAGTTCCTCCAAACTGAAACCACTGACACTGTACAGGGGCATTTGATTCATTTTCTTTTTGTATTTTAAGCAGTATCTGTTAACATCCAAATTATTCTCTGCTTCCTGCAATGCTCCCTAAGATAAGAGTGGTTCAAGAATGCACATTTGTGGTAATTAAACCATCATGAAAGTTGCAATGTCAGGAAATATATGGTTCTCCCCTCTTTTTTTCCCTTCTGTTTTTTTTTTTTTTCTCCCTCTTGTCTATTTATAGAAATACACCTCACCATTTACTTCAGAGGCAGTGACTGGAGAAGCAGATATTTAGAGGAAGTCCATTTGCTTGACAAAAACATCCATTACCTTTATCACCAGTGGAGACCAAAAAAGAATCAATTACAATACTTCACTTGGGAATGACTAATTGAATTCTGAAATATACTGACACTCTGAAGTCACTGTGGTAAGCTGAATACCGGTACTCGTAAAAGGCAGGAAATGTTGTAGATAAGATGCTGATTCACATGATTTGAGACTAGAATGCATTTTCAGTTTGTGTTGATGCTCTAAGCTTGTCTGATTTCCACCAACTCTTACTAATCAAGGGTCAGGGAATTAGCTCCGAAGAGAGGACTGCAGAGGATTTGCACCTGCTTGGTTCGACTATGAAATTAGCTCTGGGTGCTAAATGCACCGCATCCCATCCTACAGTCAGAGATCAGCTGTCAGCTCCTTGTTCAATCATAGAACCACTTAAATTAGTCATTTGACTGGCTTTAGTGGTGCATCTATCATAAGTACTCTATTATCCTCCTCCACATGTGCTAGCACCTTCAAATCCTGCAGGTGATGGCGGAGAACATAGACAAGGGTATTGCTGGATGGCCTCACTGGGGGTGTGCTCTGAGTCCTCATCCTGCAGCTGTTCAACTGTGTCGTATATTACTGTACATTGAATAGCTCCATTGAACATCCCTGGGGATGGGACTTCATCATCTGTGCTGTTAAATTGTTAGGAAGACCCTTGGCACATCTTTAGCTGGGGCCAACCTCCCTATCCCAAATGCCTCAGAAATGGTTCAGAAGCTATCATGGGGCAAATACCATTTTCAGTAGGCACTTTGGGTGAATATCCTCCATTTGGGCATTCGCACTGAGAGTAATGTTCTCAATGCAGATTTTACTGTGTCATTTGACCTCAGTGACAGAGAACAATGTGGGCCACATTTAGTTTACCGGTACAGACATTGTTTCCATGTTGCAACAAATAACTCTTCAACTTAAAAACTGGAACTCAGGAAGTCTAGCCCAAGAAATTGAAATTTTATATATACGCTGCAAAATTAATTGAATAATATGTTAATACTTTTCAGTTAATTCAGATATAAAAAGCTGCATATGGATATAATATAATTATTACGCTTACTTAGCAACAAGCATGTGGTTCATTACTGAAGGAGACTTGCATGTGCTCAGGGGATCCTCTTTTTCGCACTCCCCCTGAGCTCCAGGAAGGAAGGGGTGACCTTCCTGCCCTGGTGGAATCCACCCTACAGACACATCCAAATCAAAAGGTAGCTTTTATTTCTAGGGCTTTCGGAAAAGCTTCTGAAGAGGAAAATGCTTTGGTCTTTGCAATGTCCTAGGGGCCTGATCCAAGCACTTTGTGAGCAGAGAGAATTGCTGAGTTTGCTACAGAAGGTGAAATCTCAGCGCCATTGAAATAAATGCCACCGTCCCCTTGATCTAACAAAGTTAGGATTTCAGTCCATAATGTTGAAGAAATCTACCTCCATATGTCTCAACTTTAACTCTTTGAAATAACAGTAGTTCAGCAACATGTTTCAGTGGTAATGTACTCAATGCTTCTTTTTCCACAAAGGAAATAAAAGCACATTCTACAGGTACACTTAATTGAAACTTGTTACTAATTGATTTTTCTAATATATTTTATTTAAATGTTGAAAGGGCTGGCCTTCTTCACAAAATTAAATAAACTATTAGATTCTCCGGATTCTCCCTCCTAAATTGACTCAGTCTCATTTGTATCTAAGCGATTTGTGATTCATCACGGTGCCAAGAAGGAATGCCCCTGTTAGAACTGGTTAGGTTATTCACCATAGCAGAAGAAAAAAAAATGTCAGGAAAGAAATGTGTGTTTATGACCTGTGATCTGAAGAAGAGTGGAAAGGTTTGAGGAGTAGAAAGTAAGAGACTGTTTCCACTACTAAGCTCCAGGTGGAGGTGGAGGGAAGAGAGGAAGAGGAGGAGAGGTAAAAAGGGTAATTTGATGCATATTTTTAGTGCATATTTACATTGCTAAGTGCTTTGATGGGGACATCTCATGAGAAATTATATTTTAGGTACAATCTATCGGTGTGGAAAAACTGGCACAAGAACCTTCCCTTTTTTGGACAGGGTCACAGTGTAATTTTACGTACTGAACATTAAATAATGTGTACACAACCCACTGGATGTCATGATGCTATTGGGCGGGACTCGGCACTAATTCTGTGTCAAACACTGCTGAAGAGAGTAGTGTCCGTAACTTAGATGAAAAATAACAAGAAAAGCAACAGCTGAAGCTGAAGTAACTTGCCTATGGGCAGACAACAGCAAGTTGGCAGGACTGGGATTAAGCCTGGTTTTCTGACTCTTAATCCCATGCCCTGCTTGTTCAGTGATAACGGACAGAAGTGAAAATGGAACAGAAATTGTAACAAACTTCTGTATCTCTCTTTGCCCTTCTCTGTCCCTTTCCTTGCCTCCCTCTTGGGTTAAGGTGAAGTTTTTACTTAGAAAATTACTTCCTATCCAAACTGATTCCTTAAACCTAATAAAATAAGTGTTGAATCAACCATGACATGATTTTATGCAGATAATTTATTTTGAGTAGTTATTTCTGCTGGTGTATAAGATGCAATGTGTTCATTAATACATGGACAAAGCTAAGAGGATAAAATGTAGCTTCAGAAAAACAACTTAAGGAATACAGACTTGTTACATGGAGATGCCAGGTCAGTTGCATACACAAATGCGGGGGACATAGCAACTCTGTATTTTAGAAACAGGTTTTCACATATTGTTTGGATGCCTAAATGCAGGTGTCTTAAAGCGCTTGAAATTCAGCAAAGTTAGAAAACTTTGATGTCATCCTGAAAAATCAGCTTTTTTACAAGGAAATTCTCAAAGCTTATATAAGAACAAGTATACATTTTTTCAGTCATGTCACATACAAAAAATGACACGCACTCCAATCTCATTTCCAAGGGTTTATACTACATATTTTCAGTGCACCTGTTATGCAAACAAAAATTGTACTTCCAACTGAAATTTTATCTGACCGTGTCCACATTCTGTAGTAAAAGTTGGCTTGCTACTGAAAAGTCAAACACTAGAGCCTGAGGATGGTCCTGAAGAAATGCTAACACAGATCCTCACTTTTCCCGTATTTTCAATTAAGTAGAGTATGAGCTTCTCAGAGGAACTTAATTTTGTACAAAAAGGCAGTCATGAATATAGATGCACTGTGGGAAAAGGAGTCTGGCCAATGAGCTGGAATGAGATGGCCAGGAATGCAAACTGTAATTCCTGCAAACTCCTTTGGCAGCATCTAGTTATAAGTTTATCACAAGAAAAGAATGATGTTTGCCACAGGAAAGTCTGTTTTTTTGTGTTCTCTTCCTGTAAATCCTTACGCTAGCATCAATTTGCAGCACTTCCATTTCCTGAAAAATTACCTTTAGTAATGTCATCTGGGAATTATACCCATGTTGCTGTCAATATATTTTATATTGTCTATAAGTGATGGCAAATGTGCAGTGTGCAGAGACCCCAACAACTGCTTAGAGCCTTGACAACTGCAAAACAAAGATGTTCTGTGCTGGCCTAAGCTTGTGAGAATGAGAGAAGTGCTGGAGCCAACTGCATACTTTGGGAATTTTCCAACTCTGGCAGGAAAACCTTTTTTTTTTTCTTTTTTGGTAACAAATGGCACTAATGAGAACAAATGAATTTCAGTAATTAGGTTAAGAGGCTTAAACAAACAACCTAACTAGAACAATGAAAGATGAAGATGGGAATATAGATTATTGTAAGCTTATTGTCATTGTAGACTGATAATGGTTTAGTGGGCTAGCTGGCATTATTTTAATTCATTTTGTCACAAGCTTCATTCCAGAGCTGCCCATTTCTCTATCTGCTGTTCAGATTTAGAAACAGACAAGCTGTATAACAGAACGGGAAGAAAGTAAATTTGAGAGCTGCTGGGGGGTGAATTGACTGCACAGGAAGTAAATTCCTTGTTCAGTTAAAGAACAGCTGTAGTTTTTACAGAAAGGGAGCTCAGTCCACAAGTTAATGTCTCTAAGCTTTTGGAGAACAGTGTTCAAATCCCTGCTCTGTTGCATGTTTTATGTATGAACCTCAGTTTCCCATTAGCTAAAAACTACAGTAAAAGACAGGAGAAATTCTGTCTTGCAGGACAGAAGCTTATGACATGCTCCGATAAGAGGTAATGAGTTCATTTAAATGTCTTATGAACCACTGTAATATTTTGTAAATTACCTTACTAATTGGCTTCGGCTGAAACCTGCGTCTTGAAGGCGCAGGAGCGGGCTGTCCCCATGTGCCGCAAGAAGAACGGGCAGGGAAGACGACCGGCCTGGCTGAACGGGGAGCTCTGGCTGGGACTCAGGGAAAAAAGGAGAGTTTACCACCTTCGGAGGAAGGGGCAGGCAACTCAAGAAGAGTACAGGGATCTCGTTAGGTCGTGCAGAGAGGAAATTAGGCAAAAGCCCGGCTAGAACTCAAGCTGGCCACTGTCGTGAGAGACAACAAAAAATGCTTTTACAAGTATATTAATGACAAAAGGAGAGCCAAGGAGAATCTCCATCCTTTATTGGATGCAGGGGAGGGGGGGGAACGTTGCCACCAAGGATGAGGATAAGGCTGAGGTACTCAACGCCTTCTTTGCCTCAGTCTTTAATAGTCAGAGCAGTTATCCTGAGGGTACTCAGCCCCCTGAGCTGGAAGACAAGGACGGCGAGCAGGATAAACCCCCCATAATCCAAGAGGAAGAAGTTAATGACCTACTACGCCACCTGGATGTTCACAAGTCTATGGGGCCGGATGGGATCCACCCGAAGGTACTGAGGGAGCTGGCGGAGGAGCTTGCCGAGCCGCTCTCCATCATTTACCAGCAGTCCTGGTTAACAGGGGAGGTCCCGGACGACTGGAGGCTGCCAATATGACGCCCATCTACAAGAAGGGCTGGAAGGAGGATCCGGGGAACTACAGGCCGTTCAGCCTGACCTCGGTGCCTGGGAAGATCATGGAGCGGTTCATTTTGAGGGCGCTCACAAGCCATGTCTGGGACAACCAGGGGATCAGGCCTAGCCAGCACGGGTTCATGGAAGGCAGGTCCTGCTTGACCAACCTGATCTCCTTCTATGACCAGGTGACCCGCCTCGTGGATGAGAGAAAGGCTGTGGATGTGGTCTACCTGGACTTCAGTAAAGCCTTTGACACTGTCTCCCACAGCATTCTCCTAGAGAAGCTGGCGGCTCACAGCTTAGACAGGTGCACTCTTCGCTGGTTAAAAAACTGGCTGGTCGGCCGAACCCAGAGAGTTGTGGTCAACGGAGTTAAATCCAGTTGGCGGCCGGTCACGAGCGGTGTTCCCCAGGGCTCAGTATTGGGGCCAGTCTTGTTCAATATCTTTATCAATGATCTGGGTGAGGGGATCGAGTGCTCCCTCAGGAAGTTTGCAGATGACACCAAGTTGTGCGGGAGTGTTGATCTGCTGGAGGGTAGGAAGGCTCTGCAGAGGGACCTGGACAGGCTGGATCGATGGGCCGAGGCCAACTGCATGAGGTTCAACAAGGCCAAGTGCCGAGTCCTGCACTTTGGCCACAACAACCCCAGGCAACGCTACAGGCTTGGGGAAGAGTGGCTGGAAAGCTGCCCAGAGGAAAAGGACCTGGGGGTGCTGGTTGACAGCCGGCTGAACATGAGCCAGCAGTGTGCTCAGGTGGCCAAGAAGGCCAACGGCATCCTGGCCTGTATCAGAAATAGTGTGGCCAGCAGGAGTAGGGAGGTGTTCGTGCCCCTGTATTCGGCACTGGTGAGGCCACACCTCGAATCCTGTGTTCAGTTTTGGGCCCCTCACTACAAGAAGGACATGGAGGTGCTGGAGCGTGTCCAGAGGAGGGCAACGAAGCTGGTGAAGGGCCTGGAGCACAAGTCTGATGAGGAGCAGCTGAGGGAACTGGGATTGTTTAGTCTGGAGAAGAGGAGGCTGAGGGGAGACCTCATCGCGCTCTACAACTACCTGAAAGGAGGTTGTAGCGAGGTAGGTGTTGGTCTCTTTTCCCAAGTAACTAGCGATAGGATGAGAGGAAATGGCCTCAAATTGCGCCAAGGGAGGTTTAGATTGAACATTAGGAGAAATTTCTTTACTGAAAGAGTGGTCAGGCCTTGGAACAGGCTGCCCAGGGAAGTGGTTGAGTCACCGACCCTGGAAGTATTTAAAAGACGTGTAGATGAGGCGCTTAGGGACATGGTGTACTGGGCATGGTGTGTTGGGTTGACGGTTGGACACGATGATCTTAGAGGTCTTTTCCAACCTTAATGATTCTATGATTCTATGATTCTGAAGGATGCTCAGCAGAAAGCCTACCTTTGCATGCAGGCTAGTGTTTTCAATGAGGAATCAGTTTTTTCTTTCTCTGGTGACACTCATTCAATGGTTCTTTACATGTGAAGTTGCTATACCTTTTCCAAATTAGCCCTTATTTTGCTGTGTAGTCAGTCATGGCAAACATGTTTGCAAAGAGATTTAATTTATAGAACAGTTAGAGAAACTAGGATGGACACTTCCACTGAAGTGGGGACAATTTCATTTTATTCTTCAAGACAGAGACTGATGTGATCATAAAAGTCAGCTTTGCTGATAAATTTCTTCAGGAACAAGTGGAGTTTCTTTCCATGCTTTCAAGCTTCCACGGCAATGCAACAGGATAGGTTAAGTGATGGATAAAGGTAAGACTGGTGTTAGGCTGGAAACATCCTGCTTAAAGACCATTGATTGCAATTTGTCTATATTTAAGGTGAGAAAACAGAAGGTTTCAAAGAATCATAGAATCATTAAGGTTGGAAAAGACCTCTAAGATCATCAAGTCCAACTGTCAACCCAACACCACCATGCCCACTACACCATGTCCCTAAGGGCCTCATCTACACGTCTTTTAAATACCTCCAGGGATGGTGACTCAACCACTTCCCTGGACAGCCTGTTCCAATGCTGGAAAAGCATTTTCCTAATGTCCAATCTAAACCTCCCCTGGTGCAACTTGAGGCCATTTCCTCTCATCCTATCACTTGTTACTTGGGAGAAAAGACCAACACCTACCTCGCTACAACCTCCTTTCAGGTAGTTGTAGAGCGCGATGAGGTCTCCCCTCAGCCTCCTCTTCTCCAGGCTAAACAATCCCAGTTCCCTCAGCTGCTCCTCATCAGACTTGTGCTCCAGGCCCTTCACCAGCTTCGTTGCCCTTCTCTGGACACGCTCCAGCACCTCCATGTCCTTCTTGTAGTGAGGGGCCCAAAACCGAACACAGGATTCGAGGTGCGGCCTCACCAGTGCCGAGTACAGGGGCACGATCACTTCTCTACTCCTGCTGGCCACACTATTTCTGATCCAGGCCAGGATGCCGTTGGCCTTCTTGGCCACCTGGGCACACTGCTGGCTCACGTTCAGCCGGTTGTCAACCAGCACCCCCAGGTCCTTTTCCTCTGGGCAGCTTTGCAGCCACTCTTCCCCAAGCCTGTAGCGTTGCCTGGGGTTGTTGTGGCCAAAGTGCAGGACCTGACACTTGGCCTTGTTGAACCTCATGCAGTTGGCCTCGGCCCATCGATCCAGCCTGTCCAGGTCCCTCTGCAGAGCCTTCCTACCCTCGAGCAGATCAACACTCCTGCCCAGCTTGGTGTCATCTGCAAACTTACTGAGGGAGCACTCGATCCCCTCATCCAGATCGTTGATAAAGATATTGAACAGGACCGGCCCCAGTACTGAGCCCTGGGGAACACCGCTCGTGACCGGCCGCCAACTGGATTTAACTCCGTTGACCACAACTCTCTGGGTTCGGCCATCCAGCCAGTTTTTTACCCAGCGAAGAGTGTACCTGTCTAAGCCGTGAACCGCCAAATATCTCAAATATTAATTATTTTGTATTTACTAATTACTTCAAAGTGTCTTGAAAAGGGTTCAATTTACTAAAGCAAAAACAGTTTGGAGAGCCTGATAGAGAGGAGGAATTGGACAGGAAATTTAGGCTGATAATAGGTTTTGCTTTAACATATATCTGTACATACCTAAACCTTCCAATGATTCACATCCAAGTCTCTAAATTGTTTATAAAAAAAAAGTCTGGTTACATTAAGAAGTAAAGGGACAGTTAGGAAAAAAAACTCACAATGATATACAATATGTAGAAATACCTATGCATATAACTTGGAGATCAAAAAAAATACTGAAAAGAGAACGTGAGAAGCTAAAAACGTTGAGGGAAAATGTTAGCATGATAAAATGTATTTTTTTAACGTATATTGGAAGAAAAGTATGTCTTAACACAGAAATGTTGGAAACAAATCATCAAATTCTTATTAGAAGACATAGTTAAAATTCATAAAATAACTAGATTCCTAGAAACAAAATACAGATGGTGTACTTCTACCATATATGAACAGAAAATTTCTTTCTGGCTTGTCATGGTCTGAGGGAAATACAAAGCAGCTTTAAGTAGAATTAAACACTTTTAGTTCAGTGGACACAGATAGTTTGCACACAAATTGCTCTAGGAAATCTTTAATCCTCATTTTTAACAAATTCTGGAATACCAGGAAAATTCTAGAAGACTGAAAGTGAACTTACAGTGTGCCAATATTAGAAAAAGTATGACAAGATGACTGGAGTAAGTGTAGGTCAATTAGTCTGACATCTGTTCCAGAAAATATAACAGAAAAGCTGGGAAGAGAATCAGCTGAGAAATAATTAAAGGGTAGAAATAAAATTAATTCCAGACAACATGGTTTTATGAAAAGCAGGTCATGTCAAAGAAATCTCACTTTATTCTTTGATGAAATTGCAAGCTTGTTTGAGTAATCTGATTTTTGTAAAATATTTGAATTTAGCAGCACAGGATGTTCTGATTTAAACATTGGCATCCTATACTATTAATAAAGCAAATGTTTTATGAATTAAGAACTGGTTAAGTGATAGATCTTAAAAAGAGATTGTCTCCAGGAAATTATCAACAGCTGAACATACTTATAATGGAGTTTCATGGGGATCAGTAGCAGACCTGATACCATTCAACGACTTCACCGATTATTTTTGAAAGTAAATAATAAATCACTTATGATAACATTTGTAATTAAAAGGGGGGGAAAAAAGCCCTTGGTAAAATAGTAAATAAGGATAAGGCAATGAGGCAGGATGATCTGGATCTTTTCATAAACAGGACTCTGAAAAAGACATAGGGATCAAAGTGAAGGAGCAACCTGATGTGAGGTCTCAGCATGGTAAAAGTGCTGATAATTAGCTCTAATTGTAGCCTGCCTGCAAATGCAACTATGCTGTTCTCTGGGTTCAGCCTCTTCAGCATGCAATCAGCTCTGGTGTCTCTGTACTGCACTTCTTTACACTTCCTCTTCTGCTGGTTAGTATAAACTGAGACAGCTCAGATGCCTTGGATGCCTCTGCCAGCATGATGTAGTTTTGCCCTTGATCACAATCACAGTACTTTCACAGGGGGAACGTAATGGGTATTAAATAACCCTTCAATCTAGGAGGAAGGAAGTAACAAGAACCAATGGCTGGAAGTTGAAGACATGCACATTTGAGTTAAAATGTATTATAGTTAGTATATGCACATCACTGGAAGAAATTATCTAGGGAACGACCAGCTTTTGTCACGTCTGTGCCTTTGGAAGCATATAATTTTTTGAAAGGGGGTGGCAATTTCCATGAGACATAGGAGAAAAACACCGTATAACTTTCTCATTATTGCTTTTAAGAACAGTGACGTGGTAGCAATTTTTGTTTACTGCTCAGAATGATCAGCTTGCTAACACTGATTTTAGACTGGAAGAAGTTGAAATCTCATACTCTTGGGCAGAAGAATATATGTACAGAACAATTTGTAGAGCAAAAGAAAGTTCATAATAGAAAGTATTAACAAGTCAAATCTGAAACTGTGTTCTCAGGAAACAAGCCTGCCGGTTGAAAAAAAAGTCCTAGAATGGCCCACGGTTAATGCTTTTCAGATGACAGAAAGGGTATGACCTTGAGAGGTCATCCCCTATCTTAAGTCAAGATCAACTCCACTGAAAGCTGATTAAGAGAAAAATGAAATGCCAGTAATGTTAAGCTCACAGGTATAAAAAATGTCCTTGCTGCAACAACGTAAATGGCTTCTAATCCAACTGAACTCCCTCTTAACCCAGGCATCTCAGACAAATAATAGCAGCTTCTCATACAACCTGTGAATGTGTGACCCTTCCAGAAGAATCCTTAAAATTCCCCAAATGTGCTGTTTTCTCAGAGACTGCAGACTACAAAACCAGAAGGCACTGCAGCTAAATCTGTGTGCTTGTAAGCTAGTTTGGGTCAAGGATTAAAGAGCGCCCTGACCCTGATTCAGCCTGGCTAGTGTGGAAGTGCTGAACAGGTTGTATTTCAAGAACAGCAGAACAATGAGATCAATTACTAGCGACTGAACTTCTCAGCATAGACAAGGCTCCTGATTCAGGAATACGCTCTTTTAAATTCAGATTTATAGGATTCTGTAGTCAATATCCTAACCTGCCTATAACCCTCCTTCTGACCACTGCTGAAACAATAAACCTTCAGGACTCCAGTTTCCGTAGAATCACTTATCCTATCTGATGATAGTATACTTAAGGATCTTTAAATTAAAGATTGATTTGGAAAACCACAGTAGTTTGCAATTAAAGAGTGATATTGAAGTATTTTCTTGGTAAAATGACCTTAAAAATCCCACCTTTTTCAATATTTTTTAGTTGGTGTATGTTTGTAGTATATGCAACTTCAGTACAATTTCATTTAGGGAATATTGCAGTAAATTGGGCTAACTAGAGGAGAATGCCACAGGCAGTGTTCATTTTCCATTATGAATTATTTTGGGATGTAGACTAATGCTCTCCCATTAATGGTTTTCAAAGTTGGATACAAGAAATATTGGAAAAGATATCCTCTATCTTTCTAGATAAAATAATGTAAGAATTAAAAGAGTTCTGATACAGCTGCTTTGGGAAATATCTGAATTGTTACTTGTGTAAGACAATGATTTGCACAGTCTACTCAAATTATACCTTACAAACCCCAGCCAAAGACCCTGAAATGGCACAAGCTAGAGAAATGTAGAATTTGACCACATTAGATCAATTTAAATAAGCAAGACTTGACCTAAAAATAGTAATAACATAGGCCCTTTCTGCTCCCACTCGCTATCAACCATAGTGGTGTCAGCCAAGAATAATGTATTTGGCTGCATGGGTTTGAATTTGCAAAGATTAAGAAATTGAAATGACTTTTTTACATTTTATATTTATTATCTTAAAGGCACTTGCAGTGGCACAAGGGGTTCAGTGGGAAGAAAAAGTCAGGGTAGGGAGAGAGCAGGATTAACCCGTCAGCACAAGTGTAGATTAGCTCAAAGCGGCTGTGAAACCTCACCAGAAGTCTCTTTTGTCAGGTCAGTCTGCACTGGAGCCCAAGCTCCCTGACAGCCTGGGTCTTGTTCTGAGCAAAAGGAGTAGGTCTCTGGGCAGGGGCCCTGGCTTACGTAGGAGCTCTAGCCATACGTCTGGTATAGGCACGGCTGGCTTCAGGCCAGGCTTGATCTTGTACTGCTCCATCAAGTGGTGCAGACACCACGGTGCTTCACGGACACTGTCCTTGGGCTGTGTGTGATGCAAACACACAATCGAAAGATTGTGCCTGACCCAGTTTTAAGGATCTTAAAAGACAAGTCTAAAGTGAAAGACAGCAGGTGGCAGAAACCAACAGATGCAGCACAAACTGAGATGCGTGGGAATTGCCACGGGAACGCCGGATCACTCGTCTTTCCATTAACAGCTATTTATACACGAGGTGAGAATCTGGCTTTAACAGTTAACATACAGCATGGAAATTGCTTTTCAAACTCAGCTCACATAGATGACGTTGTCATTTTCTCCCGAGACCAAGGGCAGTACAGCAGCAGTTTGTGCTTTCCCTAGTGGACATCACAAGCATTCTCCCTTTGGGGTAATGTCCACATGTCCTATCGTTTGCTTTGCACTGACAACCACACTAATGGCGCTCAATAAACAACTCTGTGGCGACAGGCTGGAAGCAGTTTGTAGTAATCTATGGGCACTGCTTGATGAGAAATGTTAAGAAGTTTATGCATTTACTATCCAAATTCCATAGCTGGATGATCAGGAGGATGGACAACAGCCGAAATAGCCACGCCCCAGCAACTGTGGTGGATTACTTCTGCTCCTTTGTGGGCTCACCAGACTGTCTTCCCCAGGATAATAAACACAGGTGGAGGAGATCAAATTGATAAAGGTGGAGGAGAGGAATTTAAATAGTATCTCTGAAGGGAGAGATGCATTGCTTTTGCTCAAGTAAAGCAAAACCTCGAGCCTCAAAAGAGAGGAATATGCAAAAGATCTCATGTAGAAGATAGAAGCATTCTTGTAGACTTACGTTATATTAACCTTTTCCCTTGTTACACTGTGTTACTTATGTGGAGATTAAATTACTCTTTGCCTTAAGAAAACTGTTGGCTCATCAATGGCAGGCCCTGAAGGGAAGCCTTTAAGCTGACTCAGGATGTGTTCACTAAACGTATTTCTCAGTCCTCTGCAGTGTGGACTGAATTTACCGCTCTGCTCCTCTTCACAGATGTTACCCAAAATATATTCCTTAATAATTCTGTTGGAACACTACTCATGTTTTACTATAAGCATGAGTTTATATTGCTATAAGTTTCTGAGGAGTTGTTCTAGCAAAAACTCACATACAGTTTCAGTTACACAAGTGCACAATATCAGCATATTCTTGTGTCTAAACTAGCAAACCTCATCTAAACATCTCTATACTGATGCTTCTTCATTGCCTTGAATTGTAGCCGTACTGTGTTGAATAAAACACTCTATGCTATGCTGCTCTCTTTCTTGCCTGAGGCAAGAATTAACCCTGAATTTTTAACTTGAACCATTAAAAGCCAAAGGTGTTGAAACTGCAGAATGACAGCTTTTCCTCTATTCCTCCAACTGCCTGTATCGCACTTAGTTTATAGATGTCTTTGAACTTATGAAGTACCTTTGGTGTAACGCTCAAGTAAAAAGAGAAGAGGCTTCAGCTGTGAGTTTTCTTACATCTGCAGACTTCAACAGTCCTGAATGTTTAAACTTTACTAAAAGTTATGTTGTTGATTTGCTTAGTATTTATTAAGCATAAATGTAAGCACGGTAGTAAGAACTTGTCATAGAACATTTGTATTTTCAGTGTAGGCTTAGGGCTTTGGTACTTGGGCGTAACCATTGCGAAACCAAAAGATAACTGCCAGCTCAGAAGATTAAGGACTGGACATCAAGTAGGAGGCCATTGGCCAGCAGAACATGAGAAAAGAATTAACACATTTTGAGAGGAGAGCTGCTGGCCTCTGGGGATTGATACAGAGTTCAGTGTTTCTGTCACTGCTCCCACTGACTGACCTGCAGATTGGCTCCAGACCTGGGAACGGCTTGCCCGGTTATCAGCCCAGAAATGAATGCTTCAGCAACTGAGCATGTGAAATAGAGAAGAAAGAAATGTGCTAATGAGGTTTTATGTAGAATGTTGTGAGTGGAATATAGAAATAATGAAATAATGCATCAAAAGTGGTAGGACCTGGGAGGGGAGAAAAAAAATTTTGGCTGGGTTTGGAAAGTGCTAACGTTAAGAATTTAGAAAGTAACAGTCATTAAATAAATAAATAATGAGGCCCACATAAATTTGTGGTCCAAGCAATGAAAAATGAATAAACTTTCCAGATTTACATCATCAAGGATACTAAAATGAGTGTTATTAATTATTAAATATACTTGCTGATTAATTGATGGCCTGTTTGGATCTGTTTATTTGGGAAATGCAGAGTCTCATTCTAAATCTGAATAAGGTGGCATATCCACATGGACTGTGCAGCCCATGCAGAGTGGTTGCCTCAGTTTGCAGCTGTATAATTGCATCAGTTCGTGACGTGTCTAAGCAAATTAGTTCCTCAGGGGAGGAGTAATTAGCCAGTGAATATAGGTGGAGCATCAGCCCATGCATTGTGTGCTCAAAGACTGAGAGAAAAGGCATATAGTCTTGATTATTTCTACACACAGTATGTAAATCTTTATAAGTTATGTAAAAATGTGTGAAAGCTCTTTTTTCCTCCATTGCCTGAGTCACTGAAAAATAACATTTTGAGAAGTACAATAATGCAGAATGTTTCCCTGCTATTTGGAGAAGTGAAGAACCCAGGAGAAAAGTGGAGTGTAGATTCATGAATGAATAAAGCTGAAAGGCAGAATATGCCAGGAATATATGAAAGGTAGAACATGCCAGTTCTGTTGGCACAGGAAGGACTAAACCTCAGTTTCCCCAGTGAGTAGAGGGTGCTGCAGTAGATGTCTCATGAATATATTTTGGCCATTGCTATGTCTTCAGGGCTTTATTAGTAGTAACCTGCAGCATTGATGTGCTCAGTAAATGGATCCTGGATGATGCTTTCCTTAGCCATTTGGGGGCTGTATTAGTGTCTTCAGGTCTTCTTTCCTGTCACCCCAGCTTCTCCTGAAGTTATGACAGCATTTGTTGCCTGAAGTGCTGCAGTCACCTCTGCCATGACCTGGTCTGGTACCCAGTCCTAGTTAGAGGACTGAGCATAAACCTGCTTTATGACACAACAGGACAAGCCACGTATCCAGGGCAGCAGAGCAAGAAGTTAGATTGCGTATTTGGGACCATATTCTCCTCTCCTCCCTGCATTTAGAGTAGAGACTCAGCTTTGGAGAGAGACACTAACTAGCTTGGCTTTAGGCAGTCTTTTCCCTCTGGGTTTCTGCAATACCACAACAGAAGTAGACAGGAATAAGGAGAAGGAAATATGAAAATTTTGAGCACATCCAGAAACAAAGCAATTCTTGCAGGATGCATAAAATATAAATGTGCAAAAGCGAAAGAACTCAAACACCTGCAGTGACAAAGGCTCTTTTGCAAAAATACTTTTCAATATTTAGATAACCATTTCTGGTAGCCTTTGGGGTAACAATACAGCTTGATTGCTGGCCGTTCCCTACAATGGAAAGTTAAAGGACATCCAGTATAATTTTACTGTAATAAATAGAATCTGAAAAAAACAAACTCTAAGGCTGCAAAAGCAGACTGTTTTCCTGAACTGCTTTGCCCTCTGAAATATTTTGATGGTATGACATACAATGTTTATTGTTTTACATGTCTTTATAGCCTTCAGCCTCTCTCTCTGTCAACACATTACTTTTCAGCTTCATCGTGCTCTTCGCTCTTCTCTGGTGCCGTGGGAACACAAAGCAAATGATTCTACTGTTCTCAGCTAGAAATTGTTTTTCATTATAATTTCAAGAGGGACTTTGAAGTATCTACTTAGGCTCTCACAGCTAATAAGAGACAAGGCAGTTGCTATGCTACTTGTTGATTAAATGAAAAACAGACCTGATAACATGTGAAATCTTCCTAAGGGAGGTGTTTCTCTTATGGAGATGAGTACCGAGCAGTTAAGACCTGAATTGCAAAGTGGTGTGTCTAAGGTTAAATGCCTAAATAGTCACTTTAAGTTCCCAAAGTGGTGGGCTGGTTATCTGGAGCCAGTTGGTGTCAGCTGGTGTAAATCATTTACACTAGCTAAGCATTTGGGCACGAGGGGCTTTGGGGCCAAAATGTCCACTTTGTATTCCAACCATTAAAAATCCTAAATCTTCAATCAAGAACTTCATGAAAAAAAAAATGTATTTTTCTGAGTTGCAATGTGACAGAAAATTCTAATGATGCCCAGGAGAAGAGAAGATCCTCAGCTCTGCCAAAACCAGGATAGTATATTTAAGGCCATAAATAACATGTAGTTTCATACCTGTAAGTCACAGATTGAAAATGAGTTTCTAGGGAAAGTTCCAAAATACAATTTATGTTTCTGAAATAGAATATAGACCTCTAAATTCAGACCAGCAGTCTAATCTAAAGCTCTGAATCTGTTTAGACATTGGAAGTCTCTTAAGTATGTTGTACCCCTCAAGTCAGACTTAATACATTCTGAGAGCACGGAGTTCAGAATAAAATATAAGTCACAATGACTTCCACTGTGAAAAACAACAAAAAGAGGTGTCAGAGCAGTTTATTCATTAAAGATTTTGCACAGGGAATAGAATATGTATAATTAAAATTTCATACTGAAAATTGCAATTCCATTTTTTCCCCTTACTCTTGAAAATGGGCAACTCTGCAGCAAAGGATGTAAGAGCCATGAGACCAGAGAAAGAACAGGTAAGACAAAGCGTAATTTTGTAGTCCAGTGATTTAAACATTGTTGGGAGAGAGCAGAAATGGTTCTGCTCTGTACATCATTTCCTTTTATGTGTGTTTATCAATTTAAATTGTAATGCAGAAACAATCAACAGCAGCAGAACAGAAAATGCTATTACACCTTGTCTTACTTTCTGTATTTTTGGTCCCACACTTGTTCGTTGGACTGTGGTTACCATGTGAACTGCTTGAAGAGTGGTGAACGTACCTATAGGTTTATGGTCATCCTCTTAGAGTAGAGGAGATCTGAGTTTAGCTCCCCTAAGCTAAGAGGGGCTTTCTTCTGTTCCAGTTATCGGCAGTAAAACACCTGATTTTGTACCTGCTCACAAATCAGCAGAGATAACAAAGGTCCGCATTCTGGCTTAACTGAGGAGCAAACATAAACTGCACATATACATTGGATGTCAAAGCTCAAGACAGAGAGAGATACATAATTTCAGATACATTTCTATCTCCAGCTGGAAGAACAAGCCGGCTGCTGTTGGCACCCTTCTCTCCCATGTGGGAGCGGCTGATGTGTTTTCCACCCCTACTCCAAGGAGTTTAGGTTTTAGGTGACACATTACTGTCACAACATATATCTGTCTTTGAATGGGGTTCTACACAGAGGTCATCAAGATGTATTATTATCTACCATATTTATTTTGTGCATATGTTGTGTTAACATTTCAATGATTGCCTTAATAATATATACTAGGTGAAGAAGTATCAATGTGTTGTTAGACAGTAACATTGGACTTTTTCTGAACATAGCAGTTTCTGAAAGCAAAGGTCCTTAAGATGTTAGAATAATAGGAAACTTATTCTATTAATTCGTGCTTTCTGGAGAAGAGGTGAAAGTAGGGAGATTCTCCTAGGGCAGCAGTGTCCACAGATATTTTCCATTTTATACCTTTATTTCACCTTTCTTTTCATTTTCTATTTTATATTATGATGTAGGGTTGTTGTTGTTTTATTTTGGGTTTGACTTTTTTTTTCTTTGAATAGCTTCCTTTTTTTAAAACATGCACATCCTTTAACAGTTAGATACAGAGAAATAGATCAGTAATTTCAAGCTCATAAAAGGAAATTATATGCAGTAATAATTTTTTGTTTATTGTTTCAGATTTTCTTTATTGCACTTGGCAATTTGATCTAATCCATGCACTGAAAAAAGAAATCTTGTATTTCCAAAACAAACAAAAATTCCAGTTGCATGGTAACCAGCCCACATACTAAGCCCCAGAAATATCAGATCCAGAGGGCTCAGGACTTTGCCAAAGAATCAAAGTGCTTTTAACTGATTTCTTCATACGATAACAACTGCAACAGGGATTTTAACAACTACACTACACAAAATGATCCTGTAGCCAAATCCTTTGCTGTCATTGAAGTCAAGGGAGTTACACCATTGGAGAAGAGAATTCTAGCTCTTCCCAAGCATTTTGTTCTTGTGCAGCCTGCAGAGGGGAGTTTACCTCCATCAGAGAGGGGAAGTTTCACCAGGCAACATGCTCTTTCCGTCAAAAAGGAACTCCACTTTAAAGACACTGTGGACTTCAGAATCATAGAATCATAGAATCATAGAATCATACAGGTTGGAAAAGACCTCTAAGATCATCGTGTCCAACCGTCAACCCAACACCACCATGCCCACTACACCATGTCCCTAAGGGCCTCATCTACACGTCTTTTAAATACCTCCAGGGATGGTGACTCAACCACTTCCCTGGGCAGCCTGTTCCAAGGCCTGACCACTCTTTCAGTAAAGAAATTTCTCCTAATGTTCAATTTAAACCTCCCTTGGTGCAACTTGAGGCCATTTCCTCTTGTCCTATCGCTAGTTACTTGGCAGAAGAGACCAACACCCACCTCGCTACAACCTCCTTTCAGGTAGTTGTAGAGCGCGATGAGGTCTCCCCTCAGCCTCCTCTTCTCCAGGCTAAACAACCCCAGTTCCCTCAGCCGCTCCTCATAAGGCTTGTGCTCCAGGCCACAAAGTAAGAGAGCATAAGAACGAAGGGCACGGGGGGAGCCAGGAAGGCCCCTCAATGTTTGCCATCCTTCTAATGTTACAGAAGAAAAAAGAAAGACACGGCTGCATGATTTTCCTCTGGGCATTTCACATTAACCTGATAGTTTCAAAGGTTGTACTTTGGCTGCCCTGATGGTGTGGATCCACTGGAGATACATTTCAAGAAGCTGGAAGTAAGTCCTGAAATTGGTATAAATGCCTTGCTAAGGATCACAATATAGGGAACTATGATCAGAAAGATCTTCACTGCTCTCTTAGCAAAGAGAAAAGAAGGTCCCAAACCAAAATTTTTTTCCTCACAGTTCAGTTTATAAAACACTTTCATGAAGAACAAGCTAACAAAGTTTCTTATTCATAGCATGTGGTTTCTCCACAATCATGAACTTAAGTAAAAGTGAGCTGACATCAAAGTACTCATTGAGATATTCTTGATTTTGCCTAACATTGAATGCACCTCAGACTGGGGCTTTCACCTCAATGTTTCATCCAATTATAGTTTTTGATTCACTTAAATCCTCAACCTTTAATCCATGGACAATGGCTGGTAGGACATTGGTGTAACAAGACTTGTGTCTATGGCAATGTAGATATTGTGTATTGAAATCAGTATTGTGTGTTCAACAGATGCAGCTAGGAATACCTGTCATAATACAAAATTTTAAGTAAGGTAGAGATCACCACCATTGCTGAATTAATATTTGAGTGGGAAGGAACATGTGACTTTCACTGCCAAAGTTTTGAGACTGTTTTGATTCCAAAGTTGTTTTACTTTGAACAATGGAGTCAAAGTGCCATTTTCAGCGGTGTTCTCAGCCTGAACACACACAGAGTATTCAAGAGGTACGTTTCTTCACAAGTGTATGAACTCCAGAAGAGAACTGTTAATCTTTGGGAGGACTGGCAATTCAGTAGACTGACAGTGGTGAATCTTTGCCAAAATGAGCCATATTTAATTCATGCATGTTGGTGTTCTCTCTACATGCCCCAGTTCTGTGAGCAACACTCAGTCCTCGGATTTGCTACAGTTCAGTCTGACGCAGCCACTTGTTGCAGCCCAACCCATGTGGTGTTTCTCATTGCCCCTCCATCTTTCCTTCCTATGCCAAGTCCTTTACTCGCTGTATTTTTGACTCTGTGGATGTGACACAAAGCACCTCTTTTCACATCTTCAGGTCTGTAAATTTATGTCTTGATTTAGGTGTCCTCTCTCTTGCTAGCCGCAAAAGCTCCGACTTTCCCTAGTCCCAGCTAGGGACTTGCTAGGCTTGCCCAACCTGTCTGGACCCAAATCTGCATGGCACAAGGGCAATCCTCTCTTGCTCTGTGGTTGTCACTAAAGGATCTATCCTACCTGTGCTCTCCAGGGTAGACTATCAGACTTCTAATGGTCCAGTTTCAACGGGTATGGTTGCTTGACCTGAAAGATAAATGGATGAACACAGATTCTTTGATCTAGGTATGGTACTCTTGGAGCAGATCTGCTGCTGGAATGAGATAGGATTCCAAAGAAGCAGCTGGAGTCTGGTATGTAGGATTTTCTGGACTAAAGCCAGGGAGCTTAGTTAATAACTCAGCAAGACAGACTGCTCCATCTTCTAATTGGCTGACAACTTCAGGCCCTAAGTGCTCTGTTATTCATACTGGGACCAGCACAACTGGGAAAGATCTATATTGGCTACAGACTTCATAGTTGTTTTATTCTGTCAAAAGTGGTTGAATTAATCTGTCTCTTTGGAGACAAAACACAGGTTGCAAGTGGATTGTGGGCTGCAGAACCTCTGAATCAAACCATGCATCTCTCTCAGTCTGAGCAGCTCCATCTTTGTGAACAGCCAGTGTGAAGTTCTGTGTTGCTTTCTCAAGATAATATCAGACTTGAGGTCCAGAAGGCCTACAACCTTTGATATTGTCTCTGTCTTTAAACTTGAGTTGGAGATAAAACAGCATATGTGATACTAAGCAAGAATATTCTGTTCCACAAAAGTGTCTATACTCTTAGTACTTGTGAGTCACCAACCCGTTGTAATGGGTAACTGTATCTGATTATAAGGGCTCCTTCTCTAAGACTTATCTTACTTGAGTCTTTGCCTTTGACCATTTTGTTTCAGAATTATGGTCTGAGTTGAACTTTACTTAAAACCAGCAGCCTCCAAGATCTGTTAGATAATATTAAGTTAAACACTTTGCAAGCAGATGGCCAAATCTGTAGAAAACTTTCAAAGTATATGCATCAAAACCAATGCCCTTTTGATGTTCATGTTGACAAAAGCATTTGGGGGAATTCTGCCTTAGGAGAGATGTATGTGTGCGCAGGGCACCGAGGTGGAAAAAACAGCACTGAGGAAAGAAACACTAGTCACTCTGCAAACAAGTGTTGAGAGCTTGACCCTTAAAACAAACAAACAAACAAACAGAGCTTATCAAGAATGATTTTTTGGGGTAAAGCGCTGGCTGAAAGAGGCATGAAATTATTCTAACAGGCAGAAGTCTCCTCTTGTTTGCTTCCTCCTAAGTTCAGTTAAACCAGTCTTTGTATAGTCTTTGTAAATAAGAGATTGGCGAAACACCTGATTTTAGCACTCATATCTCCTCCAAACTGAAACAAGCTTCAAGGCTCATTTGTTTTGTTAACCAGGAAGGTCAAAGGAGGCGCTGTAAAAAGTCCATTATGGAAGTGAATTGAGAAGAGACACAAAATCCTTGAGCATCAAACAAAAATAATATATCTGAATTATCCCTGTGGAAAATTCTGGCACTGGGGAACAGAGCAATGAAAGAGCAGAAAAGCCACTGAGGCAGTGGGAGGACAGGCGGAAAATGTCTGCAGCGGTATATGAAATTATGTGGAAAACAAGGGAAGAAAGCAGGTCCTGGTAGTCTAGAAGAGAAATTATGCCAGACGGGCAATATGTCTGGGCAGCAGGGATGATGAGGAAGAGACTAATTTTTTAAGTATTGTAGAGAAAGAAGCAGCAGGACATTAGGGTGGGAAAAGGGGTGAGAGAAATGAAAGGTGACATGAAGGTTGAGAGCCTGAAAAGAGAAAGAAAATGTTTCAACCTCCAAAGATCCAACCCTGATTATGCAGCTGTCAGCCCTGCCCCTTTAATTAAGTAATTGATTAATTAAAATAAAGCACTTAATCTCTCCATTTACATATTATGCCTCCCACTAACCAGCGCTGACTGCGGGGCCTCATCAGAAAGCTCCTTCCTATTTGAATTCATGTTGGTTCCCAAACATATTACTTTGTAAATAGGAAATGACAACATTGGCTCTGTGCCCCAGTATCGTCGCAGCATTGCCATATGTCAGTATCATGCTAAACATAGTAAGCAGAAGACCCAACAATATAATTATTGAGGACATCTGTCAGCAGCACAAGCTACATCTGGTATTAGTAGCTGTAATACTGGAAAGACCTATAAGAAGCAGAGAGGAAAGTCCTTTTGTGTCGGCTTGGATTTTCAAGAATAGGAGCCAGATCCTCAGCTGGTGTAAATTTAAGCCATTCAAAGAAGCTAATGAACCTAGCGCCAGCTGATACTAGCTAAGAATCTGACACTGAAAACAAGGCCAATGTCATTAAGTGCGAGATTTAATATTTTCTGTGTAAAGGTAGAATGCCTCAAAACAATCTGAGTTTACAACATGGAAGATCATTTATTAGTGGAACCAGCAGGTACAGACTGTCTTTTATTTCAGATCTGAAGGATTGTGGGCAAGTTCGGAAAGCTCCTGATGATCATTAAAAATTCTCTTTAATGTTCTTTGTACATCAAGCATGCAGTAATATAATTTTAAATTTCAAATAAATTATAGGTAGAAAAAAAAATAATCTTTTGAGCACGTTTAACACTCACTAAAGATTCTTCATTCACAGCACAGGCAGACTGTCCGGTGAAACCAGTGACACACACAGGTTATACCTATTTATTAGTCTGAGGGCAAGCTCCTGTTGGGAAGCAAGTAGCTGCCTTAGTCAAATGCTGCATTTGAGTTAATATCCCCTGCAGAAATCATATAGCCATGTTTGTGCCATGCTGTGCTCATTCTAACATACCGTAGCTCTCAGCAAGACTTAATATTTCAAACACCAGGTTGCTCTAACGTTGGTTATATGGCATCTGGGCTGGAGGTTATCCACATTTAAATACATGGCAGAAAGAATTCACTCCGTGTGTCTGAGTACAAGCCCTGAGGATTTCCAGTCAGTTCACAGCCCTATCGTTTAAGCCCCAAGTATACGATGAGGAGTTGCATCGCTGACTTCCGCAGAGAAGCCAAAGGGATTGCACCTAAGAAATGTTGACAAGCAGATTTTGAGCAATAACAAAAAAAAGTTACTTTCCAAAGAATGTGCCTTGTGATGTATTAGATGAGAAAAAAAGAAGGTTAATCTCCCCCGATAAAAGCTTTTCCTGCATGTGTCACATAAAACTTTTCACTCATTTACACTGCAGATTAATGAACAAGAGCATCTTTGCCTCTCAGTCAGGTTTGTAGTCAAGAGAAAATGAGCTCATATACAGATCTCTTTCCCCACTTTTTAAAAATGTTTTGCTTTGAAAGATTTGTTTGAGGCCTAAATCCACAATGTATGTGTAATGAAGGATTACAGTAAATGCAGTAGATTACAGAATTGACAGAATGTAGATTTTTTTTTGTCTTAAAACTGGGAAAAATCCTTCCTAATGTCAATATGCTGAGAGTTTTGGGGGATCTAAGAGGGGTTCGCCTCTTAACCTCACTCATTCAGCAGGAGGTTCACTGAGACACTTATACTTATGGGTGTATATATGTGTGCCTATATATGAGCTAAGTGTTTAAACTCTTCCTGTAGTCAGTGAAGATACGGTCCATAAAGCCTGTAGGTCTAGAGAGTGATTCAGCTGGCTAAAGGGTCTACTTTAACTTTGATGCTTTGAATTGCCTTCCTGAGGTGTTTATTGCTCTCCCCTGACTGTAGAGGAAGCATATGGAGCCTAACGTCCTAACTGAATGCCTCTATACATTCCTGCTTCTCCCCAACAACGTATCCTTTCCAGGCTGACAAACAAGGTAGCCCATTAACTGAGGTTAAAAATATTGGTTATTATGATTAAGAGATGAAAAAATGAATTCAGAAGAAAAAATAATCTGATACAAACCTGTGACTGCACCCAAGCCATCAAAATATTTTCATTTACATAACATGTAAAGAGCATTTTCTTTCCAGGATTCAGTTGTCCCTTTTCTAGACAGGACAGGAGGGAAAAGTGGCACGGGCACTGAAATGAAGAAGGGCAAGAGAACTGAATGCACATTTGCAGTCTCTTGCTGCCGTTGGTGCTCTTCAGTGGGCTGAACACTGCTTGAACCTTGTGTGAGTGTGATGCATGAAAGCACATGATTATTCATTGACTGCATGTACTCTTCTGTCAAAGGCAGGGTTTGAAAGAGCAGTTGTTTTGTTTAATTCCATTTTCTTAATAAAACAGAAAAAAAGTCCTCTAAAATCGTTTCAGGCCACCGGCCTCACATCAGTTCATCTTCTCCTCTTCAAATGACAGAGGAGCTGAGAAAAATTTTCTCTTAGGTTGAAAATAACAAAAAAGAAACCAAAACCTGACACATTATTTAGATAGCAATGGAAAATTTCGAAAAATTAAAAATGGAAATTTCATATTGTTTCATTTTTGGAAATTTTTTTCCTCAGATAACTAAGGATAGCTAGTTTTATTTTGGTATTAAAATTCAAGACTATACAAATGGCTCAAGCCAATGGCCTGACCCTGAAAACACAAATTTATCTGCATCAGTAAACCTATCCACCTCATTGACATTACTTACATTTGGAAAATCTGTCTTAAATAATAGTTTGTAGGATCTGTTTCCAAGTGGGACTGAAGTGAGACTCAGATACACACCCTTAGCTTGGGGGTAGATTTCACTGTTACTGTTGAGGGAAAACACCCAGTTCAGAAAACTGTTCTGTTTCTTTCTAAAAATAAAAGACAGTTTAAGAAACACAGACATACAGAATGAATAACTTATTCTTGGCTGATTGCAGCTCTGTAGTGAATTTTGATGGTCGAGTTGAAAATAGTGCTTGGATGAAAAGAAGTCTATAATGGAAACCATGCAGGAACTTTAACACTACCAGCAGTGCCAGTGAGTTAGTGCTCTACCCAGAGAGCTCGTAAGAATATCAGCCATATGGGGAACTATGCACCTATTGGACTTGTTCACCAAAAGATTAACTTCAAAATCTATAGCTTCAATTTCATCAGTTTAACTATGTTTGAATGATCTGTGAATTTTAGGGTAATGTATATTTAACATGCATCTCTATAAGAACTATTGGACCCATACAGCTTGTCTTTATTTGCAATGCTATAGACCTTATGAGCATTCACTTAGGTGTAGCATATTTAATTTTTTAATGAGCTAATGCTTGTTCTTTCAGGAGAGTTTCTCTATATACAAAGCAATTACTTAAACCAGTGCTCGTTTAACTCACCTAACCAGAGCAGTCACGTAATCTTTAGGCCTTTTCATATCTTGCCAGCATTTTTATTAATGGAATAGGGTTGTTCCTGTCTTAAATATTCTTTTGCAAATGTTTCCAGGCAGAACAAGAATGTGAATAACCTAGTGTTCAGCAACGAGTTTTGAACAGATTCTTATTCTCCTGTCTGATTTTTGATAAGGGAAGTACAGTCGCCATCACATAGACCACATTTGTACTATTGGACTTGATTTTTGTTTAAGGTGCTCAGGTAATATTTGGGTTCTTGCAGGGAGGATTTGAGGAAGAAATGGAGGATGGAGTCAGGAGTTTTCTTTGTTCACATTTCCAAAGCAGTCCCCAAAGCACTATTCTTATTTTTTCTTTGGGATCATGCTGCAAGGCCTGGCAGAATTTTGACTTCCACCTTACTTTCTCAATGTTCTGCTATAATGTTTTGCTGCTTGGATTTCTTCCTCTCTTCCCCCTCATGAGGGCACGGGAATGCATACACATTCACACAACTCTATCAAGCAACAAAGAGCACTTAGATGCAAATGTTTGTTAGACGCCAAACTGTACATCCTAATTCATGCCTAGAGTCTCACATGCAACAGCTGCTTTTCAGCTACGTTTCACAAAGGCATTTCATGACTCCTTATGGCAGCTCTTTCTTTACGGAATTAATTCAGTTTCACACAACCAGGATAATGGCATTTACTAAAAATAAATGAATAAATAGCATCATTACTCTATTTTGTATTTGTAAAAAACAGGGACTGACTCTCATTTCGGTCAAGCCCGTCTAAAATCATAACAATTCTCCTGACATCAAAGGAACTACCTTCATGTCAAACTGCTGTAAGCTAATAAAGAATTTGGCCAGACCGTTTCATATTGTACGGGAAACATGTTATTTGTGATTAAGCTTGTAAAAACAAAGCAGTCACAAACCCCTTTTTACTGTACATTCAGTAATCAGACTCACCCCTGCCGCATCTAAGTCCCTGCCAGGGCGCACTAGGACATGACTAACATCTATTACATATTTGTTTATTCCTCTCCTTCCCAGGCAATAATCATGTGCAATGACCAATGAAGTATTTAGAATACACCCTATATACTTATACTAGTCAAGGTAAGGTCAAAGATGTGCAGATTGCTTTTGCAGCAGGAGGTGATGAGGTTTGTTGTAACTCTTCGTTCCCGTGGGAATTTATTTCTCACTTTGGGTCAACTTCGAGGGAACTCTCTCTTCCACTGACACAGTTACAAATGTTTTACCAAAGCAGCTGCTCTGGCTGGGAAAATTTTAATGTACTGGTCTTATGTGTGCTTTCCTCTCAGGATGCTACCAGTGGGCTCGCTTTGCCTTTACTTTTTCCTCCTTCACACAAAATGAGGTCCTGCTTAATTTTACACTTCCCACTTTTAAAGTAAACTTAATTCTTCAAGTTGCATCACTGGAAATATCTTTATTTAATACTGCACTGTACGGCAAGCAACCCCTCCAAAGTAGTGCTGTTTTCTACCTCATTAACAGAGATGATATTCCCAGAAAGCACCACTTGGAGTTTTACAGTTGTTGTAAACTAACCATCCAAACGTATGAAATGCAGAGGAACATAAAAATATTTCATGGTGGGAAAGCAGGGAGAAGGAAAGCAAACAATGCAGAAAAGCTAAATATATAGGGGAAATTCATCACAATGGAAGAAACACATTGAAGAAAAGGATACTTACAAATAGAAGAACATTCCACATTTGAAAAGTACAGCAACTGTGATAAAAGCTCATAAAAAGTAAAATATAATTAGAAGGTACAGAATTTGAACAAAAGAGATGCTTGAATGGTTAACATGCTGGCTTTTGTCACTGCTAGTATTGTTATTTCAAAGTAGTGTTGAACAGTGCTACAGTCAAGTCTAGGCGGAAGATTATAAAGAGTTAGAGAGCTAGCCGTGACACAGAACATTATTTGCCAGCAGATTGGTCCCAGGGCCTGATTTTAAAAAGAACATTTGCATAGCTATGAACATGCTTAATTTTTATAGCAACACATTGCCTTCAGATTGGATTAATTATTGCAGTGTTTCACGTTAAAGACTTGTGATCTGATTCTGCAATCAAAAAAACAAATATATGTTGCTGCTTTAGGTACAGCAAATTCCTTTCATTTTCTTCTACAATGAAACACTTCAGTACAATGGGTTCTGAAAACAATTTTTAATGCTGACTCCTCTGCATTCTAGCTTCATTTGTGGAGGTACACAAGCAGCCATAATAACAGCCTCAAACATAACTTTCAAAACACACTGCTTTTGTACTTCAAAAGAGATATGTCCCCATTTCTTTCTTATACGTCTTTTCTCAAGCCTTTTATTCTTCACAAAGCAATACAAAGCTGACCTAACAAAAACACTTTTCTTGACAGAGTAATCAAAATTATCCTGCCTTAGTAAATCTGAGAGCTCTTTTCCTGATGGTGCTACCTGGAAACATAAAGGAATATATTTCCTTTGTATCTCTTGGAAAAATGTGGACTAAGGTGTAACAGAAGATAATTATATTTAGACCTAGAATCTTATCAGTCCTCTGATCTTCAAGAGACAGCTAGCTCTCATCTCAGATGGAGATCCATTGAATTCATTGAATGTAGATAAGGGCCTTGAGGATTATAATCGTAAGGGGAACCTAGATGCTCACCTGCTTCACCCAAAACATCCCAACACCTGCTAACCTGGAAGGCAACGCACTCCCTAGGTTTTGACACCCTCCAGGTGTCCATACTGCTTGAAGGGTCAAAGCTGGTAAGTGTGCCATGAACAGAGTATGCCCAGAAAGAAAGAAAAACTGGTATAACCCTTTTTTCACTTATTCCCCCAGAATGAAGAACATGCTCTGTGATGTAGAGGGGTCACTCTTATCTGCTTTATTGCATTCCTGTTACTAGATAAAGACATAAAAAGCAGTTCTTTAGAACTGCCTCTTTCCACCAGGCCACAGCTAAAGAAAGTGGAACTCAGCACAAGAGGGGCAGGTAGACATTTCTGAGGGAATGTAACTACTACAAGTCTTTATACTAAAAAAGAAACAAACCAAACCCAACCAAGTAAAATCCCCCTTACCAATAAAAGCAGCTCACATGTCTTTGCAGCACCTTGTCAAAATTTATGTTGCACCCTTACCCCCTCATCCTGGTCCTATATTCATCCATATGATGCTCAGGTCATCCAAACCTGTCTGGAGCAGCATACCTGTGTTTTCTTTGCGTGGAAACCAAGGATGGGAGGGAAGAGCAATCAGGTTTCAGCAAGACCAAGGCATACACTTGAGATGGGGATCAGACAAAGTCTAGACAGATTCCTTAGCTGTTTTTTTTTTTTTTTAAGATTCTTTAATACTAACCATTTGGTCTTTATAAAACATCCAAAATGTGTATGTATTAATATTCTTTGGGTGAAGCATCAAAAAAATCTCTGCTTCACAGTCTGCTGTTCTGTTCTGAGTCTGTTATTGTAACACATACAACATCTTCTCCCATTTCTTATTTTATTTGAATACAAACACCAAAAACATTCAAAAAGATTAATTGGAAAAATACATGAAAAATGTTTTTAACTCATTTGAAGGAAGGCTGAGAGTAATGCTATGTGTACTTATTTATAAGACTTTAGTAAATGAAGGACTTGACTTTCAGATGGTGAATTTCTCATTCATATCCTTCATTGCCTTGTATAAACTATCTTGCACTTCAGGAGGGACAGAAGTTCTGGAGCTGGAATCACACAGCATGATGGTAGTCTCTGTGCAGTACACAACCGCTGCTGGCCACCTTCCCTGCACAAATCAGACGACAGCCCCACGGTAATGTGGAAAGCAGTAAAGCTGATCAGTAGAACTTTGGTCAGCTGGTTTAAAAATGCTGCCTTTAAATCCTATATTGTTAAACCTGTTACGTATTAAAAAAGGCTCTGTGAAGACAAGCGTGAAAGATAATGGCTTGGATAATGGGTCAATAGTTCCAGAGATTTTGAGAGACATGAGTCTAAGTCTGAAACTTATACACATTCCTGGTATTTTCCCACCTCAATGGCACAGTAAAGCTGCTTAAATAAAATGGAGTGGGGGAAATCAGCCACACCAGATGATTCATGTATGCTTCTGCCTCCACTCAACTAGTATTTTAAACAACATCTCATTGAAGTTTATAATCAAATGCTTATATATTTTTCTTCATGGTATTGGTAAGCAATGGTCCCTTTGTCTACGGTCTGTCTCATAAATATAAAGTCAACTGTTATTTCAAGTTGTATTAGATCTAGGTATAGGAGACCTTTGTTAACCTAAATAGTTTAAAATTATCCTAGTTATTACTAATTTTCTTAGAACCCTGCAGTTAAATTTACATTGGCAAGTTCATAGATTGCTCTTTGCCAAGAGAAAACTCATATGGAAAAAGACGTTTCACATCCACATAGCTGATGAATATGTCTGATAAAGCGAGTGAATAATATATTCTTTAAAATATGTATGTTTTTACTCTGTGAGTGATAGCAAAGTTTAGGTAGTATTAACAGCAAATCTCCTAAGGAAATTGGAGGTGCGGAATCAAAATATTTTCTACTGTCATTTGTTCTATATTCTTGTCCTCTCTTCGAACAACCCAGATACCAAAATGCAGCTGTCTTGGTCTTTGTTCTCTTTCGAATTTTCCAGTTAAAGATGTATCACACTTATCACAATCACTGTCCTTTTCATTTGGGAAAACTGATTTTCCCAACCCTTTTTATATTTTGTTAGAATCATGCAGAACTGTATGATGTGGAAATTGCATTATTGTAGAAATTCAAAAGGATACGTGTGAGACACTTCAATGAACAACCCACATACACATATAGAAAACAGCAAAAATGAAGGACTATCAACTAAATCTGTGCCAGCCCCAGGTGAGAGCTAAGAGTGATTGTACCATCATTCTTCATGTGGATATTTTCTTTTTATTCAGATCTTACGATAAAATAGAAGAGTCAATAGAAGAATTGCCCAGAGGGCTTCACTCTGTAAAAGACAGTTAGAAAGATGTGGATCTAGTAGACCTTCTGAATCTCTAGATTTTAAAAGGTTTCTTTACAGCTGACGTGTAGATCAAAAGCAAACCTGATTAAAAAATGGGATCTGAAAACAGTTGTAAACTTGTAACATGATGAGGGACCTCATTTGGAGACAACCTCAGACAGACTGTATACAGGACGTCTGGCATAGATGTGATGAACCCATCTTGTTGGGCACTTGCAGTATCTGTTGTACATTTGAGCCTGGCAAGCTCAACGTACCAAAATGCAGCACATTGACCAGTGATCCACAGAGTGACTATGTTTTCTGCTTTCAGTAGGCCTGGCAACCATCACCAGAACATGTGCGATGACCACCTCTGCGATTTCTGAATGTCGAACAGTCTAATCAGAGCCATTATTTTGAGTGGCGCAGCAGGTATTTATCTTGAACAAATATATTTCATCTAGCAGGAGTGGTAAGAGGCTAACATACCATTAGTCCCTACAATAAATCAGGCTGTAGACTGATGTGTCCCAGTTGTGAGCTGGAGATGGCTCTGACTTTCAAGTGCTTTAACTTTCATTCTCAGACTTCTTCCACGTATCATTCTACAAAGACTTGCTATGAAAGTAGGGCAGTTGCCGTATAATCAGAGAATTCATCAAATACATCTCATTGTCAAGGAGTTTTTGTTGATATCACCCTCTTGAGTTGCTCCAGTTTTATCTCCATGTAGATACAGAAATAGCACTGCATTTCCTTGATATTTACATTATCTGGTTATTTGTGAGCTATAGAACTGTCTACCACTGTTCAAATACATATAATTTAATCAGCATTTTAAGAAATGGGCTCATTGTTTCCATAGAACAAGCATTACTTTTTACAATCAAATGTAGTACTGATAGAAATTATTTAAATATCAGTGGCTAATTCCATCATCAGTTCACATTCTGGCAAAAATATTATAAAGTTCATTTTTATATACTTGTTTTTCAATCAGCTCTTGCAGACCAGGTATCACATTCCTTTGTTGGTTACTACCTGGCCAAAGTATAATTTTTTTCTTTTAAATCACTTTTCATGAGCAGATTCCTTTGGGCCCCTTGAGATATATTGGAGGATGTTAGAAATGTGCGTAATAGTTATACATACCATTATGCCTGAATAACTGAAGGGTACCCTGTTAAAATATTCACAGCTTTAACTGAAATACAGTTTGTATAACAGACGCAGCTCACTTACTTACCCACCTCAGTCAACTGTTTGCCGTATACTTTTGTGATTTCTCATTAGCTACTATGTCTGCCTTCTGCCACAAACCGACTTACATTCCTCCCATCTGTTGCAAACCCAATTTAATTATCAGTCACTACTATGAACACAACAACAAATACTTTTATGCACGGAGGGTCTGCTCTTTCCCCCACTGTCAGAATTTTTGTGAAATAATGTTTTCAAGTAAAGTTTTCATAACATTTTAGTTCAAAAGATCTATTTCTGTATATATCAGGTTTTTATTAATGTGAGGCTCTAGATCCAGTAAGATCAATCAGTAATTCAAATGAAACTGTATTTTCATACAGATTTATCTGGTTAATTTTTTATTTGAGTGTTTGCAAAATGGAATATTTCTTTGGACTATTTCTACAACTGTAATTAAGTTAGAGATTTTGCAATTACTCAGTCCTGATATATTGCATACATCACAGCATTGTCAGTTATTAGAACTATCTGAACTAGAAAAGCAAATAATAGAAATGAAAGATCATCTAAAAATTAATTATTATTAATTATTATGAAACTAAAAGTAAATTAAATAAAACCCAACAATCAAGACATAATGGAAAAACAAAACAGAACATTTAAACAAAATTTAGAAGTATACGAAGAACTGAAGAATCATTATATTTACTGGGAAAAGAATTAATCTCAAACTGAATTCTAATTGTTGTTAACTGATTACCAGTCCTAAGAATCAAGAAGAAAAATCTGAAAGTGTGAAGTGGGGAAAAGAAGGAGGTAGGTGAGCTCAGTATAAAGATGGAAGATGGAGGTGAAGTGTTATGGACTGACAGCAACCCCCACTCCCCATCCACCTGCGCTACTCGGGGCAAGGAGGTAGAATAGTTAGGAGGGAAGCTGAGCCCTGGGAAGAAGAGAGAGGTGGGGAGAAAGTGTTTTTAGTTTTGCTCTTATTTCTCACTATCCTACTCTGTTATTAATTGACAATAAATTAAACTAATTTCCCTATGTCGAGTCTGTTTTGCCTGTGATGGTAATTCCTAAATGATCTGCCTGTCCATATCTCGACCCATGAGCTTTTCCATTGTATTTTCTCCTTCTTTCCTGTTGAGGAGGGAAGTGATAGAGCAGCGTGGTGGGCATCTGGCGGCACCAAGGTGAACCCACTACACTATGTCTGAATAGTATTTTCTGAAAATAATTCAGATTTGAGTGTTATGCTTAATTTCACAAAATGCATCCTTGTTTCTGTTTGCTATTACTGAGAGCAAAGTCCTTCAATCTTACTTCCTCAAACCATTCTTAATATACAGCAGGACTTCAGTGACATCCCTAATTAATAAAGTTGCCTGACATCATTATCTTTTAGACCCTGCTTTGCTTTATCATTTGACCAAACCTCATTTAGTGTGGGATGTCCCATGTTAGCGCTCTCTATACAACCACTCTTTTCTTTCTGGAATATTTCACCTAACATGGTCCAAACTTTGGCCTGGCAAATGTCTTATCTTGGCCTCATTCAACATTCTGGCAGCCCTTCCTCCGCAATGCTCATAATCCTGCATTTTGGGGTCCCTGAGGTGGGTCAGATGTGAGCACTAGCAATGATTGTAGGGTATCGCGTGCTATGTTGGACAAAAACTGAAAGAAGGAGGTAGGTGAGCTCAGTATAAAGATGGAAGATGGAGATTGGAAAATGTGACTGGATATCAGTTGAGAGAAGATAGAAGCAGATCAGATGGGGAGACAGGACTGGTGCTAGGATAACAAGCGGCACAAATAGCTAGACAGGGCTAGGAATGATGACTGTTTTGGAGGAGTCTGCTAATGGCTAAGCAAGAGGCCTGGGGCTGAAGGTTGTTGCGGGAGGAAAAGAATGCATCTGAGTATTTTAGTTTGGATATTAGCACTGGCAACTAATTTAGCACTGGATCAAGAGTGTACTTTTGAAAGAAATCTCCTGGTGGTCCCTGCTACTGTGTTCTGGTTCACATGGTACAACACACATTGTAGATTCCTTTCAGATTAAACTGGGAGATGCACTACAGAACTTCATAGAATCATAGAATCATAGAATCATTAAGGTTGGAAAAGACCTCTAAGATCATCGAGTCCAACCATCAACCCAACACACCATGCCCACTAAACCATGTCCCTAAGGGCCTCATCTACACGTCTTTTAAATACCTCCAGGGATGGTGACTCCACCACTTCCCTGGGCAGCCTGTTCCAAGGCTTGACCACTCTTTCAGTAAAGAAATTTTTCCTAATGTCCAATCTAAACCTCCCTTGGCGCAACTTGAGGCCAAGTTACTGTACTTCTGCCTATGCACTGCTAAGACTTTTGGCCCAGTAGGCTATCTGTGGCCTTCAAGCCTAAGGAGCAAGGTGGTTTGCATTCACGTTCTTAGACTTGGCCTCAAGACTGTGTACTCACTATGCATAACACTTGACCTGGATCTTCTCTGGGCTCCAGGTGGTTTTAAGTCCTAGTAATTACTTTTGGGTGAGAGCATGAAATAATGTGAGAGTTTGCCACAATGATGTTTTTATAGCACCCCTGTGAGAATGTACGATGCATATGCTAAGGCATGGCACTGGAAGGCATTTGAGAGGGCAAGGCCTGCAGAGATATGAGGGTTTTTTCCCTGGGCAGAGGAAGCTAAACCTGGTGTAATTAATGTTCATATTATCTGGCTGGAACATGCTTTGCTGTGTACTGCTCTATCACTTGTAGCTGGATTTCCTCTGGGAGAAAGCTGGTTGGGTCATTTCAGCAAAAGAGAAGAGAAATGATGTAACACATATGCAGTGTAAATAAATGGGGGACCAGATCTGGGAGCAGCTGCCAGACCTGGAAGGTAAGTATTTGACAAATGCAGGTTCATCCCAAAGCCAGGATGTGAAGAGGCTGGATACATGACAGGGGACCAAGGATGGTGAGGGAGTGAGGGGACTGAGAGGACTGGGACAGCATCTGTAATGAAAGGACAAGGAAGAGGCAAACACTCTTTGGGAAAAAGGCAGGAATCTGAAACATTAATAAAGATTTTGTAATTCCTTTCTTCACTTTCATGTTACTTTATTATTCCCCCTTTAATTTATTTGCCTTCTTTATGACCTGAACTACTGCAGCCCTTTCAGTTTCTCCGTCTATGAAGTGTTTTCCAGGTCCCTTTGTTTGAACATGCTCAAACGCCATGGACACAAGAATGGGTTTGTCTGAAGAAAGACTATTTGGCTTGTTACTAAACGATTTTGCATCACCTCCAAGACTCAAATCTATCCCTGGATTTTCAGTGCTCACCTTTCAAAGCAAAAGCTTTCCATCTTCTCTGCTTTAAAATGCAAAGTGTAATTTTTTTTTCCCCTTTGAAGCAACCTATCCACGTTTATGCCTCAGGCTTCACCTCTCCGTTCAGTTATCGACAACCTGATCTTTCAATATTTTAGATTGCCTTTACTGGTAAGCTCAAGAGAGGAACAAAAAAGACTTGGCGTCCACTGAGAATGAACTGCTTTCCTATCTCTGATCCAGAGTAGGGCAAACACTAGTGGTCTTATTGCTGCTATGAAAAACTTACTGCACCTAGGACTTCCCTAGATAAGTCTGTCAGAATATAAGCCTTAATAGCAACAGATATACATATTAACTGATTCTTGATCAAAACGTCAATTGAAAGAAACACTTCTATGACCAGCATTTCAGCAAGTAATACTCTTTAAGCTACATCTGATGTGATGCTGAAATTTGCAAACTCATCTCTCATCATGGTTTGAATGAGTAGAAAAAGACACTATTTATACTTACTTATAAAAGTCAAGGAAGAGGACAAGTAAGCGAGGTATTAAAAAGCAATGTGAGGCAGTGAGGTGATCAGACTTCATCTGTCAATAATTGAGTTTCTTTTGAGGCATTTGAAAATCCAGTGAAATTCCTACATGCAATCAGTCAAACTCCTCTGGAGAGTAGAGATGGAAAGGGCACCTCTTCTTTTTGGGAGAAAATGCTTTTCTTTTGTATATGAATTTCACATCTTCTTGTCTGACCTGATTTCCATATTTGACAACTGTTTGGGTTTTGGCTCTGAAGGGGGCGCATTTTGAAAGGAAAGAGGTGTACAGCTTTGCAGCTCTGTCTCAAACTGTATAGATAGATTTCAGCTACCTTAGCTATCACTCTGGCAAATCTACATTTCATTCAGAGAACTTCCACTGAGAACCATGATTGGATTTTCTAATACAGGCCTTGAAATGTCTATGTGTTGCACCATCTGGCCTTTATTTGTGGGTTTGTGTAATAAAATGCTTTTAAAGACCACAAAGTACAACTATAATTATTCATTTTTAATTTTTTTAATTTTAAGCTTTAGTCGAAATCAATTCATTTAGGCTTAAATAGCTTTTTGGCACAATTGCAGTATTTCTGTAAGTGATGACATTGCATGTTGCAAACTGGCTGTGCAGTGCTGACACCAGCAAGTCCAAATGCCAGCCAATACTATACACAGTAGTAGCCCTGGGACAAGGATAGCAAATGAGCATGTATCTAATTAAAGTTCTCTGATAGGATTAATCAGTTGACATTGTGCCACATAAATCAATAGCTGGATTTTCCTCCCACCAAAAAGCCTCCTTTTCGCTGAGGAAGCTATTCACTCTTAGCTAGAAAGTCAATGTTTTAGGCAGATGATTGATTCGCCCTACATTTTATGCATTCAGATTCAAAATACAAACAACAGATGGCTTTCTCTACAGTCCTAAACCTAGATTTGATTGGTGTAATCCACTCAACACTGCTGGAATTCAAACCTTGTAAACTTACAATGACCTATGGATCTCTCTTTTACCCAACTGAAACATAACCTGTCCAATATCAAGTGATATTACCTCCAAGAGGAGTATGGTAAGACAAAGGCTATTCTGTCACTCTTAATAGCTGCCACAACACTGAAGCAATGGGCAAAGTAACCTCACACCATGCAGAACCTCATTAAGAGTGACCAGAAGAAACCAGGCTGCTCTCCAGATTACAGCCTTCATCAGCTGGACCCTCCAATTAGTGCACGTTACTTGGAGCTGTTACTTGTTTGAATGGAAGCTCTTGGGCTGGGCCTGAGAGGATTTGGCTTTTAGTTAGGTAATTATAAATCCCTAATTATAGGCTGATAATCTTTCCAATATCTCTTCTTTGGCGCCAACTAGACCAGATGACTCGGACTTATCCTCATCCTTGATGAGAATGAGATTTTTCTTCCAGAGATAAGAGTTGTTGTCTGTAGATCACGAGTGATTTGGAGTAAAGATTACTAGTATTTCTTAAGCTGCTTAAAGAAGGCATTAAGCTTCATTTTTTAAAATTGTAAATAGTGAACATATTATTACCTGCTTTCTATAGCTGAATCTGAATCTGTACAACAGCAATACCAAAATTTGTAGGAACATTAGTATCCATGCATAGTAACTGTTATATTAAACAACATGATTTTTCCATGTAGAATGTAGAATTTCACAAAATTCAATAAAAAGCTATTGTAAAAAAGACGAAAATTGGACACTTTATATATATAATTGAAATGTCCTGCTGTTTCTTTAGTGAAAGCTGACACTAGTGAGAGATAACAGACTGTTACACTTAGGAAAACTACTCACACGATCAGTTTAGCTTCAGGAGTCAGTTAAATCCAGAACTTCATCAGAGAAAATTAAAAAAATACCAAGTTCACCCCAAAATTGAGTTTAAGGAGTATGGAATCTACTTAAGAATCAGAGTAAAATTCAGGGAATAATCATGGAAACAAAAGGGAGAGGTAAGAGGGATTTTAAAAATAATATTGAAGATTACTCCTTAGAAAAAGTGACCTAAATTAAAGAGAACTCATGTTGAACAATTGGGCTAAATAACCCTAAAATTAAATGAAATGTTTAGTTTTGGGTCATATGAACTATGTTTGTTTGCATAAAAACTTGAAATATTTTTTTGGTTTTGAAAAACCTTTTTTTTTTCCCTCTTCAGATTTATTCTTCAACCAATAGCTGAAAACCCTGTGATTTGGCTTAGTGAATGCTTTCTGATGCAAACCTGACGTTGCTCCTGCTGTAGCATACAGTAGCTTCAGACTTATGCAAGTTTATATGACACAGATCTTATATACCAAGGCCTCTATGTCAATCTCTATGGCTAATCTGAGGCCTTGACTGATTTCAACATTAATACACCCCAGCAGATTATGCTTTTTAATTGTTCTCTCAAATACTCTGAAAAAGTGCTTTCAAATGCTGAGGAGCCTAACAGGCAAAGAGATTTTGCAGTCATCTCCAAATGAAAGCTGGAGTAGGGGACGTGAACACCATAAACCAAACGTGAAGAAAAGAAAAGGCATAGACAAGAGAGAAGGTGGAAATGTATGTGGAAGTTACTACTTTTAAATTGGCTGTGCACCTTGGAATCAGGAAATCCAGCTCCTGACAGATATTACAGTTTTACAATCATTTTTGAACTATGGGATGAAAATGCAGAGATAAGGTCAGCAAACAAAATAAAAAGTATTGCAGAACTAATTCACATACGCTGTAGGTGTTATTTCATGTTTATGACCTCTCTTCGGAAGCTCATCCAAATCACCAGGAAATAATTCAAATGAGAGGGTCAAATTCTTCTTTGCAGCTCCCTTTGGATTCAATTGAATGTATGGGGATGAATTTGAAGGCAAAGTCTGGTTATAAAAACTCCATTGTATTGGTGCACATATATGTAATTCTTATGAATATGGATAGAAAGCTATAGTTGTTTCATAGACAACATAAAAAAACTTGCAGATCCCCAAAATTAATCAATTTTGGGAATAAAAATTTTTGAACGGTTAAGATTTGTTTTTAATTAGGCTTGAACTAGGTTTCTGGGTGCCTGAATTCACCAAAACTCACTATCCAAGTGCCACATATCTGACTTTTTAAAACCATCTGTAAAGAAATGTTATGGACATAAAGGTAAACAGAAGATACCTCTTCACACCTTGAGAGTCTACATAGAATGGTTTGGGTTGGAAGGGACCTTTAAAGGTCATCTAGTCCAAACATCACAAGGTACATAAGGGGACACCACTTAAAAATCTACATTGCACTTGTAATTTCTACTTTTTTCATACCTCTTGATGTATTGTTTTAGATTAGCATTTTATTCTGCACCATTCTTAGAAGAACTCTAACGTAAAATAATGACTGGATAGGTGCAGTCTATGTGCCTCATTTTTTGTAATTATGTTCATTGACATGAATGGTGTGACAGACGATGAATTATTTTAGACCCTTCTCTATAAAAATTTTTTTTTCCTGAAAATAGAAATTACTTTTAAATAAGAGAGCAAGATTACCAAGTATTAAAATTCTGTTGTAATTCTTCTGATATCCATTCTGATACCCAGCTTATGATAGCCAAGAAGCAGGCCCATATTAAGAAGATGCAAAATCTACAACAGTTCTCACCAAATTACTAAATGTGTTATGTGCAAGGTTGTTTCCTGATCGTTTCAGAGGCTTTCTTTTTTTCTTTTTTTTTTTTAATCAGTTTTGGACACGCTTTCCTCTCTGGTTAACCTACCTCTTACTAGGATGAAAAAGGCATTGTCCTCTGCTGGAAGAGTTATGTGATGAGGAAACCACTTCTGCACCAGACAAGCTTGTGGTCAATTTTCTCCCTGTGCACAGAGCAAAGAAAAAGCTTTCTGTAAAGAAGAATTTAAAATAGGGTTTTCATGAATCATTGTTTGCTGGACATGCCAGGGAAATCTAAATTAAGGAAGACATCCTTTCACTTAGTTAGGGAAAACCACAGTTCATAATTCTTTCAGAAACACACAATGGCAAACTTTGTTCTATTTAGATACTGAAAGCCAAGCCAGATTAGATTAAAAACTGGCTAGCTATATTTTATAATTCTCCAGGAAGTGTTTTTTATGAGAATTGGAGGGAAAAAAAATAACTGCAGTAGAACTGATCAGGAATTTTTGACTACATGGATATTCATTTGAAAATGTTAATGTTCAAAACCTAACTAAGGTTTGGAAGGAATTACTTTTGGAAAGCTTCACAGTGTCAAAAAGAGATTTCAGGCTTTATTACAATTAGACAAAAACTGCAGAGATCAACAGCCTGGCCGATGTCCCATAGTCCTGAGGCACAGGAAAACAGGCTTCCAGTATAAAACATCTATGACATGAACACAGATCTGCTATATTCCAGGCGAATGTCCTAATGAAAGAGCACATATTCAATGTTTTTCTTGCTCAAACAATGTTATTTTTACAAGCTCAGTCAACTCCCAACAGGAGAATTACACAGCTGCTGCTCAGTAGGCTGGTGATGATACATTCACCTGAAGTACGGGAGGCTGAGAAGTAGTTCCCTGCTCCAAGAAGGCCAGAACAGTAACATTCTCTCTGCTGTTTCATAAAAAGAGAGGAAGGTAACATAATTAATCAAATCATCATCATTATTAACTGTTAGTAATACTATAACTGAAGTTGTTAACTATGTCCAAAACATCTCTAAACTATAATACTGTACTAGCTTACATCTTCCTACAATAAACTGGTCTTTCACCATTCCTGCCACTTTGTTTATTTGGGAAATTGTTTATTTCTTTGTTTATGCTGTGAAGTTTGAAAGGCAAGAAAGATGGACGTAGCTGTCTGAAGGAAAGATATTTACTGAAATTAGCCCCAAATAAAACCAAGATCCAAAGAATTATATCCTGGGAACTTATGTTTCATTTACATCTAGATCTGGGACCAAACTTTACAGAGGTTCTTGGAGGAATGAATTATAAAGTCCTCAATAATGAATTAAAAGTCCTCAAATTAGGGGTGTTTTAAATTTGAATCAATATTATAGCAATGCAATCATAAGTCTTAGAAATTTTTGAAATATAATAAAACTATGAAATAAAGTTAACCTATTTTTTCATTAATAATCTTCAAATGTACTGTTATTACATTTGAACTTCACAGTCATCTGAATCTGAAACAGGTATTCAGGAAGGATTGGCAGGACATGAAAAAACAAATGAATCCCATCATTATTAAATTTTTATATTCATTATAATTTTTTATGAACTCATCCCTTACCTCCAATTTTTAGTATTGTTCTCTGAATTGGTATAAAATTCTGAAAAACTTAGAAATGTTACTAGCTTTTTACTTGAAGTCAGGCAAAACTCTATAGCTTGGACGAAATTTTATTTTCATTAATATGTTGGGTTCATTCATAGCTATGGTCAAAAATTTGAGAAGATGCAAGTCCATATGGATGAGAAACTAAGGGGTTAGATGCTTGCAATTTCATTACTCAGCTTTGAAAATATGGTACACCTTTTATTATTTTCCTCTGAATGTTCTTGCTTGGCAGAGTAAGTCTTAGACTGACAGTCCCCTACATTGAATGAGTCAAGTGTAAAAATTGTATTATTACATCCACAGTGGTATTAGGTGTAAGAGAAAAAATGATTGCAGAGAAGATTAATTGAACTGTTGCTACAGAGGGGAAAAATGAGGGCTTTGAGCAAGCCCTTTTTTAGTGCTCAAATAGAATCAAGTTAAATACATGCTGAGAATAATAACTCTATTTTAAACTTAACTGTGGTAGTCAATTAGCCAATTGCAGAGAGCAGGGCAGTTATTATCAGAGAGGAATATTAGCAGAAAGAAAGCGATAAAAGCTGTCAGCTCTGTGAGTTACAGATGGTGACATAAGAGCGCCTGCAGAACTACAATGCAGAGACCATAAAAAAGTTTGTATACGCCACGAAAATAGCATCTCTTTTTAATCCATTTTTTGAAGATTAAAATTTTAGATTTTTAGAGGCATCACAAATTTTGATGCCAAAAACTATCTTTTGTAGATGTTTTAATATTAAGAGTTTGAAAAAGACTAATTATTTTGAAAAAGTTTTCTTCCGTGGTCCTTCACTGACAGTCTTTGTGAGCTCATTTGGATGCATAGCTGTAGTTTAGTAGATGATTTTAGATGTATTAGCTGAAGGATGTTGCATTCTGGTATGCACAGGTTTAAGTCTGCTGTATTTAAATAGTTCTTTCAGTGTTGGGGGCATTTTTTTGGCGTCTGTAGACAGGTAATGGCAGGATTTGCTAATACAGAAACTAAGAAATGATCCTGAGAGATCGTAAGATAAGACTTTCATCATGCAGATTGAACTCTTTACTAGGAAATCATGATTTTCCAAATTCTTTTAGGCATTATGGTAAGCATTGGAATTCTCTGTGGAAACGCTTAACAGCCAAACCACAGAAGCTTACTTTAAATTCCACCAAAGCCAGTTCACAGCACTGAATCAAGTCTCAAATTCGACCTAGATGTAGTCAGCATAATTAAAAGTTGAATTCATAAGCAAGGGGCAGAACATAACTTCATAACAAATAAAGGCCAGAGAAACCAAGATGAAGCAATAAAAAAGTCTGTTCTCAATGTAGCAGTCTTGTTTCTGCAGTTCTTTTCCTACTGGTTTATATCATCCAGCTCCTGGGAAATCAGGTGCTTCCTGCCAATTGAAGATCATTAACACTCTGAAAACAAACACATGGTTTTCTGGAGGTTCTTGTTAGCATAATATTAAGGCCCTTGCTTTATGGGAATACATTTTGATCTAACCTCAGACAGGCGCTTCAATGTGTCTTTTTAGCTTAAAAGAGACAAATGCTTAGTTTAAACCAGATCATAAAGAAATCAGGATAACACAGAAAAGAAGAAGAGAGACAAGAATGAAATTAATCTCGTTTAACTTTGGACATCTGTAGTGGGAGATATCTATATCTAAGCTAATAACCTCCCCAACATCCTTTTATCATAAATGGAGAGGAAATAGGTACTTTTGGTACTCTGAACAATTAGCTCAGATGCCAATGCTTACAGTGTAAATGTTTACATTTATTCAGGTGAATCCAACTCTGAATTACTATAACATGTAACCTTTAAGTTACGATGTCATGCTCTTAAGTCTGAGTTGATTTCTGTGGCTTCAAATCAGCAATGTACTTAAGCAATAGCCTAATTTTAAGCATATGAATAGTCCTATTGAAGTCAGTGGGATATTCACATATTAAAGATACACTTCAGTGCTTTGCTGAATCAAGGCCTATGTGAGTAACGTGCCACGTGTTTTTTCTTGCAATAACTCTGTTACATCACTTTACCTTTAGGCAGTAATTTCACTGTACAGTGGAATTAATGTTTTCAGAAAGCTCTCTTAAATTTTTAAGATTTTGGCATTTTTAGAGCAGATGCTAGTAAATTAGTAAGGCTTGTATTCTTTCCTATGCTTCATAATAGCACTAAAATCTAATAAAATATAGTTCAACGTTTTGGCTACTGCAATAGTTGAACCCTAAAGATATTTACACCTCTTAGTAAGGGTTCAAAATATAATTAGAGACATGCTAACTTTTTTTTCCATGTTTCATGTAAAAAAGATGAGCCTAAATAGTAACACCAGTTATCAAATTAGTAAAGATCTTTTCAGCCGTTTAACAGTTAGACAGCGCAACACATCCATCACTCATCTATGTCAGTTCTACTCCTTAAAAGCATAGATGGCCCTAACAAGTTCTGAGTGTATCTAATTTTTTTCAATGGTTTTGTAACTGTCCTTCATATACAATTTATACAATTTCATTGAAGAGAGCCTAAAACTGGAGCATATCTTAAACTGCAGATTTTTTACGTGGATCGGTCTCCCGGTTCAGCTGAAAGAAGAGCGCTCGGTTGTAGCCAACTGCAACCTGAAGTCGGAAATTGCAAAGAAGGAAATCTTGCCGCTGAGGTGTTTGATGCTCTGTTTTGATCTCAGTGACATCTGAGCAGAAGACAATATCTGGGCTCAGCAGCACACCTGGCCCCTTGGATCAAGATGGAGGAGCCCTGCCAAGAACAGGTCGCCCCAGCCCCACTGCTGCAAGGGAGGTGCAAGCTGTTCAGCTGGGCGCAAATTAAACACAAGCCTTAGATTTCTGACAAATTCCCAACATGGCTTTTGGTAGGGGCAAAGCTTGGCCTCTTCTCCAGCAGGTAAGAAATGCTGTTTTACTTGTAGTTTACTTCCGTATCAGTCAGCTACTCAGTATATTGAGATCTTCCCAAACAGGCCTCACTGTAAACTATTTTTATACCAAGATATCCTGTAGCAGTCTTTATAAAAATAAATGAACTAGTGACATTAAGCTGAAAGGTAAGCAAAGGTGCTGAGTGTTAAACATATTAAGAGGGGGAAAAAAATCTGTTAATCGTTTTATTAATGTTTTCTTTTCTGCAGAAATCCTCGAAAATGCTTGTAATTCTTTGCAGCTGACAGGCTGCTGATTTTGCAGAATGAAGAGCTTTTTGAGTCCCTTAACTCCAAGTCACAGTTGTTCCTTGTTTTGACTGTTGGGGAATTAGTTCAATAACCTCCCAAATAGTAAGTGCCTATGCTCTTACAATTTAAGCATAAGAAGGTCTGCATCTGAGAAAAATTACAGGCAAACAAATACTACATTGAAACACAAGCTTAATGAGTTAGGCTGAAGCTGTATGAGGGACTGTCAAAGTCATTTTGCTGCCGTATGGATTTTTACAATGCTGTTACTTCACTTGTTTCAACAGATTTAGTCCCTGTTTGAAGGATTTCCCTCTTTCACACACACTAAGTGGCACTCGAGCATTCCCAGGCTCGTGGGAAGCGGCAGCCAGGGATGAGGCTTTGAGTCTGTGATCTACTCTGTCCTTTTACGATGCCCACAACAAAGTCCATGAGGCCCAGTCCCCAACTGTCCACTTGGTCTAGCACTAGTGCTGTCTTAAGGACTGCCATGGTGGCACCTTTTTGAAACTCTGGTGGGGAACCTCCCATTTTTAGGCACGCCTCTGATGCACGTCTCGAAGCAGATTGCATGTTCCCCACTTTGGCTATGCATCTACCAGCCACAGGCTCCTGGTGCCCAAGTCCACCAACACATCTCCTGCAAGATGTGTTGCAGACCAGCAGCTTTCTCAGCTAAGCCAGCTTGTTCCCATGCCCTTGATCATCGTTCAGAACACATGGGGCACCAGGTTGTCCCAGCCAACCCTGCTGCCCACACCACACAACATGACACCTGCCGAGGGGAAGACAAGCTCTTCTTAGGGAAGAGATGTGTTTCAGACCACAAGTGGAAATAGGAACATATTCCCTCTGCAATAATGAACAGAAAGTTATCCAGAGATACCATTCCTACCAAATCCCTGAGGCTTTTTGGCTTTCCTAAACAGTGTGCTGAAGCACCTGATGCTCCTGCTCTAGCCAGCCACCGAGACCGGGCTTGACAGCTGGCCCAGGTCTGACTAGCAGTTGGTTTCATATGATCTGCAAGTAACAAGAGCCATTCAACATTTTTCATACTCGTACAGCTCTCCATCACTGAGTCTTCTCCCCTTGCTCTGCTGCTTTTATCCTCTCCCTTCCCTTCACCTTCCAAAGCAGTGAAAGGTGTGTTGACAGCTCAAAAGTGAGTAAGAGAATTTATCTTTCCCTTCCCACCAAGAGCCATTGCTTGGCAGAACAAGGAATTGCATCTGATATTCTCACAGTAAAAATGAATTTGATAAATTTAGGTTATGTTTTTAAATACTTTGGGTCTTGTTTGTATTTTCTTTACATTTATATCTTAATAAACACATCTCCAATTTTTGGCATGAGTGTTTTTGCTGAAGTGCTAGACAGGCCGAGGTTCCTGTATGAAAACACCTATGGCATTTTTCACTGTCTAATGTTTTATGCTGACAGAATCATTCTGGCAGCTTTTCTTCTGTGGACCAACTCCTTCCAGAGACACTGAAAGAACAGACTCCAGGGTTTCAGGTTACAGAATTCTGGAATAGCCGTATCACACAAACAGCCTTCGTACACTTCCTAGGTTGTCTGAAAAGCAGTGGCCCTTAACGTACTGTTCTTGAATGAAAAAGGCTAGATAAGCCTCAGCCTTCCTGGTGATAAAACAAACAAACAGAAAAACTTAAAATGAAAAAAGTGGTGTCAAATCATGTTTATTGTGCGGTGTGAGCATGCTTTGCATATTTATCTGAGGACAATGTTAAACTTGGATAATGAATTGTGTTAAGAAAACTTTTTAAAGGCAAGTTACCACTATAAGATTAAATAGTTAGAAAAATGAGAAATTTTATTTTATTTCATCCTCTAATTTCTATGAACCATATAAAATATTCAACCTTTCATATGTACTATGGTCTCACATGCATTTTTCTTGGCTCTGTCCTCATTCTTGTTATCTGAACATTACCTTATTCTGTGAATCAGCTGTGGATAGGCCATGGAACTGATGAAATAAATGATGAAATGAATGATGAGATTGAAACAGACTTGCACCATCTTTCTTTCTTCTGTTTTCCTAAGTTTTCTAATGTAGATTCTTTTTATTTGTTCTGAATTGAGCATCATTATGTATTATTCAGTCTCAGACAAAATATATACATTATATCAGAAAAAAAGTATTTTCCAAAAATCCTTCTTTTGCTACTTAAAATATAATTACCTGGTCAATCTTAAATCCTACATTCACCATGATCTCCTCTACACTCCCAAATTTCAGAGAAATTACTGGGTTAATTCAGATCACTGCCTTTATAAACTAAGTCTGAGAGCAATGGGAGCAGTAAAGGAGTAAACAGGAATAAAGTACAGAGCAGACAGTTACAACAACATATAGGAATTATGAATGGTTTGCCAGAAATACCAATCTATCTCATGTGGAGACAGGAAGAATTACCGTGGGGTACATATCCTTACATGGAGAAGAATGGAAGGAAGAGTTCTTATTTCCAGCAAAGAAGAGTGGAAGACAGAATATTTTTTAAAAAAGTTCTAATTTTAACCCAGGATTGAACAAAGAGATGATCAAAGCTGCCAGCAGCCCTGAGGTAGTGACTGCATGATTTTAGGACCATGCCGTCATATCAGTCCTACACCTGTTTTAACCCCCAACTCCCTTGTTATCCCCACACAATCTCCCTGTGCTCTGTGGAATTCATGTTTGTTTTCATGGCTAATGGGCATGGGTAAAAGCCAAACTCCGCTTCAGTTTATGTTGGCACCTCTCCACTTCGCAATGAGAATGCAAAATCACTAATAATCCTCCTTTGACCTCTCTGTAGTTCACTGGACTTTTGCAGCGGAGATCTTTTGCAACTGGCACTATGGACTGAGAAGGATTTAGAAATTTTAGCTGCTTCTGGTAACTGAGGACAAAGGAATGAAGGTAGGAGTTCCCTGTGGAAATCATCATACTCAGGGTGGTTAACCATGACACAAAACCAAAACAAAAATGTGGATGTTGGTGGTATAAAAGACGTGAGCTGGGAGATGAAGCTAGCTTAGAAAGTGTCATTCCTTTGGGGAACAGATTGGGCTCAGTTTCTGCTTAGTTAATAGAGATCCACTCTAAACATGGCATTAGTGACATTCAGAAACCAAATGCTGCCAAAATGAATGTAAAATGGTCTCAACATTCAGTTAGAACATTCTTAAAATAAAATTCAGCACAGTATTACCTCACTAGTTACAGGATATTTGTAATTTGTTGTATACAGTACACTTTGTCTGTCTGTACTTAGTTATACCAAGTTCAAAGGGAGATATGCAATGTATTTTGTGGTTCTTCTAGAACTTAAGCAGTATGTAATGATGGCTGGAAATGGCATTCAGTCTGTTCCGAGAGGGTTATGTCTTTTTGATAACCACTACAAAAACTTTAGGGAGTGCTTTGTTTCTCAAATATAGACTGAATTTTAAATTTAAAAAGTGATCCCTGTTGTGTTAATGCTCTTTACTTTTTTTTCAGTGAATTCAGGCAGCTTTGAGTAAAGCTTCAGAGGGGAAATGCTGAGTATTCTCTTAAACCTGAAGAAATACAAGTAACAGATGAGAGAATCAGAAAAAGATATAAAATCTGTTGAAATTGAAGGGGATAGAAATGCCTTTCTACTATCAACAATGGGTTTAGTCGTGAGCTGAATCTGAACGTAGGATGCAACACGTTTATTTTGGATAGTGAGCTTTAAATGACCCAGATATCAAGACTACAAGTGGCACCCCATTGTGTTAATGCTTTACCTGCCATTTGTTTACACAGGTTCCTTATAACTTCACCACCAGTTAGATGTAGATTTGTGTGAAACGCTCTTGGTCAGGTATTCTTATACAGCCACAGAATGCAAACTCTTTGATAGATGGTTCTTGTGGTGCTTGGGATGAAGAGAATACAATGGGGTTTCTTTCTCCTCAGTTTTCTCCTTTCTAGACTAAACCTATTTGCTATATCTTCCCTAATATGGTTTCATTCTAAGTATCTTTTTATCTCTCTTCTGCTGTTTTTAACTCTATCCAATTGGTCTACCTGTTTTTATAGCAGGGTAGTCAAAACTGGACTCCAGCTGAGGCCTTATGTGTGCAGGATAAAGAATAATTACCTCCTCTGTGTTACTTGCCACAGCCTGTTACTTGTTAATAGCATCACATTTTTCACCTGGATTTAGTTTGTGATCCACTCTAACCTCCCTTCCCTTTTCTTTTTTCTAGCATGCTACCTAGCTAGTTATTCCTGATTTTCTGTTTGTGTGTTCAATTTCCTCTCTCAACTGTTGCCCTTTTTTCCCCCATTTCATCGTGTTGCTTTTGGACCATTTCTCCAATTTGTCAGGATCGGTTTGAACAGCAGCTGCAGCCTCCAATGTGCTTTCAGCTCTGTGTGACTTACAAATGGCATGGGTAGTCTCTGTACTGTCATTCATGTATTTAATGAAAGTGAGGAACAGAAGAGGGTGCCGCAGAAATGTGTTGCCAATTTGTGAGAGAAATGTTGACAACTTCTCTTTGAGTATTTTTTTTTTCAATCAGTTGTGCATTTATCGTAGAGTCATTTGTTCAAGATAATATTTCCTTCTTTGGCTCAGGAAAATGTCATGCAAGGTAATGTCAAAAAAACTTACTAAACCCAATTGGAATATGTTACTGCTTTCAGTTTATCTATCAGATCTTTCCAAAAGGAAAGGAGGTAAAATGTAAGTGTTTTTTACCTCCTCTTTGCTCTCCATTTGTTTCTTTTTTGCTCATTTGTTTCTCTGTTTCTCTTCTTCCTTCTCAACCTCACAACCCAGCGGGTTTTGGTGAACTGGCTCAAACAGAAGTGATACTAAAGGCAGTAAAGGGGAAAATGTGCACCATAACACAAAGTAGCACTTCCATAATGGACAGGAGGAGATTAATTCAGCTGATTTGTTCAAAAATAACATTGAATTCAGAAGCAAACTCTACCACCTTTAATCGTAGTACTCTGTACTTCAAATACTCCTATTGACTTCAGGGAAATGGGTATCTTGGCGTGTTTTGGAAGAGCCCTGAGCAAACTGTTATGCAAAGAATCCTGAGTAAGTAACTTCTGCATTTGCCCAGAGAAGTGTGGCTGTGCAAGTGTTTAAAGAGAAAGCAGACTAAGAAAAAGACACTGTGTAAAACGAATGTTTCTTGATATTTAGGAATACTTGCTTTTGATTTTTGTGTTATTTTGTGGCATGTTTACATTTTATCCAGTATATCATGTTTAGTACTGATTTACTTATCTTATAAAAGTTGTCTCATTCCTATCTCATTCTCCCTGTCCAAGAGCAAAAGGCAAGGTGACATTCAATGAGATGAAGAGTGTCAAATATCCATCTGATGCAGAAGAAATGCTTTCTGCAGAATGCAAGATGATTCTGTGGAAATTGCTGCCACATAAGATCACAGTGACCAAGGCTTTTGTAGGTGGTTTGACACACAGATGAATAATAATGAGACAAACTTACAATGAATGATGATAGCAATTTTGAAAAAAACTATTTAATTTAATGTCTCAAAACTTGGAAAAAGGTCTAGTCTGAGAATTAATGAAAAGGGCAGGCTCATGCTGACTACAGAGTTTTCAAACTGTAGATCTGGTTTAGATGGACTTTGCATCTGAGCTGGTATGACAATTCTGCTTCAAAGTCCCCACAATAAGAAAATTATTAGCAAAACCATAAATGCCTCATTTTACCTCCAGTGTACAAAAATAGCAGCATAGAACCAAACTGGTTTGCATGACTTAGGATAAGCCAGTCACTTGAGCCTCAGGTTCTGGATCCTAGTTTTGTTATTTCCTTGCAAACAGCAATGGTAGCTGCTGGCTGTGTGCTGGATGGCTGTGTGTGCGGTCCCAGCACCTCTGCCTAGCTTGAGCCAGCCGCACAAGCTATTGGAGCAGCTGTATATGATTCCTGAATAGGAATCCTGCTCCCTGTTTTCTTGGAGAGAAATTGTCAAACAGTTCAAAACTGACCAACAGTTCATCAGCTAAACTAGAGATAAATGGGATGATCAGCTTCCCTCATTTGCAAGAAGAAAAATTTGCAAGAAGAAAAAGAGAAAAAAAACAGTTCAATAAATCAAGACATGTGACTTCTCTGAGGTTTCAGTGGTATAACTAATCAGATTATGGCTTGGTCTTTATTGATAAAGGAACTTTTTAAAATTTCCAAGGTTATCAACGTTGCAGATGTTGTGGAAAGGAAAAGGCCAAAGTAGCTGCAGAAATATTGTCCCACATTTTGACCAGATGTATTTTAAAACAGATTCTAAAAAAGACTTTTGCGTATTTACTCTCTGTGAATAAACCTTATTTTCTACATGGCAATAACAGAAATGAACTCCAGGGAAATTACTCACATATGTCAAGAAGGTAATGTGCCCCTTCGCTTTCAAAGGGTTGGCATCAGTGTAAATTATTGCTTACAGGTGTTAAGTAACCTCTTTGATGGTTTTTTTTTATTGGCTGACTCACATTTCTTGGGAAGATAAAAAGCTACTGTAATAGAGCAGTTATTTAATTAAAAAGAACTAAGAATTTTCTTTAGAAATGGGTGTGGATGGGTGATTTTTGTTGAATGCACTTGGGCCAAGACTGAAAACATTTTACCAGGTATTCTCTTTACCTTTCATTTCCACATTGCTATTTGTATCACGTGCTTGAATGTAAATTTTGTTTGAATAAAGACTATTACACTGACTTTTTTTTGTAATTCGGTTAACACAAATAGTGATATTTAGAAATTGTGTAGGCACTTTCTTATGATTTTAAGTCCTTCATGCAACATAGTCCTTCAGACTTACTGGTTTGAATTGTGTCCTAGATACTTTGCTTTCTGCACATTCAATGGAAATGAAACTTCAGTCAAATGTAATACACATGGACAAATTCCAAGAAGACTCTTGCTGCTGTATTCTCCAAGTGATGATCAAAAAGGCCCAATTTAAATAACTGCCTTTTCCTCGAAGTCCAAAATTTGTTAACACATTTGAAAGTGCAAAAGGCAGAAGCTAATTCTGTCCTGTTTAAATACCAGTAATTTCCCATTGAATTAATTGCTTTCCTCTGTAGTGAAGTAAAGATAGATAAGAAAATCACTTTGTGAATTTCATACCTCCAAAATATATTTGCAACAATACTTGTGATTCTTTGCAAGAAACTTTACAATGGAAAACTGTAACAAATTTATGTTGTTCTCTCCCCTTCTCTAAGACAATATCCTCCTTCCCCCAAGAAAGGAACATATAAAGTCCTGCTGCTGGTTTGCACTGCAATAAAGTACCCAGACACATAGTTTTATCAACTGCTAGTATGCCTTTAACAAATCACAATTAAATATTAACAGCCCGTGAGGCAGCATGGAGGGCTCTGCAATCCTTTGAAGGCATATTTGCCAATTAAACAAAGTCTGACATTAGAGTAAAGGTGGCAAGGATCCAAACCAGAGAAATGAAAGTCAACCACTTCAGTGGCATTCATTAGCTCAACAGACATTCTTTGTGTGGCCTGTTTCTTTACTACTGCCAAATCCACACCCTGTTCAGGAACTTACCCAGGCTCAGATAAGCTTATTATGGAAATAACACTTTGTCACCCTTTACAACTTGCTTCTTGTTAAATTATCTTTTATCTTCTTTGTAGTATTTGTCACCTCTCCTTGGGTGCCCCTTGTGTGGCCAAATGGTATTGTATTTGATTTGGAATAATCAGGTTCCAAAGGTTAATTGAAGTTAATAGGATAATATTTTAAAGATTCCCTCTTCAGTATCATCACACAAGAGTGGTTATGGAGAGACATTTGTGCATATACATAACTTTGTTTCATTTGGCAATGTGTGAATGTTTGGGTGCTCCTTTGGGTCATCTGATAATAGGTGCTGATGGGGGTGAGAAGGAAAATTTGGATAGGAATTCTCTAGCCTGTACATGCCTTCCCAAATTTTTGTTGCAACTGCAAACCCTGTGCTGAAACAGCAGAAATGTTTAGCGTTGCCTCTGAAATACTGAGAATGTGAGAGGGAAAGAAGGAGCCTTTCCACCACTCCTTTTTCTGCTAGCTGAGAGAAAAACCAGAAAACCCTGGTGTCGAATGCTGAGCACCCTGGAGTAAGAGGCCGTGCCGGTCTGAAGTGTACATCACCCATGAAACCTGCAGGCTGCACGCAAGCTTGTGTCCCCTTTCCTTCATTCTGCAGCTTCAGAGATACCTCACTAAAGGGTTCTTGTTCAAAGGCTTGGTCTAGCTACTATCTGTGCCTGGAAGAATATCCACAAAAAGAAAGTGATTTCTGTTTTTGTGCCTTGAAGAGACAAAGATGTAACAAGAAAGAGTGGAATTCAGTCTCCTCAGAAACGGTTCAAAGTGGTAAAGGCAAAATTGAATATTACCATCCCCATCAGGTCAAGACAAGGCTTGGGCTGTCATGGCAGGGAGGAGGAAGAGGGATGGTGCTAGGATGGAGAAAGAAAGGAGGTGAACTGGGCTTGTTGCTGCTAGCAGAAGGTACAGAAGCAGCCCATATAAAGACTTTCTCCTGAAGTGGTCCTACTTCTGCGGCAATAGCTAGTTTTGCAGAAACCCTGACCCCAGCTTTAGCACAGACACCAAAAGACCTGGCCTGCCTCCATGGGTGACAAAGCAGGCATCAGGGCTGTTTTTCTGCATCCGTATGCATATTTTGCCTATGCATATCCCTGCCTGTTGTTGAGATCTACATTTCAATACAGAGTTGTCCAACCTTGCTGTGCTATACGCACATCTTTGATGACATTCTCAGCTCTGCAGTTAAATACCTTTTTTTTCTGGGCTGAAACGCTGTATTTCATTTCACTCATCCTCCCACACAGACACAGGGAAACAAGATATCCATCAGTAAGTAACTACAAAAGACTAGAGAGCCAAGTGAAGAGAGAAGAGTAATTTCTTGGGCAGATACTTATTTAAATGACCATCATATTTTGAATGGTTCTTTGTATTTGTCATATTTAACCTGATGCCCTACTTTGTGTTATTATAATATGTATCTGTTGGTTCCCAGGATTTATAATGACATGAAACCTTACTGGCACAGAAATTTAGAGAATTTTTTTCTATATTCTATATTTATTTGTGTATATACATCATGCATATTCACTGTAGTCACACAAACTGTATTTTCCATAGACACATACAAATGTAGCTTTCACTGAAGCAAGAAAAAACAAGAATATCTCGGAGTTGTATTGATCTGCTTAGGCCTCATAGGCAACACTGAAATATGTCTCATTTAACAATATTGAATTGCTCATATTGAATATTGAATATTGCTCATATCTCACGTATTACTTCAGTTTCTCTTTCACTGTTTTTAAAAAAAGGCCCTATTTAGCATTTCATACACTGGAAAATTCCTCACCCGAAGTCATAGGAGTATTCTCCTGCCTGAGACAGATACGAGAGAAAGGGAATTAAAAAATAAGCTTTCTTTGTGAACATCAGGAAGAAAACAACTTTTTTTCCTTGCTCCAGTAATGCAGGCTTCCTCCGAAGTTGCTGAACCAGTGCCTCAGCAGGTGTCTATCTGCCTCAAAGTTGCAGATATGCAATAGCGAGGGGTTTTGCTTCTAATCTGCTGATTTTGACATCACCCTTACTGCTGATTTAATGAGCCCAGTGTCATAAGTAGGATTACAGACCCCAGAGGTCTAATTCTCAGCTCCTGAATACACTGAAGAGTAACAGTAACTATGGTAAATAATTACCTCAAATCAAATCAAAATTACAGCTTTAAAATTTGAATGCTGGAAATGTTTGTTCAGTGATCTGTACGGTGGGAGTCACTTGTCTTTATCTAGCTCCCAAAGGAGCAAGATGGCACCCAACGAACAAATGTCAACATCACAAATAGCGCCTTTGCGAACCCAGTGTAGAAGGCAACACTGAAATCAGCTGAAACGAGCTGAAACCAGTGGTTTTGCAGCAGGAACATGGCCGAACTGTGACTCTTCTGTTCCCTCAATAGCTTTTTTTATCTTTTGGTCTTGGGTAAAATCAGGATCTGATTCTCAAAGTACGGATGTACCATGCAGTTCTCACAGAGTGTGATGGGAATTAAATAAATGCTCCAGGAAACTAATCTTTATCAGGAGAGTTAAGGCTTGTTCTGTGCTTGCTTTATGACTCTAATTTTCAGATACTGCCTGATTACCAGGGTGTGCACATGGGATATTTAGTCACCTGGATAATTATAGTAAATATTCTGCTTTTATGTCACTATTCCCATGTAGATTTTAAATTGTGGATTGTGAAGGAGGATATTTTATAGAAGTGGAAAGCCAGTGAAGTAATTTGCTAATAACCCGAGGAGGTGAGTAGAAGACCAAAGGATGGGAGTCAAGTCTCCTGTCTCTTATCTGGTATCTTCAATCACATTGTCTCTTACAATCATCAGCCAATTTTCAGCTCTTGTAAGTTGGGCTGACATTAGTGAATGCGATCTGCTTTAGGATACATACATGCAAATTGTTCAGGGTCTTTTCTAGTATTCATCAGCAATGCTAAGTAAATGACATTTCTAGATGTGATTAGCTCTGTATATCCCCAGATACTAATGTGCATATGTAAAATAGATGCACACACAAACATGCAGTCATGAGCACATAAAAACACTTCCTCTCTCACACAGATATGCATACACATATACCGCTTGTGGCAGATAAAAATAAATATGCCATAGGGAGGCTTTTTAGAGGAGCATGTATTGTGCTTGCTTTATCAACTTGATGAATTTGATTATAATTTGTGCAGTACTACAGAACTGTTTTGTAATGAGATTAAATACCATAAAGATGCTTATACAGATTCTATATAAGACCAGTTTCCTATGCAGAACAGCAGAGTTAAACCAAAGGCAGGAAGTAGTCAAGCAGGAGGGGGAAAAAATGCACGCTTAAGCAAAAGACTTGAAAAATTAGGCAGCAAAGGAAAGAGCAAATTGAAAGCTGCTTAGATTTACTGTAGCTGTAATGTGTGTTCTGCTTATTTACATAAGGTCTATGTGATTATCTTCTCTGCTGTTCAGTAAGAATAGTCCTTACTGTAGTATCTGCCACAATACATGGTACTTTTGCTATCTCGGATATGCAGCCCTCTTATTAAAGAAACACACTAACCAATATGTAACGTGAACTTTTGACCATTCTCAATGTTTGGAGATGAAGAATTTATTCTACCACTAGCAGATGCAAAGGGCCAAGTTTGTATTCCCAAGTGTGCAGATTGTTCTGTTTTTATTTTAGGCTTTGCAAAAGTTTTTTTGTTCCTTTTTTGTTGCTTTCTGTTTGTTTGAAAATACAGGTTCTCCATTCTGGACTTTATTTTAATGCAGTTCTGAGACCAAATATTGCACTCTATTACTTGCGAAACCAAGGCCTTTTCATGAAAATGCTGGACTCTCTTCTGGGCCTTAATTTCCCTCAAAGTTTCTTTACTCACCCTGCATGCCTAAATCTCTGTCTTAAATGTTCTCCAAGTATCAGCCTTCAACATACATTTGCTAAGGAAGAAGCTTTCCACTTTGCCCTCTTTCTGTTGTACTGGTAGATGGGATGTATATCTGCTTGTTCTCTTCTATCAGGGTGGGTGTGTGTGCCCCAGAAATCCCATTTATATCATATCTGGTATTCCGCTCACCTACAGGCAATCCAGTACTGTACTCTAACTTCTAATCCTGAAAGCGATAGCTCTTTGGTGACCCATCTTTCATTTTACCCATGGCAGGCTCTGCCCAGTGCTATGGACAGAAGAGGACAGGGGTCAGGGTCTCTACAGTGGTAGACACAGCACAGTCAGTTCTGGGCCAAATAACAATTCATTTGTAGTTCCACTGAACTCTTTTTTTTTATACCTGTGTTACACTGGGGCTGTTAAGTCCTTGCTGGTCCTTCCCAGAAGCATCGATTTGACTTCAGGTAAACGGCTTCACCGCAAAGTAGAGGAAAATATCTTTCAGATATTGGGTTCTTCCTCATTCATTCTTTCTAACTTTTACCATAAGTACGAATGTGCAGTATGGCATGAATCATATGAGCACTTATAAATAAAACATGGATTTTTATCTGGTAAGGTCGCTTCATAGTTTTCAGTTTTCATTATCTCATTTTTTGAGATTTTTGTAAACAGGAAAAAGCTGGAGTAAGCTAAAAACAATTTTTTTATAGTCCAACAAAGAAAATTACGTTCTTCTATTTGGCAAAACAACTTCTTAGAAAGAAGAGGTAGGCTTCTTAGTAGCGACTCACCCCTTTACTGTTTCTTTCTGGTCCCTTTTTAATCACCATTCACATCAGGGTACTTTAAATGCCCATTTTTTTAACAGTTCAAAATCTTGGTGTGTCTGGACCTCTAGGGAGGAATCAGTGGAATTATATTTGTCTCGTAAATTAACCAGCTAAATACAAAATACAAGCACATGAATTGAGATTAAAAGAAGAAGATGTGAGCAATTGCTCCAGAATTAAAATCTTTTAAGTCAAACTGATTTTGCAGTCACTAAAGTAAAGACCAGGGTATGTGATGTTGCTTCAAGATCAGGAACTAGTGAAAAGCAACAGGGAAACATTTTCCTAGTTAAGATTTTTGTGAGTTTTTTTGCTTTTAAATATTCACAAGTTCTCTAAATGGCTGAAGAAGTTCCCATTAAAAATCAAATCCTTGACATAATTAACAGATATTTGAATCTCACTTTAAAATGTGACCTAAAAAGGTGCAGCTGTTTATTAATTTTTTCCTAGTCAACATCTGATTAAACACTGGTTATTGTGGCTAGGCACTAATTCCCAAAACAAGGCTCTACCTAACCATCTAGTCCATATCATAATCATTATCCTTCACCCAAGCTTTCCATGTGTAATGACACCTCCATGTACAGTTTTGCTTTGAAAAGTACAACTGTACAGCAGTAGTCTGTGCTCATTCAGTTACCACCAACTTTTACCCATAGAAAGGAGAATGATGTGTGTACTTCTAGATGTGTTGAAAATAACATGCACATTTTTTGCTGAGAACAGCAGCATCATATGCTTCTAGGTGCGTACTCAGTTACAGATTCATACCGAGAAAGTAGTGCTCTGTCTTTCAAACCATTTGTGCTTTGTTTATTCAAAAGGGCTTTTTAATTTCTTTGTTTAAGTAGGTTTTGCATAGTTATCCCTTGAAATATACAGGAATTGTGGCTCAGGTCCCATAAGGGAATAAATAAAAGACTCCAACACATCCTGTGGTGGCAGAAGTCTCTAAAGCTGTTTTAAGGATTCCTTCTTGGCGAAGCAATTCGCATGGATATTTTAAAACAACGAAAAAAAATAATAGCCTTAAACCATCTTAAGACCTTCATGCTACATCAGATGAAGGAGTTTTTAATTCACCAGTGACAGAAAATTATTAATAGGTTATCCGTCCTTCCATCATGAGCAAGAGCTCTTTGTACTGTGTCTCAGACTGCTCTGTGTGGGAGAACAACATTTCACTCTTTCATGATTTCTTCTCATTTCTTTTCCTTCCTAGAATGACAGGACCACACCAGCGAAATGCTACTGAGGCACTAGAAATTAGTCAGTCCGTTGTTTGAATATGAGGTTGGAAAAAACAGAACAAGATATTGTTTAGTAGTTAGGTGGAAGAAATACTTTATCAACTGTGCAAGGAAAAAAGAAAGATTTTGCCAGGAAAGTAACAGGGTAATTTTTATCACATATATGGCAAAGCAATGTCAGGATAACCCTGGGAGATGTGAAGAATTGTAAAACTGCACAAGTGTAAATGCTGAAAAGCTGCATTTGAGAGCTCTCAGCTCTCAGTTCTGAAGTTGTTAGTAACTCAAAATGAAGAACTCATAATAGCTTAGAGTAAATATTTACTATTTAACCAGCCTGTACCAGGGCTGGTCTTCAGCCCATGTGTCTGGCCACATATGTATTATTAAACTGTCTTTTCCTCCTGGTGACCATCTTCATGCGCTCTGTTGGGGGCTAAATCTACACATCTCTTCTGGTATCAAGCACAATAGGAAAATTAATCAGACTAATTGCTCCATCAGCTAAGCATGGCCATGTACTACTACCCAAGAAATCAAGAAAAAACTAATATTCCTTCAATCCTGTCCATGTCTGAACAGAGAAGTTTTCCTATGTTGAATCAAATTTAGTCTCAGACTCCACTCCTGGTAGTGCCCTTATAACCAACCTCCCCCCAGAACCCAAAGACTTGGGTGTCCCGTGAGCTGCCTGGCAAGTGATGGGGGTAACGCCACCTGATAGTGTGTTGGCCACAAATCTCCAGCTTTTGTTCTTAATTAATGAAAACTTGGCAAATGCTTTTGCTTTAGTTCATCTTACACTGGTCCAAGAATTCCAGTTCAAGTGGCACAACATGAATCCCCCCAGCCATTGCTCTTAATCATGGTCCTGCTTCCAAAAAACAACAAAAAAAGAGCCAGAGTCCTATTTTGTTATTCCTGGCTGGAGTGCAGTGTCGGCCAGCCAGCTTTGAACACTTCGATTTCTTCAGAAAAATGTATCAAACTTCTCAATGGGTGCATTCTAAAGTGTTGGGTTTTGTTGGTTTGGTTTTTTTAAGTAGTAGTAGTACTACTATTTTCAGTGGAGGCTATTCCAGCAGAAAGGACAGTCTGGCCAACAGTGTTTTCTTACAGTTTCTCTGACTGACCTTGTTCTAACTAGCACAAGCATGGGCGACTCTGGATTGGCAGTGAGAAGAGTTGTTTTTTCTTCAAAGCTTTCTTTCTAACCCACAGTGTAAAAAGCACCCTGTTCTGTTCCTTCTCTGCCTCAGTTTACTTCAACTATAAAATGGAAGTGATAATTTCTGTTGTAAAATGCTTACATCTGTGGATGGAAAGCATTACAGAAGAACTAATTATTGTTATGCTTAAACATTCCGGCATTGCGATTAAGTGATTTTTATGCCTTGATAATTATATTTCACTAGGGAAGAGTGGGCAACCATCCATCAAACTTCCTGGCTGTGACTGAAATTCTAAGCTGACAGAAATTTTGTGGTACAGTCATTGATAACCATGGTTATGAATAGCTCTGAAACAAAGCTGTGAAAGAATTCACAGCCTCTTCAGATTGACATTATTTATAGCACACCCCAGGATGAGGTAAATTTCAGTCACGTACAGCTTGTTTAAAAGCAGAAGAAATTTTTATCGGTCTCCAGAATGCTAACAGAGGAAAGACTGTGTTCAAATCTTTAGGCCTTATACAGTAGATAGCCTAGCAAGAGCTAATTGGTGCTGCTGGCATTCAGTGTCGAGGTTAACATGAAATAAAGCTGGTTTACAAAATTATTATTTATTGTTTTGTACAGATGGATTTGATTTGTAGTTTGGAAGTTTCACAAAGCGTCTGTAGTACCCAGAGGAAAGTAAAGGGAGTAGAATAAATAGAAAGCGTAATAGGTACATAGCATGGTTTTAGAAATATATCCACTTCAGACAGCTTCACTTTAAGTACAGTTTCTGAAGTCCTTATTAGGCATTCCTTCTTACTAAATCAATGTTGAGCAAGGGCCACATGATTTTACTGATAATTAGGTAAAAGCAGTTTGTTCCAGGCTTATATGGAACAGAGCCTCATTTTACAACTTCTTCCTTTCATGCCACTGGGATTTTTGAAGAGCGAAGAACTTAGTTGCAAAATGTTGGCCAAGGTGTAGTCATATCTTGGTCTGACTACAATACGGCTAAAATAGGCACTATGTCCTGGCACTCCAACTTCCATCCGTGCACATGTACAGTGTTGTCCCTCACTGTGACATAACAATATTAGAGCTCCCATCTCATCCAGAAAGCCCTTTTGTTGACCTTGATTGTCTTGTGGCAGAATAACACTTTTGAAAGTCTCTTCAGCAGAAAGTAGAGTATGCTTTGGTTCCCAGGAGGATGATGCAAAAGCCAGATCAATGACTGACGACAGCAGCAGTCAAACCAGGTATTGCACATTGGTGCGAAGGAGACCAGTGGAAAGACAAAACGCGGTTCTTGCAAACCAATGCCACTGCAATGTGGAGCGAAGCTGACTTCAGTATGACTAAATTTGCAGTGAAGGAGTGCTAATATATATTGCATAACCTTTTACAAATGTACAGAATTGTAGCTTTCTGTGCAATAAATAATGAATGATTCAGGCCTGGACTTAGCCATTGTATCACAAAGCACTGTGTTGTTGAAAACTTGGGAAACCTCTACTCCAGTGGTGTTGAAATGACTGCATAAAGCATCTAAGTTCCCTAGATATTGAAGAGGAAGACCTGGATGCCTAAAAATAGAATTCACCATGCCTAGCACACAGAATGGAGTGGAGTCTCAGCTAGCAAACAGAAAATGCCTGAGAGGAAAAAGCTGTGTTTATTCACCTCCTCTCCCCACCTTGCCCACTGGCAGCTCTGTGGTAGGTACTTATGTGAAACGAGGATTCAGAGCCAAAAACTGTTTCCAGATTCCAGGCACCAGCTTCATACATTTCCATAGAAATGACTGGCTCACTTTCTTTCAAAATAGGCAATCAGTTCATCCTACTCTTTCCAAACTAATCTAATGGTTAAAACATTTACCTCCTCAGCCTGAAGCATTCAGAGCTGCACCTCCTGCTCCCCTACCCAGCAGGTGATGGGTAAGCACTGGGGTGAGGGGAGCTGTGTTTGGACTTCTCCTCCTGCATCTGGACCACTATGCATTGTGGGGCAGAAGGCCCCATGGTGGGAGCTGCTTCTATAAGCCCATGGATAGAGGACACGGTTTGAGCAGACTTGAAAGCCCAGGGCTTCCTTCTTTATCAGGAATGCCCTATCCACCACCTTTAGCCTCACTTGTGTATTGAAGCCCTGTCTGGTTCACGTGGGCTATTAATATGGGCAGCATGTAACTCTTACACATTAACTTAGGTGAACTAAGGTATTTTATTGCTATCCTTTATGTGTGAGTATTTGTCATTCTATACCTCTGACTAACTTTAACAAGAGTTGAGGGATTCACATTGAGAGAAAAATTAAACTTTTTCCAATGAATGACATCAATCCAGCCTTTGGCACATTTTCACAAATCACTTTTCTGTGCTACATAGTAGTACTGTATGGAGAAATAAGGGCAAGCTTTACTCCTAGAGTTCAGCTGGCTGCCCTCAAGACTCCTTGGAAATGAGCTGGATAATCCATCTCAAGAAAGAGTGCATGAAATAATAGCTGCTATAGGCAGTGAAGTTATAAAAGTTATTTATTTCTTTCATAATAACCCTAGTTGATTGGGGGGGAAAAAAAGGGAAAAAAACCCCAACTGAAAAAAACCCAACCCTGTACAATAAAAGGCTCGCATTGTGCATTACTGTAATTTCATTCAACATCTAGACACCCATATGCATTTACTGTTTTGCTGGGAGGGTTTAAATACCCTGAGCTAATTATAAGACAGTATTTTTCAACTTAGAAGGGTTAAATTGAAAGCACTGCTAATGAGATACTATTTCTGGCTATTAAACTGAAAGAAGAAGGGTCTATTTAATTATAAAGTATGTAAAAAAAAGCATAATCATCGTGTAATGTAACAGCTCTCATCTGGATTATTATTTTTGTGCACATTTATAAACACTGCCTTGCACATTATTGAATTGTTTAACATTTATGTGAATGTAGTTATTCTACAGAATAACAACATTGACACCATGGGTTAGTCTTCTTTTTATTTCACCAAGAATATTTCATATCTACTAGACATATTTTGTCCTTTATTAGAAATAGAAAATAACAAAATGTGAAGGAGGTGGGAAAGACAGAATGAACTATTAATCTTGTCTGCCAATACCTCTATATGTTTTCATGTGGCCATTTAAAATACTAATTCGTTTCACTTTAAAGAGCTCTGAAGTATACTGTAACTAGCAGTTCTCAGCAATCTATGAAGATGAACTAAAAAGCAAATTATGTTTTTTTCCTCATTCTCAGTTACAAAATCATTTTTAGTACAGGTTGCTCTTCCAGAATGACTTGTTCAGTAAAACTCACATTTCTAAAAAACTGAGATGTGAACAATTTTGAGAACTAATTACTGAAAATATGCCAAGAGTTTCTTGGATGTCACTTACTGGAAAGCTTTTAGTCCTCTTTTTCACAGCAACCACGTGACTTTTGTTAATTCTTTGCCTTCCTTCAGCTGGCAAGAGCTGCTGGGAGTCATCAGGTGGCACTGGCTGTACCCACTGCAAGGCTATCATGCGTGGAAACGTTAGCTGTAATTGAGATATGAGGCAACTGAGATGAGCCATGGAGAGAAGGTGGTGGAGTTTGGTTGATATGCAGGTACCACGTGGTTAAAGGAGAGGCACAAGTAACTTGAAAGTTTCAGAGCACGTCACTGAGCCACTGTGTAGGGTCTCTGGCAGATTGCTGGGGACTTCTTACTGTGGCAGCTGTCGGCAGATAAGTTGGAGATGTTTATGCCTATGGGTTTAAGGACTAGTTTGTGAAGTTACTTGCAGACCTAACAGAGGCTTTTCCTGAACTTCTTGAACACACTGAACTTCTGTGAAGTAAGCAAAGCTTTTGACTGGAGGGAAGCTGTACACTTCTCGCAGTAGAACAAAGGCAGATATATATTATGGGTGTACTGGGGCATTATATATCACTTCAAGAGGATGAAGTATCTTAACTCTCTATCTCCTGGATTTAGAAACTGAGGTTTTATTAAACTAAATGTTCTGAAAGGTCACATGTAATTACCAATTGTCATTAGCTCCCTGTTAACAGCTTTTTGTCATAGAATTTCCTTGACTTTATAATAGAAAAAGAATGCAAATATAAAAAGTAATTATTTTTAGTTAACTCATAGGCCTACAATTTGAATCACTATTCTGACCAGATATAGCTGGAAGACACTATTCATCTTATTGGAGCAGAACAGAGATAAGGGCCATAATTTCATGTATGTAGTTGCTCACATACATGCTGGGAGGAATTACAAACAGTTGTGACTGTTCCATTATCTGGAAGTCAAGCATGTGAAAGAGAACTGATGTGTTCCTGTCCTTCTATCTTCCACCATCTCCTAAAACATACAGGTCCACACCTTTCTATCACTATTTTCCAGCTTACTTTCATTGATTTCTTCTCTTATTAAGCCACTAATTACCATTTTAGAAGCTACTGGCATACAAGCTCTTGCTCCTTCATGTCTGAGGCTCTTTGATGCTGTCCACATCTGTCACTTGCAGCAGCTGACTACTGACTGGTGACTTGGAGGTGGGATAACTCTTTGATCATCTTGTCTGAACTTGCATATTAAGAAAGGAAAAACTCTCCCTAAAGAGCCTGCTCTATGAACAGGAACACGAGGAAGGGTTACTCTAGATTAGCAAAGACTGGGGAGAGCGGAAGAAGAGCTAGCTGTCACTAGATTCGGTCCAGGCTTTCCAGATCCCACTTTATGCAGGGGAAAAGGAGGATGCCTAGGATTTCCTGGTAGCTGCCTCATTTGAAAAAAAAAAAGGTTTTTATGGAAGAACAAGAAATGGAACAAGTTGCAACACAGTCCTCATATCCTTTTAATTACATGGGAAAGGAGAATACATGGTTAATATTTCCACTCGCAATTCTTTTACCTATTCTATTTCCCACCTATGTCATTTGCTTTAGTGCTCCCTTCCTTGCTTTTTCATTTCTCCCAGTCTTCCTGCTGTCTGAACTGTCTCCCATCTTCTTGCATCTTTCCCCTCTAACCTAGCCCACAGGTTTGCATCCTTTTGTGTGATCCCCATCTTGAAAGCATTTGCATGTGGATTGTAGTCTCTTTTTGAACATAATTTGGGCAGTTTTATGCTCTACAGTGATTACATTTCCCCATGAGGAAAAAAAAAAAAAAAAAAACAAAAAAAGTGCTTTGCTAGCAGCACAGAATATGTCTACGTTGAGCAAGTGGTATGACCAAACCTAATAGATGTGTATCTCTGGACCAAAACAGTACCGAGGACCCAATGCCAGCAGTGAATGTATTTCAGGGCCTTTGGACTAGTTCTAGTCTGACTGTGCGGCCTAAATACTCGTTAGCTGTAGACCTGGCTCACTTTGAAAGCATGTTCCTGGTCCAAGCTGGAACACTAATGTAGCTGCACCTATACTGAGGCAAGATCTTTCCTCTCCCTTCCTTCTTCTCCCCTAAACTCTGCTTTAGTATTCAGATGAACCTGACACAACCTGCTCCTATTCAGTGAATATTGCGTATTCCAGTGGAGCACCCAGCTCTTAGGGAAAAGGATAGTACCTATTTCTTTTGGCAACTATGTCTATGAAGACTCGGTGTGATATGTTTTGTTTTGCCTAGTCTTGTTCCTCTATGGAAATGTGGGTTTTTTTGTCAATATCATTTTTAGTTTGGCTCACATTTCAGTAAAAGAGAGAAAAGACATGGTCCTCTTAAAGCACTTCTCTGGAAATCATGGAACCATGGCTTTTTCCCCATGTGCTTAAGTAAGTTGCTTAATTCATTTGGGTAAAGATATTAAAACCATTTATAAATTTAGATTCTATTTCAGTAATAGTAAGACACATTGTTGGTTACAAAATCATAATTATTATGACTGGTCAGAAAAGATGAATGATGTTTTGCAAAATGTCATGTTTTTACATTTGTTATAATTGCATGTTCCCTAGAATTTTGCATTCCCCTTGGAATTATGAGAGTTTGCTTCAGGTTTGACTTTCTCCCTATGGCTTTTTGAGTGATATCATTGGCTTCAAAGAAATCTTCCCAATGAGACAGATGATAGGTTTTGTGAAGATGTGAGCATTTTAAGATTAAAAAAAAAGTTCATTACAAAATCAGAAACAGTGATACATACAAGGGGACTTCTGGGACCACTGAGCTCATTTTCATGCTGCTGCAGGCAAGCATTTTAGGAATGACTTTTTCCTAAACCAATTCAGTATTATATGTAGTTCAGCTTTTTGTTCCCATTACTGCCATTGGAAAACTGCTCTAGAATTTCACTTATTTCTGGGTGAATTAATTTTTAATCATTTATATCTAGTTGCTTTCATGCCACACTGTTCTTCTCAACCTGATATTGATTTTTTTGATGTATTAGTGGAAAACTTTGTTATTTTCTCACAGCCTTTCAGCCTTCTTTTGACAAAATAACACAGCAAACATGAGGAAAAATTTACTGTATCATTTTGTAAAACAGCACAAGTACTTACCTATCTTAGCTCATTTAACTTATGATCTCATTTACCTTTTTCACATGAACAGCTTGTTGGTGATGTAATCCTTTTGTTAATAAATGTATGTCTGAGTCTTTCTCCTCAGTCATTTCTAGCTGATGAATATCTGGCTTATAACAGAGACACTTTTTATTAGTCCCTAAGATAAGTTGCAGCCTGGACTATTGAATTTAGTCTGTTACTCTGGTCCTTGACACCATTCTGCTATTCATGCTCCCTGGTACTTATCATTAACTCATGTACTTCTTGGGCATTGAACCCTTCTTTGATGCTGCTTCTTTCAGCACCACCCATTGCCATCTCTTTTAAACAATTCATTCCTATTTTATAATCCCTTATCATCTTCTTCTTTACTTTAATCTCCTACATGGTACTTTAAAAAATTGCTTACAGGAATAGAAATATATTTTTTTTAATCCACTGTTTCATCACAGAAAGCTATCAGAACACTATGGCATAGGCAAACCTTAGCAAATCCATGTTGTACTTGATATGATTTTTCCATTTATCTTCAAATACAAACCATGTCCAGGTTTGATCCTGTAGTCAGGTACTACTTAAATATTAAGTGCTAACTTGCTGTTCTCCAGTTATCCAGTACTACTCTCAAAAATTTAAAAAAATTATTAAAAATACTTGCTACCAGATCAGCAACTTCACATTTCTGGAAGCTTTTCACACATTGTTGTATTAAGCTCCTTGATTTCTGCTTTTAAATCAATATTATATTTTCTATTTCCATGCCAATTTCTATACTTTCATTCACATCAAACCATCAGACCTCTGATTCCATATTCAGCAGAACTGTGAATGTTAAAAATTAAGAGGTAACATTCATTTAGTTTTTCAGCCACACCTTGAAGTATCTCTACCTTTTAACCAATACTCACTGCATAAGTAATTCATTTTTTAAATTGTTTTTTCTTAATTATTTTCTCCTGTTTTAACTGCAGTTTTTAATTGGGTTTGATTCCTGACAGTTGTTGTTATGCTTTTTCACACCTTGGCTTCAAAATATTCTTTTCTTTACAAAGCAGTCCTTATTTTATTTTTTGTTTTGTTTTGCTTTGGTTTGGTTTGGTTTATTTTTGCATTTCTTGTAGAATCTCTGCTTATTCTTAAATATCTTCCGTGATTTGGTAAAGCCCAGGTTTAAAAGCTTGGAAGTTAGTCTTCTATACCTGGGATAGGAGCTCTTCATAGATTTTGTACCTTTAATAGAGACAATTCCCAAGCTTACACTACAGTGAAGTCTATATGCTCATCAGTACAGCTGACTTTGTTAACTAGGTAACTTAATTTGTCCTTTTGAAATTGAGAACCCTAGTTATAACCATACCCATGAGTATCTTTCCATTTCATTTAAATGAATCAGACCAGGATTGGCTAATCTAATAATTTTCTGTGAATATCTCTGAAGATCATGAGCTTTCAAAAAGTAAGGCTAAAATAATCTTACTATTGTCTTTGTGTTTATGTGATTGTTTTTTTCTGTAAAATAAAGGGCATTATTAGCACCATTTGTCTTCCTCACTATACTTGGAAAGAGAAGTCATTCATGCTACAGTTCCAAATAGTATTTAATGACTGTATACGTTATTCGAGTTCATCATTAGGTTTAGAAGCACAGAACTTGTGCTACAGCTCTCTCCAGGAATGATGCTGACACAGGCAGGCTTTACTGTCTTCTCAGTGTACGTGGTAACATTCATATTTCATTAGTCTACTTTAAAGTCAATGTAAGAATGTGAATACGTTGATCTACCAATTCTTGCTTTAGTTATAGCGTTCCTGAGCAACACATACCCTTAAATATCTCTGTTTCAGTCATGTTTCCTATTTAACAATGTCTGTCTTGTCCTATATTTGCTGTCAGTTCTTTTTCAGTATTTCAAGTTTCTCCACTGGATTCTGCAAACATTTCTGTATTTCATACTGATCACACCAGTTTCTCAAGTAGATGAGACAAGTTCTTTTGCTAATGTATTGCCTCAGATGAGTATTTTTCCAGCATTATTAATAGTGTTGTTTTTTTCTGCTTGATATCTGTCCCCTACTTTCTGGCATTCCTTTGTAAAAAGCCATAACATTGACCAGCACCATTGCATAAATTAATGGAAAACTCATTGAGATGTAGTTTCTAGTCTGTTTGGAAAATATACAGATAAAGTATATGACAGGGAGGCTATAGAAAGTTGCAGTTTGTAATGTAAAAGAAGCCAACCCAGGGCAAAGCCTGAAGTTGTCCAAATACATGCCAAGGGCCCTGACATGTGCCAAACACAGTCCTTGCTCCTGGTCTACAAGCTGTGGAGGGGACCTGGGGGAGCATCAGCTGCCCAGGGGAGAATGGTGTTCTCCATGCCAGATGACCACCCCGAATAGAGGGACTTCTCCATTGGCAGTCTCACTGGCCTGAAGGTGCTGTTCCTGCTCAGCAGTGCTCGGTGACCTTAGCAGGTCAGAGGATCTGGACATACAAGATACCTGATCTAAATGGCTGCTTGCTGCATACATGCTCTAAAATACAACACAGAGAAGCAATGCTAGAGAAGAAAAATGACATCAAATACTAGAGGCACAATCTGTCGCTGCAGCCAGTCCAATGCCCAGAGTATGGGTAGATGTATTAAGTTTTTCCTCTGCTTCACTCAGTGGTAAAATACAAGTAGCTACTATGGCAACATCACATGGTACATTTGTTATCTCTGAACGAGAATGTGTTGAAGGAAGTAGCAGATCAGTATGCCATGTGTGCTTTCATTTTCTGGAATGTTTTCAAGGGAAAACATCTGTTCAGATATTTTTCCTGGGATTATGGCTTTAGTTAAAAAAAAAGTGAAGAGGAAGGGATGCAATTCTCTTTCTCTCTGCACTTTTTTCTCTTCTCCTATAAAATTGCAATTTTTTCTAAGAAAGCGTATCTCTTATGTCGTATACAATGCTGTTTTCCCTGAGTGGACTCTATTATTTGGTTCTTTAGTAGTTTCTTTAAATGAGTAAAAAAGCTAAATATTCCTTTGAACGCTTATGTAGGGATATTGAGGGTAGGTGGGAATGGAAGGTATGGCTGGGAGTTTAGCCAAAATCTTTCTGTACTAGCTGGAAGCATTATTTTAAGATATGAAAATTTTTATATACCTATTCATAATGTTTCATAGAAAAGATGATCTGTGGTTAAAGTATTGACCTGGTATTCAATAAATATGCATTCCATTCTTGGCATGGCTACTCAGGTGTCATCTGTGACGCTAGGCATGTTCTTTAATATTTGTATGGTTCAGACCTTCCCCATATGATATCCACATTCTTGTTTCTGGATGGTAAACTCCCTGGATTCCTTTCACTTAACTTCAGACATCTGCAGTGTAGACATTTACATCTGAACAAGCTGTCTAGACTTCCTTTATAGTCAACGGAAAAATGTAGAGACTCAGGATGCCATTCATCTGAACGGTTTTAGACATCTAGGTTAGACTAAGATAAATTGCATCCTAAAAATGCCTTTTTCTTTCCACTAATCAAGTCAGAAGCAGAAATTCAGATTGTATATATCAAAATTTGGACAGACAAATGCTACCTTTGTGAAGAATACTATCTGTTTATGTGTATTAGTAAAGCATCTTCACTGATGTGCCCCTTTGTTGCGGCTGTGGTTTCTGTGTGATACTTGAACACAAGCTACAATCAAAAAGTAAACTGTAGGAGGCCCCAGTGTTCTTTCTTTCTTAGAGACCAAGGCAAATTTCAATCAAACAGGCACACAGATGAGAAAACTGGTTGCAAGGCAGAAAAAGAAACGTTGGCCGGAATCCCAAGCATTAGCTTTTTTAAATACTAAAAAATAATCTTTTTATCATTGCAAAATGTTTTTAGAAATTGTTGTTTGAAATAATATCTGTAGCACTGGTCAAGCATTTTAAAAGAAAAAAAAAAAAAACAGTTTACTGGAAGATGCTTGTTATTAGAAACTGAAATGTCTTCTGCTGTGAAAGGTTTTCAGTTCCATGCCAGGATGTCTAGCTGAAATGCAACTGACAGAATCTGATTGACAGGGGAGAAATGTTCAATTACTTTCTCCGTTCATGGGTATGTACTGCTATCTGAGATGTCCTAGTGTCTGAGATGCCCTGATGGGGCAGGCAGCTGATACAATACAGGACCTATGAGAAATCATGTCCACCTGGGAGAGCACCTGGAAACCAGGTGAAACACACTAGACATCTAGAATAGGACTGAGATGCTTAAGTATGCACAACTGAGCTGGGCACACAGAGAAGGGATAGTCACTGTTCCTACATTAAGCATTGCCTTTTAGATGCTTAAGTAAAGTAATTAGTCTCTCTAAAAGCCAGACACATACTGTCAGAATATTATTCAGAAGAGAAAGCTAGGTCAGAGGTTCTGAATTGCCTTATCTAGGTTTTATGTCTTCCAAGTGACTGTAGCAAGTTAAAAGGGCAAGATCTGGAAATCCTGCTCTTTGAAAGACCAAAGTTAGGATATGACTCATTTTGCACTTCCACTAAAGTCAACGGGGAGAGGTGCTTCTAGCATGAAATACAAAGCTTATATAGGCAGAGGAAGATGTCTTACTCTGGAAGTTCATTTATTCTTCTTTCTGTGTCTAAGGTTAAGGTGACATCATTCCATACCTATCTTAGTAAGAACCCTCTCACAAATAAAAACACATCAAGTAAGTAAGGGAATTGAATCTGACGTGAATCTGAGACAACCCTAGGACAAACTGTATCCATTTCTTTCAAGTTTTTAATCAAAAGCTAAAATGTCATCCAGATGCAAAATTCAAAAGTTTCTGAAATCTCAGTAATTATGAGATATATTAAACATTTACTTGCACAGTTTTGGCACAAATATCTGGTAACAAAGGCCAATTTTGTGAAGATTTGTAGCTAATTTTCAGGCTAAAAAGCTTCAAGTTTCACTGGAGATTTGCATCTCAGGTTAATCACATCCATGTCACCACTCCAAGAAGTTTGATGCCTTCAACTGAAGAACTGAAATAGAATTAGGGAAAAAACCCAAAAGCATAACTTAAATTCCAAACCTTTAACTTCAGTCACAATGGTTTAGAGAGTATGTCTTCATGGTAGCTCCATTGACTTGAAAGGTATTGTAATGTAAAGAACCTATGAAGAAGCCAAAGAAGTTATCTATCTTCTAAAATACGTTGGATCAGTTTAATAGTAAGTAGGACAAGAGACAGTGAAATAAACCTGAAATAAATCTGAAATAATAAGTAACAGAAATACAAAGAAAAACAGTTTTAAGGAGAAAAAAATAAACCAGAGGAGCAAGAAAAAGTAGAAAGGCTCTGCCCTTGACTACATTCTTAGAGCATGTAGATATCATGGGATAAGAAGACTCAAGATTTTTCATTACTGTATGAGCTGAAGGAATCTGGAAATACATGCTTACTGTCCCTAAAGGACGGGACATAAAGAGACGTTAACTGTTGCTACTAGGAAGGTCCACTGCCCTCATGGCAGTAGATGCTGCTCTGACTTCTCCCTTTGGGACAGTAGCAGCTAGGTTTGGCTTTTCAGGTTCTGGCACAGGAAAAGCTGGAAATGGGACTGTGGCTGTTTTGCCACTGTCGATAACCCACTTCCTTAAATGACTGCCTGCTTTGCCTCTGCACAGAGCCAGTCCTGGTGGGAGGGTTTAGTTTAATCTCAGTACAGGAAATACTATAAAAGTCCCTTGTTAGTCTTTTGCCTTTGATGTCAATCTCAAAATTCCTACCTTTCCTGAGGACTGTCGCATGCTGCTGCACATTAAAAGCTTAGCTTTCTGTCAGCCTGTGAATGTCTGCAGGATCAGATCTTTTCCTGGTAAATGTTAAAAGAGGAGTTTTCTTCTGAATCATTTTACATTTTTGCAAACTGTGCACTGAAAGAAGCGGGAAAGATTTGCTAATGGTAACCAGGCTTGGGCTGAAAGGTGCTGCATTCTCCTCTGCAAGGGTTTTGGAGTGGGTTGACATACAGAGATTCAATGCAGACTGAAGTTTCATGTCAGACAGAGATATTGTGAATCAGGTGAAAATTGGGATGGAGCCTAGACAGAACTAGCATGAACTGCCTGAAAAAATGGAGAGCTTCTCTCTGTAACTCATCCATATTCAGTTCTATAGACGGACTGTATCGCCTATAATAGACTTCTTTTATGGGATCATGTAAAAATATCCCTGCCAACAGATGGACACTGAGTCAATGAAAGCTAATTACATTTTACAATTCTACAGACGTATAAATTTCTTAGGATGAAGGAAGGATTTTTGGAACCATGTGCAGTGTTTTTACTGAGTCTATATTTTGAATAGCAACCTGACAAATTATCAAGCTTATGTAAAAGCTAATATTATGATTGTTTTCTTCCCTGAGAAATTCACTTTCTTCCTAACTTGGTGTTGGTTCAACACATGTCTGTAATTCCCCTTTATACACTGATGTGCTGCTCTTGAAAATGAAGCAGTATTACATTACAAGTCTTAAAAGTAAGAGTGTCCATTTCTGGGGAGGTAATATTGTGCATATGGCATATTTAGTCTCTATTAATTTAATTAGGATAAGTGTCCAACACTGGAAAAAATGTCAGAATATAAGAAATGCCCTAACGGGTCAGATCAGCAGTCCTTCTAACTGAGTATTCTGCTTCTGTCAGTGGCAATATGAGATGCCGTTTTGGGAGAGCACGTGAACCTCATCATAGTCTGTAGTTCACCTCCCATCAAAATTCATTTATAAGGAATGGAGAAGACACATCTCTGCTTGGTCCTGTCAGCATGGATTTATGGATCTGTTGTCCATGAATTTATCTAATCTACTTTGAACCTGCTAAAACTGTCCTCTTCCACAACCTCCTATGGCCATAAGTTTCAGAAGTTGAATTAGCTATTGCATAAAGAAATACTTTCCAGATAACAGTTCTACAAGCCATCAGGATTTTGCAGAAGTTTATCATATCCCTTCCAGCCTTTTCCTCTTGAAACAAAAATGTTCCAACCTTTTTAATGTTTTCTTGTAAGACAGCTCTTCCATCACCTATTTACTCTTCTCTGTTATTGTTCTAATTCCCCTATGTCTTTCTTGAGATCATAAAACCACATGCAGTACTGAGAAGGTAGGTGCACCAAGGGTTTTATATATATGCAAAATGATGGCATCTGGGTGGTGTCCTTCCAATGATATCTGATGTCTTGCTGGCTATTTTTAACTGCAGCCAAACACACTTGCAAGATCGTCCTGTTTTTTCTTGTCATTGGGATGATATTCAGCTATCCAAAAGATCTTAATTTCATCTTCAGACTTGGAGATGTCGCTGTTCACTCCCATTTTCAGGTCACTGATGAAGAAGTTGAATAAAACAGGTTCTAGAACTGATCTCTGAGGGACCATACTGTTCACTCTTCTCCATCCTGAAAAGTAATCATTAAACCTTATGCCTTGCTTCCTATGTTTTAATTCACTTTCAGTCCTGAAAAGAAATCCAACTTAATGGCAAATGAGTTTTCTAATTAGCTTTAAGTTTCTTTAACAATTTTTTGTCAAAACTGTTTGGAAATTTCAAATACACACTGTCCACTTCATTCCCTTTATAGACTGACACCCTCATAGACACTTTCATTCCCTGGTTGCATGCTCTGAAAAGCTTCCAATCTAAAGAAAAGCATAACTGTATCTGTTTCCTTAAGAAGCTGAAACACAATGCTTCTCTTTAAAAATTTCCTTCTTGCTCATTTGTGACTCAGTTGGGCCCATTTAATTATAGTAAGCTCTTCAAGGCAGAGCCAGGCTTTGTGCTTTCTGTTCCTACAGAACCAAAGACAAAGTTCCAACTCACAGTTGGGTCTCTTGGAAACAGCAGTAGTACAACAATATCTAAATTTCATGTTAAGCTTTTTGTCAGTTGATCTCAAAGCATTCATCATTTCCCTTCCCAGGGAAGGAAAACCAAAGAAGGCAAGGCACTCAAATGGAAGAAGCAGGAGTTGAACCCAGGTCACCCAAATCCTAGCTGTACTATGCTGGACTCCGTCCTAAGCCCAGGGATCCTAAAGGTAAAGGTGCATCAGCATTTTGACCACATCTCCTCTCCTCTCTTTCCATTAGCAGTGAGCTGAATTAAATTCCTGCACCTGAAGAATGAAAATATTCAAATTCTGTCGAAATTCAGGCTTGTATGCATTTCAGATTTTTCTTCAGTTTAAGCTCACCCCATATTTTAAAGACTTTTTTTTACTTAACAAGTTCCCAATCTTTACATTTTCCCCATCCTCAAGCTTCCTGTTTACTTGGCAAGCCTTCCCACCCCCAACACTGAACCAGCTTTTGACTGCTTCACACTTAATCAACATTCCTTTATTAAAAAGCTATTAATTAGCTTCTCAGTGGCCCAATCTACTGACTATTGTGATAATTGTAAGTCTTTTAGAGCTTTTCCCCCCACTTTGTTGACAGACCATTGGACTTAGAAACAGCACCACAAGGAATGTGGGCTCATCTTTGTTTCAACATACTTAAGGTGCTTTTATCTGTAGGTTTGCCTTGAACAAAATCCTGTTCAAATTGTATTAAGCCCCAGATAAACCTCTCTTTCAGATTATGGTTTCCAACTGAACTCCTGTGCACTGAAGAGAGGGCACCGAATTCTTGATTGTTTCAAGAAAACCTCTTTGAGTAATCCCTTGAGCTTGCCTACAGGGCTTGGATTTCCTAATGGATGCTTTGATGACAGGAGATAAGAGCCAAAGGTACCTTTATTCTCTTAGAAATTGCTCCAAACAAACAACCTCGATGATTAAAGCTAATAGAAATACCTGGAAGATTGATAGCTTGCAAAGCACTGCTGAGTGAATGAATAACTTCCCCTTTAGTTCCAAAAGCTAATATTTGTCCACATTTGCTGCCTTTTAAGAAAGTGCAACGTTTTTTGTATGCAGAGTGTTGATCAGGAACAAACAGACACCATTCAGCTATTATTTGAATTTTAAACAAAGCCTCCCTGCTTCAGCTATTGAGGCAGCATTCTGCGTGGGCCCATTTATAATAATTCAAACATGGCACGGGGAGGGTCGCTAGAGTAAAGTACATATAAGTGTGAACATGATACTCTTGTAAAAGTCTTTAATGATGTGAATGGGCAGCGCACTATGGTATTCTATACAGGGGTTTTAAATTGCACAAAGGGCCTGTAAAACTTCTATATCTGTTCCCAAGCAATACACCTATCAGAGACTTGAACAAATGGAAACCAAACTCTGCAGCAAATAAAAGTCTTAAATTTACAATGCTGGATTATAAAACGGTGTCTTTCAACAGCAGCTCTGACTTTTTTCATGTTCTGATGAAATCATTGCTTGCGAATGCCAAGAAATTCAGCTGTAAACTTTTGGCAATAAGTAGACTCTCCTTGGAACTGCTGGTTTTGAAAACATCTGTAAGTAAGGAATCCACTGCAGAACCAATAAAAGGGGCTGAAGAGACCAAAACTTTCACTAACACCTCGTAACACAGGCAGTGCTCTGAGTGCCACCAAGCCCTGCTCCCTGGTATGTGGGTTATGTACATACCAGAGTTCATTTCCAAAATGGGGGTTTTATGATTCCCAGTGTCACAGAGCACGCAGTCAGGGAGTGTATCACATAACAAAGCAATCTAACAATAGAGCTGCAAATAGTTGAACATTTGGTTTTGAAGTGATGCAGCCCAGGGGTGGGGTGTTCCAATATTGAAAATTCCTCAGCTTGCTTTCTCACAACAAAAGCAAAACCTTAAAAGGATCTGCTCTGAGTGAGTGGTTTAAGGAATTTCCCCTTTTATAACCACATTGAGGAAGGACCCGAATTAATCTCATTTTCCTTAAAAGATAATGGAGTATGGAGTTAGGAGTCACAAGAGAAGCCAGGAGGTTACAGGGAGAGGAGGGTATGGGTATGTTTTGACAGTTGAAGAGGAAATTGTGAGCCGCTGTTGACTCAGAGCTTCCTTCCCTTAGCCCAGCTCATCATCTGGCCTTTGGAGTTCAGCTAAAAGGACCTACTGAAATGGAAACGGAAGTGTGAAGTGAGATTTAAAACTACTTTCGATCCTCTGACTGAAGCTTCGGCATTCAACAGCCTTTAACGTGTCTTCTCCAGAATCAGCCTTGGGAAGGAATTCTGATATGGAGAAGGCACAGATTTGATTTAACTCTTCCTCCCCCTTGTTCCACTCGTCCTCCATCCCCCACCACTACTTTGATACAACCTGTGGTCCCCGCAGAGGACAAGGGTTCCCAGAGAAGCCAAGAGGGGAGCTTGGGACCCTGTGCTCTGAGCAGCGCTGCTCTGATTACATCTGAAACATAGTGATCAAATCCTTTCCCTGCCCTCTGCATTGCGGGGAGGGAAAAGGCTGCCTGTCCTCTCTTCTGTCTCCCAGTTGCCTGATCCCTAGCAAACCACAAGTCCCCTGCAATTGGAAATATTGCAGCTTGTTCACTGATGCCTTCCCAGTAGGAGGGCAACCATGGCTCTTTCTGCCCCCTACGTCAGTGCTTGGCAGAGAGGTGAATGAAATCCATTTTTTCATTACCATTCATTACCGTTGTCACCATTTAATAAAACGTGATGAAAACAAATTAAAGCTCTTATTGAAAGGAGTCAAAATAATTTTTTTCATATTATTTTTCATTACTGGATTGATGAGGCCACTGCGTGAGAATTTGATTTTTTTTCCTGAAACAGCCTTGATTTCATGCTGAGGGACACAATTGCACTTTTAAAGACTTCTTTTTCTCATAGAAAATCAAGGTAATGTTTCATTTACAGCTTCCAGGAGTTCAGGTTTAGATAATCCCTCTCTTCTACCAGCATGTAACAAAGACTGTAGACTTGATAGCATCTGAGATTATTATGTGGGACTTGTGGGCTGATGATAGCCTAGATGATCAACAAGATCTTTTTTCCTTTCACAACCCCCTAGAAGACTGGGGCACAGCGCTTCCATCCATCTGCAAAGCTTTTGGGAGCACAGTCCACCAGACCAGGCTGGAGACAGGGAGGCTGGGTGGAGAATAGGGATGTGACCTCCATGCAGGTTTTGGGGAGTTCTAGGTAAGGCAAATCTCAGGCTGACTGCAGAAGTGCCCTCCCTTGTGTTATGCTAAAACATGGCAAATCCTTGCCTTTGGAGGAGGCACAGCATGACAAAGCAAATCTTACTCCTCTGAACTTATGCCCCTCTGAAGGCTTGTGCTGGAGGCGTTTGAAGTAAAATCTGTGGTGGTCTTTCAGTCAGGCACTGGGTCATACCAGGTTAATCCGACCCCAGCAGGGAAAAAATAAAAGTCTATCATGGTATACAGTATTTAATAGCTAAACATTTCAGAAGAAATCCTGACATAGGTAGCATACGCTGTTCAGTGACAGTAGGAGAAGTATTAAAATATTACTTGGCTGACAAGACTTTATTGTGATATTCTTTAACTAGTGCTTTTTGTTTGTTTCCAGTCTCCTGTTTTCTTTTCACTTACGTAGTGAACTAGGAGCAGTCACGCTGATCCACTGTCAGTATTTCTTAATTCTCCTTAATAAGGACAACCTCCCCGCCAAGTCGGATTCTGAAAACCTACATAGTTTGTGAGTATGAAAAAGATTAGATTAGTATTTTACAGCTGTTGAGTTATTAGCAATATGAAATACAAATAAATATGATTTCTCACCCCAAATGCTATGAATTGTGCTGTGAAAATGTTTTTTAAAACGTGCATCTCAAAAAAACCTTAATATTGATTGAAATAAAAAGTTATTTATAAAGGAGCAAGCTGAAAAACAAAAACCCAAAATAGAAGTATTTTTTGTTAGCATACTTCATTATGTAAATAAATAGAGAAATAAGGATATGATTTCATGTCTCATGGAAATTAACAAGTGTTAGTCAGAAAGTAATTATTCAATTCAATTTTATGATACATTTTCAGATTTCAGCATCCTCTTTCTGTTTCACATAATCAAGAAACAAAATTGCTTCTGATCCCTCAGAAACTTGACACAGAAATCATTCCACATACCAACAACCACACTAAAGAAAGTGAGAAAGAAAAAGCTCTATTCTGGAATAATCAATAGCTTCCTAGTTTGGTTACTCTTCTAAAACTGGTGGCTCAAATCCTTCTTCTGCCCCTTTCAAGCCTGAATGTAAATGCTGATTTCCTGCATCAGGGTACTGTGTCTGAAACCATTGCCTTGCTGGTTCTTCTGGGAGTAGAGAAACAGAATCTTTTTTGAAGCATGTTTGTAAAAAATAGTACGTTCTCAATATCAACAAAAGTGGAGCATCTCTCAGTTGGGAAAGTGCTGGAAGGACCCTGTGGAACTTGGGATTTCTAAATGTCAGAACAGAGTTCTTCAGCCTTTTGGAGACCCAGATTCATATTTGTGATGATAGCAGCGGCTTACTCACTCCCTCTGGGCATACACACCCACTCTCCTCCATGGACAGAAAGAAGATGAAAGGTGAAAGTTAATGTTCCTTGATACTTTTGCAGTGGTGCTTGTTCACACATACTTACAAAGAAGTATCCTTGCTTCTCTCTGACTGGTCATGTTCCTAGACCACTGTCGCAAGTATTTTGCATTCACAGCTCATCTCTTTTCTAGTTTTGCACCCGCACCATGTGTAGTGTTGCTGTCATGCTGTCGTCTGTAGGGTGAAGTGGATGGCCAGAGCTCACTCGCTTCCTTGTTCAAGGCCAGAAGTGTGTGCTGCACCCCAGATAATCCTGTACTCCTTGCAGAAACTGATTAAGGAGGCATTGCTGGGAGGGAAAGGTTTTTGATGCTCTGTTGGTTTCCCACGTCTATAAGCCACCAGACAGAAGTAGGTGTGGAAGAAATATATCAATAAATCTGTGCTATCCCATACTGAGAATTTTTGATGAAACTCCAGTCCATCACAAAGAGAAGGCTTGAGAGACGACTAATAAAGGAATAAGTGGGTATCCAGGTTTATTGTCATTATCCCAGCTGATGAGTGGGGCTATACTAAGTCCTCAGCTTTTGACACCATTGATGTCAGCTCTTGGGAGCTGAGGTAGGCCACTGCTGAGGGCGCTTGAAAAATCCCACCCTACGAGTCAAACAAACTATATTAGTCTAGTGACCTGTGTTTGAACCCACTTGTCTTTTAAAAATAAACCCCTGTACAAATCCCAAAAGCAGCATATGGTTAGTTCACATCATGGACTAATAATAGCTTACATCATCTTATTTTTAAAATCAGTCCTTTTTTGAATTATGGGAACGCCAAAAATAGTGTTGGAAAATTCCAGAACCTACCAATCCTATAACTTAAAAGTGGTCAATCTTTTTTTTGAACCTATTCTAAAAAAAAAAAAAAAATCCCAACCTCTAAAACTACAACCTTTGTCTGCCAAGTTTCAGCCTGGAACACATTTTTACAGCACTTATAATCCCCTGAACAAACTAGGTTTATAATGGAAGTGCTGACAGACCTTTAGCTATTCCAGCTATCTTAATAGCTCAGCTGTATTTATTTTTCATTATATTTAAATATAATTGGTTGAGGTTTAATTCTAGTTCAATATGATGAGAACCTTTTCATTTAAATATCAGTTCTGGGAAATGGGTCCTTTCTTGGGTGCCTTTTGGGGTTATTACAAACATAATTTTGGGGTTTGCTTTTTAGATTTTTCTTCCTACCCCATTTGTGTGGTTTTCCTTTTAATTCAAAGTGCAAGAGGAAAAATAAGCATTCTCATGGAGCATATGGTACTCAGTTGTGGTTTGAATCTCAGTGTGAAGAATTCCACTAGAAGTTTCACACATTCTGTTTTGGTCTCAATTAAGAAATACTTGAGCTGGCTCTGCACATCAGTGGAAAAGCAATGTGCTGATGTGCATGGATCCTTGATGCTCTCCTGAACTTCTTTTGATAAGTCTGAGTGGGGGCAAAAGGAAAAGAGGCAAGGTGTGAAACAACTGTGGAAACCCAGAAATGCATGTGTCAGGGATTGCTGGTGGAATAGCTGTGGGATTAGCTTAAATATGAGGTGTCCATACTCTCCAGATTGAAAGATATTTTTTTCTGGGTGAAATATGACCAAGATGGAAGACCTTTGAAACTGAGAATTAAGAAACAAGAAGAACAAACTCAGCAGAATGACTTTAAAATACCAAAGCTAGCCAACTGTTATCCCATAGGGAAAAATATCTTCTGAAGTGAGATGTAGAATTTGAACTTTATGTTCAACTACTGTCGTACATAAAAGGTGATGGCAGTGGAGATGGAGTTATAGTTATTAATCCTATTACTGATATTAAGTAGAAGGTGGAAGTGTAAATTTAAGGGGGAATCAGTATAATATTTTTTATATCATTTAGAGGAACCATTTCAATGACTCAGTCAATATTTTTCATAATATAGGATAAAGAACCACATCCACTCTTTTTCTTTAAGGCTTTAGCCTTTTCTGAAGGACTGTGGTCTTTTTCTAGAAGATGTGATTAAGGTAGGAAGTCTTAAAGAGATGGATAATCCACTGGGGAATTTGTCCCAATTGCTCTCTTGGTGAAAAGATTATTTTCAGTTTTTTGATCTTTTTATGTCTTTGTCTCCACAAGTACAGTCGTCAGTATCTCTTTTCCTTATGATTACATGATTAGTGATTATATGCAATCACCATTTTGTTTGTTAGCTTACTACTCTATAAAGTAAATAGACTAAACTCCTTAAATCTCTTGCCAACAAAGATATTTTTCCAAGCCTTGAATAATTTCTCAGGGCAAGGATTAAGCTTAGCTATATTATTGCATCGGATGTTCATATTGATTTGGTTATCCATGTGATTTGTAAAACCTTTTCAGAAGCACTGCTCCAAAAAACACAATTTCACATTTTGTGGTAATGGCACCATTCTTTGCTCTTTGAACATGAATCTTCCACTTGCCTGTACTGTGTTAGGAAACATGCTTGACTGCACTCACCTTATCAAGCAATCTAGATGATAGTGCAGTATATAGTGGTTTTCATTATCAATTTCTGAATTATCAGCAATGATGAATAGAATATTTTCTTTCAGATAATTGGAAAAACATTGAATTGCAACTGGATTAGGAACAAATCTCTATAGGAATTAACACTTTCATGATTAGCCATTCACAGTTAAAATGAAATATATTTGTCTACAATTTCACTTTTCTTCACATGATCAGGTGTATTTTGGGGTAAGTGGTATGTCATAGGAGGTGAAATGAGAGAGGCCACTGGGAGCTGGGTAAGTTAGGTAGATCAAGGGAGAGAAACCAATAGTATCTGGGAAAAACAAACAAACTGTATTCTTGTATTTACTCAAGCAATTCCAAAGCTTGCTGAACCTTTCTGCCCATGTATAATGAGAGTATTTGGTGACAAACTGATTAATATTCCTTTTAGTGACAGTGACTTTACTCTCAGAGTGGCAGTGCAATTTGAGAGTGAGAAGAAATTAAATGCTAGGGTTCTTCAGCTTGGAACAGAGGTGATAGAGAACATGAGAAAGATGTACAAAATCACAAACAATATGAAAGAGGTGAACACAACCCAACAATTACTAAGCATTTGAGGAATATGAAAACTGGTAGGTGAAGGGGAATTGCAGAATAATTGAACAGAAACAATAAGTCAAAAAGAAATACTATATAAATAGTATGTGAGCAAACTGTGGGATGCATTGTGTCGTGGTTTAACCCCATCTGGCAACTAAGCCCCACACAGTCGCTTGCTCACCCCCCTGCCGGGTGGGATGGGGGAGAGAATCAGAAGGGTAAAAGTGAGAAAACTCGTGGGTTGAGATAAAGACAGTTTAATAGGGAAAGCAAAAACCGCACACGCAAGCAAAGCAAACCAAGGAATTCATTCACTACTTCCCATCGGCAGGCAGGTGTTCAGCCATCTCCAGGAAAGCAGGGCTCCATCACACCTAACGGCTACTTGGGAAGATGTCGTAGTTTAACCTGGCAGGCAGCCAAATACCACGCAGCCGCTTGCTCACTCCCCCTGCGGTGGGGCGGGGAGAGAATCAGAAGGGAGAGAGTGAGAAAAACTCATGGGTTGAGATAAAGATAATTTAATAAAACAGAAAAGAGAAAATAATAATAATAATAATAGAATATACAAAATGAGTGATGCACAATGCAATTGCTCACCACCCACGCTGACCGATAACCAAGTAACGATCGCTACTTCCTGGAACATGCCTACCATTCATATACTGAGCATGTCATCACATGGTATGGAATACCCCGTTGGCCAGCTGGGCTAGCTGTCCTGGCTGTGCTCCCTCCCAGTCTAGCAGAGGATAGTTGTCCCTGACAAGGTACTTAACAACAACTGAAAACATCTGTGCGTTATCAACATTCTTCTCATACTAAATCCAAAACACAGCACTAGGAAGAAATTTAACCCTATCCCAGCCGAAACCAGGACAGAAAACAAATGCCATCACTCCAAACGTCCCCCCCTTCCTTCCTCTTCCCCCAGCTTTACATGCTGAGCATGATGTCATATGGTATGGAATATCCCGTTGGTCAGTTGGGGTCAGCTGTCCCAGCTGTGTCCCCTCCCAACTCCTTGTGCACCCCCAGCCTACTCGCTGGTGGGGTGGGGTGAGGAGCAGAAAAAGGCCTTGACTCTGTGTAAGCATTGTTCAGCAATAACGAAAATATCCCTGTTTTCAGCACAAATCCAAAACATAGCCCCATACTAGCTACTGTAATGAAAATTAACTCTATCCCAGTCAAAACCAGCACAATTGCCATAGAAGGGTGGCTGCAGAGGCCAAATGTTTAAAAATATTAAAAATTTGTTATTAACAGAAATAGTTATTAAAAACAATCCAATTTTCCACTCAGAAGTGTCTGGTAAGAAATTTTAGGGAGAGAGCTTCCTTCTACTCCTCTTTTCTTATATCTGCCAGAGATGTGATGGCTAGGTGGTCTCTTAGTATGACCCATTGTGTTAATTTTGAGGTCTTATGTATGAGAACTTGGTACTTAACCTTTGATGAAATCTCTTGTACTTCCATACATCAATGAAACACATACTATACCTGACAGACATACACAAACAGAGCCAGCTGTTCCCTGGCAGTCACTAAGGTTCTGTGTTATCTAATGGAGTTCGGTAGCGGTTGACTCATGCACAAAAACTATTGCAAATCAGGATATACAAAAGAGTCTGTAACCAGAGAAATTAAGCCTGGGCATCTAATATATACTGTACAGCTGACTAGAATGCAAAATAAAGTTAAACTACAGAGCTTCCAAAGTAAATTATGTGTTTGGTACAGGAGAAAAAAAACAACCTCAAAGCTAGTTGATAATACATAAGATACAATTTTTTACAGAGCTTGCTATCACTTTGTTGGCAGGAAGCAGAAAACAGACATTAAACCATGGGCAAAAGAGGAAAGAAAATAAAGGGATGTGGAAAAGAAAATAACGAATGGAAGAATTGGTGTTAAAGCAGAATGAGTCTGTATTGCATCCCCTACGCTTATATCAGCCAGTTGGTAGCCCTACAAAGAGTGAATTTAAGCAATTAGCAGAGTCCCCTTTCCTTGGCTGGATTTACTATGTTTGTGTTCTGCTCATTAACACACCCAAGGTTTAGCCTGGGACCTTTGTGATCTGCAGTCAGCAGTTCTGCCTGCAAAGCCAAAAATTAGCCTATGCCTTGCCAAGCCAGGAGGAGCTTTGTTACGCCGACCTCAGCTGGTGGTTGCTTTTTTCATTCCTGCTGATGCTCGCCCCACATCAGCTCTGGGAGAACAGCAGAAGAATCAGGAGAGTTGCATGTGGCAGGGCTTATCTAGCAACCAGATTTCTGGGCTGGGTGGTGATGGGAGCTGTGCCTGACTCACCACCCATCTATCTACGGGGTACTGAGGTTGCCAGAGAAAGCCAGAACCTAGGGCAGGATACAACACATTTACAGAAATTTTAAGTCTTGATGTCATTCACAAAGACCATTCAGCTTAACTGGGTTTTTCGATTATGGGGTGGGTTTTTTTGTGTGTGTGTGAGTGTTCTTTTTTTTTCCTTTTCTTCATGGTTATTAAGATAAACATTTAGTCCAAGATTGTTTTATTGCTAGGAATATCAAAAGAAAATTTAAGCTTGTTTCTGGAGCCAAGAAAGATTTTTCAATGTGCTTCCCACTTCCTATCTGGAATAGAGTCAGTCACAGTATTACCACTACTTGATATCATATTAGTAGACCTGTTTGAAGCTTATAATTTCTTACATTGTGATAGTTGGTAATATTCTGATTAAAAAAAAACCAACATAATTTTTTTTCTTTCTCAAAATATGCATCCCTGTGGCACCAGTAAAGTACTGTCTGAATAGATGTCAGGGGTTTTATTTTCCATTTTAAAAGTTTCCCATTGTTAGAGAGTCACGCTAATATCCATGATGCCAAATACTTCACTCAACAGAACTACTTGTCCAGAGCTTATGACTGCAGGGCAAGCGCAGCATCTGGATTCTCCCAGGGATCCCAGGTCTGCCAGAATCATAAGCAACTGACTTTCCTCATCCCAAGGAATTCTTTCCCTCCAGAACGTTGTGTATATATATATATATATTTTGAGACATCCAGGAGAAGACCTGGGATGGTTGCCGTAGAACTGTGAAATACATATATCTCCATTGCATTTTGAGTGACCCTGTCCACGACCAAATTTCCACTCCAGCCAGCCACCCATGCCAGAGTTTTTCAAGCTGGGGCTGGCAGAACTGCAGGCTCCTGCCACCTTTAGTGTGGAAATCAAGTACCTCAGGCAGGCAAATGCAGAGTGTTGTCATTATTCAGTGTCACTGATGCCGGAGCAAATGATGACACAGTTACTAATTCAAACCATTTGATTGTAGTTTATTTTCCAATCTAACGCAATCCTGATGCAATTTCATAGCTTTCTGGGAAGTAGCCAAGCAATGCTGGATTATGCCTCTTACAGCAATGTAGCACTAAAAAGTATCAAAAACATTTTAGTATTTTCATGTTTTCAGGCATCAGATGCTGCAGAGAAAAAAATACATCAATTTCTTTGTAGCCCTTTCAATTGAAAAAAAAGCTAATAGACTACTGACAGTACACAAAGCTACTATGTTTTTCATACTAAAATGTATCATTTTAGCTGTGGCTGAATCTTGAAATACATTAGTTAATTTACTGATTATATGTGGATCTATTTACATAATATTATAGTATGCTTTCATTTTTCTTGCAGTCATAGAATCATAGAATGGTTTGAGTTGGAAGGGACCTTAAAGATCACCTAGTTCCAACTCTCCTGCCATGGGCAGGGACACCTTCCACTGGATCAGGTTGCTCAAAGCCCCATCAAACTTGGCCTTAAACACTTCCAGGGATGGGGCATCCACAACTTCTCTGGGCAACCTGTTCCAGGGCCTCACCACCCTCGTAGTGAAGAATTTCTTCCTTATGTCTAATCTAAATCTATCCTCTTTCAGTTTAAAGCCATTACCCCTTGTCCTATCACTACATGCCCTCTCCAGCTTTCTTGTAGGTCCCCATGTTGTTTCATATTTTTAACCAGGAGAACTTTCAAAGATTTTTGGGTTTTTTTCTTAGATCCCATGTAAGATTCTTTTAAAATAATTTGCTCTACTTCCATGCTGATGCTACTGACAACCTGTTATAAGTAAATAAGAAATTCCTTCTGTAAAAAGTACATTAATTCTTACTGTCAGTTACTGTTATATTTTTGAATCTATACCAAATCATTTTCCTGTTCAAATGGGAAAACTAAGTCTTTTAGTGAAGATTTTGACTTGTTTTCAAATTGTTGCTATTAACAACTTGAACAAGTAAATATACTAAGTTATGTTTAGATCACCTGTTATGTCATCTGCTAAGTCAATAGATTATCCAGACGTATCCAGGGATATCCAGCTATATCCCATCCTTAGCCTGCAATAAATACATAAGATAAAATAATCTGTAGCTACCAAAAAGTTGTATATCCTATCTGCAGTTCGTAAGCACAGCTTTATGGAAATACATTTCAGCCTATCTTTTTCCATTTTAGCGGCACTAGGACTCATTCCATACCAAATTTGTAGAAAAATTAAGAATACATTGGTTTTTCAAGTGCTGTACCTTTATGCTAGTATACACAATGTTGGCTTGGGGAACTGAAGCAGAATTCAGCAAACATAGCTCAAATGCAAACATTTACAAGTCCCCATAGAGGACTGAGCATTCACAATAGATCTTCAGTTCATAGTTTTTTTGCCTCACTCTGGCCATATTCTTCAGCCTTCAACAAGTATTTTTAATGTAGGATTTGAGGGAATTTCCATCACCATTTTATCAAGGAATTTTCTACTTTAATAATTCTCTTTTATCAAGGAATTTAATACTTCTCTCTGTCTTTGTCCCAAGCTCACAAGAAGTCCATTTCTCGTTCCAGTTTCAGCACATGCTTTGAACTCATTACAACTCACCAGCAGACTCTAAAAGCTTCAGTCCTCTAACTATGGAATTCTGGATTTGGATGAACATTTTCAAAGATCTCCATTAATGTCCCACCTTGAAAATGCGGATCCTTACAAAAGGAAGTGGTTCAATTCCGCTTTCCTGGAGTCTTACATGCAGAACACACTCAGCTTTTGGTATGCCCTTTTAGAAAACTCTGCTGAATGAAATTAATTGCACTATCGCCTTAATTAAACTTTCTATATTGTTCTTTCTTATATGTTGTTTACCTGTTTCATAGATTCCAAAACAGAAGCTGAAGACAATTTCACCTTTTAAGTTTTGAAGTCTCAAATAGAAAACTGCATCCAGGCTGTTTATTTCAGGTACATAATTCCATCACTTCTAGGATACATGCAAAGAAAATTTTGTTGCTGTGGTGGTGGTGGTTTTGTTTGTTGCATGGTTGTTGGTGGTTTTTGGTTTTTTTTTTTTTTTTAACTTTGTATTTCATTAAAAGATCTGCTTTTATTCCACATTCATTCCTTTAGTTAAGGAGTTAATCAGCAGGCTTAATGCTTAGATTTGATGGAATGATGCAACCATCTTTTTTTCATGAGAAAAATTAATGAAATATATGTTGTCCATTACAAAAACAAACAAACAAACAAACAAACAAAAAAGATGTGTGGTCATTTTTTCTTCTGATAGTCTTCAGTTACATAGAAAGCTGTTGCAGAGAGGAAGGGAATAAACTCTTTTCTATGTCCAAGTAGCTATAGTGAGAATAATGAACTTAGATTGCCAGCAAGGGAGTTAAACTGGATACAAGGAAAAATATTTTCTAATGGTAAGGTTAATTAAACATTAGATGGTCTAGGGAGCCCACAAAACATAAATTATTGGAAGTTTAGAGAACATATTGGGCAAAGTGTGGTATGGCTACCGTTCTTTCTGATTTCAGCAGAGAGAGATCTGGTAGATGACCCTTTAAAATTCCTTTCAACTCCATTTTCTATCATCCTATCTTTTTCTTATATATTGTTCACTTTTTACATATCACTTTCCAAGCTTTTGTATTGAGAGTGCTTTGAATTTATTCACAGCTTGCCCAACATGAAATGTCTTTTTCGTTTACCTTTAATAGATGAACTAATTGTAAGCTGAATAACTTATTTATACTATAAATGTATAATACTTTCATATAACACTTAACTTTCTGTATGATTTTGCAGCCTATAACTCAACATCAGATATTTTGAGAGGGTGAAATGAATTAGTTCACCTTTATTTTCCTTTCTGCAAGATAAATAGCACAGAAATGCTTTCATCCTTTTGAGAAATTTTCAAGGTGTGAATTTTCTTTTTAAGTCTGAAGTGAAGGTGAGGAAACAAATTCAATATCATGTGGCAGCATTCAGGAAACAGTTCTGCCACTTACCAGCCTTGAGAGGCTTTAGACAATCTTTTTTTTCTTCTTCTTTTATCTTTTAGACTGCAAGTTTGCTGGGGCAATAACAGTCTTACTTTGTTTACATTATACCTAACACAAAGCACCCCCATTCTGGGATTCTGTTGCCCATTTTTCCAATGCACTTTTGCACTAGGGAAATAAATGCCTAATGACATAGTATCAAGCAACCTGTGATGAAATACAATCAAAATGCAGTGTGTTGCCCATATATCTCATTCTCAGAACAGCAATAAAGAATAACATCTTTCTCTCCTTTTCCTAGATTTTAACGCATGCACTGACTGTGTGAAGCAGCTGTACAAGGCTCTGAGTGTTCCCATGAAAACTGCCAGGAAAGCCCCCTGCACGCTTTGCAAAGAGCAGTGCTGAAAAACTGCTGCTCTTCTGACTTACGCGCTTTGTGCTATGCCATACACACAGGCTTGCAGACACAGATTTTAACTCTGATGTAAGCAGAAACCTCCGTGACATGAAAAACCTCCATCGAACAAAGCCGGTGTGAAAGCAAGTTTCCAGTAACTTTTGCTTTGCCATCTTTTAACTGATTCATGAAAGCAGAACAGCAACAAACAGCATTGTGTCATTACTTGTTATACCATGGAAATGCCTTCAGCGCTACAAAGGACAAGAAAAGGCAATCTAGAAGAGACATGATATAGATATAATACACTGGCAAAACTTGAGAGTTCATTTAGGCCCTGATCCAAATATCGGAAAAGTCATTAGGAATTTTTCCACTAACTTTTCTACATTTTTTTGACCATGTATATTTTAAGTTACTTTCGCCTTTCCTTCCCTACCCAAATGTAGAGTGCTATTGGACTCTGTAGGGAAAATTATTAATCACTTCTTTTTTCTAAAGGTGATAACAGTTAAATGTTAACATTATATCATTATGTATCTAATTTATGACCATTGCCTCCTACAAGATAAACTATTTTTACTTGCAACACAAAAAGCTAAAGGAATTGTGACCATTGCTTTAACAGCAACATAATGAATTCATGTAACTCATTAATTACTGTAACTGATTAAGAGTAACTAACACACTGTGGCACAAATTTGGATCCACATTACTGCATAAGAGATGGATTGAATTAATTCATTCCTTGGTGTAACTGAGATAAAAATCAAGACCACCAAGAGATTAGAAGACTTTCTGAGTATTAAAAAATTCTTTCTATTTTGTTTTTATAGTTCTTTCAATTTGTGCACCATCATCTGCCTCCAGTTGGGTGGTCATTTTCTTCACTGCCTCCCTACTCAACCGCTGCTTCATGCTAAGGAACTTGCTAGTGATGCACTCTTCTCTCAGGCAACACAAGGGTCAGGCAACTAGGGAACAGATATTCTTGTAGAGAAGGCTGCTAGTTCATTGTTCTTTTGTTCCAGTATAAAATAAACATACATATTTAAATTTAATTAGAACTCTTGGGGGGGGGGGGGGGGGAGCAGAGGAGAAAGTTCTATTTTCCACCAATATTCACTTCAAACTGAAACAGAAAGTAAAAAATTTTGTGAACTGAAGAAGTCTTAGGAGTTTTCAGTTGGAAATGTCAAAGAAGAGAAAATAGATTTTAAATCTAATTGAAGGCAGACAGCATAATAAAAACATATTAAATATAGAATAATTTTTTTGTTTAGATTCTCCTGAGCAGGAAAAGAAGTCCAAAAAATGTTAGAGCAGCATGACCATCTTTTCCAAAGCTAATATTATTTTAGTGTTGGAAAAATCTATTAACATTAATAATACTTCATTATTAATTTAAAATAATAATAACTTTAAAAACCCTATTTATAAGTCTAGCATTGTCAGATAATTCTCTCCAAAGAATTCCACTGACTGAAAATGCAAACATTTCTTCCTGTTTCTCCTTCAACCTTTAAACTTCTGTCCAAGAAAGTCATCACATTCAGGATATTTTATATAAAGGAAAAATCAAGTTCAGGAGTTGAAAATTTTTTATCAGCATGCTCCATTCATGCACCATTTCTATGTCATTTGAGGGATCTAGTTCATGTGTTGAGGTGGGAGGGAAGGGACGGGTGACCACAGTTCTGACAAGATGGCACTGAAAGAGTTGATAACTTTCAGGTAAGACAGATCCAAGCTTTCCATCTGCAGGAAGAATTTCTGGTAATTTACTGAAAAACAGTTTAATTTCTTTTCCCTATTTCATACACAATAAGATGAGGCAGGTTAAGCATTTTACTTAAAACCCTGGTAGGTCAATAGAAAGCATTGGATCCACAAACTAATAAATACAAGACACAAGGGTGGATTTACAAGACACTTTTTTCTTTATATTAGCTGTCCAGTTGCAGTCTTACTCTAAGGAAATATGATGCAACTTATGGTACTTTCATCAAGACATAGACTTCTTTGCATTGACTGTAAGGAAGAGTATGTAGGAAGTAATTTACCGCAGAATAACTAATGAATAGCAAGTTTATAAGGTAGTTTACCTTACTTACAGAGTTATTTGTCTGCAAGATCATCATATTCTGAACCAAAAGGAAAGTCTCTAAGGACCAATTGCCCAAACATTAAGGTCAAAAGCTGGAGTTAAATCTTCGCAAAAATATTTTAATTTTAACTCCAGCTTGCTAACTAAAAGGGCTGAAAACATGCAGAGGTAATTATCAGTGATTCAAAAGCTATTGCTAAGGTGGTAATTTATAGTTGTGTTCTTCTGAGTGTCTCTTTACCTTCTTTGCTACACAAATAAGGTTATTTCCAGAACCGTTCTAACCTAATTAAATCTCCTATTATCTCTTAGCCAAGCATAATTCACAGCCTATTCTACCAACATCAGCCCTGGCAAGCATTACAAGGAGTATGCAGTGGAAAACCTTTCAGTGGAAAAGCTAGAGGATCTCAGCTTTCTACATTCAATTATCTGATATTGTGATGAATTTAAGGAAAGAGAGAGAGAGGTAGAGATAGAGATCACTACGTGATAGGAGCTGGTTGGATATAGTGTTGATCAGTCAAGGACAATTATGTTCAGTAAAGCTTGCCATAAGTGAAAGATAAAGGCAAAAAATGAGGTAATGTGAGAAGAAGTAGTAAGGAATAGAGTTTCAAACCAGGATTGCCACTTAATATTTGCTCTGGTTATTGTTTGGATCCTATATATATGCATATTGCTACTATCTAAGGATGTACACAGGAGATTTTATTACTGATGCTTGAGAGAGACACACAGCAAAAAGGGCGTATGTCCACTAGTCTGAAAAGAAATAACAGAAACAAAAAACAATGGGGAACTCAAGTTTATTTATGTAGTTAAGAAACCTCACAAGAACTCCGTTTGATGCCCATCCTATCAGCACCTCCCTGAAGCCCTAGTGTATGTGTCAGAGTAGGTAACCTTGGTAATTTAAGAGCCATTCTCAATGCCCATCTTAGCTATCCCTCTCGCAGCTGCCTGTCCTGTTCTCCTAAACGTGGCTTCAGAGTCTTCAAACCATTATGTCTTTAGACCTGTTGCTTAAAAAGACACATCATCCCTTCTACCTGCTTATCAGTCCAGCTGAATCTGCTCGTTGCTGCTAATTCTAAAGAATGAGAGATATAAATTAAGCATAACTGACTGTTTCTTCCCCTTCTTTCTTCCATGTCAACTAAAGATCAGGGAAACAAAAGGTTTTCTTCTTCACAAACAGAGAAGGACTGGTGGGAGATGAGGTGGTCGGAGGCCGGCTTGGGCTTAGTGACCATGAAATGATAGAATACTTAATACTTGGTGAAGTAAGGAGGAGGGACAGCAAAACCACTACCATGGACTTCTGGAGGGCGGACTTTAGTCTGCTCAGGACACTGGTCGAGAGGGTCCCTTGGGAGACAGTCCTGAAGGGCAAAATGGTTGGTGGAGAGGAAGAAGAGGGAGTAAAGAGCATCAAGCTGTCAAAATGACTTGTGGACAAGGAGAGGACTTAGCTTACAGCTAGTTCTGTAGCCAAAGGGAGAAAGATTGAGATAAAGGATCTTTTTCCTCGCTGGCCTGAGGCCCTGGAAGTATGCTAGGAATGCTGCTTTCCTTCCAGAGGAGCTGATTCAGTTTCACTTGTGGCGATTTAGTTCCCACTGTCATCACTCTCACAGTGACAGTTGCTATAGTGAGTGAGAAAGTGCCTTGCCTGGTTTTGGGTACTAACACAAAAGCCTGCCTGTCTCCTCTGCAATTTGGCAGGAGACCCTTTAGTGCAGGATGATGTGTCGCTGTGCATTTACTCGCTGCAAACCTCGCTGGAGCTTACCAGCACATTCCTGGAGAGAGCAAGCAAGTACAAACAGTGCTGACTGGACATTTTATTTAGAGGAAACCTACCACAATATCTGCACTTGACCCGTGTGTTTTACCAACTGTTCCCCTAGCACTTTATAGACTTCACACCTGTTTTGCAAAAAGAGAAAATATTCGTTCATTTGAACAAAGCATAAAATGACTCAGCTGGCCACCAAAGGTCCCCTTGCATGAAACCTAACCCAAGTTTAAGAATTCAGCAGAACAGAACAGCCCTTGGGATTGTGCTGGTTTTGGCTGGGATAGAGTTAATTTTCTTCATAGTAGCTAGTAAGGGGCTATGTTTTGGATTTGTGCTGGAAACAGTATTGATAACACAGGGATGTTTTCGTTATTGCTGAGCAGTGCTTACACAGAGTCAAGGCCTTTTCTGCTTCTCACGCCTCCCCACCAGTGAGTAGGCTGGGGGTGCACAAGGAGTTGGGAGGGAACACAGCTGGGACGGCTGACTCCAACTGACCAACGGGATATTCCATACCATATGATGTCATGCTCAGCATGTAAAGCTGGGGGAAGAAGAAGGAAGGGGGGGATGTTCGGAGTGATGGCGTTTGTCTTCCCAGGTAACGCGTGATAGAGCCTTGCTTTCCTGGAGATGGTTGAACACCTGCCTGCCGATGGGAAGTAGTGAATGAATTCCTTGGTTTGCTTTGCTTGCGTGCGTGGCTTTTGCTTTACTTATTAAACTGTCTTTATCTCAACCCACGAGTTTTCTCATTTTTACTCTTCTAATTCTCTCCCCCATCCCACCGGGGGGAGTGAGCGAGCGGCTGGGTGTGGCTTAGTGGGAGGCAATTCACTAAAAGACTGCACAGCTCTTTCTTTGGAATCCCAGCTCCCAAAATGGAATTTAGGACACTTTACTTTACACTATTAATCTCCCTGTACAACAAGAAACCTAAAAAAAGGCTATCTAAAAAGATACAGATTTGAAAAGAGGCTACACAAAGTCTTCATGCTGCCATTTAGCACTAGCTAAGGATACAGGCTTCCTCTCTGCTGTGAGGTTAGATGCATCTGTCCACTCGGGAGCCAAAAAGTGCAGAAAGTTACTCCAAAAGATATAATGAGAATTTTTATTTCCTGTAAATAATTAGTGCTTTTCCTTTCAAAATACAGTACACTAGAGCTGCTCAATATAGTTTAGAAACTGGGCCACCCCCACCTACCAAGAAACCCCAGTTTCTATCCCTTCCTTAGACAGAAGAGTTCAAACCTCTATTCTCCCACTACCAGAGCAGCATAACCACCAAAATAAAGGTTTCTCATGGGAGGAAACTGGGGTAATTCCTTAAAAGAAAAGACCAGTCATTTACCTGTAACGCTATGGTCAAGAGTGAGATGCACAGGTTCAAACATTCTGAGATGGACCCCAAACCTGGAGTGAAAAAGTTGATACTTCTTTTCCCAGTGGAAATGAAAGGGCTGGCCACCACTGCTTCTTCTGAGTCTGCATCTTAGTATACTCTGAGAATGTCTCCACACTAAGCATTTCAGAGAACTTAAACTAAAGAATATTTTGTTTCTAGCCTCTGAAAAGACCCAGGTGCCAGCCCTGAGTCAGATACTCAAACCTTAGAAGCATTTCTAAGTACATATAAAGTGCAATTCCAAGGAAGTCAGATTTTTTTGTTGTTGTTGCAAATTGAAGTGCTGCTAGCATTTATCTACATCTGGATTTGGGCAACAACTAGACAAAGGAGTTATTATTCTCCAAGAGATATTGGTTGAAAAGGGCTTGAAAGCCACTTTAACACCTTTTTTTGCAAATCGAGTCCTGTCAAGCCTGACTCATTTTGGAACACCTAACACAGGTGCTTCTGAAAATATTCTGCTTTTCTGGTTTTGTGTAGATTGCTTCAAAGGAAAAAAAAGTAGAAAAAGCAGAAGAAAGATACACCTTCATTTTACAAATACCTGACCCAAAATGGAACAAAAGAATGGCCTCATGCTTAAGGCATCAAACTGTTATTCAGGAATGACCTGGAGCAAGTCATTTAATCTGTCTATACCCTGTTTCCATAGCGAAGGTCTCTTTTTCTTCCCCAGCAATTTAAGCAGTAAGCTCTTCATGAGAGAGTTTGTTTTACTTTATGCCTTTGCATCTATGTTACAGCAGAGAGCTGCTTTCTGCAAAAGCTTCCAAGCACCACTTCAATATAAAGATCTAGAAATAGAATATAAACATAAACATGAAGAAAACTTTACCATTTTTATCATCAATGCTGGGGACAGCAGTTTAGGTTTTGGAAAAACAGGTTTTCCTCTGAATATATTTTTGGAGATGTTGCTTTTAGATATATAAATCGAATATTGCAGAATACAGTTTCATTTGCACACATCTCAATTTCCTCCAGTCTTAAATGAACACTGCATAATCTGGAAGGAAGATCTAATGTCATCCTCATTTGGTGACAGTTTATCATGGGCTATATTCCCTGAAAGCATCATTATTGGAGATGTTATTATTACTGCTTTAGAAATTAAATTATCTCCAAGAAGGAGCTATACGTATAAAACGGAGTCAAAGCCCCCTTATCTTCAGCAGTATTTATGTTATAAATTATCTCAGGGACCCAAATTAGAACGTCAAAGGAATTTAGCAGTGGAAAACAAAGGAAGTGCATGAACCTCCCTTAGGACAAATCTGATAGCTCATACTTGCATGTCAAATAGGCACTGCCTTTACCATATAACAATCAAACCCCAGATCCCCAGCTGGTGTAAGTTATCCTCTCTCTACCAGTGGAGCCCTGGCAGTTTACACCAGCTGAGGATCTGGCTCACTTGTAATTTATAGCAAGCTGCTATGCCTCAGACTACACAGCACAGTGTCTTTATCCTGGGATTCTCACGATAGTTGTGATAGCTTTTATTGAAATGTGGCAATTAGGATTTTTGTGCTTGGAAACAAAATTTTGTTCTTTAGCTTATATCAATAACATATAAATGGATACTTAGAAGTTTCATGGTTTAGCATAAAGAGCAAAAATAAGGTAAGTGGGCAAGTGGGTAGGAAGGTCATAAAACACTTTCTTCTCTTAAGGAAAGAGTATTATTTCTGACTGTACTGAAATGAACTCCACTATGTACCAAGTCTGCTGCAAGTGTATCACCTAAAAGGAACTTCATTGAATATTTTATTAATAAAATCAAAACTCAAATAAAAATTTTATGTCATGTGCAAATAACTTTAAAATTGGCAACATTCCTATTTCCCCATTGTTTCATGGTGAGTCAACTGGAAATTATGCACAAAGTATGGTATTTGTGAGAGCAAAGGAAGAATGAGATAGACAGCCTGGCATACATTTTTTTATATCTGCTATTATCAGTCAGAACAGAACATGCTGCAGAACAGGCAGGACATTTAAATCTTGTTTGCCATGCAAGAATGGGGAAAAATAGGGAAATGCTTTTGAAAGTTGGTAGCAAGAGGCATCGAGCCTTATTCTAAGCAGCTACATTCCATCATTTTTACTACGAAGAATTAAGCATTCAACATACTGTCTTGTGGGGTATTATGATGCCTATGACCTATGTGCCCAGCTCTGAACTCCCAGGGTTAACACGGTCATGTTGGTTCTGTACAGGTAAGTTAAGGAAGGCAAAGCTCCACACGGGGACTCACAACAGCCTGTGTGTTGGGTGCTAGAACACATCAACAAGCCAACAGAAATTGCCAAAGGGAAGGGTATATCTGAATTCTGCTTCTTGGAGGTATTCACTTCCCTTCCTTGATTGTGAGGATATCTCTGAACCTAAGATCTGGAACCTGAAAACACTCCTAGAATGTCTTCATTTGGAGAAATATCAGGATGAGGCCTTTTGCTCAGTAGTCTAAAGGTCAATGTCTTTGCTACAAAAGTGGGACATTTGACATCCATGTCCTCTTCAGCTTGAGTGGGTTTGAAGTTCTTGTCAGGTGAGTACTGCCACCAGCTGGCTATGTGGTTCCCTGGACAGAAGTGTTCTCCTCACCCTCCAATTGAAGATGGGCCACTCTGTGTACCCTAGAAAGAAAGATTTTTTGAATGCGGTAAGCAGAAAAAGATGATGTCCACGTGTCCCGAAATGAAGCAAATTATGGAATCAAAGGAAAGGGGACTACTAGAAGAAAATGTGTAAGAATGAAAATTGACACTGCGAAAAAGAAACCAAAATTCAGAGCTGTGAACTGCTGAAGTTGGGAAATCCAAGCAACTGGAACCCCATTCTGCAGGAAGACCCCTATGGAATTGCAAGCCCAGTAAGAGGATTTCATAAAATGCCATTGTACAAGGCAGCAGAAGGCAGCAGTGCCTGGAGCATGGGGTACAGTTCTAGCTCCTCAGGTGCAAAACAGATAAATTCAAAAGGAAAAAGACACAAAGAAGAGCTACCAAGATGTAAAATTAGAACACCTTGCTCTGGTTGATCTGGGAAAAAGGTATAAGATTGTTGATTGTCTAAACATGTCAATAAAGTGAGTACGAGGAGGAGGAAAGAGGGATTTTAAGCTAATAGTATTGGCGCAGGAACAGATGGATATAAACTGGCTAGAAATAAATTATGCTGAAAACTTCACTACTGCATCAAAGGAGTGAGGTTCTGGAACAGCTATCCAGTAGCAGTTGTGGAGGTAACTCCCCCAAATCAAAATAACAACAACAAAATTAGTTTTTAAGAGGACTTTGATCACTTCATAAAGGGATTACCCACCATAGTTGCCTCAGGTAGCAGGGCATGGGTTTCCATGATCCAAGAGGTCCCTTTCAGTGTTATGTTACTGGGAATTTAGAAGTTGTTACTAAAATAACATAAATACCTTAAGGTAATTTGAGTGCTTAAGCAAATAGGTAGATACTGTTCCATGCATTTGAGACCGTTCAGTAGCAGCACAATGGTTATCCCTTATCTGTATTTAAAAGGAAATGGTTTTCCATTTCCCACTGTTAATCTTTCCTCACTGTCTGTGTTAATTATTAATGTCTGTGTTTTAATTCTTTTTTCACTTTTCTTAAATGTGTTGGATGCCAGCTTGGTTTGCCCAAGGGACCCTGAGAGATGGATGAATTAGCTGCTACTATTTCAGCTAGAAAGCATGTTTTGTAACAGATTCTTATTTTCTGTGGATCAAATGCACAGAGCTCAACTTGTAACAAAAAAAAAAAATCAGTGGCCAGCAAATTACATCTGAATCTCTGTCTGCCATACAGAACCAGCATACTTCCTTTTGTCAGCAAATTGTATTATTTTCAAGCCTATAACACCAGTAGGCACACCTTACTTTTGAGCTTAGAGAAAGCTCTACCCTTCTTCTGCACCCTGTTAGTGCCTAAAGGCTTCAGTAACAGCTTTGTGACAGTGGAAGTACAGCAGTAAAAAATGACCCAAAGCCAGCAGTGGATATACTGGGTGGCTGCTACGCGTACTTACCAACTCCTTTTGTCTGAAAGTCACTGATTACCAGCAGAAACAATGTGGGAAGCACACAGAAAGTGTGTAATTAGATTACAATGCTTCCTTGTAGCTGGAGTTTCTTGTAAGCCCTGACCCTGTTTTGTTTTCAGCAGCAAGCTCATTGGAATCACATTACCGTGTTCGCTTTAGTCATAAACAGCTGGATCTTAAAACCTCACGTTGGCCCATATGTTCATAGTCCTTAACAATTAAATCTTTTTTTTAATTTGTACTAGAAACTTCTTCTCAGCCACTTTTCTAAGATTTTCTCGAGCTTCAGAAAGCTAAACATAATGGGAAAATGCAAGAAGTCTAGTACCTGGTTAATTTTACTTCAAACTGCAGTAAACTCACCTCCATCTGAAGAAAGATATGATAATGGGTAGTCATCTCCTCTCACTTATGTATTGCATTTCAATTACAGCAAGATATAACAGTCATAATGGAGGGAATGGAGGCTGTCAGGACTGTGAAGAGAAGGAAAATGACTGATTCATAGGCTTTCTGAAAAATTGACAGCAACGGACCACTGGTGAGCCTATGTTGTGGTTTAAAACCAGTACAGCCTATGAAGCTTTTATTTTTATTTCATACATTTAGCATCCTTTAGTAAGGTTTACACTTTCATAGGCTAATACTAGGTTTATGGAGGAAAATATTTTAACTTCTCTGTATTTTTAAAAATATTTCTATTTGTCTGCTTTCTTCTCAGAACCAGTTATTCTTCATATAATTTGTAATGCTATTTTCCAGCAGAAAACAAAACAAAACAAAACAAAACAGAAATCCCATAATAATATTTTTGTCTCCTTAGAGAAATTGATATGAACAAATAATGAACAAAAATGAGCTAACATTCCATATAATATTTTTGAATAGTTGATCCTTAAGTGATTTTTGAACTCCAGGTTTTCAATCAAAAACCAATATATGTTTATCAAAAGTCCTGAGATGGAATAGAAGGCCATATTCAGAGCCTCTGGTTATCCTCAAGCCAGCTTCCACAAATAACAACTTTACACTTGTTTCATTCATGTTAAACAATTTGGCAGGGCTGTCTTCATTTAATTTTATTTATGTAATTTTAATTTTATTGTCTATATTTTGTACAAGTTTATTAGTGATTAAGAAATACTTGTAGCTATTCTGGATTTCATTGTAACAACAGATTGCTACCTACGACTTTCTAGCAGAAATTATTGAAATTTCCTAGGTCACAGGAGGTAACTCTGTCCTTTAATTTTTTATATAAAGGGTCAAATTCAATTCTTGAAACTTGGGATTTTTATCTCTGCTATTCTTATCAGAAGGATATGTTAGACTGCTCTGCTTGAATGTTTTAAAGTATTTCTTGCCTCTTGGCTAGTTTATATTATTTTTTTCTTGTGACAGCACTGTCCTTTACTTTAAATAGTTTCATTTTTCCCCCAATTGCTGCATTAATCATTCCGTTGAATCAACAGTTATATTACCTTTTCTCTTCCTTAATTGTATTTAATGGAATAAGCCAATTTTCTCCAGTAACTATCTATCCTTTAAAGAATGATTCCCTTAAGTTTTTTATAAGACCTGCCCATCTGTCAGTGAGAAGTAGCATTTGACCATTAACCATAGAACAAAGCCAAAGTTTTCTCTTAGAGAAAGATTTCCAGTCATGCTTTTCCAATGCTTTCCAAGCATCAGGTTAATGCCCATGTAGAGGGGGTAAAAAAGTGTTTTCAGCTGACATACTATTAAAACCAGATGACAGACTTCAGGATTGCCTAACTGTGAGTCATGAATTTATGAACACTAAGAACTACCCCTAAAAACCCAATGACATGGGGAGCAAGCCAAATAAAGTTTCTGCTGCTGACACCCTTTGTATGATGTTACCTCTAAATTCCTAAACCGACTCTGTTTTTTGGCTCTGGTTTCCTTCAGAGGCAACACAAGTGTCTGTAGTTTAAATTGAGACTTCTATTTTTGGTTACTGCCACATCACTTCTAAAAACTGCTTCAGTTACCTCAGATACAACCTGACAGAATAAGTCTTAAGTCTCATAAGAAAATTATAAGAAGACATATGTCTGTATTTTATTCTGATACCTTGTCTACCTGACTTCCCAGCAGTTCTCCATGTTCTATACTCTGAATTTATTCTACCACTAAAACGATCATTTTATGTTAAAAATTTCTTAATGAAATAACCACTTTTAAAATAATGGATTATTCAAGAAATGAACAAATTTAAAACTACTGAATAGTTTTATTATTTCTTCCTATCAGTCACATCACACCGGAGTGCTGCTGGATAAAACAAGCTCTTGAAATAAGGGAGCAGGGAAGGAGAGTTTATGCAAAACCTCCATGCAAAGGAGCCTGTGGACCAGTCAGTAAACCTGTCAAGAACTTATGGGTCAATATTAAAGGAATTGCCAAAAAGATGTGCATAGTGGGCACCCCCACCTTGGCAAATGTCTGCTGCTGTCAAAAGTAGATGGATGCGTAAATCTTCTTTAAGCAATTGGAAGGAGTCTTATGATCACAGGCCCAGGTAGCATGGTGGGCTTTAACTTCTGCAGTATTTACCGGAAGGGCAACTCCAGGTGTGTGAAAAACTGGTTGGATTATCAGCTTGGAGGATAGTATTTAATAGTTCAAAGCCTAACTGATGGCCAGCTGTGAGTAATGTTCCTTATAAGCTGATTCTGGAGTCAATGCTCTTTAACATCTTCATCAAAAACCTGGATAATGGACTGTATTCAAGTTTGTAGATGGCATCAAACTGAGTGGGAACAGCTGATGTGCTGGAGGGCAGGGCTCTCTCAGGTTCTGGTGGATCTTGGTTAAGTACAGGTACACGTTACCCAGAGAGACTGTGGAGCCCCCATCTTTAGGGTTTTTTATGTGTGACTGTCTAGAGCCCTGAGCAACCTCTTCTGACTTGAGAAGGTGGTTGGACTATATGATCTTCTGAGTGTGCTTCCACCTGAAACTATTCTATGATCATATCATTAACTCGGTGGGGTAAGATCACAAGTCTAAACAGGTTCCGATATTTTTTTACTTTGGGGTTTGTGAATTTCTGGAAGACTTTTTTCCTATTTCTGTTAGATCTGCCAAAGGTGCAACACAAACAACTTATTTTTCACTGGAAAATATTGGGATTTAACAAAACCAAGTTGGAAAACCTGAAACTGATAAAAGCTAGATGAACTAGAAAAGGCATAGTTTTTGCTGAAGGAGCTGGCTGAACTGGATTTTAAAAAAACTCTCCCAGCCCTGTGAATCAAATTCAGAATGAAGCCTTCTTGCATAGAATCATAGAATATCTCAAGTTGAAAGGGACCCATAAGGATCATTGAGTCCAACTCCCTGCTCCTTGCAGGACTACCTAAAACTAAATCATATGACTAAGAACATCATCCAGATGCTCCTTGAACTCTGACAGACTTCCCTACTGTGACCACTTCCCTGGGCAGCCTGTTCCAGTGACCAGCCCCTTCCCAGTGAAAAACCTTTTCCTAATGGCCAATCTGAACTTCCCCTGATGCAGCTTCATTCCATTTCCTTGTGTCCTATTGCTGCTCACCAGGGAAAAGAGATCAGCACGTTGAACTTTGACTGGATATGGCTAGCTCCTAGCCCTCTTCCTTACCACACCTTCACAGGCAAAGGCTAGTTTTTATGCTATTTCAACCCACCTCTTAAGTTAAAAGGTGTTGATAAAACAAATGCATTGCATAGCCTATTTTTTACATTTAAAGAAGTTTTGTGCAAATATAAGTCCCTGATAAGCACTTAGGCTTTGGCATGGTTCTATGAATTGAAGTACATCTTTGTATAATTCATGGTTTGTTATCACTAGTCTGTTCGCACCTTGCTCTGTGGAAGTTTACAACTAACGCCCTGCGGTGCAAAATGCAAATGAGCTTCGTTTTAAGAACAAACTCAACGTGAAGCAGTGCATTATGACTTTCCTAGAAAGTAAGATATTCTGGAGGTAGTTTTGATACGGAAAATGCAGCCAGGTAATCATAAATTATAGAACTTTCAAAAATTTCCCCTTTTATTTGCAATTCCTTTTATTTGTAGTGTTGCAAGCCTGCATATATCAGTACAGCAAAAGCCAGGAAGCCTCTGAGGATTTAAGCAGTATAATATATTTAACAACAGTATTTCAAGGTAGGGGAAAAATAGGTGCTTTTTACTACAGTACAAAGGAAAAGAGTGTGAATGAAATAAAAATCCCTTAGAAATAAGAAACTATAAAAATAAAAAGGAAAACTATTACTTTTGAAGGAAAAAAAAAAAGCATTTCTAAGTCATCTTTAATTTTAAAAGTCCTGGCATCTATGCACAAGGGTTTTCTCTTCCCACGCCTGCCTAGAATTTATTTGCGATGGGAACATTGTAATTCATTGGTACTATCATACTACTATCCTAACTAATGAGAAATTTTCATTTTCCTATGACAACGACTGCAAATAAAAAGCCAGAAAATTGTGAACTAAGTCTGATTAGTTAAACAAAAACATGAATTAAGGCTTCTTACTTAACTTTAATTAGAGCTAGAAAACTATTAGCCTAAACTCTCAGAAATCATACGTGTGGTTTTTTTGTAATTTGATTGTGCTTCATATATTACCTAAACTAAGACAACCTCAACTTCATATAATTTGCTGGGGCCACATTGCAGTATGCAGCAGGGAAAAATTATAATGAGACAAACAAAAAAAAGAGGATTACAAAAGACTAATAAAGTGGAGAGTGTTTGAACAAGTTAACTGTAAACCATCACTACAGAAATCATCAGGCTAATATGTTCAAATATAGGTGAAGTAAATATCTGGTATCATGAGCCATCAGATGTGTAAGGTTCTGTTTCTATAGTTGAGGCCTGTGTCTGCAAGAACATTTTTTCCACTAATTATCTATGTTTGAGTTACTCTTGAACTAGGAAAAGGTGACACTCACTCTTTTTACAGCCCAAACCAGTACTATACTAATTTTGTGCATTTTAACGTAAATTTTGGGGGTAACACCCAAGGGTCTTAACACTTATTGTAAAGTAAGTCATCCCATGCATTATGGCCTTGAAACCTGAGGCAGTCTTTTCAAAATACAAACACGGGAAGAGCAAAACCATGAAATGTCACCAACTCATAAGGCACGCAAAAATGAGCCCAAAAAAGACCACTGAAAGGCTGTGTTAGAAAGTCAACCAGATTTTAACCTGTAGCCTCTCTAAGGCCAATCTACATGAGCGACATAGATAACAGATATGGTCAGGCACATTAGAAAAATATTTACCGTGAGAGACAAGCCAACAGGCAAAGACACCTACCTTGTGTCACACATTCGAAATTCAAAGAGGAGCTTCTAATCCCAAATTGCATCAGTTAGTCCAATAGTAGATATACTAATTTTTTTAAAATCTTTGTTGCAGGCTTAGTCATCCCAGGAATCCCTTTGTTTTCCCTCCTGTGTGCCCATCTGCCCAGCATAGAGAACAGGAAAAGCCACTGTTGGCCAGGCAGTGAGGACACGTGAGGAAGCTCTGAGCTAACTCGAGACCTGAAATGAGCTACAGGGTCCTGACAGCATGGAAACAGCTACAGTTGAATCCCTCCTACTTATTCGCCCCATTGCCTTGAAGCCATTTTGGTAAGCTGAAATTGTAAGCCATGATTTGAAGACACTGCTAGGAAAATGTTTGGATTAAATTTATAGAATTCTTTAATGAATTTGGCATATATTTACACAGAACTAAGTAAGAAATGTGATGTCTGCTCTATGCTCTGTTGCATGTTGTGTCATTTTAACTTAGAAAAACAGAATTTCTACCTAAAATTGCAAACTTTGTTAAATGATTAGATCTAGTTTGTTTTCTGCTATTCTGGATTATCCCTTCTAGAGACATCTTTGTGCAGTTAGTGTCTGAAGCAAATCTGTGGCTTCCTTGTAGAATTCCTGCGTGACCTTGAGCAAGTATTTTGTTTTATCAAATAACACAATGCTCTGACTGAGCACATGCTAATAAAACTTTCCTACCTCATAGGCAGGCTGTGGGAATCAACAGCATTAAATACCTGAGGTGCTCGATAGTCTGGTGATTAGGACGATATAAGTAGTTACATAGTCAATCCCCCTATGGTTAGAACATTGTCAAACTGTGTGCTCCATGTATCTGCGTCTGATAGTACCAAATTATCTGGAGACTTTACAAGCAGAATTGTGGAAGGATCAAAAACAGCTTGAGTGGCTCCCCCAGTCCCTTGTTGCAAGATAAAATGGCATGCAGCTGACACAAAACATCTCAAAGACCTTGATTTGCTTTAGTGCCTTTTAAAGTACTTCTTCTGAAGAAGGAATATGTGTGTGCACACAGGAGTTATTACCAGCTAAAAACTCTCTGCTGATATCCCACCTTAGAACACTGCATGTATCTATTCTAAAATCAGATGCGACATTGAAAAAATATTTGACAGAGGTATGGTTGTCTTTTGATCTTTATGAATTCCTGACATACTTCTACTGATCATGACCTTCCTGCAACTTTCAGGGGTGTACAGAAATGAGAACCATCCCTTATGTGCTGCCAATTTTTATCTTGCCAGTGAATAGTGATAATTTTTTTCTTTTTGTACATTTACAGGGTGTAGCTCATAGGCCTGCATAGGATTTTTAACTACATCAACTAGAAGAAAAACATAATAATATAATAATTATTATTAATGTAACATGCAGTGGCTGGTCCTACAAAACAAAGTTCAGAGGCTTGCTGTCTTGTACGTTAATATTGATTTGGAGATGAGACCACTTTCCACAGAATTTAATGCAGCTTTGGTCTCAATTGCAAGTAAAATTCTTAAAGCATGCCCTATTTTTAAGAATAGGACCTTTCAGCTGTGATAGAGAGTCCCTCAGTGGCTGATCTAAGCCGGTTCATACAGTAAATACGGGATCACTGGAGCTGTTCCAGCTTTGTGATGATGACGAGCCTGATAAGCAGATGGGAGACACATTTGTAGATGCTCTTCATTGCTTCTCTGTCAAAGCTTTTCATTTGTCCACTTACTCTTATGCTTGCTTCTCCTGAACAGAGATTCAACCCCCCAAAAAATCATCTGGGAACTTCTGACTGAGGTAGGAGCTCATGTTTAAAAAACTAACCAGTATGGCTGATGGATACATACTTTGTCTGTTTACACCCCTGTAAGTGAAGAATATCAATGCTGTGATAACGTCTTCCATATAAGTTGTGAGTCCATCAATATTTGATGAAAATCATCTGCTGTCTTTCCTAGTAAAGATTTTTGTGTGTTCTTTCAGATTATTGGCAAAGGTGTCATAAGAGCAAATCTGACGCCTGCATGACCCATTAAAACATATTAGCTCTGTTATACCTCCCTGTGTCTAAACTACCCAGGTTTTAACCCACTCATTTGATGACAAGTTGCTGATTTTGTTAATCACCACAACTTATTAATTGAAATGTTGACTAGTTCCAAATTCAACACTTCGTCGAAGTCCATTATAGCAGCAGTTCTTGCTTGTAAAAATCAAACATTCAAACTTGGGTTTGATTTTTAGCTGCTCAGGTAAGATTTAGGCTTTTTTGTTTCTCTCTGTTCATTTTCTTCTAATTCTGTATTAAACAAATAATCATCAGCCACTCTATTTTGCCCCAGGGTTGATGTCTGGCTAATGGACTCACTGTTACTCATGCAAGTTAGCTGAAATGTTAACAAAATGTTAGTTTGCTTTTAGTCTCCAGAACTTCTTCAGTTATCTTAGAGTCAATGAAAACCACCACCGAGGATCCTAAGGGCTCCTTTTCCAGTGCTTCAGCTTGCCGTAGACAAATTATCAGTACTTGTTGACATAAAAAATTCTAACACAAGTAGCTGCTGTTTACTATCTTCTGAAGTTTCCAGTTGGAAAATGCTTGAAAAGCAAAATATAGTTGCCTTTCCACTTCCTTGTCTTTTTAATCCTTTTGCCCAACACAAAAAAGAAATTGCAAATAAAATAAAATAAATATGCAAACATTCAGAAGGCCTTAATTTCCTTAAGTTTGATGGTCAAGAATTCTACCTGTGCCTCTCCTATCAGTTCTAAAATTCTAGAATATGAATATCAAATTAATTACTGTCATTAATCATATCTTCTTTTTTACATTCTGTACACACTCAGTTTGCTTATATGTGCATACACATGTGTGAGAGAACTTTCGCATATATGTGTGTGGAGCTGCTTTCACTTCCTATCAGTCAGTTTGTGGTTTCAACTACTGTGGCCTTTCACAGATGTGAGAGTGTGGATTTCTGAATACCTCTTAAAGTGTTCTTAAACAATTTCTGCTCATTATTCATATGTTTTTAATTAAATTCTGTCTCCTGCTTGATCTGGTTCATAATTGTTTTCAGCTTTTTGAAACTGGCCCTCTGAAAGTATCAAGTGTATATATCACTGGTTTGGACTTTCTTCTTTTTACTCATTGCAAATATAATTAAAACAAAATCACCTCTCTTCCAGGCTAACGACATTCTCTATGAAGAATAACTAATATCAAGTAAATTGTTTCATATCCTTGAGATTTTTGCATTTGCATTCTTATCTCTGATCGGTTTATGTCAATGCCTTTGAGAAGAATTAGCATCTTGTAATGCAGCTTGGGTAAAAGTCAGTGCAAAGTAGAACCATGTAAGGAGCAGCAGGAGTCAAGTTGTTTCTGAGGTGAAAAGTCAAGACCAGTCTTTTTCCTAGAAGATCTGACTTTTTCTTGGTTAGGGTTAGTGTTGTTGGCTGAGTGCTGCACTGACTACCTGCATGGGATAGAAAGAACTTTGGATCATTGTCCTGCCCTCCACACTCTTGGGCCACCAGCATGCAGTTCTGCTACCTACATGTTTTAAAAGTTGTGAAGTTTTAAAAGTTGTGATGCTTTAAAAGTTGTGAGTCCATCTTCACTTTTCTCTAAATACTGTAATACCTATATAATCCTCAGTATCAAATGAAGAAATTTTGTTTAGACTTTTAAAAAGAGACATCAAGTCAGATGTTCAAGTGTTTGGGTTTTTTTTTTTAACCAAATACATAAAAGCTGGAAACTTGGATGAGGAGGACACTCTTCTGTGATATCATAATTATACAATTATTTTGGTTCCTTCTATTTTAGGCCAAATACAATAGAGCTCTCACAATTTTATCTTATAGTGATATCTGACAACTATGGTGCGTTAGGACTATTTTGCAGGAATCTGACATACGTGGAGAGCAATGGAATGGAAAAAGTAGGGTTATTTTTTCATCTGAAATATCTGCATTTTGGGTAGATCTTTTGATTATTTATTGTACTCTGAAAGGCAGAAACTAACGATACTGTATACCTAAATAACTGCAGAGACATCAACTCTTGGCAGAAAGCTTTCACAGAAAATCTGTGCTTCCTTCTTACACCTGACTGCAGGTTGCATTAATTTCCAGCAGTCCCCTCAGCAGGTCGGACACAGGCAGATCTCCAGGTCATACTGACAGTACAGTCTGATCTTCTCTGCTCTTTGCCCAAAAGACCTTGGTCCTCACAGGCATGAAGTCTGTGGCATCTGCTGGTAAAGATGTCATCAGCTCACCCTTTTATCCATCTGGTTGTGGTCTCACAATTGTTTGCTACTGACAGACCTCTAACATCTTCCACCGAAATCTCTCCTTCACAGTACCAATATGACAAAATGAAGTCCACAATTGTAAAGGAAGCTACAGTGGAGGAAACTGGTTGGTTGAACAGACATGGACGGTTTTTGCCATGCTTCTGTGTCTTTTGGATATCTTTGTGGTGTCTCAGGTGCAACGCAGAGGAGGAACAGTGGCTTGGAGCATCACAAACCTCCATCTGTCACACTGGGTGCCCAAAGTAGGTTTACCCTGCTCAACAGTGCTCTTGAGCAAAAAGGGCAGATGTATGGTTAAACCGGTATCCTCGTCTTTTGTGCTTCTGCCTGCCTGACTCGTGTGTCCCTGAATCGATCACCTGGGTGACCAGTGTGGGAAATGCAGGTCAGGTGGGGAGCCTGGCTCTGTCAGGCATCACAGCTCTCACAGAGTGCCACAAGAGGTGAAGGGAGCAAAGGTGAACTTGGAAATGAAGATTTTGACCTCTGCCACATGAAAAAAAACAACCCAGAAAACAAAAAACTAACCACATTATGATATCATTTGAAATCTTCAACTTTCCTGAGACAAAACTAAAGTGTTAAATTTTGCAGAAAACTGTAAGATCTTCCCACAGAGAAATCCTCACTCAGCTGTAAGAAGATATTTCCCAGTTCCTTCCATCTCTGCTACAGCTTTCTGCACTTTGTCTGTGACTTAACATTTTGAGAGGAAAAAAAACCACACACAAAACCTGTGGCTTACTGAGTCACTTACTGGCACAGGGCCCTGTTTAAATATCTTCCTGAAGTGGTTGGCTTGGCGCTCCCTATCTCTGAGGATTTCTAATGGATCGTTTTGCCTGAAATTAGGCCAAACAGTTTCCTCAAAAGAATTGAAGCTTTTAAAACGGTTACTACCATTCCTTTTCAGTTTAAATTTATCAGCTGATTTCATCCATGGATTTGTAATGCTCTTCCCTTCCCCCATCCAAAAAAATGGATTTCTGCTTGTGCTGTATTACATTGTCTCTGTTCTGAAAACAACTGAGAACTTCTCCAGCTCCGTTTCTACACCCATGAAACAGGTGACTGCTGCCTCAGTAACACACTATCAATTTAATAAACCAACATTTTCAGCAAGAATATAATTCCCTGGAGGATGGTCAAGCGGTGGAGCAGGCTGCCCAGAGAGGCTGTGCAGGCTCCATCCTGCACAACCTGGGCTGACCCCATAGCTGCCCCTGCTGTGAGCAGGAGGTTGGACCAGACACCTCTGGAGACCCATTCCAGCCTGTAAGATCCCACGATCCTTTCCTGATTGTCTGTTCAGCAATTGGTTTGTTTTCTTTTAATTACAATATTAGAATTCATTTCTAGTTACAGGTCTTTGTCCAGATCCTTAAATTCACCCATGGATTCCAAAATACACAGCTCTGCAAACACACATCACTGCATCGTCAAATTGCACTTTGGGGTTTTCTTCATGTAAAATGAAGTTAATTATCAGAGCTATCTCAACAACTGTTGTCATAAACATACAGTATTTTTCCCTTCTCTTAGTAGTTCTAAATTGATTCAGTCTCCAGCTTTTCCACTCACCTGGCATCTTTTCTACCTACATGGTCCTGCTGATAAACAGCAGCAGCACATAACACTATGGTATAAATTGCCGTTGAGTCGGGACTGTGCTTTCCCGCAATACAAATGTTCCTCCGCTTTTACAGATTCACTCTTACCTTTGAATCTAATACTTTCTGACACTGTCTGAGTGAGTCTAACTAAACGTGTTTCTGTAGATTTTTTGTGTTCAAAGTGAGTGTCAAATTTTCTTGTGACAACTGCTTCTCACCTTAAAAACATAAAGTAGCCCATCTCTATTTACAAGAATGAACACATTTTCCAGCTCTACAGGAGTATTTTCCTTGACATGTGCCACAAATTAATATTTTTCTAGGAAACCAAAAAGATTTGATTTCCACTTGATGCTCCTAAACAATTACCTTTATAGCCCTATTGAGAGTAGGGACGTTAAATAAATTATAAAGGGCCAAGTACCAAAGTCCTTGCTAAGGACTTGATTGCACAGTAATGGCAGAACTGCATAACATAATGTACGGACCTGTCCAAGGGGAGTATTTGTAGGAATTGCACCTCCGTTTTCAAATTCAGTATTATATATGGAAATACTATTCCTAAGAAAACTCTCACTCTTTGAAATTCTCAAAGATGAGTTGTTAGGAATTCTGTTCTAGGAAAGAATTATACATATCCAATACTGTGAGAATTTGTATAAAATCAGTTTCTGCTGTTTATTTCAATCTCACTACTTCTCATAATTTATTTTGCAAATTCATTTTAGTATATCTCCCCAGGAGGAGTCAGTGCATTGTTTGCATCTTCAGTGTTGTGTTTGCTATAAAATTGCATTTACTCAGCTTAGGCAAGCTCGAAACATAACTGGTGATGCTGCAGAGTTGATGCTGCAGAGTTGATGCTGAATTTTGCTGGAAAATACAAAGTAAATGTTATTGGAAAACACAAGTGTAGTGACAGTATCTCTGCAATATTTGTTAAAAATAGTTTTGAAGGTTGTACAAGAACCAGTTTGAGTTCTATATAGAACATCTAACACATTTATACTAATTATGTTAATGTGTGATTACTTATATAAAACCCTAACAAAATCCTGGACTTGCGAAATTGGTATGAATTTTGGCATTCATTTTAGAGAACCAAAGTTTCATTCAGTGTGAATTTCCAAAAGTAATACAATAACCTCTTAAAAGTGATAACATACTAGTCCTTAGCAAATCTTACCAAGTTAATCAGTACTTCAAAATATACTATAGAAGGGGACAAAGATCCTTAGTAGGTTTCTGTGTCTATTTTGTGCATCAGCAGCAAATATTCTAAACTGTAAATTATTTAAAATTGTAGCACACTATGACATCTCTTCAGGTTCAGATCACCGAATTTGTAATGCAGTCAGCTCTGTAGACAGAAACATTTCTATGTGATGCATGCACAGCATTTCTTCACCGAATTAAATAATGTAGCAAATTGTATGAAGTCCAATGGGACCACATATTAGGCTAATCTAAGCTGTCATGGAGTCATGGACTAATGAAGAAAGGATTGAAAGAATTAACACAGTTTCTCTCCTTCTCTTATCAACTGTCACTGGGGAAGCGTGAGTCAGGGGAAGGTACTCAGTCCTTGATTCTGCCAAACCTACAGAGATGTTTAATATGATTATTGTCCTTCAAAAAGTATATGTGAATATTGTGTAGCTTTTATTCTTTTTGGTCTATCTCAAAACACTTTGCAAATGGGACAAGTATCATTATTCTCTTTATAGAAAGAAAACATTTATTTTGTTATATATTTTATTATTTCTTATTTATTTTACCTTATATTGTAAAATATATAAAGAAAAAAATTCTTTATAGAAGGAAAATAAATCAAGCCAGAAAGGTGTCAGAGTTCTTCTTTTGACGATGGGACTATTCATATTATTACAGTTTAGTATTTCTCTAAACTGGGCAGAATCAAGGGTGTGATTTGCTTCCATCAAGGCACTGGGGTTGTGGTGGTGACATGTTTCCATCAGGCAAACCCAGCACCATCTTGAAGTCCTGAGCCCATTTGCATCACATTGTTACAGTGAAAAATCTTAAAGTAAAGAGGATCCATCTCTTTTTTTTTTTTTTTCTTAGATATTAATAAAACTTCTCCCTTTGGGGTAGCAGCAGGTTAGCAAGAATAACAAAAACTTTTCAGTGTGTTGAAAGAAAATGCCTTACCAAGTCAGTAGCTCTCCTTTGCAGCCGTCCCTCATTGCACTTAAATGTCATTTCAAACTTCACTTCATCACCTTGGTGAGCTAATGCACTCTATGACCTCACCAGATGTGTTTCTCTCAGATGCAGTAAGCACTTCACATGGCTTCACCCTCCCACCCTCCTCCTGGGAAACTGTCTGGAGAGGATGTTTATATGTTAAATTGCAAGAGAACTATGGATAAGAAATATCAATTCTGCTATAGCCTATGAACTGATCTACATTTCTTTCAGCTCACTGAAATGGGGTCACATAGCTAGAGACACACAAAACAGGGAGGAAAAAACAGTGGATTGCCTATTGTAAAACTGGAGCCAGATGCCAAGGATATATTTGACAGAGAAGCAAGAGAGAAAGCAGCAGAATTATACTGGTAAAACTATATACAACACATGCCTGTCTCTCCAGATATATCTGCAGTCAAGACTTGATTCTCTTCTGAAATGCATTACCTATTGGTGTAAACCCATTGACTTTAAATGCATTTATTTCTGTTTTTTACCAATCTGATGGGTTATATAGGGTCATGTACTGGTGCCCAATCTTTGCCTCTTCTTCTAAAATCAGTACTGTCTTTCTGCCAAGTGAAATAGGTCCTTGGGCACTTTGAGGTTGACTTGTCATAGAACCATAGAATCATAGAATCATTAGGTTGGAAAAGACCTTTAAGATCATTGAGTCCACCACTAAACCATGTCCCTAAGCACCACGTCTACATGTCTTTTAAATACCTCCAGGGATGGTGGCTCAACCACTCAACCACTTCCCTGGGCAGCCTGTTCCAATGCTTAATAACCCTTTCAGTGAAGACATTTTTCCTAATATCCAATCTAAACTTTCCCTGGTGCAACTTGAGGCCATTTCCTTTTGTCCTATCACTTGTTACTTGGGAGAAGAGACCAACACCCACCTCGCTACAACCTCCTTTCAGGTAATTGTAGACAGCGATAATATCTCCCTTGAGCCACCTTTTCTCCAGGCTAAACAACCCTAGTTCCTTCAGCCGCTCCTCATAAGACTTGTGCTCCAGACCCTTCACCAGCTTCATTGCCCTTCTCTGGACACACTACAGCACCTCAATGTCCTTCTTGTAGTGAGGGGCCCAAAACTGAACACAGGATTCGAGGTGCGGCTTCACTAGTGCCGAGTACAGGGGCACGATCACCTCTCTAATCCTGCTGGCCACACTATTTCTGATACAGGCCAGGATGCCATTGGCCTTCTTGGCCACCTGGGCACACTGCCGGCTCATGTTCAGCCGGCTGTCAACCAGCACCCCCAGGTCCTTTTCCTCTGGGCAGCTTTCCAAGCTTTACAGGCTCTTCCCCAAGCCTGTAGCATTGCCTGGGGTTGTTGTGACCCAAGTGCAGGACCTGACACTTGGCCTTGTTGAACCTCATACAGTTGGCCTCAGCCCATCGATCCAGCCTGTCCAGGTTCCTCTGCAGAGCCTTCCTACCCTCCAGCAGATCAACACTCCCGCCCAGCTTGGTGTCGTCTGCAAACTTACTGAGGGAGCACTCGATCCCCTCATCCAGATCATTGATAAAGATATTGAACAAGACTGGCCCCAAAACTGAGCCCTGGGGAACACCGCTCGTGACCGGCCGCCAACTGGATTTAACTTCATTCGCCAGCACTCTGTGGGCCCGGTCATCAGGCCATTTTTTTACCCAGCGAAGAGTGTACCTGTCTAAGTTGTGAGCCGCCAGCTTCTCTAGGAGAATGCTGTGGGAGACAGTGTCACCTTTACTGAAGCCCAGGTAGACCACATCCACAGCTTTTCCCTCATGCACTACGCGGGTCACCTTGTCAGAGAAGGAGGTCAGGTTAGTCAAGCAGGACCTGCCTTTCATAAACCCATGCTGACTGGGCTTTGTCACCTGGTTGTCCTGTACGTGCCACGTGATGGCACTCAAGATGATCTGCTCCAACCTTCCCCGGCACCGAGGTCAGGCTGACCGGCCTGTAGTTCCCCGGATCCTCCCTCCAGCCCTTCTTATAGATGGATGTTACATTTGCTAACTTCCAGTCAACTGAGACCTCCCCGATTAGCCAGGACTGCTGATAAAGGATTGAAAGTGGCTTGGTGAGCACTTCCTCTAGCTCCCTCAGTACCCTTGGGTGGATCCCATCCAGCCCAATAGACTAGTGCATGCCTAAGTGGTGTAGCAGGTCACTAACCATTTCTCCTTGGATTATGGGGGCTTCATCCTGCTCCCCAGCCCTGTCTTCCAGCTCAGGGGGCTGGGTACTCCAAGAACAACTGGTCTTACTATTAAAAAATGAGGGAAAGACAGCATTAAGTATCTCAGCCTTTTCCTCATCCTTTGTCGCCATGTTTCCCCCTGCATCAGAAAGGATGGAGATTCTCCTTAGCCCTCCTTTTGCTGCTAATGTATTTATAGAAACATTTTTTATTGTCTTTTACGGCAGTAGCCAGATTAAGTTCTATCTGGGCTTTGGCCCTTCTAATTTTGTCCCTGCATAACCTCACGACATCCTTGTAGGATGAGTTGCCTGTCCCTTCTTCCAAAGGTCATAAACTCTCTTTTTTTCCCTGAGTTCCAGCCAAAGCTCTCTGTTCAGGCAGGCCTGTCTTCTTCCCTGCCAGCTCGTCTTTCAGCACATGGGGACGACCTGCTCCTGTACCTTTAAAATTTCCTTCTTGAAGAAAGTCCTCAGTAGAGGACAGTCATGGTCTGGGTAGTTTCTGAGCATAGTTTCATTGAATTGCATGTATACATAGAACAGATAGGTGGAGAATTACCAAGCAACTATTACAGCCCAAATCCAGACAGATTTCCAAATCACAACACTGCTTGGGAACAACTCCAATCAAATCTAACACAAGCACTTCTGGTGTTGACACCATACTTTCTCTACAGGATCTGTACATGGGAAGCAAACAAACAAACAAAAAAAAAAATCCCCAATATTGGAACTTTCTTAAATGTTCAGAACATTATATAACAATAGTACAGATACTCTCATAAGAGTATGCTATGTCATCATGCCATTACCCTATAAGACAGTGTTTTAAACATATAGAAATGCACTTCCTCAGAAATATTGAACGTGAGCCCTTCATTATTTTCTTGAAACATACTTTTATAACAGCTCTTGGAGTGGCCACCAAACATTCCTTTGCTGAGGCAATTTTGAGGAAACTTATGAAAAAATATTTTAAAAATCCACTCTCTTTGAGATCACTGGACAATAAGTGTTGACTTTGCTGACAGAAATTGTGTTTTGGCAGCAGTCCACATGCCTGGAGACAGATTCTTCCATGGATTTGAGGTGGAATTGTTCCAGTGCTATCTGCATTCAAACCAGCTAGGGGACTGGACCACAGCTAAACGTCAGATTTACCTATCTAGTTAGCTGGCTACCTAAGGTTTGTCATAACTGTTATGAAATTATGTACAATTCTTTATACCGTGCTCATAATTACTGAAAGGAGCAGCACAGAAACCAATGCTTATTAGAAACTTCTGTAAGCTAGTCGCATTCCTAACATCTGGAGTATAACGTATTATTAACAAATAAGTAAATGACTGACAGAATACAGGAAGATTATAACAATTATAACATGTTACCAAAGCAAGATTAAATAGTCTCCAGAATGTGGCATGGTGTGTAGCTAAGCTGATCTATTCACAAGCTCAAATAGTTTAGAGTAACGTCCTTAAAGGGCAGTGGGGGCAGGCTAGTGAATGAAAGCCAAGTATTGCTTTTTTGTGTTTGCTTTCATTGTTCTGCCTGGTTTCTTCCACTTTTTATCAGAGCTGTTCTGACAGTAAAAATTGTAAAAGCGATTAATAGTAATGGAGAAAGAACCCTCATAGTACTTTACATCTCCTGCGTGATCCGATATGTGCACCCCACTGTCCGGGTCACTGTGACATGCTATCGCTGGCACGTAGCCCACACGTGGAGTCTGGCAGGTTTAGAAGGGGGGCTGGAATCAAAGCCACTGACCATGACTCTCACTGCCTTTAAACCACCAAGCTGGATAATGCTCTTATTTCACTTCCTAAATTGAGCTGGAAGGAAAGGATTTTGGCTTGCTCGTCCCTCAGATGACTTGAACAAAAAATATTCATTTGTCTGTCAGCACTTATGAGACAGTCGTTAAAATCTGTCCTTGAACACAGCGTTCTCACTGATTTTACTGGAATCCCAAGGCAAGAATCTCAGTGAGGGTACATCATAATTTCATGGAAACTTGTAGAATTATGCTTATTTGTACTATCTAAAGAGATAAGCTATATATCTTTAGGTTAAAATGTGGCATTTTGTTTCTGAAGCACTAAGAAAAATCACAGAAGGTCAAATTCTGTGGTTGGATATTTGTGCCTTTGACCAACTTCTATGTAAGCAGAATTGTGGAAATCATTTTCCAGCTCTTGGTGTGGGACACAAAGGTGTCAGCAGGTATTTACTGCCACAGGGGTTAAATTGACAGAGGTGTTCGCAGCATTTCCTATTCTATGTATGGGAAATACTGCAAAGGTAGATAGGGATCTGGGGGTGCTGGTGGACAGCAGGCTCAGTAGGAACCAGCAGGGTGCCCTGGCAGCCAAGAGGGCAAACTGCATCCTGAGGTGCACCAAACATAAGTAACCAGCCGGTCAAAAGAGGTGATTATCTCGCTGTATTCAGTGTTGGTGCGGCCTCACCTTGAGTGATGTGTGCAGTTCTGGGCCCCACAATTGAAGAAGGATGTGAAGGTCCTTGAATGTGTCCAGAGGAGGGCAACAAAGCTGGTGAAAGGGCTGGAAGGCATGTCCTCTGAGGAGTGGCTAAGGACTCTGGGCCAGTCTAATTTGGAGAAAGGGAAGCTGAGGGGTGACCTCCTTGCTCTCTACAGCTTCCTGAGGAGGGGAAGGGGAGAGGGAGGTGCTGGTCTCTTCTCCCTGGCATCCAGTGATAGGACGTGTGGGAATGGTTTAAAGCTGCACCAGGGGAGGTTTAAACTGGACATCAGGAAGCATTTATTTACCGAGAGGGTGGTCAAACACTGCAACAGGCTTCCTAGAGAGGTGCCCTTAATAACATGCTTTAACTTTTGGTCAGTCCTGAAGTGGTCAGGCAGTTGGGCTAGATGATCATTGTAGGTCCCTTCCAACTGAAATATTCTATTCTATTCTATTCTATTCTATTCCATTCCATTCCATTCCATTCCATTCCATTCCATTCCATTCCATTCCATTCCATTCCATTCCATGCTACTCTATGCTATTCTATTCTATCTTTCTGTGTTGTAAATTATCATTTTCTTATGGCTTACTGTACATACGCATCAGTTTTTACTTTTTTCATGTATTACAGTGCCACAGAACGCTGTTACAAAACCGTATTTGAGATAAAAAGCCAATGTTTCTGAAAACATGATGATAGGAATGTAACCATGGCCGCAAGATCATTCAATTCAGTCATAATTTAAGCACAACAAACTGCATTAAGCATCAAAAAGAGCACTCCACATCTTCTGATTGGCATTTATAGTAGTTTATAATATGGCAAACCTGACACCACGGAACAGGATAAAATATTATAACAAGAAAACTGCTTGATTAGTTAATGTCTGCGCAGCACTTTTAAATATGAAGCACTGCCAATTTAATGCTAAGAAAGCATTCAGATCAGCATGACATGTATAAACTGAGACTGAAAATTACCCTTCTGATGCAGCAATGTATTTGTTAGACTGCAACATTTAGAATTCTTTTGTGTTCACTCCAATTATTATTATGGTCAAGCATTTTTTGGTGATCCATTGAAAAAATGGTCAATTATCCTGTTGTATAAAATACAGAGAAGCTGATACTACAATTGCAATCTAGCTAGAGCAAGCTCTATTCATTAGCTAAACAAAACATTATTCCTTAGAAAGCCTGTCATGGCTCTCCTTGAAGAAAGCATGTAGGAAATGACTTCTCACAGCAGCAACTTTCTGCTTTCAAATAGATGGCTAGAGTGATGGGAAGCTTTATGGGAATCTTTACTCTGGATCCAGAGAAATTGATTCTGTTTAATGGGGTGAATTCTATTTAACAGAGTAAATATCAAGTCAATACATAAACATCCTTTAGAATAGTTAATTTGCAAGAAAATTGAAGGGGCAGGGGATGAAATTAGAAATAATTTAGAAGTTTCTTGATCAGACAATTTTAGGAATCTGGATGATACAGCCAAGGACCAGTGACCTTCAGGACAAAGGTTTCCAGACTAGCAGATTGGCAGCTTTTCATACACTATCGAAATTTCAAGATTCAAGCAAATATTGGCCATATTCTGCACTCAGACATCACTAGCATGATGGCAGCAGCAGCAGGAAAGAAAGGCAGATTTTAAGAGTAGTGTACAACCTTTTTTAAGTGTCATAAAAGTTATCATTATGGAATGTATTTTTTTTGTATACTATGCAGCTAATCCAATGGGAAATCTTGCTTTTTATTTTTATTAATAGTAAATTATGGGCAGAACTGATGGCACTGCCTTTTTTACAGTTGTCAAACTCTCTGCACTACAAGAAGCTATTATCAGACCTCACATACTCTCCAAACTAATCCTTTGTTTAATGCTCCATGCTGGGTTTCCTCCTCAGGCTGGTTATTTCTGGGAAATTTCAGACAAATTTGTTTTCTCCTTATTACTTTCTGGTAATGTTTTCTTTCAAAAGCTGTGTGGCCCTTTTTTCTGGATTAAGGTTTGGCAATTTGACAAGCTATGTTTACTACTACCCCACAAAAATAAACACGAATGAAGCCAAGGTAGAAGGCTTTGTAGCAGCTCTTTCTTCTCAGGAAGGACATGCTTGAGTGTCGTAGGCAGCTTTTCAGAAGTCTCAGTCCTCATGGTGTGCGTCTCACAACTCGCAGTGCGGACCAGACTGTATGTGTGCCAGATGCAGCCCCGCTGCAGTGAGAGGTGGGATTGCCGCTGGCTTTCATCCTCAGCGTCAGTAACACAGAGGCCAGACCGCAGAGGTACAACCTGGAGCACAATGCCTCCAGCATACAGCCGCCCTGGGCTCCGTGAGACTGCAAAGCTCATGCTGAAATCGTGCTGAGTTCAGGCTCTCATAATGTGATTTTAATCCAGATAGTTGAGATTAAACCAGCATAGGTATGCCAATCATGCATACCCACACTCACACCCTCTGGTTGCAAGGAAGACATGCTCCCAGTGACTAAGCACTGATGTAACTCAGCCTGTTCACCAACCTTCTCAGAGTTGGCTTCATAGGTATATTTGAGATTTATCTTCATTTTGGAAATTAGAGCTGCTTGCAGTTTAATAGCAAAGATAGCTTGAAAGGAATTATATATATGCCTGTTCTGATCTCTTCTTTAATGTGGCTTAAGTTACGACCCAGTCCTATATAAGCTCTAGCTTCAGTGTCTTCCAGATGGGCAGTAAATCTGAACACAAGGGAGAAGTTCTCAGCTGCTCTAAGTCAGCACATATCCAGATGAAGTAGCTTGTGCTAGGGGTTATGTACTCCAGGGATTATAAAGCCATAGTTTCTGTAAATGATATACACAATCATGGTTGTTATTTGACAGTGTGGCAGGCTGGGGAAAATCAATGGCAAGGAAGCCCAAGCTAGAATGCAGTAATGGACAATCCAGAACAGTGCAGGGAAATTATAATCTATTCTTTACCTAGAATTTAGTCATTAATAGTCACTCCTAAGAAGATGTATTACAGACTTATACTGTGTGTACTAGCTAAGATTTTGGCCCAAGAGTAGATTTTGAAAGAGGGAAAAATAAGTGGATATAAATGTAAAATGGAATAAAATTTCACCTCGATTTTCCATAGCCACATCACTAATCTATTTTGTTTTTCTGATAAGAGAGTATTTTTTTGACACAAAAGAATTGTGTAGGTTTAAGATGCCTGGAATTCACTAAAGCATTCAGTATTGAAAAATGTGGTAATTATGAGCTGGACTGGAGAAAATACTACATAAGGTACACGCAGAGTGCACAAAGAATTAACCAAAGAGATAGCTCATGACAGAGGTGTCCTGAAAGGGGAATGATTATCAGAGAAAGATTATTTGTGAAGTTCTCTGTGGATCACTCTGAAATCTTGTTTAATTTAATATTTTCCACAGTGACCTATGTTACTCTAGCGACATTTGTTAATGACACAAACATGGGAGGTATAATGTCTATATAGGGATAAAAGAGTGGTATTTGAGCACAGCTGGGAACCTGGTATATGCTCTCCACTTTTGAAATACCACAGGCAGTGACTTGTAAATGTTTCTTGTTGCTTACCCAAACACAAACCGAATGTGTTTGAAAAAGTAGCTGTAGGAATAAAACAACATTTTTGGTTCCATGCTCTTATTCTGTGAAAAGTCCAAACCATATCAATATCTGATGTCAAAAGAGAACAAAACTAATGACAACAAACCAAACTAAACTATGATTCTCATTCAAAATAATGCAAAAATTGTGCAGTCATTAGCTCTTGCACCCAGACTTGTGGACAGCTAGACTGGGTGCAAGAAGATTGTTGAGAGGATTTTTTTAATGACCTCAAAACAGGTAACTGACCTTCATCCCAGAAGCACACATATTCGATAAAGTGCCACGGATATCTTTGGAGCCTGGATATATAAATAGTGAGCTAATTGAAAGAAAAAATTGCTTGGGCCTGATTGCTTAAGCTATCAAAGAAAAAATAATTTTTCCAATTAAAAAAAGCAGGGTCATCAAAATAATTATGAAGTGTGAAACCCTACAATATTTAATGGACATTCAGAGATGGGAATGACTTACAAAAGGGCATCATGTTCATGAGATGACTAAAAAGAAGCAGTGGAGGGAAATTTAAAGAAGTTGTTGCAATAGACAAAACTCATGACTCATCCAAAAGCAGATGAAAGTGCTGCCAGAACCAAGCATGAGGTAAAGTAAGAGATCTGACTAGTAATCAAACACTGCATGAAAAAGAGACAACTGTGCATGAACAGGGTCATATTCAGCCAACAAAGACACATGCATAGTCAGGGCACAGATGCATTAGATTTGCTTTCATATGGACATCATCTTGCAAAACAAAAGGAATGCTTAGCATTATGGAAGATATGCATGAAATGCCACAGGTAATTTGTTTGCATAAGCTTGCCACTAGGCAAATTGAAATGGAGAAAACTTTGTAGAACAGAAACATTTACACTGGTAGTACAGCATTTCTTTAGGCTCAGATTATAAACTAAGAAACAGAGCAGACGTGACTATAACTACCTTCATAATTCCAAAGAACGTGCATTAGCAATTCAGAAATTTCCTTTCAGGTAGTTATTTCATATTGTTTCACAGATTTTCTTTATTGTGGCATTTTGGATGCTATTGCCAACTTGAAGAATAGAAATTATACAGAATTCAATTTTGCATGATCCTGGAAGGAGTTTAGTCACATACCTGTGAGACTTTGACTCCATTCAACTCTCATCTTGGACTAGTTTGATGTGCCCAAGAAAGAAACACCCCCTCCTTCTGTTTGGGTACCCAATCTGTAACGCAGGAAAGCACCAGTAATTAAGAGAGCAATGACACATTTTTAGATTTAAGTTAATTTAATGTAAGTAAATACTACAAATTAAGCACATAACAAAGCCTGGACCTGGGCTGAGGCTTTAGAACTAAGCCATCCTCCAGAAATGGTTGGGTTTTAACATTACTTATTGTAAGGACACCCTTCTGAGAGGTCGCTTTCCTGGGAGGAAAACCACCGAAGAAGTAGGTGTTCCACAATCAAACAGCAGAGAGGTAGGTCACACTAGGCATGCAATAGCTGGGTTTGAATAAGGGCTGTAATATGAAGCCTGAGACTTTATAGCTTATACCAGTCATCCCCCACATTCCTACTAATAGGAGCTGATGTGCTGTAGGCAATAGAAAGATGGAGGCTCTGAGAGGGAAAAGGTGGAGATAAAAGGAAAGAAATATCAAGGAACAACTCCATGTATATTAAATTTTGGGAGAGGTTGTTAGACAGATGCAAAGTTTAAACATTTTAACAAAAAACAGGCCACTCCATGTTCTCTTTGCACTAGTGTGAGAACTTCAGTGTTCTGATACCTCTTAAAGTATTTGATGAGAGACTAATAGCCTGACAGGCTAACACTTCACTTCCTTCCAATTAGGAGACTTTAACATCAAAGCCAAGGTCCTCCACTCAGCAAGGGCTTACTTGAATGAATTATAGAGGAGAATAAGTCCAGTAGTTTCTTGTTTTTTCCCTTGCGGAGATGCAGTCCGGCATAGGCTTTAATAAGATGTTTGAGGTCAAAAGGTTCAGGTTCCTCACTGTGAGTGCTAGGAAGCTGCCAGAGTGTTTCAATATGTGTGGTGTTTGTAATGCAATCAGACAAAGCTGAAAACTCTATTACACAGTGTCATGTGGCTGACTTCCTTTTGGAGTGCTCTTGTGTATAGTTAACAGCAAAGAGTACGGGACTTTTAGTACGCTATGAATCTTCCATGTTGCCATTTCAGCCTGCCGAAACAAATAACGCCTTTGCCATCATTAGTTTTTGGCTGGCAGAAGGGGTGTGACGGTGCCTTCCTCCGGGGTATGGTGTCAGTTGTTTAGGTATCGATTGGTAACAGATCTCCAGGACTCAGAGGTCTTCAGTGAGAAATGATGACTGTTTGATGTACGATGTTATTTGACTTGCTAAGCTCAAATCTCTGGCAGAGTCTAAAAAAACTACCATAAACTGTTCTGCCCTTATTTACCTCATCAGCAAAGCAAAAAAAAATATTATTTGAGATAAGCATAGAAGATGCTTTGTTTATTCTTTTGGTCAAAAAGCTTTTTAGATGCAGGATATTTTTTCCTGTGCATAATATCTAGCTTTACTTATTTTCTAATGGTTCCTACGCCAGGACTGGATCTCTCCACCTTTCAGCAACAGCTTTTGTTCTGAAGGTGCTTAGAAAGTATCATTTATTTTAATATCTATTTCACACAGAACAGCTACACAACTGATTGTAATATAGCAATTGTTTGCTGCAATATTACAATGGAATGAGAAAAAAGGAAAAATAGACGAAGGATATGTCTTCTGTTTAATTACACAAGGGACTGGATTCACCTCACCTTGCTTTAAGTCCTCTGTGGTCAAAGGAGAGAGATCAACATCCACTGAAGAGTAGTTAACATCAAAGTTTCCTTCCATGCAAAACAGCTAAGGTATAACAAAGACCAAAGATCACTGCAGAGGTAAAGTCAAAGAACTGGGAGACACAAGACCTTTATCAGACATGAAGATCTCATAATTAACATCTTGAGAAAAGTTTCCACAGTATAAGGTCCCTATCTCAATAATCAACAAATGTTTAGATAAAAATGATTTATGTAGCAGTTCACTAGTCTCCAAGAGAAGTTCTTTGTTGTATCCAGGTATTAGTTTCCAAACCACAGTATCTAAATCCATGCACCCTTACAAGACTGCAAAAACAATCCCATTAAATGAAAGTGCTTTTAATTCCCCCACCCCCAAATTCCCAGGTAAATCTCTCTCTTTTTTTTTTTTTTTTTAGTTGGTGTTGGGTTTTTTCGTTACTTTTCTGGTTTTATTTTTCTCCACGAACTCCTAACCTTTGCCTGCATAAAAAAAATGAACTCTGCTAGGTAAATTGATACAGAATATAACCCTCTATCACCAAAAGCAAATCCAACTGTAGTGATATTAGTTTATTTAAACCATGCATATTCCATGTGGGAGGAATAAAAATCAGCTTCCATGTGAGGCACTCACTTCCATAGTAATATAGCTGTAGCCATGAAAGTTTTGGAAAAGTATTACTATTTTCATTCATTTTTGTTTCATTTGGAAATCACAGATCCTAAGTGAAATGCCATTACTGATAAAATAAGATCTATGTATATTCTGTGTCTTGTGTTTTTCCTCCGGTAATAGCAACCCCTAATTACTACAATTAACTGAAAAATACTTTTACAAAACTTTTTGCTCAGTAGAAATAATGAAGTGCTTCTAGACTTTCTCACTCCTGTAAAACAAAAATAATAAACCCAAATCCTTTAAAAATTCTGTTTTCTCAGAGTTTCTTTATGCTTCTGTTCATTTTGTTTCTTTCAAATTTTTCCTTTTTTTTTTTTTGACCTCCTTTCCCTTTCCCAACATACTTGGTTTTTCTTTCTTTCCTCCTTAAATTTTTATGTGAAGAAGAGAAATGAAACAAAATTATTGTTTTTTTTAAATTTACAGTTTAGAATAGTGGTTGAAGCCAGTTAAAGAGTAAGCTATCCCTGAAGGATAGACCTTCAACATGAAGACTTTAGTCTTGAAAAGACTCCTGGCAGTGCATGACTCATTCAGTGTTGACATATCCATAACAGCCAAGAAATTTAGTTTCCAGAAAGTTGCATCACAGATTGTCTCAGGGATATGTGCCCTATCCCAGCTGAAACCAGGACAATATGTTAGGCCAAGTCCAAGGAAAACCTTAATGAGTCTGTCTGAATGTTGGAAATAATACCTGGTATACACAGAAGAGAATAGGAAGATGAACTCAGCTTCTTTTTTTTTTTTTTTTTTTTTAGGAAAAAGCTACTTTCTGTATTCTTATTGAAATTTAAATTCTTGAAAGTCTGTTTCTTTGTTACTAAATAAAAATGGCTGTGTGTAATTCCAAGGTATTCATCACATGCGTGGCTCCCCCATAGGGGCCCAGCTTCCAATTCTTCTAAACTACTTTTGATGAAGGAAAACATTGACAAAGTCCCAGCTGTTTGAAATTCAAAATACATCTAGTCATTAAGTAGTCTAAATACAGATCTTTTATGTTGTACAATATCTTGAAAACATGAGGTGATGGGAATACATAAGTCCTTAAAGTCTTTCCTTTTTCCATTAACATTTCTCCAAAGTTTCTTGGTGCAAACATGAATGAAATTCCAATGACATTTCTACATTTTTCATCAATCTTTAAATAGTATATCTTGAGTCTCCCAACTTATTCTTCACACCTAGAGACATTTTCAGTTTATATCTAACTCATAAAAAAAAATGTAGATAAAGTGTGCTCAATGATAAGGAATTAAAGGCTCCCATATGTAGTTTAAGAAAAATGTATGCACTGCAAAGAATTAAATCTAATTAACATCAACATCGTATACTTTTTGCCATGAAAGTAAATAAATCTTACAAAAAAAAGTCTTATTAGTCATCCATTACTGACTAATTGTTGTTTTTTAATAACTATAAAGTAATAAATCACAATTTCAAGGCAAAATAAGAAAAGCTTTCTTTTTCTTTTTCAGATTTTGATTTTTGAAATAAAAAAGATATTTCCATAGGTAGATTTTTGAATTTAGAATTCTGAATTAAGATTTTCATGTGGTTTTGCAGTGTTGTATGAACATAGATATGACTCACACTGATTTGGCCATATATACTTTTTCTGCAAATTAAAGATTGGGTGACACTACAGTAATCAGATAATGTTTATCTGATAACCATTAATTTCCATGTGTAAGTGTGTCTACAAGGTTTTCACTTTAACTCAACAAAAATTAACCAGATAAATTGAAAGTATACTATCAATAAATATTCTATAGGAACAACTTTAACCTGATCATGCATATGGCAAAATCCTGTATGGAAATACTTTTGTCTGTTTTCAGTACACCATGGAAGTCAGACTCAGCAAGCTTTTGTTTGATTCCTTGATGTGGCTGAACAAAAGATCATCCTGAGTATTATTTACAGTCCGTTTCCATTTCCATATTAATCATATTATTCCAGAAACTCAGTCTATATTCACTTGCCAGTCCCCACTGGTGAAAGACAATCTTTATTATGTAAAAAAATGGACATCAGAATATTGTTTTTGAAGTGTAATTAAATGATTTAATAACAATGTATCTTCATATTTCCTAAATGATTTTAAAACCTTAATGCACTGCAGGGGTCTGCCTCAGTGGCATAATGAAATGGGACAGTTCAGATTGCAACCTGCTGTGTGAGGTTCCCCCCGTGTACGGAGCAGCATGACAGCTCTGTCTCCTTTCCTTTTTATCTTTCTTTTCCTCTCCAAGTGCTCGGTAATATTCTTGAAGAGGGAGATGTCACTCAGTATCTTACACATCCAGCTGGTGACCAATTTACACAGAGTAAAGATGAGGTACTTCTTAGAACTAAATCTACTGCTACAGTTTGATCATGAAAGTTGTCAAAAGGTTCAATATATAGCTCTGTTAACTATTGGATGTTAGTAGAAATGTTAGCCATTTACTTTTTGTAACCAGGAAATTGGCCTTTACACACACACACCCTGGACGTGTAGATATAAACATACAACTAGGCATGTAGATAAACATATATTTAGAGAAAAAGTGGGAGAAAAAGAGACGTGCCCACACATGCTTACATATACCCTGCTGACATGATGATTTTACGTTGTCTAAGACTACAGGCAGCTGCAAGGGAAAAATGCATGCAAAAAAAAGGTGTAAACAGCATGAAATAACTTCACAAGAATTTGAGAAACTCTTACAACTATGAACCTTCAGGCTGATCTTTGTACATTTAAATGATCTGATACTCTCTGTATTACAACTATTTTTCTTTACATCCTTTGGGTATAATTCTGGAGGCTTCTTTTAGCTATGGCTGTGGCCTGGACAGAGCAAAAGTAGTATCCTAAATAGAAATAAATATACTAATTGCTGCTGCAACCTCCTAGAGGGAATGTTTGCAGATCAATAACAACCATGGAGGGAGAAAGCAAGAGCAGTTGTGTCTGAAAGGAGTTTAGCAGAGAGGGTGAAGGGGTAATACTGGCTGACTCTGCCTGTTTACCAAATTGTTTCATTGTAACTTTGCCCGGAGGCAAAAGTCCATCTGAATCTACTGGAAAAGTAGCAGCATTGAATTCGAGGTATTGTTTTGCTGAAGTGAGCTGAGGCACCAGTCCTGGGTTAAGTCTTGAGCTAAGATCTACTAGATACTGCACAAACTCAAAATAGAGGGAAAATTTTACTTCCAAACTGTAGGTAGTCTTGACTAGACATTCAGGGTAAAAATCATTTCACCTAACTTTACAGCATAAATTTCTGCATCTCCTAGGCTCCTGTTTGAATCAAATGGGCACTTCTGGGCATTTCTCAGACCTATTTTAGATGTCTACTTAAGGGTAAGATGGATTGCACCCTAGAAGTGCCAATTTCTCTTCATCGATAGAGAGGGAGCCTGGGGTGACTGCTTTGTGTGTAGATGGATGAATCCCCACCCCTCTGTTCCTAGAACAGTGCTGCAGCTGAATTAATGTCTCTGGTGGCACGCTCTCTAGCAGAGTTGCATTACTGTATGAGTATTAATAATGTAGGTGATCCTACTCTGTGGAGGGTGAATATGTGCCTTTGCAACAAGATGGATTTCTTTACCTGAAGAGGAGCTAAAAGTTATTTTAAGTCACATCTTATTTTGTATTTAATAGTAACAGTCTAATGTGTAATTTTGTTCTGCATGCATTGTATAGCTAGCTTTTCCAGTCTTTGAACTGGCACATCACAACACACGAATACTTTAGTCTATAATGGGCTTAACACAGAGGGAAGAACCTGACCATCAGCAGCTCACCTGTGAGCTAGTGACATGTGAAGTAACACAGGCTTTTTATTGCCACCCCGCCCTTCCTGCCCTAAACTGCATCTAATTCCACCATCATCTTTAACACTGGATTTCGCCTCTTCCAGGGTTGCACTTTGCAAACACTGTTTAAACAGTGATTCGTATTACTTTACTGTCAGGTAGGTGACAAAAATGGGAATCCACTCCAGATCATTTGACTCTTCTCCCAGCTAATTTCCTATGAAATATTCCTGATCCAAAGGGCATGAAACCAGTCTTTCCGTATATTTCAAACAACCTTAACTCAGTCCCCTAATGGTAACCCTCGATGATTATAAATATTCCATCATATATTCTTTGCTAGTCTTTTGTACATGGTTCCTTTTATAGGACTAAGAGCTATCTGTGCCTGCACTGTAAATGTGGAGATATCGTTTCGTCATAAACTTCTACAGCCCTGTAGACTAGTAGGTAGCTGCGTGACTCCTTTATCTGAAAGTACTCACTTTTAGAGATGATACACTTTCTAATGTTCATTGCTGGTAGGCACAGATCAGATGGAATGTGATCCATATTGCTTCATTTCAATTTTGCTATTGCCTAATCTTTATTTTCTTTTCGATTGCTATTACAGCTGGGATATGGAAGCAAGAAGAAATAAAAAAAAACCCCATCCTTCTACTGTCAGGGATAGCTCTATTAAAGTCCAAGTAATAAAAAGCTTGAGCCTGACCTTAACTTAACCACTAATAGCAATACCAAAAGTAAAGATAAGCTGTCCCTATACTGTCATCTGAAGACCTGATTTCTTCTCTCACGGGTATTTGCAAAGATGAACAAGAAGTATGCTTGTAATCAGCAACTCCTTTCTATGCAGCATAATCTGAATAACTTTTTTTTTGGTCTGAGGGCTAAATAGAAGACAAAATGCCTAAATTTGCGATGTTGTGCAGGCATGAATACAAACGACTTCAGCCATCAGGAGCTGGATTCCTTCTAATTAGCTGGGCACTGCTGAGATGCCTGACTTGCAAATATAGACATAGCCTGCTTTCTCTGCATTTAACCATAAGAAATGAAAACCTGTAGAAGGTGATTCACTCCACTTAAGATGTCAACTGCCCTTTAGAAGTGCTGGCTTGCTCCTACCAGCAAGATGAAGGTGACTTCAGATGGGTCTCTGCATTTACATAGAATAACCCCGGGCCAGTGTTTTGAAGCAGAGAAAATAAAATCAACCCTCTCAAGCTGATGACATTACCCTGGTTAACAATGCTGCACATGATAGCAGAATTGGGCTAGGTGGATCGCACGATAGCTGACTTTTGCAGACTTGGCAGGTAAAGGGGTTTGTCAGAGGAGGCAGCGTGAGTACACAGCTGGCGATTTACTAGAGGGTACGAAAGCAATTCTCTGCTCAGGTCCAACATGTTCAGGCAGCATCAGATAAGGAAGCAATCGGTATGTTCACACCTGCTTACATTCAAACTATCTGCTAACTGCTGACACAAACCTCCTATCTTCCTACTGAGACACCAAGATAAATTCAGAGGAAATGGAGCTGTACAGAAAAAAAAAGCTACTCTGCTAAATTGAGTGATTCCTCTAGGCTCTGACCAACAGTTTGAGGTCAACGCAAGCAGGAAAGACAAAAGAGAGTCCCTCAGGGATTATTCAGAAGCTAAAATAGAAAATTTGCTCAGCTGTTTATCACCTGGGTTTGACCTCCCAAGCAATACTTTTTTTACAATAAGAAGGCAATGAAGGATTTGGCAGTGAATGAAAGGGAATTCATCTTCCCAACATTTTGTTAGTGACACTCTGGGGCTCTGTTTCTGACTTGCATTTCCTTTGGAGTTAGATCCTTCGGCTCTTCGGGCTTTTTCTGTATTGCACTACACCCATAAGCAGGCAGTGTCAGATCCTGTGTTTGTTTGTAAAGTATAACTGGGGCCAGGTTTTACCTGTGATTTTTTTCACAATTCCTTCCAAATAAGCACATCAAAAGCCTTTTTTTCTTTAGTAAATTTGTTGTCATTGAAAGGACTGATCTTATAAGATGTCTCGAATTCTCCTTTCCTATAGATACTGCCACAGAAGCAGGTGCTTGGCATCTCTCAGGATCAAACCCTAAAATGCTAGTTGCCATGGTGACTGAATGTGAAAGAACAATAAAGAGCTGTTTACCAGGGAAACTTATCAGCAGGGCTCGACAAAGCACCACAAAACTGTAATTAGGGTTGCGTTGAAACACAGCTTTATTTCTGCAGCTAAAACTAAGCAACAGCCTTTGCCTTGATTTCTTCCTGATATTATCCCTTGTATCCCTTGCATCTCTTGTGTAAGATCCCACCCAAACTCTAAGTAGCTTATAGCAGAGTAGGCAAAAAATTAACATTTTGAAAAATCCATGAAAAACAAGGCTGCAAAACTGCATGCAAATGCCTGTATGAAAAATGACGCTTTGAGAAGCAAAGTGCTTTGAAGTATCCTACACACCCAGAGGTTGCTGTACTCCATAGCAATCTGGAGAAGATCATGACAGTTTAGCATACATTTTTGGATGCAAGGACTCTTTTCACATTTAATTGAAAGAGCAACACCCCAAACAGCACGCAGAGTCCTTTGGTTTTTCATATTAAATTTTGCTTGTTTTTTTGCTTCTTAGATTCTGGTTTCCTATGCAGTAATAGTGCTATCATAGCTGACAAGTTAAAACAGATATTGTTAATACTAGTAATCAATGTTGGCTTGGCAGCTCTGTGACCTGAATGAATTCAGAGGTGCACTGTGAAAAGCATTTCACAAATGCCTGTGAAGGGAAGGTCCTTACAGTGAAGAGCTTTTGCTTTAATTAGGCAAAACAGATGGTGCTGGAAGGGAAACAAAAGCACACAGAGGTGAAGCATCTTGCTCACAGCTGATCAGTGGCAAATCTCAAACAGTTATTCCCAAATTGTTAGGACTCTGAATCAATGTCAGTCATCAGCACAAATCATTGTGCACCTTTAGCATTCAGCTGAAACACCGCGTATGTGATGTGGGTCTTCAGATCAGTGGGGATGTCGGGGATCACCACTAGCCCACAGGCAGCAGTTTGAGAGCCTCTGCATTAGACGCACATCAATGCTCCTATTTCTGCATGAAGGAATTGCACACTAAAGAAAGTTCCACTCTTCTGTCACAGCATCCAGGAGGCTGCCTGCAGATTTTGGCAGCTTAGCAGGAGATACTGGGAAGCCTCGTGTAGTAGTGTGTCATTTATGTGCTGGGTTATATGATGAGAAAAGTGATGGTAAAATAAAATTAAATTAATTTAAATAAAATTCTCTATTAAGGATGACATAGATAGTGATACTGCGGCATTCATCCTCACTGCTCTCCCACAAGGTGTTTTTGTGATGCCTCCATTGTCCTTTTGTCTGCAGATTGTGTTGCTTCTTCAAACTTTCATGCAAGTTGTTCACCATATGACTCCCAGGCACGGGGAAGAAATGGGGAATTTGTAGCACTGTTTCTGCTAGTGCAGTGTTTGAATCACTTAAAATCTGAAACACTAACACTGCTATTTTTAGGTTTCAGTAGCAATAGGTGCCTAATACGTTCACCGGAGAATTCTACTGAATGTGTGAAAAGCATCCTTTGTGCATCTTCTAAACCTCGCTTTTATGTATGTAGAAGAAATGAATCATCTGTGCTTCCAGGCAACACCCCTCAGAAATAGATAGGGAAAGATTTTCTAGGAAGGAAAAACTATTTCCTTTGAACATTCAAATCTCTGAACTGATTTCTCTTCCGCCTCAATGTAAATCCATTGCCTTTGCTTCAGTGTGTTGCAGCTGGATGACACAGGGGAAGGTCAAACTCTTTGAAGTGATATAACCTGAATTACAAACCAGGTCTTGAAGAGAGCTAGTGGGTGGAAAGAACACAAGCCAGGGCTGATCTCTGCATAAACTGCAGCTGCTGTCAGTATCAGGAACACTGAAATTTGTTCCAGTGGTCTCTGCTAATTAGCTGCTACATGAAGTAAAATGTCTGGTGTGCCCCAGGTAACTGTTGTTGTTGTGAGAAACTAGGAAAGATAATGGTATCTGTTTCCTGCAATCATTTCTATATGTTCCCTCATCTCCATCACTCACCTTTCGTAATCAGCAGGAAATCTCTTCAGATGCATTCCTCACCGCCCGGGGCCCGGGGTGTGCTGGCTCTCCCGGGCGGGATGCGGAGAGCTGCCCTGCAGCAGCTGGTGGGACGTGGTTGCCGCTCGTTTCCTAGCACGTTTTGAGAGACTTCAGAAGTAGTGTGGGAGGGAAGAAAACATACATCCTGGAGCAGAAAGAGTTGCCAAGACATCAAGAGTAGGAAATAAGAGAATGATATGAAATGCTGGATCAGAAAGCTGCAAATGGTTGTCCTCTGTAACGTGCTACTGTCCTCTAAAATACCATTTTTGCCACTGATGACTTTTTTTTTAATGTGGGACTTGATGCCTAAATGTACAAGTTTTCCTCTCAGTGAAAGCAGAAGCAAAGGGCTGCCTCTAAGACCCCAAATATGTGGGGCTTGGGGCTGCGGCAGTTTCACTGCTTCGTACACAGATACTGTTTTGTTGTGACACAGGTATTCAGACATCTCTTCAGCCCGGGTGAAGTCCTACCATATTGGCCTGTGTGAGACTTGAAGGCACAGAGATCCTTGTGTTAGTCCTCTTGTTTCATCCATAATGAAGATGATTCTTATGTCATTTCACTACACAACATCTGAAATGAACTTCACGGGAGCAAGGAAGTCGTTTTCTCACTAGTTCGCATGGGACTCCAGGGTCTGAACACTGGTGGTTGTTAGCTATTAGAGGCATACCAGAACAACATCAAAGCAAGAGGAGTTCAGTGAAAAGAAAAAATGTTTTGTGTAAGAACAAGAGCAAACACTCAGTTTGGTGGGAGGCTTCTTATACTGTTATAGCTGGTTTAAGTTAGGCTTCTGAAGGAGAAGGAAATGTTCAAGCTCTACAATCAATGGGGGTTGGCGGACACCCCAGACAATTCACTCCACCAATTTTAAAGTCACTTTCAAATAGAGATATTTCTTGTCCTCTGTAAGTTATGAAGTAAGCCTACATGACTATCCTAAATTATAGGCCTAATTTTGAAGGGTGAGATGAATCCCACATTGTAGAAGAGGCATAGTAAGTGCTCACGAATGAAATGTGTCAGATGCAGTAATGAGAAAACACAAGTCAATGAGAGCTTACCAACTTAACATGATAGGTGAAACATAAAGCCTCATTATGAATCCTTCTCCAAGAGACACACATACTAAAACTTTCCACTGTGTATTTTTTTTTTTCTTAAAAATTGCATTTGCCTTCTAAGGTCATGAGTTTCATGGAAATGCTTCAGTCTGAAAACCCATTGAGTTCTGTTAAACTGGATGGGCAGCTGAGCCAGATTGTACCTGGGTGCCTCTGAACTCTGTCTGTGAAAACAGTATATAGGGATGGATAGGTCAGTGGTGCCAGAAGTACTTTACCCACCTACTAGGAACTTGGGATTTTACTCATATGTCCATTTCTTTACAACCAGTTTTCATATGTACACCCATGACAAAGAAAAAAAGCATTTCTGAAACCAGAAAAGTAACATAGAAAGAAGTAAAAAGTTACAAATATGTGTTGCAGTATGTTGAGTGTCAGCTTGTAAAACAGAAGCTATTACTTCTTGGGGAAAACAATGCAAAATACAGATATTCCATGGTATATAGAAGTCTGTGAAAGTAAGGGCAATACTGATGGACTAAGGTTGGTAGTAGACAGGAAATTAAACATAAGTTTACAGTGCATCCTAAAAAGACAGCAGTCTGGGGCTCCATTCAGAAACACGTTCTTGCCCCACAAAAAAAAGGTCAAGCTTTGGTAAGACTTTTCCTGAAATACTGTTTTTAGTTATTGACACATAGTTAACAGATAAAAGCAGGAAAACAGCATAGGAATGATTGTGACAGAGGAGAAACTATCAGCAAAAAAATGAAACACAATATGTAGTTTCCTTCAGCTGCATATTAACTGAAAGGATAGCCCCACTGAATATCAGTTGCAAAACCTCTGGTCCGCCTGGGTAGAGTGTCAACCATGGTGTAGGGGAGCGGATGCAGAAACTCTTATTAATATTTGGCAGAAATACAATGTAGGGTGGAGTAAAAGACAAAAGAGAAAGGAGCAGCACGAGGAGAGTGTATCAATGGAGAAATTCAGAGGAGATCTGATTATTTCCCAGGTTTGCATAGACTTTCTATATGATATTAACCAGAACCACCAAATTTATTTTTCTCAACTTCCTTCCTCTAAATAGCTATGTTGTGTCATTTATTTTGCCTGTTAAGATTACAGGTATGATCAGTCTCTACGTACACTGCTTCCTGTAACGGGACCTGGTCTATACGACTGTTATAACTTCTATTACTACTTAATCACTTTCCCTAAGACATGGGGGAATGTAGAACAGAGGAAATGAATGTGTTCTTGTCGTCCCCAGGGGTGCTGGAGGACTTGTTGCTAGCTTTGTTTAAAACTGGACTCGGTGAAATACTGTGAAATTTGCTGTTAAGAGCTCTCTAGCAGTAGGAAAAAGGAGAAGAGTCATACGATGACATTTCCATCCTAGGGATGTTATGCATAACCGTGTGAGTTTTTCATTCTCTTTAAAGACACCCTTACAAATATACGTGCAGTAACCTGGATGACAGAGTGCTAGCAATCAGTCTATGCAGGTGTTTTTTAAAGCAATTTGGAAGTATTATTTCTCAATAGGACAGAAATAACTGCTATTTTATTTTTTAATATTTTTTTCATTTCACTATGAAAAGAAATCCGTAAGTGATGGCTCAGATCGTCATATTTTTCTGTTTTTCACTTGCTATCAAATAATATTTAAACTGAGGGCTGATAGGTAGAAAAGCTAGTTGTAATTAATACACTATCAAGGAAAATTCTTCAAAGCTCCTTTTCAGACTCTCGGATAAATCCTACAAGTTTCACTGTCAATGGTCCTGTAACAGATCTCTAGCTGGAATTGCCTGGCAAGGATTTAGCCCACAATCAAACATAAAGTTAGAATCAAACTTTTTAGCTTCCTTGTTGTCTTTGCTCTTCTTTCACTTATGTCAAGATAAAAAGACAGAGCTAAACTCAGAACACTATTCTTCCAGAGGACGCTGTTTTAACATACGCATTGACCTCCAGAGAAAAAAAATACACATGCACACGCAGAAAAAAACAAAAATACACCCCCCAGCTGCCCCCCAGATCCTTACTAAAGCACTAATTCCAGCTTTAATCTGGCCCACAATGTTTTCCTGAACATTCAAACTTCTACAATAAAGCCATTTATAGATTAAGCAGTTTTATGGTTGCACTAAGCACACTATGCTGCATGGCCTGTACGCTTTAAGTGAGCCTAGAAACAACAGTGGAAGAAAATACTAGATTATTAGGTTATACTCCACAATTTGTGTCAACAAATAGCTTCTACTTTTCTAGTTATGCTACCTGTCTTTCTCTGTCAGCTGTCAATGGCTTGCTTCTTTTTAACGAATGCTGGGGCCTCCAAAGTTCCCCCAGGCACACATACATCAAGAAAAATGCTGAGATTTGTCAATTCCCCTAACATCCATTTAGGATTATTGTCAACATTTATAAATCTATAAGCAAAACATTCCCTTGAGACTAATTCTTTTTGACGGTTAGTTGAGGTAGGTCACCCAGCAGGGAAAATCTTGTTGGTGTATAGCAAGGATGTGCTGCCTTTAATGCTTTCTTTTTATCAGTGTTTTTTGAGTCTTTTGACTGCTTCTAGATTAGAATTTATCATTTCTATATGTGTCAAAAAGTTTGATTTTGTAATGGTGTCTGTACCTTTATATAGAAGTGCCCTTTTGGGTTTGGACTTGGAATGGGAATCAAGTACAGAAAGGCATAGAAATACCTCTCTGTCCTTAAAAATAACATAGGGGACTTCTTTTTTTTTTTTTTTTTTTCTTTTAAGGCTCCTACACAAATGCTTAGTTTGCTCAAGTAGAAGACGAATTATCTAGTAGCTAGGAAATTGTTCTAGTTTAAGTCCACTCAGGAATTTGCCAGTTCTTTAAAAATGGGAAGGTGCTACTCTATTACACAGGGTAAGGAAAGCAGGTACACACCGAGGAACTGATGTTGTCAGGCCATCGGTTATGGTAGGCTATATTAGTATCTTATATCTAATATCAAGAAATCAGTTTGGTATAAAAGATCCCTAAAGTACCTCAGAATTATTCTCAGAGACATGTATCTCCACTTTTTCAATTCCTCATACGTATACCAATTTACTAGGTTTACTAGGACAGTCTCATAGCATTTCAGTCAATGAACAAATGTGCTTAACAAATACTCTTAGAAAGTCCATTTAAGATCTATACATAGATCTATAAGTATAATCCATGCTAGGAAGCTAATCCAAACACTTTCCAGCCTCTCTGAACATCCTTTTCAATGCAAAGTAGCTGGAAGCTGGTGAAAGACAGGTAAAGATTCTTCTATGCAGAAGAGTCTTGTGTAGCACAAAGCTTCGGAATATAAACGGGCTTGTAATGGTTCAGGTCAAAAGTTCATTTAGCTCAGTACTCTGCCTGCTACAGCAGGAAGAATTTAAGGACTGGGCAGTGGAGAGTAATTTGTCATCTGACTATGCTCCCAGCCTCCACGACCTGAGGTTCATGGGCTTCCTGAGCTGGACGTATAGGTGTAACAGCTCATTTCTCACATGAAGAACTGTCCAGCTCAGTTTTGAGCCCCTGTGAATTGTTAACTTCAGTGTCCCGTGTTTAATTTCACATCATACGAATAGAATTGTGTGAACTGCCACTATGTGAACCTGCCATCTACTTGCTACCTAATTCTTGAGGAGTCTCGATGAACTTGATATGTTTGCTTTTAAGGAGTCTTAAGACTGGCAAAATAAGAATGGTGCATCAGTTCATAGACTGGTAAGACGATGAAGAACGAAACAAATGAAACAAAAAAAAGAAATAAGGAGAAGACTTGAGGTTTTAGCTGAATCTGAATGCTTGTTATTAGGAAAAGCAAATGCCACACCTACAAAATTAAAATGTTTTTGAAAGTTTGATGAGTTGGGAAAGGAAACCAAAAAGGTTCTGATGCTTGACCCAGTGCAGTAAATGGTGGGTTATATCTGTTTCTTCTCCTGTTAAGATATGCACACTTTTGAATTCTGGTTCTGAAGTGATTGTCCAATGTGCCTGCTGTGGTGCAACGTGTCCAGGTTGGTCTTCAAGCATTTGGTCATGGCTGCTCAGGCTTTCTGAAAATCAGTGAATGCCAGAAAAGGGAAGCGTTATATGCAATCAGCAAAGCTTGTTTAAGAGTACAGCATTCCCCCACATATAGAACTGAACTCGGTATGCAATTTCTAGCATATAAAGTATGTAATTTGACTTCAGGATTTCTTACCAACGGTTGTAAGTGAACTTAATAACAACTGTGAGAAATGCCTGGTTACTAGAGATAAGGAGGCTACCAAACCCAATGTTGTAACAGGAATTTAATGAGAACTCATATTTGATTGCGAGGCAGCAGTATTTGAGTAATAGTGGAATTTCTCTGCCTCATCCATCTAATTAAAATTTGTGCCAAAGGCAAATGACTAACAGTGGCATGAAAATCCAGCATCTCAGTGAAGAAAGCTGGGCTACAGTGGAGAAAATGGCAATATTTGGTTTTGGTACTAGCAGAGTTTATTCTTTGTGCTGGAGTATACTGCCATCTCCTTAGGGAAGTTCTCAGCAGTACTCTAGCAAAGTGCTCAGGCACCACGTTTATGTTTCTGTATCAGAGAAAAGGGGGAATTGGAGCAGAAAGTGAGGGAGAGAGACTTCAGAACATGGGGAGAAAGAAAAGAGGAGCCTTAGTGTACAGAGAAGGAAAAGCAAAGAGAAAGGCATGAAGAAAAATGACCCATGAAAGGTTAGTGCTCACAAAGAAAGGGATCGTGTGTATGGCAATCAGGGGAGCAGAAAGTCCTCCTAGGTTGACTAAGCAGAGCCAGTTAAAAGGCATTCAGTCATACTAGTGATTATTAGTCCTTTGAAACCTATTAATCCTATTATGAGGCTGTGGAACAATTTTAAAATTTAAACAGACAAGCAACTGTATTTAATTTTTTTTCCATGTATTTTCTTTTGCCTTCTTTATTTCCTTTCGGCATTTATTTCTTTCTAGTTTCTATTTGTTTTTCTCTTTTGCATCTTTCCCTTTCTGTCTTCTTGCTTCTTTACCTCCTGTTTCTTCCTGCATTTTCTTTAACTGGAGGTTAAAAGGGAAAGGTTGTGTGCCCTTTACTACTGGCATTCCACACATTAGGAGGATGGGGAGGCAAAAGAAAGCTCCTGGAATCTTTCAAGCAAAACAGAGTATTATTGCATACACAGTAAAATAGTTCATAAAAGGAGTTTAGAAAGGATACAGTAAACACCAGCATAAGCAGCAGAGTTTGGCCTCAGCCCACAAGGTCTGCCAGGCAATTGAATGCTCATCAGGCAAAACGGTAATGTAGCCAAACAGCTGTGTGTTCCTCAGAGAAGCTGTAGAAACACATGGTCCTAAAAGAAAAAGGGATCTTTCTCCTCTTTAGGTTCACAGGCATTCTGTCTAAAGAGTCAATTTTTTAGTCTTGCCTTAACCAGATCTCTGTTTTGCACCTGGAGAACTGTGGGGGTACTTGGTGCGTGGACTCTAGGTTTCAGATAGTTATGATCCACATGTAATGTTGAACCTGTAATTACTGGCTGAATTGTAATGAGGGGCATTTTGTCAGCCCAGACACGTCCCATTTTCTAACTGCTTCAGCTATTTCTATCCTAACGCAGAATAATCCTTCCCTAGGCAACAGGACTTGCCACCGTATCTAGTCCATGTTTGCTTCCAGTTCGGAGGCCAAAGTGACAAGGCACACGGAAAATTGTTCTGGATCAATTTTAGCCCACGTGTGTATAAACAGACAGCTGCTTGCATACCGTTTTATAGATCAGAGCTGGCATAGGAAAGACATTTACAATGAAGAATCACGGATGCTGTGAAATGCGCGCTGTCATCTGCTGGGGTGAAGGACAGCTTGCCAATTCACTATAAGATCTCCATGATCTAAGTGGATGATTGAGTCAAGGTGTCTCCAGCCCATTAGATGTAAGGTGAAGCCATGAGAGGCTCAGGAACATTTCCCTCCCAATCTGCAAAAAATATACAACCACAGGGTTAGAAAACCAGCCAAGCAGCATTTGTGGAATTCACAAAGGGCAAAGTGCTATTCTCCATAGCATGCGTATTTATTTTGATGTGGTTGTCTGTGGGCAGCAGGGTATGAAATCAAACCACACAACTGACATTTACACTACGGCAACTGCACCGCGGTCTGGCAAGGGGGAGAGACCTGAGTGTGAATATGACTAACTTTGCTCTCGTCCATGTTCCTTCTTATTACTAGGTGTAAATAAGAAGAAGAGCCAAGCAACTGTATTAAGACCCTTGTTGTAACTATTGGGGAATTAACTGTTTTCCCATTCACTCTTTTTTTTTGTAATGACAAAAGGATAAATCCTTCTTGTAGGTTGACCAGTGTAAGCTCCCTCTGTTTCTCAGGACCTTGTGTTTGAGGGAAAAATCTGATGTGAAATGTGTATAACACTTTCCCCGTGCTAATGAATGTCTATATAGCCTATACATGGGTGAGGGCCTCTATAAGTTCATGCATGCTTTTCATCAATGTCTATAGTGCTGAAAATGTAGATGGTAGATACGTGTGAGTCAAGCGGTGTTACTAGCATTTCCAAGACCTCATTAGCCACACAATCCATTTGCTTGCTATTAATTCATTAATCATTTTCTAGTGTAAGAGACTGTTTCATAGGAAAAAATAATTCTTTCCACACCACTTGTTTTCATGTATTCTACATTTTAAGAAGACAGCATTTAGATTTCATTTTTTTGCACACCTAAAAAACCCATTTTCTAACTCGATGAGTACTGGAGTTTGCCATAATAATAGGCTACCTCAGCTCTTCTGCATGTGTTAATACTTTTCATATGAGAAAGAAGACACATTTCTGACAGGATGGTTAACCATTGGAACAAACTGCTAGTGGATTCTGTTTTTCCTGAGTGCTTCAAATAAAGGCTGTAAACCTTGCCAAAAGATGTGTTTTATTCAGATACAAGTTACTGGTCTCTACAGTAATAACTAGAAAATGTTATCTGATTAGATCACTTAATTGCCTCTTATATTCTTAAAATAAATGAGAACAGGATTTGAACAAAGGAAAGAAAAGATTCCTGTTTCTCCTTCATAGTCTAAATTCTACATATGAATTCTATGTATGAAGATGTGTGATAACACCAATACAGTTTGTTAGGCATTTTCTGAAGGGACGTAATATTTTTGCAAGAAATGTTGTGTTGTGGAATAGTACAAGTTTCAACAAACCTGAAAAGGGAAAAATTGGAAAAGCATGGGATTTGATTATAACAAAAAATAATAAACTCACTGATAATCAGTAGATAATTGGCACTAAATATATTCATAAAAATAAGATCATCCTCTATTATTTAATCAAAGGGAGTTTTAATGTTTCTTCACTGAAATTTATCATAAACGTTTCACTGGTATATGCCAGTGTTTAAATATTTATGGAAGGAGAAGAGCTCTAACACAAGAAATTGAGACTGTACTTAAAGCACTCAGACAGGATATTGGGGATCTAGGTTTAAATATCTGCCTCGAATCAGATGGTTAAATGACCTTGTCATTCTTTGAGAGTTCTTGATTGTCTTCCATTTCAAAACCAGGAAAAAAATTGGAAGCTCAATAAACAAAAAATATTTCCTGCCTTTTCCTGTCAGAAAAAATTCATGGCAAAATCAAAATATTTTATTTCACAAGCCTATGGAGTTTCATTTTGTTGACTTAGGCATTGTGTAGCTACTGTTTTTCTTTGCTATAAAAGTATCTATTTAAAAAAAAAAAAGCCATTTCACTCTACTTCTTGTATTTTATTGCCAAAATAATGATCAAGCTGAATGAGGTCTACTTAGCCTAGCATCTCTTCTCTGACAGTGGCCAAGCGCTTAATGCTTCAGACAAAGGTACAAGAAAATCAATGGTCAATTATGCCACACCCCTCCCAGAGTGCAAGATTTTTTTCTCCTCTAATTTTTATTAGTTAGTAGATAGCATGCACCCTGTAGCTTGTGCTTTAACATCCCTTATGTATTATTTATCTTGTCTGATGCATCTGTGATGTTCCTAATCACCATTCAGATGTTTAATCTTAAAAATCCTGTTATGTTCCCAATATTAACATCTTGTGGCAATGAGTTCCACAGATAACTCATATTTCCTAAAAATGAAATATTTCCTTTTTATCTACCAAAAAGAAGTTGCCTTTCAATTTAAGTGCATTCCCCTTTTGTTCTTATGATGTAGGAAAGAACAGAGAGAAAACACATTGCTGGCAGAGGCAATAGCAGTAGATCTGGATTTGATTTACACCTTTGTTCCTGATTTAGGAGGCTTTAGCCATTCACTGGACCAGAAGCGCTGGTTCCGGCTAACTTTTTGGGTGTTTTGAGCACTATGATCCCTCCTGTTCTGTCTGGCCCAATTATATGAACTTCAGGTGCAGAGAGCAGTGTCCGTTGGCACCCATGGTTAAAGTAGGAAGGTGATGAGAAAAACACTTTCTAACTTCAGAGGTGGGGGAATGAATTGAGCTTAGGTTCCCTGTTCTCTGAGAACATCACTAGGTCACATTGTGAAGAGAAAATTGGAAGAAAAACTAATTATGAATCTCAATCAGTTATAGGCATGAGTTACTCTGCAACAAGCAATAGCCATGATTTCAAGCAGAATGTGGAACCCAAAAGTCTTTATGAATCAGGGCACAATCATTCAGTACTAGTATGGATATGTTTATGGGAATAAATATGAGAAGAGATTTTTAAGCACCTTGGGAACTTCAATAAAAAGAGGTTCTTTCAGTCCTTTAGTACTGTACTGCAAGGGCAACCTCAGAGAGTGTGTTATGAGAGCCTATATTTTGTATATTTTGTATATTTTGTATGCAAATACAGAAAATAACATTTTAATATGAGCTGGATTCCTACATAATTTTGTGGATGAAGGTCCATACTCAGGAATGCATTAAGATTCATAACTCTTATTTAGAATCTAAATGTTGAACAAGGCTAAAGCAAAATTTGTTGTTGTTTTTCCACTAACGCTTATGATTTCCGTCATTAAATGGAAATATTCTCATGCATCTACCTCACAGAGACAGTACAGAGGTACAGTAAATATTTCCAATGAATGATTCTCTTATAGAGCAGTAGATCATGGATGAAGAGTGCATTTTGAATACAGAGTATGATCAATGGCATAATAATGGTATCTGTTTTCTTGTGTATTTTTACATATATAGTCTTTATAGACACACAGGTGTCTTTATAGCCTCAAAAGTGGTGAGAACAAAAGCAATCTGAGAGTCTCAGGTTTGTAGAAGGTACTCTCTAGTTCTGCTCTGGCACTGACAGGAGGGAGGTTTGCTTTCTTCCTAGGCTCTTAAGCAGAGCATTGTCTAAGGTTTTGAAAGGCCAAGCACTTCTCCTCTATTCACATGGTCTTGTTTTCTAGGGTTTTCTTGCGGGGGGGGGGGGGAAGGAAATGTCTAAATAGTTAAACTGACTAGATACAAAGAGACAGATTTGCAGGATCCAGATTCCATTTAGTGACCTAAATAAGTGGCCAGGTTCTTAAAAATTTTGGCATCTGGCAGGTCCTGCTAAAACCAGTTTTCTGGGAACAATGTCAGCCGCTGCATGCCGAGCCCTTTTCAGAACCTGGCCTTTGTGCCCGACCAGTTTCAGTTCTCCTCCTATATGGTCAATTAATGAGTTCATTTCCCCTGGTATTTGTGTGGGCTTTTGACACATCAATGAGGGAGAAAAGAAACATTTCCTAAGAGGAATTACAGTAATCATTGGCAAAGGCTTAAGAACAGCAATACTACTTGACCCAACTTTGAACGTACTATTCATGCCACTAAAAATATTTTTGAGGTCTGGTACTCTTTTAGATAACCTTCTGTGGGTTTCCAACCTCCAAATCTGAATGAGTGTCTCCTGTTGCCTGCTGAGTTACTGGTCCAGTATGAAATCAATGTACATAATGCTCGTCCCTGTTCATAACAGAGCCATTGCTTATATAGGGTGGACCTGAGTACCTTCCTCTGAGAAAAGCAAAGCTGCTCTGAGCTCTGCACTTAAGCTTCATAAAGGAGGGGCCTAGCCACCATCGGTGGATTCCTGTTACAATAGGATTAGACAAAAAGCTGCTACAAAAGATTCAGAATATAATGATACTCCTGATGCTTTCACTTTTGATGTCTTAAAAGCTGTCTTTGCATTATATGCTGCTGGCTCCATTGCAGACTCTGGGGCATTAGGGTAAGTGAACATGCAAGGAAAAGGAAAATCAATCTCCAGCCTCAGATAATGGAACTACTGGTGCAGATGGTCACTAAACACCAGAGGTTTATAGGCTTCATTCTAGGGCTTGAGTTGCGGAGATGATTCCCGGTGGAAAAGAAAGAGGAAACTTATGAAAAAACAAGGAATGTCCTTCTCCTTATCGGGATCGTATGTACTTCATTGCACTGACTTTTAGTATTTGATTATAGCCTGCTCTGCATTCACAGCTTGGTGCAAATCTGGGGAGGGCTCAGTTTTGTTTGTTTTAATTTCACATTCAGTTTCTGCCTCCTTTAGGTCTCGGTATCACAGTTCATACTGGAAAGTGTCAAATGCAGGGACAATGTCCAGGATGATGAATTGCAATGTTGTGCGAGTTACACAGGAGAGCGCCATTGTGTGCGGTTTTTCATGTAATTAGCCAGGAAGTAGACCTTGTTTGGCACATACAGCCTTTGAAAACAGAATTTTTATACTTGCAGCTAATCCTTTCCAGGGGTCTCACCGAGGTTTCATTATCAACAATAATAAATGCCAACATTCTTATGCATAGGAAAAAGATCAGAACTTAATAAGCACAACTCCATATGTTTTAAACAAGTAAAATACATATTTAGGAAATAAATAAAAATTTGAAAACATGTTTCCACTTCCGCCCTTAGCTAAACTGGCAATTCAGTTCTCATGATTACAATTCATTGTCCAAATTCCTTTGGGCTTCCAGTGACTTTTTCTTTACTTGGACATATGCATGTATTAATGAATCAAAGGTTTGCAACCTGATTTCCAAAATAACATCTTCAAAAATACTTAGCTATTTCATTAATAGCAGATTAAGCTCTTCAGTGAACATCTTTGAAACACCCAGCTTATATGAACTTCCTGAAAGTAATGAAACCTCAAGCTAAACAACTTGTGTGCCCAAAATCTAGGGTGAAGGAAAAAAAGTGGGATAAGAAAATGACTAAGATTTAAAGAAAGGATAGGAAGACATATTCAGAGGACATCTTTCTGCAGACTTTTTAGCTTCGAATTTTTTCAACTTTTAAAAGTTTACATACCTTTTACAGCCATGACTATATGTATTTTTATATACTGTGGATATGGAGAAAACTAATGGAATAATAGTTGGAACAGCTGGATTAAATGAGCTACTAGGTACATTTTGTGGACAAAATCAATGGAATTTCTCTATCTTTTGTCATATCACATGATGTATTAATGAAGACCAGAACAACAGTTACAAAGCTATGCTAATTTGTATTTTCAATTTCATGTGGGATTTCTGTGGAAACAAAATTATTTGCTAAATTATTTTGCTACTTGCTATGTAATTTTCATTTATTTTAATACAGTCTACTTAGACCTGTTTAATTTTTACAGAGTTTTAAAATTAAATTATTTTTTATTAATGCATTTATTCTGCATGGTTTTCTTTTATTTTAACTGCTCCTAAAAATGAGACGTTAAAATATACAATAAGGGATTTACATACCTTTCATTACTTTTATTTGGAGTTTATCGATGCACAACTCCCAGCAGGGCCTAGTTAATTCAGCCTGGCATTTTTGGAAGGCTTTTCTGTTTTTTATCTTCTGCTGTTATGTTTTTTTGGGCATCATTTTGCACAGATCAATACAAACTTCTGCTCACGTACAGCTGTAGGGAAGAAACCTCGTAAGATGTCAGTATGGTTTCCTACACAGTCGATGGAGAAAGGCAGGGTCCTCCAGAGAGCAATTCAAAAACTAGGCTCTCTTCTCTTCCTCTCCTTCTCTTCTGTCTCCAAAATGTTACTGCAAAATCAAGGGAGTCTAAGGAAAATCAATAGTAATGATCAAGAACCTAAGAAAAAAATTCTCTTACAAAAGGAAGGTAATATAAAAGGTAGGTTTTTTAAACAGACACAAATCAGGGGGCCACGTGATGAAAAAATGTGATCTGAAAATCAGAATGGTCTGAAAACAAAGAAAAGTCCAGGGAAGATGAATAGGAACTTCTCTTCTGTTTCTGGAATATGAACAAGGAGGTATAAAAGATGGAAGATTCAAAACAGAAACAGCAAAATGTTTTTCCATATAGCTTTGTGATTAAACAGTGGACCATAGGGAAGTAGATGAGAGCAAGCTTTTGGCCAGGTTAAAAAATGGATGTGCATTCATAGGAGTGCCAGTACCTCAATTAAGAAAAACAAATACTTCCAAAGGGTTTTTAAACATTTTAGCCTTAAACCTGCTAGAAGACAAAACAAGATGTTGCTGCAGAGCTGTTTTATTCCGTATATGCCGGCTACAGGGTTTTGCTAGGTCTTATGAAGGAACAGTTTTAGTCCTGATGGAAAAAGGTGCACTGCCCTAACCAGCTGGGGCTGGCACTGCGCCTGTGCTACATTTCTAAATAAATACATAAGATTTCATGTACTTGTATTTGCTGAGATGTGAGCATTGGCCCCAACATAACACAATGTTGTTTATATGTTGGATTTTTCCAGTTTCTCCTGTTGCAGGGCTTTTCACATGCTGCTACTTCATTTAGAAGTTCGAGGAAGGAAAGGAAACACCTGGAGCAGATGCAGAGGGTAAAGAGGTTAACGACTGATGGAAAATACTGTACTTGCCTCCAATTCAGTAGCCACAAGGACTCCCCTAATTCTGCATTCCTTTCCACAGAAAAACTCACACACGTGTTCACAAAACTATCAGCGTTCGGTGTCAAAATGCCAGACTCTCTTCACTTTCTTGTAGCAATCCGGATGTTAAGGTTTTTTTGTGTATCTAGGACCAGACTAAGTGGCTGCAAAGACGATGCACTGGTTAGTGAGTGGCAGAGGAATTCGGTTCTCAGTTCAACATGGGAGCTCAGCGGAGTGAGCTCCAGGGGTGCAAGGGTGATAAACTGGCAGAAACCCTCCCTTCAACCACAGCCCTCAAGCTGGGCGATGAGCCTCCTGAAATCGTTCCGTTTAGAATACCAATTCATAATATAATACCAATTATAATATAATACCGATTTATAATATTTCTTATCTGAGGGACCTCTGCACTGGATCTCTACTGGTACTTGATTTTAGCAGTGAAAATAAACTCCCCTTGTGCTAAGTGATTTCAGAGGTAGCAAACTGTGTTTTTTAGGGAAACTATGCAATCACTTTGGTTTCAAGCTGCCGCTTTCTCTGTTTAAAGGAAGTTTTATATTGTGCCTTCCTCACTTTCTTCGGAAAAGACAAAAATGATATCATGGCATAATTTAAAATGGAGATGATCCTTTTTTGCCTTTTAGACAAACTACAGTACATTATAGACTCATTTTCTCTCAGCTTTGATTCCAAAATCTCCCTCCTTTTAGCACATTAACTTTGGCAGCCCTGTGTTTTGCTAAGGCAGGCAGGCTGCCCTGGATTTATATTCCCCTCTGAAATCAATAAAATAGTAATGAAACAACAGTCGGGCTCTTACACCGCAGATTCAGACCCCATGCTGGGTTAATGTACTAAAAGATTTTGCAGCAGCCAGATTTTCATTTAAGAATTTCCTCTTTCTTTTCCCCCTTTTTCCTGAACACCCCCACTTTTTGGGTTTGCTGCCCTCTCTCTCGTCCGCTTGCTCCCTTTCATGTGACAGCGAGTCGAACTTTACCAGCTGTTGCAAAATATGAGCTGTGCGAAAGATTGCCAAGCCAAGAGGGGCTCTCCTGGCATGTGGGGTCCGAGCGAGCGGATCGGGAGGTGAGGTCACTTGTGTACATCTCTGCCTGGAAGTCACTGCCTGTCAGCCTGCAGAGGTGTGCAGTACAAATGGCACGAGCCCTCCGACACCAGCGGGGATTTGGCTGAGAGGAAGGGTCCCACAAATATTTTTGCATCTCAGGAGATGGCCTGGGACAAGTAATGAGAAGGGTTTGGGAAGCGAGGGCATTACGATGCCTTGCAGAGCGTGGTGCAAGCAAGAAACATGGCACTTCATGAGTGATCAATAATCAGCATGGTGTGAGAGTAATCAGTGCCAGAGAAGTTAAAAAGCTGCTAAAAAAAAACAGATTACAGTTCAAGCTCTAGTGTTTGAAAGAGTGACTTTAGGGCATTTGATTGCAAACAGCAAAGGAGCAAGAGAAGAGGTGAAGGCTATGTCATGGGCTGTTTCTGAAGGCTTATTACTACCATACAAGAGTAGCAATCATTGCTGCTACACCTAAGGCTGAATACAGTTTTGTCTTCTCTCTCCTTGCCTGAAATGACTTCAAACTTTGTGAAAATATTGCTACTTAGGTTGGAAACCTCCAAACAAGGGTTGTGTCTTAGGTGAATTTCATTTTGTTAGACACATTGGAGGTCAAAAACAGTCAAAGAATTTATGATCCTATATGACAATGAAACCTTCTATTTTGAAAAAGTGCCGTTTCCTCCTCTGAAAAAGGAGAAGAAAAGAAAAATTCCTGTTTCCAGAAATACTCAGAAAGCTTCTGGTGTGTGATCTGCTACATGATTTGTATTCTTGCCAACACTATGACATTTGCATGTTTTCTCCCTCCCTACCGAACATCTCTGAATCCTGGGCGTAAGGTGGTGCGCAAGCAAAGAGCAATCCTGTCTCACATGTGCAGTGACTCCAATACATCAGGGTGCATTTGAATATGCAGTCCGCACACCAGCCAGCTTATCTGCACTTACACAGCAAATCCAACATGATTCGGGTGTGTGTCATGATTTGTGTGTGTGTCAGGATTCGGGTGTGTGTCAGAGTCGGTAGATGTTTCTGTTTGCCTAGGAAATGGCAGCGGGAGAGGCAGGGTCCACTTCTGAATTTTAAAAGTCGGCAGGTATTGAAGATTTGCTGAAGCATTGGAAAAGATTACTATCTCTCAATGCCAAACCATGTAAGCAGAAAATGGGTGACTGTAATGTGTTTGGCAGTACATACCTTTGCTAAGTCTGTGTGCACCGCTTCACCTGGCCGGGAGAGTCCAGCCACGCTGCTCTGACACCGCCTGCACAAGCTTTTGGCATTCAAGCCCATCCTTGGAAACATAAAATATACTGCTGTCATAACAGGTCTATCTCAGATATTCCCAGCACTTGAAATACATTGTTAAAGCTGACTGCTGACCTTAAAAACAGCTTTGAAAGCACAGGACTAGTTCGATCGTCCAGGACATAAGAAGTGTGTGCTGTCTTGACTGGTCTGTGAATAACCTTTCATGTGGATCTATTTCTACCATCACGGAGAGAATATTTTCATTATGATTAATCATTGTCGTACATGTTCCCTTGTGTAATCACCACAATGATGCTTAATGAAGCCTTAAATTCCTTTGTGCCATCTATTTTTGCCTATCTTATTTCACACACGCTTTTGCAATGGAACCCAGCAATCTGCACTGGATTGTTAGTGAGGATGGGGAAATCTCACTGCTGAATCTTTAATTCTCACATATGGTATAGGACCAGAGAGAACTGGATTTGCAGAGTGGAGAATTAAGGGATATAAACCACCTTCTAAAAATACCTCTTTCTTTCCATTTATAATAAAGGAAGTCGTTCTGGCATCTAACTTTTCTAAAAATGACACAAACAACAAACTGAGAGAGAGCTAGGAGAGCAAAATTAGGTAGGTAAACTTCCTAGTGAGGTACCGGAACTCACCGTTTTCTTGTTAGCTATTTACTCACCAGCCTACATCAAACTGATTCCCCGTCTGAGGCAGAGGCCTAACAGGAGGAAAAATAACCTTTTCTCTAGGAAATACAGTGATTGCCTGGGAAGTGCAAGATCTGGATTTGGCCTCTTCTCTGCCCCTCCTACCGAACCTGTACAACTGGCCAGCAAAGCGTCAGGGGGGAGCACTAAGTGAAAGCGCATCTGACTGTGACACACAAAAAAGACTTTGTAGGGTGCTGTTCCTTACACTGCTTATACATTTTAATCTATGATATTAAAATGAAAAATGCATAAGTATATTGAGCAAGACAAAAATCTGCCTTTTCCTAGGTCAAACTAGAGGAACCATAATCGTCTCTTGGGCTCACAGTTAAATATTCACCAGTGTGGAAATAAAAAAAAGTGTCTGGGAAGTTACTCTTTCTGATGACATTTAACTACATGTAATTTTATTTAATTCATGTCTCCCCATGTGTATACGCAACACTGGAACCCAGAGATAAGTTTTAAAAGCAGTTAAGGTAAATGACAGTTTCATAAAAGTTAAGTGTTGCCTAAGTATAAATAAAACAGGAGGTTGTACTATAAGATTATAGATCTTGTCTCTGAATTCTACTTGTGACACAGCCCGCTGGTAACAAGTGAAATTCATTGTGTTGAGAGAAGTATTTACATGTATCCCTGCCCTATGATAAACATCAGACAGCCATAGCAGTGCAAATCTGGATTTGATGTCACGGGCATCTTATAAAGGGAGGACAACTGCTCGCTGTGATCAATAGATGACTTTTATATTAAGCTACAAATTATTTAAGTTATTCTGACAGTTTTAAATTGAACATAGTAATCAGTATGTTTAAAACAGATTTCTTCTTTTATTTCATCTGTGTAGAGAGCAGATAAAGAGGATATTTTAGTCTTTACTCAGGCAGAAATTCCATTATGCTTTAGATAATTTGGCCAAACTAACGACTAGCAAAAGAAGGTAAAAATAACTCTGATGCAACTGAGATTTGCACACATGCTTAGAAAAAATGTAATAAGTATAGTGTATACAATGTGTTTAACATAAGGATATTGCTCACATGTTTAAAGTTATGCACGTTCTCAAGTCTTTGCGAAAGCAAAGCCATAAGGTTGAGAAAAAAATCTCTGTCTACTTTTGTATATCATGCAATTATGTCATACAGAAATGCTTGACATTACTGGTCATACAAGTTTTCCATGTGCATTTAAAAAAAATTACTGTGTCCTTTGGTCCTTTTCAGAAATGTGTCCCACAACACACTGTCCTGTTTTTTTGATAATTAGAATAGTGCGCATATGTAGGTTTTTTAACTCCAACTTAGAATTCATTAAATTACCTTTTCATATTAGCATACACAAGTATATTTGCTCTTCAAAGCCTCACTTGCTTTCTTGCTTTTTGTATAAGTGAAAAATAATTTTGTAGCTAAAATTGCTTTTTTGGTATGGTTTGATTCAATAAGCTTTTAACTGTACTGACATTTACCGGATGGTCATAAAAAGAAAGCAAAGTGAAAATGACAAAGCGCCCCATGTTTTGCAGAAGTTCACATTCAGTGCATCCAATCTGCAGTCCCCAGAGACAAAAAGAGAAAAGAGCAGGTCTGTAATGCAGCTGCCAGTTTAGTGATCAAACCCAACAGATTGCGGTCTGGCCAGATCTGGTGTCCAGATAAAAATGGTATTCATGCTAACCATCTGCCTACAGGTCAGTAGGGACAAAAATTAAAAATAATTACCTCTAATGAACGAATAGACAATGACAGTCCTGTGTGAGGTATGGTATCATCTCTGTGTGTGCACACACATACACACACACATGTATACTGGTGAAGAGTGGTTGGGTTGGTTTTTTTAGAATGCTGTCAGCTACAGTTTTCATTTATGTTTTACTTTCATTGTCTCACTCTCTGGCTTTATGTTGTTGCAGTTTTAAAATACATAGCTGTTTTTCCTGCAATTAAATTGTGTTAATGATGATTATAATAATTAGTACCTTGATTATGTCATGTCCAGTGCAAGACTCAAAAGTCAGCTTTTTACTCCTAAAATACAACTAAGTCTCAATAAGCAGAATTCTAGACTCAAAATCTCCAAAAAGCAATTTTGGACTATCTACTTTCAGGTACAAACAATGTGGAGATCTAGGGGCCTTGAAAGAGCTCAGCTGAGCACTGACTACCGTAGCTGGAGTTACATAGAGGGGGGAAAAGGAAAGGTCCTGGAGTGGGGTGTGAAGCTGCCTGGGGCTGTAGGATCCGGCTTTCAGGTCCACAGGTCCAAATCCACCATTCAGAGCTGTAGCTGGCATCTATGTGTCGCATATTCATTTTTTAAGAAAAGGAAAGGATTTTATGTGATGAAAAATACAATAAATCACTGAGATTCATGAGCCCCTGAAATGGGGCTGTTGTTGCTACAGGGATACTAGACAGTAGTCTAATTTCAAGAGATTACACTTTTTTGTTTGTTTCTACAGCTCCAGGACAAGATTTATTTCTATGTTAATAAGTACATTCTCCAACCAAAATTGTTCTATTGTCATCTATACGGAGCAGCCACTACTAACTCATTTTATCCAACTATTCTGGAACCAAATGTGCACCGAAGATATACTCCAAATTAACCACTATCTGCTGAACGTGTCTGCTTTGTACATCTCCGTATAAACAAATCTGAGTGCCCACACAATTGATTTAGCCGTAAAGGAGGCCAATAAGAAGTGATTAAGAAGACTTCACTTATGTCTTAATAGTATTCCCTGGGTCTGCTTCCCCACTATGTTATGTTGGCCTTAATCACTTTGGTAGGAGGTCACTGCATAAAGGATGCAAAATGCTGCACTTTTTCTGTACTCACTGCTCATGTGTGCAAATCTCGATGCAGAGTTCAAGAGGGTGAAGAATAATAAGCAGGAAGTGTTGTCAGGTGGCAGAAAATTAGTAAAGTAGCAAAAAAAAAAACAGAAAGAAACTAAAAGCGGGGGAGAAGACTAAAGAAAAAGTCAAAGCACATTATTTGGCTCTGCAACAATTTATTGGGTTATCATACATGAGGCTGAGACTGAAGCAAGTTAAAGGACACCTGTCCCTAAGAGAAGAGAGAGACCTATTATGGGCTTTATCTAGATATAAATTATCTCTTTTACATATATAAAAAAGAGAATATGTATTGCATAACGGTAAAAGATGAGCTAACCGATTGCAAAAGCCAGGAATGACAGAAAATGTATAAGGAATATGTACACAGAAATGCATGTTTCAACTTTGATAGAAGCAGCCTAAATTTCCTGACTTCCAAGAAATTGCAGTTTCTTGGAATCAGAATGAACTTGGCTTCACTACTCAAATTTGCACTATGCAAAAATTCAGCAAGAACTTCTACGCTCAAACAGGTTGTTGTAAATTAGATTTTCACCAAAGAAAGATGAACTTGTTTCTCCTAGCATCCAATATCCTCACCAAGTCGAGCACTCTGCCTGTGCACAAACTGCTCCCAAAGATTCTGTTCATAACAAGTCTCCTCTGAAAGATTCAGAGCTGTCTCTGCAGGCCCAGAAGAGCCCACATTGCAGAAGGCACTGCACTAGATATAGTTGCCTCCTATTTCGTATCAGCTGAAGTTCAAGGCCAAGCCATTCAAGAGGTTCTGGGCTCCTCTCGTTGCCTACAGCTCTGCAAGAGCCACACCGCTCATGTCTAACAGAACCCAGCAGAGATTTCTTACCAAGGTGCAGCCAAACTACTGTGATTTTTGTTACAAGGCCATTCAGACCATTTCTTTTTTTTTTTTTTAATATAACATTTTGCCATGGAAACTACAGAAATAAAATTTTGGGCAATCAAATCTGTGAAATGAACAAAATTACTACAACTCACAGAACTACAGATCAGTGCTAATTTCACAGCTGCCTTCAAATGCAAATCTCACTTATTTGAACTAGTCTTCTCTGTACAGTCCAAAGAACAATATTTACATATACCTACACAGACATGTACAGACATTTATACATAAAAATAAGAAGAAAACATTATATATCAGAGTAAATTAGTGATTATGCATGTGATACTCCTTCTTGGGACAGGATGAAAGAATCTCATGTGGCCCATACTGTTGTTACGTTGTGTAGTGCAGTACCTAGAGAAGGCCACTCAGACACAATAGAAACCAAACTGTGATATAAGAATATGTACATCATGAAGTAGAATGCTTAATTAACTTCTTAAAATAGTATTCAAGACATTACGTTGTGCCTGTCACCGTATAAGATCGGGATCCCAGAAATCCATAAGAAATATAGCTGAGCTGAATCAATTGTTTGCAAAACAGCGTGGTGAACACGTTCCTCTTTGGGTTTTTTCTTAATATTTCTTCAAACAAATCAGGTTGATGACCACCCTAGCAACCAAACGTACTTACACATAGCCAGTCCTCACTGAGTCCTCACTGTAAAACTTTACATCAACACAAAATCTAGTTTCCTGGATTCGGTTACCATCTCTTGGTCTGAAAGACAAAGAGTATGCTTAGGTATAACAATAGGTTAGCAGTTTTCTGATATTCACAGAAAAGAAAAATCATGGAAACACAATAAAAGCTAAAGCTAAACCTGTAGTAATTTAAAAGGTGTAACTATCCACAAAGCACTTCAATATAGTGACTGTGCAGTTACACTACGACTTACTTTTTTTTCTTCCAGAAACATTGGTGTTATTGATCAGTTTTCCAGAGGAGGAACAGAAGTGTAAGAACATGCTGATGGTTAGATAAGAGGCTTCAAACTTTAAACTTTGAATCAAATCTTCAAAACTAAAATTCCAGTAAAAAGACTGTTATTTTTCTATATGATTGCTTGCATTCAAGATTTTGCTTTCTCACGCAGAAGTTTGCCAGATCAATTTCTCAAGCATCCAAAAAACTGGAAACTTTTAGAAGCTCAGAATTGGAATAATATTTCCATATGTATGCTGTGAAAGAGTATGTATACACCTTGGAGAAGTTAAATAAGTTAAATAAAAATATAGCTAACAAATTTGGACTCAGAATCACACTACTAATTTTTAGAAAATTTCCAGCATTTTTTCTTCTGCCTCTCCTGGAAATATGGCACAGATTAACTTTCCCTTCACGTGTACTGAACAGATGTAAGAACCACAGGAATAAAGAAAACTACCTTGCTAACTTAACCAAATTATTTAGAGCTCTGTAAATATGTTAGAGTTCAATCTCATTTCTTTATTTGCTTACTACTTATAACGTGTTCTGATTTATCCTAAATCAGCAACTGAGTAGCAAAGAGGCAAACTTTCACTCTTGTTACGGCTGCTGTAGGGAGTCTTTTCCTACTCTGTGGAGGAAGGAAAAGATTATGCCTCCTTTAAGAGTGATAGGGTGTGCATAGACTATTAAAGCTAGGTCTTATTAGCACAATCTAGAACAAACTTCTAGAGAGTAAGAGGTGGTAGGAATAAAGCCAGTGACAGCTTGCAAAGAGCCATAAGTCTGTGAGGAGATTTAGACACTGCTGAGAAGAACAAAGCGAAGACAGCCAGGGGTGGAGGAGGTTGTGGCAAGGAGGAGACTGCTAAAGCTCCTCTCTGTAGAGTTTAGAGAAACGCTCAATGTCAGTAGACCAAGAGCATCATTACAGGAAAGAGCTCACCTTGCCTTACTCTATGTGAGTCCATTTCTCTACTTTGAAAGCATCCAGTTCTAGATTTTGTTAAAATAAAACTAGCTTTAAAATTTAATAGCCCTGTCCCATGGGTTTGTTGAAAGAGAAAAAGGCTTTGTAGTTCCATCTTAAAAATGCTGGCATCACATCTACATATGCTCTTATTGTATTAGTGCTTTTAACTCATCCCCATCAAAGCTATCTACAAAGATAATCTATGCAGCGCAACAAGTTCTCTTCTCCTTTTGTCTTCTAATTTTTTCTCATGCAAATGTGAATGCAATTTTCTTAAATTTCACGTTACTATCTCTCTGTATTTTCACATCCTTTCAGCTGATGACTAACCAGGTTCTGATCCTTTGGTAGATTGCACATTTTCTGGGAAATGAAGACTATTAGCCTGAGACAGCAGCTGGTTCAGTGCTTCTAAAGTAGATTTCCCTGCTGTGTAGTTAGCATTTGTCCTCGCAAGTAATGGCTATGACCATCTTGTCACACAGTGTGCATCAGCAACAATATTCTTCTCTAACAAGGTAATCACTTTGAGCCCAATACCAACTTGTATGTGATGTAGTGGTGACCCCAGAACATGGATTTTTTAGGTACTATTTGCTTTTGGGGACTCAGTAATGTCAAATGATATATGAGGAGACATTTGTTTCCAAGCTTCCGCGCCACGCTTGGCACGAAAAAGACACTTTATATGCAGTGTTACGCATACTGCCCATCTAAACCTATTGTTGCTCAATGTCAATGCCCAAGGCAAAAGTTTTGGCCAGCTTCTGCCTGGGCATCATGCCATCCTGACAGATGGGTATGAGTGTAGACAATCAAGAAAGTATGTTTGTTCATCAAATAAGAGTGGTTGGGGTATTTTTCCCAGCTGACGCTCTGAAAACAGCTGTCTTCCTTGAGCATGCTTGTTTCTGGTTAAAAGGTCTGTGATATTAGTAATTCTTCTCTGAACTGTGCAAACTGTCAATAAATAAGAGTCATTTTACAATTAGCTATGGTTACTATGTTTGAGGCTACTTTTAAAGAGCGGTCTCAAATAAACATTTGTTTTTGCTTCCAGAATTAGGAAGTGAGGACCAAGTGTCCATGACTCACCTGAGTTGCAATTAAACAGAACTCACAGATGTGTTCTCAGTTTTTGTGCAACACTGTGCAACAGGCTGCCCTCTCTACTGATTACCGAGGGGACTGGGAACTGTGATACCTGCACTCCTTTCTCAGCTCTGCTGTTGGCATACTCCCTGACCTTAAACAAGATGTTTGGTTTCTGTTACCCAGAGAAGAGGAAATATGAAAGATTTACCTTTATTTTCCAATGAAGCAACTTGCTTGATTTCATTAAAAAACAGTGATAAAGTCCTTTATGGTCTACGGATGCATTTCAAAATCTTTCTTTCATGTTAAATAGAGTCGCTCACAAAGTTTTGCATTTCATAATCTTCACACGTAGCCATGTGATATTTATATTCCTGGGAAAAGATTTTATCCAGCAGCAGGAGGGAATGAACAACTCAACATTGACTCATCTACCAAGACAACAGTGATTATGCTGTTTCACCAAGTGTCATAATGATCTATATGCTCAAGATTTTTGCTGTATGGCATACAGTGATTTATAGACATCACGTGTTTATACAACCAGAAGCACAATGGCTCTTCATGAAACTATTTACTTGCCATTTTCAACCCTTTTAACACAGCTGGTCAAGATCGTTTCTCCTGTGAACTAGTGATATTTTACTAAAGTCAATGGATTTACATGGGATTAAATAAATGATGAATGTATCTTAATGTGCCTCAGACTACTATCGCCATGGCACACGATGAGCGTTCTGAAGTCTGCATAGTCCCAAATTGTTTTTGAAGGACACCCCAGAAAAAGATCTGAGACATCAAATTTCAAAGTTTAAATCTCAACAAGGACTTTTTCACTACAAAAAGTCCTGTGTCACAATACGAACACTGAGTGCCAGGATGTATAATATGCAGATATACAAAAAAGGATTCAGAGCATATCATGGTTTCCCACACCAAAACCTTTGAGTCTGATGAAGTTATGCAGCATGTTTTGTTTTCCCAGTGTTTAGCATAAGAAGCCCAAGCCCAAGAATTAGTGAAATACGTGGGGCCACTTGGCTGTCTTCTTGGGATGGCAGCACTCATTTTCCTAAGGAAACATGCTGCTATATCTATCACACATCCAGATTTGGACCAAAGCCTTCTCCTCAAAAAGCTTGAATATTTACAGTGAGAACCCTTGGGAATCAAAGCATTAATTCACATGGCTATTTTCCCACAGGTTTAATGGAGAATATCTTTGCCCTTGAAAATCTGCCAGGTCTGAGCTGAGCTCTTGCAGCATTTAAATACTACAGGGCACTCACTGAGTAATCGTAGGGATGAACATGCCCCATTTGGTCCTTGCCGATCTCGCTGACATATGCAGTTACTGGCTTCACCTGTGGGAGGTGGGCATTCATCCCAGCCCTCCTGCATGCGACAGTGCATAGCGTGTCCACCAGGCTGGCCTTGTCCACCTGGGCTGCCACACTCCCAGCAGTGCTCTTGCCAGGGGAAGATGCTGACCCACTTCCATTGCAAGAAGCGCCTGATTGCCCTGAAAGCCCTGGAGTGGGGGAAACAATGAAAAAGGAGAGCTCAGGTGAGCCTGGAAAGGGTACTGGGCAGGAATGGGACACTGCTGCCTCTCTAGTGAGTGAAGCACAGGCATGCTGCAGTCATTTTGTGAATGGAAAAAAAAAAATTCCCAGGAAAGGGAAATTAATCCTGTGCATCTTTTTTTTTGTTAGTAAATAAAACCCTATTTTTAACAGGATGGAGATAATTTTGGGTCACTGCACCACAAGCATACCTGGGCAAAATGATGAAAGGCCAGCAATTACAGCTCTTCCTTGTCTTTCAGTGATAATCTCTGATCGTGGACAAATATGGAAGGGGAACTTTTTCCAGCAAGCTAATTCCTGATTTATCTGAAGATATTTTAGCAAAACCATGGAGCATTCAGGAAGAAAGGTAGAGGGAAATGTTTATTTTACAAAGACAGAAAAACTTTATTCTCTAATCCTTCCCCCCACCCCCAACCCCATTCACAACTATGCTTAAAAGGGAAACCTTCTCCCTGGTTTCATGAGGAAACTAGCTTCAGGACCACCCAGAGAGCCCTATTCCCTCCCCCTTGTCTAAATCACACAAAGAAAAATAAACAAATGAACACAACATTTGCCTTCTCATCCCTTCTTTTCACTAAAGGGTCAGGAGGGTCGGGGATCCTTCTTTTGCCATCTCTGGACACCCTCACCCTCTTCAACAACCAATGCAGATGGATCATGGCCTTTGAAATCTTAAATCCTTTAATCAGTTTCTCCAACTTTCTCTGTTGGCTCCTTTATGTCACATTCCTGGGCTAATTCAGGTACCTTCATATAGCATAGGATTTGGATGACAGAAAACACACGGGGAAGTACGAGTCCAGAGATCTGTGCAAGTGGTGGGTTGATTATCCTTAGCTTCATTAAGGTTGCTCAGCAACATGAGCTTGTATTAATCATGTCAGAGCAGCCGCATCCTGACAAGCTATCTGCACTGCCAGGATACAGACCCTTCCCGCACACTGCTGAGAAAACGTTCCCATGAACTGTCCCTCTGCTGTCAGCGAGGTAATGGGTGAATGAAAATTTAGACTTGTCAAAAATTTCATGAAGAATTATCCTCACTGCAGTAATGAGTCCAACAGGAAAGGAATATAAGATGTTGTACAAAACAGTTTCTCAGTGACCGCAAAGACAGGAAGAGCAGCAATTGAAATGTGACTAGATGGTCTAGGTAATTAAACAAGGGTAAAGAATGCCCCAATAGATAGATCATGGGCTGCACAGTTCACAGCTTTTTTATGCCTGGAAAGATGGAGACAACATATTCTTGAGACATTCATCACTAAGTCCGCAGTCATTATTTCCAGCTGGATTTTTTCCATTTGATAATTTTATGCTGTTAATCAGAGCTCATCAGATACTGCAGAAATAGCATTCAAAAACTTTGGTTTAAATTCCAAACAGCTTCCTCGTGTCTTTCTATTTCTTATTAATATGATTATGTTGCGTTCACAAATGTTCTTTTTTTAACTCAGCCATTTAATGATTTCAAATTACCAGCCATTCAGAGGAGCAACACCTAAAGTAGCATTACAGAACAAGGCTGAACTCTTCCATGAACTACCCCTACGCTGTCAAGCCAAACGGGAACTTCTGCAGACTTCCAGATATTTAGTATCAATCTATCTGGGACGATCCACCTACATCTGGGGCTTTAAATTTGGGGCAGGGTTTACTGAAGAATTATTTGATCAAGTGTTACTGGATTCATATTTTAGTAATGGCATTTCTGGAAGTGGTTTTCCTTTAATGATATGTGGATGAATTGAATGGGAGTGATGTCAGCCTTTTAAAATGATGTGGGGGTTTCTCAGACACCTTGCAGGTGATTTTAGGACCCCATCCCTAAAAGCCATGCAGATAGCACTGTACCAAAGCCCCCCTAAAGTTAAATAGGATTCTTGAAAAACCATAGGGTTTATTCCCTTATTACAAAGGCAGAGAACTTTGTGTTGAAACACTCTAGAAGAGATATACACCTCTGTCTGTATACACATCTACTTTTATTGTCTACCACCACGCATTCTGTACAAAACGAGCTCTAATTGTAAATTGAAGGATTGTGCCCCAAGCAGTGTATAACTGACACACTGGCTGCTACTGCACCAAAGGTGGAAAACTGTTAGAAATGGCATTCTTCTTTTTTTTTTTTTTTCTTTTAAATCTGCCACTTCATGTAGCAGGAAAAACAACATGGAATTGAAAGGAGATTTACTTAAAATAAACAAGCAAATAAACAAACTCAGACTTCAAAAGACAGTTTGGAAACCTTAGGAAAGGTTTGGCTCCTATACTCTGCGTAAAGAGAGAAAGATTCCTACTAGTTTGTTCATACTTGAACATGTGAGTATGAAAATAACACTTAAATCAGAGAGACAATTGAGGCAAGGGGGTTTTGTTTGTTTGTTTGCTTGTTTATACAATTTTGCTGAGACTTCAAATACTTTCAAATAAACACTTCAGGTCATTGAATACTATGTATACTCCCACACACATTTTTTTATTGTCATACACACTGAAAGAAACCGCTTACTGGGAAGGAAGACTACTCTTGGCCCACGGCTCTGCAGAACAAACTCCAGATCTCTGAATCTCCATTCATTTAATAAGACACCTTAGCTCTGTGTCGTTGTCTATTTTTTTTCCCAGCTGTAAAACTAGAACAGCGCAGTTTCATTTGGCAGTCACTATTCACAGTCTAGACTGTAAATCTGAGCTGTCAGGGACTGCCTCATCCTATACATAGTATTAACATGATGGACTTCTACTCTCAGTTGAATTTTGTTTATGCAGCAATTACGTTAAATACTATTATTTCTAAAAGAACTTGGGCTGGCCAATAATTTTTAGCAGTTGAACATCTGAAATATTAAAACAAAGAAATGTAACTTCTGATAGTGATGTGGTTACTAGTTACATGGCTATGGGTGAATAGCCCATAAGTATGGAGGAATTCTGTGTTGTTAATAACTCTAAATGTTACTTATTTCAAGTTTAAAGAGTTGCTGTGTTGCCTGTTAAACACATCTGCAAATATTTACATTGACTTTTCTTTTCTCTGCAACCTGAGCAAATTACTTTTAAGATAATGCAAAACTGAAAATCGATACAGTATGTATATATCATGTACCAACATTTTAGATCACTATTATGTTATTAATGGTTTATTCATCATAAAAATAGAGTATTAAATCAGTTGATATATGCATGTGTGTCAGTATATATAGCATGGATAAATCTTTCATTTTCCATCTCAAAGGTCTTTTTGTACAGAAAAGTGGCCCATCTAGTTCATAGAGTTCCTGTTATTCCTGCTTTTATTTCAACCAATCTTCAATCTTAGGCATCAGGATAAGATTTTACTCAGAGCAGATCATCTGTGTCTGTCAGCTACGGGAGCTCCTTACTTTCATCTGAAGAATGCGTCAGTGGCTAATGTCAGAGTTAGGATATTTGAGTAGATGTATCTACTGTCTTGTTCTATTAGCAGAATTTTAAGTTGGAAAGGTTATTTCCTTATTGACTTAAAACATGTAGAAACTATCTAGCAGGGTAAGTAAATAAGTTTATGATGTCCCCTTAGCCTGCACTCTACCACCTCAGTGACCAGGTCTGACACTCGCAGGGGTCAGTCTTCAGCCAGCTCAGCCTGTTCGGCTTCTGTTCAAGGGCAACATGGACTTGCTGAGGGCAGAGCATTTTCACCTCCACACCCCACATCCAGGCAACAGACGCTGCCCTCTACTCGCTGCACACACAGTGATTTAAGAAAAGTGAAACAAGAAAGAGGAAAAACAATTTAGGGAAACTATGGAAACTATGGAAAACTTGAGTTAAAAAAAAACCCTTTGATGCCCTGACTCTGGACACGTGACGTAAGACAGAGCTAGAGAAAATTCACAGGGCAGTGTCTCATTTTTATTTTCTCTTGTGTGGTCTATAAAAGAGTCAGCTTAGTACTAAGCACAGGAAAAAATCTGCAGAATAGGAGAAATGAAAGCAGAAACAAAAAAAAACATTTGTCTTGCTGTAGGAGAGATAATGGAGTGCCAAACCGGGAGGAATAGCCATGCCAATCAGATCACAGATTTTGGAAGCGGAGAGAAGCTATAAACTGAAAACAGTCTGATTGATGGTTGGATAGCTGAAAGACCTTGTGGCATTAGAAACTATGTAGGAAGTGGTTTAGCTGTTCCACAGTTGCACTTAATCCTGGCAAAAAGTGTGATCTTTGTGAAAATTATTCAGAAAGGGTTAAATTCATCTGACATTTCATTCAATCCACCAGATATAATGATAAAGTTATCCTCTCAGTAAGATAGGTAGAAATAGAATAACAAGCAATTCACCCTAGGACGGAGGCATATGCTTGTGGCTGTGAAGAAAGGAGGGATCTTGATTACATCATTATTCTTGTATTTATTCACATAGGTTTCCCCCATCTACTGCCCTTCAGGGGAAGCAAACTTTTCTGTTCTTACATGTCTAACAGGTGAATCTCAGAAGATGGACTGAAGAGTTCAAAAAGACCAAGCTGTCCTGCCCTTTCTTGGGGGCATTGCTTCCATCTGGCAGTTGAAGTACAGTAGTTGGATGGGAGAAGGAAGCCGGCATTATTGCTGCCTGTGCTGTTTACCGAAATACCTCTCAGAGGCATTGGAAATGATGACCACTGGCTTTGTAAAACCCCAGAGAACCAGAACCAGAGGACACCTGAAAGGGGGAACTGAGGATTTAGTCCTCTGCCCAGCATGACATAAGAAGAGCAAATCAGAGCAGGCATTTGGGTGTCCTGTGACTTTTTCCCACTGCCTTAGCAGGGACCATGGCTCCTTCTCTTCTCTGAGCAAGCTGAGACTTCATTTCTTTCAGATTGTCAGTGCAACTTTGTGCAGAGGACTTGATTCCACCCCCTGAATTTTCAGGAAAAAAAACCCACAGAGTCTGCACATAAAATCTTTTTAAAATAACACAAATCAAAGTGTCTTTCCTTCCCCCTCTTTCCTTCCATCTCATATACACACTTCAATAGGGACTATTATATTAAAAATACTGATGTATAAATAATTTCATCCCTGAGTTACTCTGAGCCATGAATTATCTGTGACTTTCCTTCTAGCGCTTTCTTTTGGATGGAGGAGTCTTTCCTCCCTTGTAACTGCTCTCATCGCGGAGGCAACCAGGAGGTTTCCTGCCTCTCCTTGTCCTCCCCCTGCAGCTCTCACTGGAGAGCTCACCCCTGAGACATTCCCATGCTGGTGGGAGTGGAGGAGGGCAGTGCTCTCCAGCTCCACCCTCTTCCAGAGGAAATGTCATGAGAAAATGTTTTCTTGAGGTCTTTCCTGTTAACATGCTATGAGAATGCTTGCTATCAACTGTGCATTTTTATGGCATTTTGACTGGAAGTAATGTGAGAATGTTCTTTCTCACATTATTTCCAGTAGAAATACCCTGAGAACATTGTTGTTTGTGATATTTCTACAAAATGTACTTAGAGATTGGATGTGACTAAATTTGCCTTTATAATTGTGAGGGTTTTTTTTCTTTCTTCCAGCTGAAATTTGGGCAGCATCTAATGTCTCTCCATTTTAAACATTTCTTTTATCATTAAGCCTTGTCCAGATTTGTGCCAAATGAAGCCTTTAGCCGAAATAGCCGATTTGTTTCTTTTGTGCCCTAAGACCTATCCAAACTGAATCAAAGGTTAAAAAACCAGATTAAACTCCACAGCAATTACAGTATTTATAGGATTTCCTTCTGAGATGAAGTTGTTTCGACTGCCCTTTCTGTTTCAAAGTGGACCTACAATGGGGTTGAATAAAACTGTAAAGGAGTAGAGACCTGGAAGAACAAAGACCACATACTGTAAAAAAGCCATTCTAATTAAATCAGAATGAAAACACAAGAATGCCTTTGCTTTCAGAGAAACAAGTAAGCGACCTAGAGAACCTTATGACTTGGCAGTCTACACATTTCTTTTTTAAAAAGCAACTCACATCTTTAAAAGGAAATAAATCCTGGAAAAAAATATAAGATGTGTCAAGTCAATCAGCTATTTATGCCATTTCCTCTGATCCTGATGTTTTGCTCATGAATTATGCACTTTCAGCTGCCACTACTTACATATGTGGGCCCTTGTGGCATGTTTCCCAGGACCAGCATGTGATTACGGATCATAAAAAATGAACATACACATTGCTCCTTCAATAAAGGCTGAGATGCACAATTCCAACTGCTCCGTGTTAGAAATCTCTCTTCTATTTGAAAAATAGCAGCTGTTATTAAAAACATCTATAGCTATAATAGCTGCAGCCGTGAAAACTAATCACCATATTTTCATTTTAAATTGCAACAAAGGAATTAAGAAACAGATGCCCATTAAAAACGAAAGAGATAAAGTAGCCACCAAGAGTTTCTCAATAGCCAGAAGGTGGTGCTACATTGTAATATAGTCGCAGGGGGTCAGGTTTACATCTTTGATAACTTATGCTGTTTCATTCACTTTTTTAAAGCGAAACAGGAGGAGAGATTAAACCATCACAACTGCGCTGCGGGGAAGTGTTCAGCAGAGGTAAAATGAAGCGTAGAATTTAGTTCCTGATATATTGACATCCCATGGTTGTGGTGATGTAAGACCGGGTCTTTCAGTGAAAACTTTACGTTATGTCTCTGTGTTTCTTCATTGCTGGTTATATTAAACTCTCCTGCTTCCTTAACTCTTCTGTTTCATCAGGGTAGTCAACACACAAAACAGAAAAACCCTATCAACCATCCTGTGATGTGTTTCCTTGAAGAAATCTTTCTTCTTGTAGCATTTCACATAATTTTTACTAAGAAACTTTCAGTTTTTTCCTTTTGTTGAATAAAAGACCAGAACTTCAGCTCCAGGTAGACACTGTTGACTTGGATGAAACTCTGACAGTTTTTGCCAGCTGAGGTGGTGCAACCACCTTCTTTAACAGCAGAAGAGAAAGAGAGCAGAGCCGCTGTCATGTCGTGTATATCTGCGCAACGGAGAGCAGCGTTGTGCCGAGGTAGAGGGCTGGATCCCAGGGATTTAGCTCGGGTAAAGCAGCGTGGGTGCCTTGTCTGCCTGGTCAGACTCCCTCAGTCAGGCTGCTCCCCTGATATGTGTGGATGTGTCTGCAGTGCTGTTTTATTTAGGGCCAGAAGTGAGCCTTTGAACCAAATATCTGGATTGCCCCCACTTTCTGTGCCTTGGTCTGCGTTTTGGAGTAGCCTTGGAGGGCAGGTACTGGATGACAGCAAATGGGCAGACGTGCTCTGGCAGCTCACCCAGTGCACCGCAGCTCCGAGGGGCAGTCAGGACACAGGATCCCTCCCTCCCTCCCTCTCCCGAGTGCTGCAGGGTCGGGATGTAGGGCCTCAGCACCAAATGTTTCTCTCCTACAGATTCGCTCCTATTGATTTGCTTTAGTGGCTCATAGCCCATGGGTATCTCTGCATAGGCTTGGGGTCATATGGACAATTCCCCTGTGTTCTCTGATGAGAAAGATACTCCAATTTGATGTGATTTTTTTTTTTTTTTTTTGTGGAAAAAAAGGTCACTAAGAATCAGGCAGCTGCCTCATGGGGATAAAGTTTTGACTGGGAGGAAAATGACCCTGACCATCAGAACAAATCATCTCAGGGACATGGAAAATTATTGCCAAGTAATGCCATCATTGTTGTTGTTTGCATTGCAGAGGCACATTGAAGTCACGGGCCAGCACCCACTTACACTAACAAAAACATGATGTATTCCACAACAAGAGAATGACTCTGGATGTAAAATCTTGCATGGATTAAAGGAGAGACACTGCAAGTTTGTGGAACTGAAATCCATTGAGAATTAATGAGTACGTAGAAACAGTATCTATTTCAGGAGATCACTGGGCTGAAAGTAGCTGGAGGCTGGGAGAATAGTGAAGGAGGTGGTCAGATAGACCTGCCCTCTTCTTATTCTTTTCTATACACTGCCTTGACCACTGCTCAGACTAGTCTGGGACAGAAAAAAAGAGATAGTCCTCTCCCATGAGGGCAACAGCAGCCCCTTTACATGGGATGGGCTTAGGGTTGATGACCTTCCTCCTGCTGAGGGGCCTGATGCTTCCTGGGGAGGAGCCTGTGCAGCTCCCCTGGGTTCAGCTGTAGCAGCATCTGTGCCGCTGGGACTCAAAAGAGTATTTGGTCCCCTGAACTTTCAGGAAAACATTTTCCATCAACTCATTATTAATTGAGGCTAATTTATCCTTGGCATGACCTTTCTGAGTGACAGCTACTCTCACATCAGCACTGAACCTGTGGATATGCAGAGGGTGAGATATACTTACCCAACCATGGCAGCAATGGAGACATTACCCAAAATGGAAATCACAGAAGCCCTTTTCCACAGGAGATGTCACCTTTGCACTTTGCATACTGCCTATGACATGTTATAGGACCTTTGTGGATCCACTGCAGATTTTTCTCCATATTTACAGTGCCAGAAAGCTGCTTCCAGTTTGATGGAACCACACCAGTTCTTCTGACTGGGGGGGTTAAGACACATGCAAAACGTGTCTTTACACATTTTGATGTGAGACTTTGATCCTGGTGGAAAATGAACAGTATTTTCATTCATATGACAGGATCATGTGGTCTGACCAGCCTTATGTAGAATACTTTGAGTTCCCATAGAAATAGATATGGCTTCATTTTTGGTATGCAATGCAAAATGATGTTTTTCAATGTAAATATAGCTATATACATAGATAGTTATACAGTAGCTTTTAAATTTACTGGATGCTTAATGACTGCTTTCACTCAGAAAAGTGGCCCATAGCAGATGGAATATGCCTAACAATTTCTAAAACCATGGAGTTTTATTGTCTTAAATAAAATGAATTTTGAACAATGAGGGGGAAAACTGAAACTTTTCTTTAACTTATGTAATGACACAATACCCAAGCTATTTAAATAAAATATTGTTTAAAGCATCCATAGATCTAAGACCTGTACTGGCAGAGATCATATTCAGCTTGGGATAAGTGCTTGTGTGAGTTTCTTATTGCTGGAAACACAGGCCCATAATGGAAGTGGTGACAGACCTTAAATTAGTGCAGTGCTACTGTACAATAATGTGTATTCTCAGTGCCATATGGTTATGATATGCAGCCGTTTTCCTATGCTGATTATAAATTTGGACTGTCTGGCAGACATTACAGAAGGGAAAGACATCATTGATCATTTTATCCATCCACTCTGGGTCAGCGAAAGACCATTCCTGATAGTCTCAATTTCTATTTTTTGATTATTTGCACTGCTGTAGTGCCCAAAATCCCCAGGCAGGTCAGTGTCCCCTTGTTCTGTGCATCAGGGTAAATGTTGCTTGCTTTGAAAATGCAGAGCAACTAATGTGCAGCTGTAATCAGAGGCAAGAAGGAACTGAAGCTAAGGTGACACCATACTTAACGTAAAGGCTACAGATTCTTAACCTTTGCTGCTTCACTTTTTGTTCTTCTATTATAACCCAACTACCCCGGTCTGCTTACCAGAACACCTTAACTGGTTGAAGTTTCACAAGCATCACGGCAGACCTGGTGTGTGGAGAAGCAGCCCCCTATGCAGGAGGGATGTTCCAGAAACAAGGACCATCACAGGCAAACTTGAGTCATTTGTCTGAGAAGCAAACAAGACAGAATATCACAGGAAAAGCAGGGGAAAGGCAATGATGGGGCAGAAAAGTGTGTAAAAAGATATGCAGAGATGTGAAAGATCTCAATGTGCAGAATTACCGAAAACTTGTCTGTGCCATTAAATAGACCTGTGGTAGAAATCCCACAACTGGTGGAAACTCATGCCGTTAAGTCCAGACTGTATATGTAACACAGCACTATGCCACAGTGACCTGTCACTGCATTTTCTCGGCGGGGCTTATTAGCTTGGGCACAGCCCTGTCTGATGTGGGAACAGTGCATCAGATGTGAGCTGGCTCGGGTCCGGGCAGCTCAGTGCATCCGTGTATCACACGCCCCAGCACACCGGCTCTGGGATTAGCTTGGACAGACCTCACGTGGGTCTGTTTAAATTGATCCATAAATGATAAGAAGCCCTCATTGCTTCTCTTATCCAACTAATCTCCAGTTTAATAAAGGAAGTTCTTTCTGATGATCAGACAGGTCTTTTCCTTTAAAAAAAAAAAAATTCATCCCAGTATAAATTAATTGCCTTCCAAAACCAGAACAGAGTCCTTTGAAAAAGAGGCATCCTGGCAAGCCGAGCAACCGTGGGTTTTTTTGCCATTTGAGGGGACTTGCGTTGAAATCCCAGCCTCTGCTGCCTTTCTCCTGCTAAGGAAGAAGTACCTCGTATCACAAACCAGCAGCCCCTTCAGGCAATTGCCATTTAAAGAGTGGCATTGATGGACTCTGTAAGGAGTCCTATTCAGTGCTCTCTAGCTGGCAGCATGATGTCAGTGATGTGGGCGGCAAACCCCTGAATTTGCTTTGATGGTATTTGTGCTCTTTTTTTTTCATTTTTCACGAATGAGTGATTCATTTCTTTGAAACAATGTGTTTGGAAAGCCTGCCCGGCTAAGGAATTGTCTACGCAGTGGGGGAGGCTTGGAACATTGTATGTCCTCATGGAAGTACCAACAGGGGTTGTGCCAGATCCCCAGTGCAAGAGGTAACAGGGATGCTTGTATCAAAGCCAAAGCTTCATGAATCAAAGGCGCTGACTCTCAAGCACAAGTGCCAGCATTTGGGCAGATAACCTAGCCCGTGCCAATTTAGGGTGAGAGGAATGCCCCAGACTAATCCTGTGGATTCAAAGAAATGCAACATAATCAATTTTATGTATCCCACAGCCCCGAGAGTCTTCTTTTCATTTACAGATGTTAAAGGAAGAAATGATGTGGTCTTGTTTCCCAAGTAAGAAAAAGCAGAAAATTTTTTGCACCATTTTTGACCAAAACCCAATGTTACCTGGGGTGGTTTGTTCTGAAACATAGAGGGGTGGGGGGAAACAGCACTAGAAGAAGAAACTGTGGATGTCAAATCACATGCTTTGCAAGTGGATCAAGTACAACTCAAACGTTCATGTGGCAGGTGACCAGAAGCAGATTTTGGCCAGTACAAGGGCTGTTGAATAATTCTGTATCCTCTTCAGTAGTAAGCACCTGGCTCTCGACACTCACTAGCAGGGTGATTCAGACGGCTTAGATTAGGATATCTAAGGCAAAACGTTATATACAATGGAGAGAATAAGACACCCATGAAAAATCATCAAATATCCTACATGCAGAACGTAGCTGGAGGCAGCATTAGATTAAACTCTAGAAGCAGAGTCTGAGCTTCTGTCACTCTCTATCGATGAAGTTCCTGAATCGGGCTAAAAATTATCTGCCTGTGTTCACTCAGAAAGAAAATATGAAATCCCCTTCTGCTCAGAGGTGTGTAATCAAGCATTTCTCATTCTTTTAAAAAGGTATCTAAAAGACAAGGTGACAGTCCACATTTTGCATAACATTTTTGTGATTTTAAAGAGGACCTGAACATAGCTTTGTAGCTTTGGACAAATACAAGAAGATTAATTAATTTTGCTTTGAATTTCATATATAAAATGTGAAGTGGTTCGTTGCAACAGCTGATCTCTACCTTACCTAAACAACAGGCTTCCTCTCCTGACAAGCCCTGCATGAGGAAGTCCCCACGGGAAGACTGATTGCTTGACTCCACAGCACAACCAATCTCTGGTTCAAAGGATTGATCCCAAGCAGTGGGACAGAGGATTTCATGTTAGTGGAGTCCAATGCCATCATATACCTAATCAGTGTTTCCTTAACCCTTTGCATAACGGTAAACTGCTTAGATTACTTGTTCAGGAAGTGGAAGTCCTGACTCCATCCTCTTCTGAAGTTTGAATCCATAACTCCTACATTACAGAAAAATGCTTTAACCCAACTCTGTGATATTCTGGATTGGACAGTCTTCATGCCTTCTGTTAAGAGTAAGCCATGGGGGTGTGTGTGTCTTAAATTCAAGATTAATGTTGCTTTATTACTGTTAAATGTGTCCTGGGTAGAAATGGATGCATAGGCACTTTACAGCACAAACACAGAGCCTGACCCAAATCATTATTAAAATGGCCTACATTAAAAGGTTACAGAAACCTAAAATTCAGTAAGTCAGTGCTCAGATTCCACCTCTGCAACACAGGGTGAAATCAGTGAGTTTGCAAACAGATTGTTTCTATTCAGAGATATTAAATTCAGATACACTGAATTAATGGACTCTCCAATCACAGAAGAGCAGAAAATATCCTGTTCTTCTCCATCCTACTTCCCTCTCCCAGAAGACAACATATGCAAGAAGATGCTATCCACAACGGCTGCAGTGCTCTAGTTTTCTAGCTCAGTTTGTCCGTTGGTTTCCTTGAGCTCAGTGGGGCTCAATAAGAACAGAGAAAACACTGTTCTTGTTAAACGTTCAGAAGTAACTCCCCATTTGTCCTGCAGTTATGTACACATCATATAATGAGTAAAGACAAGGAAATGCTTTGAAATCAGACCCATTTCTTATTTTTTGGCTCTGGAACTTGGTATTCCATATGCACTGAGTAGATTTTTTCCTTCTGGTTTTGACAATAAATGTCATTACAAGTCTGAGAAACCTGCCTGGTTGAAAATGTCAAAACAACACATACAAAAATTCACTTTCTGACAATCATTTTGGTAGGAAATCCCCAACCGTCCCCCTTTACTTACTTACAAAGTCATTTTGTATTCTCTAATGTGTGGAACATTGGATTTTTCGGTGCAGAAGATATTATTTTGAGTTAGAGGAAGAATATCCTTTCAAGAGAAAATATTCCTGGAATCATGCTATTCCATGTTTTTTTCATAATTTTGATGCAAAACAAAAAAATCAAGTCCTTTGCAGAGCAGAAACTCTGAAAAAAATCAACCAAAATTGTTACCTCAATGGTATTGAATTACCCTAATGTTAAATATTAAGTATTGAACATTTAATGTTTATCTTTACATAAAACAGTTTATTTTATACCTGTGATACTCTGTTAATACTATCAAATCAAAATCAAAGGACTTTCTTATTTAAAAAAATAATAATATGCCACCATTGCCAGATTCCTGACAAATGTTTTGGTTTTCATGGAACTGCATTTCCTCGTGGAAGTCAGCTTAGCTCAAAAATTTTCAACCAACTCTAAAATTATACGTAAAGGAAAAAACAACTGAGGCTGTGATTTTCAAAGCACTAGTGGAAATGAAAAGCATATGGATTCTATTGAAAGTTACTATAATCTGAGTACCACGCTCCCAGAGGATCCTTTGAGAATCCTGAGAGAGTGTGATTTCTCAAGCACAATATGAACTCATTGCCTATTATTTGTTAAAAATAAAAAGTGTCTGAGGTACATGTTTAGGAAAACTTGAAGCACCGTACACTGTCTTTAACTTTTAAGTAGCTATAAAACAATATTTTCTTTTTTAACCTGATGGATAGTAGGACTTTCTGTACTGTTATATGCTGTTCTTTGTGGCTTTTGGATTTCTGTTATACACTTGTATCTCAAAAAAAAACCCAACAAGAAAAACAAATATATTGCTCTAATGTTAAGCAAAGACAAACCATCATCCAAAGTAGAAATGCTTTAGAATTTTATTTGAAATCTATGAAATGCTTTGAAATTTTATTTGAAGTCCAGAAAGTGATGTTAAATCATCAAATGAGATTCTCTGCATTAATATAACTGATTGCAATTCATTCTAAACTTCAGTTGTGTCTCCGTGCATACTAACTTCACAAACACAAAACTTCCCACTGCACTTTATTCACAGGCTTGTCAATCAGGTGCTCACCGTTCCTTTAAAGTTTAAGCCTTATTAACCTACACACTGGATTTGACTGATGATAGGCCACAACAAACAAAGAGCACCAACTCTCAGGTTCCAAATCCTGTCATCCTAGTTCAGAGGGTCCCTGCAAACCCCTGGAAGAGATGAAAGGATCACTCAAATGTCTGATTATTCAAACACACAGGCAATGAGGGCACATTGTAGAAAAAAAAAAGTTAGCAAAGTCCCCTGCTGATTGAGATATCTTCTAAAAAAATAACTTGGTGCTGATCTTTGTACACAGATAGCGTTGGTTTCTAGCCCAGGTCTTCATGGGTTATGTCAAATGAACACTGGGAACACCATGTGCAAGATCTGGATTGAACATATATTTGGCAAATATTGTTACATTGAAATCACCCCATGCCAGTGTTGCCCAGATACGGTAGGAAGCCAGCATGTTCGTTACTTCAGAGGAACTGAAAAATCACCATAATTCTAGCAAGAAGAATTTTTATATTTCATTCATTTTCATATGCAATTTCATAGTTTAGGTTTAGGGCTTCAGTATAAGCATATACTTATGCCCCGCTTTGGTATATAACAGATTATTTTATTATGAAAATTCTGCTCATTAATGGCCTGGCATGTTGGGTAATTGCAATTCCTGCTGACTAAGCCTCACTGTATTTATCAGGATTTTCATTACTATTAATTAATATTACAGCGTTGCTCAAAGACCCCAGTCAGGCATAGGATCCTACACATAAAAATCAAGAGTCCTTTCATGTTCTAAAGAACAAATCTAAATAATAGTTATACATTGTAGAATATGAAGTAGAAGAGCTGAGGGGAAGAGAAGGATAATGTTAATGAAGAAATCTGGAAGGTTGTTTTTTTTTTTTTTAAAAAAAAATCAAACTCTGGACTTTAAGTCCAGGAATAAGTCAAGGCAAGAAGAAGCAAAAAATGGCCATCTACCATGAATACAGACTATAAAATAGAAGCTGACCTCAAGTTTTCCCAAAAAAAATCTCTTATATTCCTGCTTTCCTGCTCTTTTTGATTTCAGTTTTCTCCTAAGTAAAGAATAACAACTGTGTAGGATACTAAGAACTGTTGAGCCTGCACGCAAGCAGCATCATGACCATGATGGTTTGTTAGGTTCCCACTGAGCTAACTACCAGTTAGTAAAATATAAATGACATGATAAACAGAGCTGATGAGAGGATCAGATCATAAGTACAACAATTTTATACAATACCTTTTGAGAAGGGGGAAACAAGTGCAGGTTATAGCTGAATAATGCAGAGAGCAAATGTGAACAATTCTTTTATTCTGTTTACCAAAGCAAAAATTTGTTTTTCTGGGGGAAAAAAGGTATAACAAACTGATGGTTCAAATACCTTTGTCACTGAAAAACTAGTTTGCCATCCCAAAGTGGCAGATTCAAAATCCAGCTGGTTTTACTGACATGTCTCAAGACAATGCATTCAAAAAGATATGAATAAATGAGGGTGATAAGAAGAAAACAAGGACAAATATCTCATTGGGACGTGACTTTCTCTTAACAAGTTGAGTATCCCACTTATACAGTATTAGGTCTTCTTTCTGAGCCATATTGGTATAAATCATATGATTTAAGAATATTATATTTCATATTTTTTTTATATCAACTCTCGGAGCTACAAAAATGTACGTTTTGCACTTGTGTTCTGTTGTCATTCCATATTTTGATTATTTCTTTGGAAAATGATAACACTAAGATTTTCATCTGTTTTCTGTGTCAGCTACATCTTAATACTTCTATCCTTTAAGAAGATTCCTGTCCATTCAATAAGCATGTTAAATAAGGGGTAAATGTATGAATAAACTTATATGATTCAGAAGCTAATAGCAAAAAAGCAACCAAGCATATACAAGTAATACGCTGTTCCTCCGGGAATACAATACTTGTACCGTAGCTTTGGCTTTATGTTGCAGTGTTGGACCGAGTCTGAGAGATGAATGTAAAAGATAAAGAAGCATTGTAAGGTCAGTGACTGAGCTCCTCTTTTTGCTAATCGGCTTCCCTTGTTATCCATCTAATTTACTAGAAGTTTAACCTTTTCACTACTGCTAGAAACTAGCTACAATTTTCTATGAAGTGGTGATGGTAACAAATTAAACTTATTACTGTTCATATAGCTCTGTAACAGTAAGTGATACTGTAAAAAAAAAATTAAAAAAAAAAAACAAACAGCAACTCAGCAGCTTTTTTCACTCCAAGGAGCATTCAAATGCAAATGGATTTACAGGAAAAGAGGTACTAGACCTTCATAGGTAAAATGTTTCATGGAGACAGAGAGCTTCCAAGGCCATGGAAGGAATGCCAATGTCACATATTAATTAAGAAAATATTTAAGATGGGCTGACCTGGAATTTTGCAAGGGAACATATTCCTATTAAAAAAACATTTTCTTTTGAACTAAAACTTTACATGCAGACTTAAAAAACTCCTGCTCCAAAAGAATTTTAAACATTAAACACATAGAATATTGGATTTCAACATTTTTTAAATGCAAAGATTAATTTTCCAGGTTGAAATTATCACAAAAGTCAGAAAAAAAAGCAGAATAGTTATAGATAAGTGAATCAAAACTCATTATGTATCCATAAGCTTTTATAAGGTTTTTCCTTTCTTCTTGGATCAAGACAAACACATAAATCTGTTGAAAAAAATTTTGAAGTGCAAAAGTTAGTTTCTTTTAAGCTATATTCTATATCCCAAGAGTAAGAATGAAAAAAAAAGTTGAATCAGGATGGGTAATCCAAAGGTGAAAGTTTTTGTTACAAATTGGAAGATCGAGGTTGAGTGTTTGGTTCTAATGCAAGCTGTTTGTGTGGCTTTGGCCTAGACACTTCATTCCATGTTCACCTGTCCTAAATTCAAAGAAGCTGTTAAGTATCTAGATCTCAGACAGCACCTTTTGTCCCCTAGAAGCACATACAAGGAATTAGTACCTCTGTTCTAGAGCATACACAGAGGAACGTAACAGGGCAGACGGCTACATACTCCTTAGGAAGTGCTGGTCCTAGAAGAAGAATTGGTCCTTTACAATTCAGGACTTTGAAGAGGCTGACAAGGAATAAATGTCCCCAGAAGGACCACGTTCATTAGACGTACCCTGGCCATGGCTAATTTATGTAGGCAGCACAAACTGCGATCACTCTGCTTTACAAATTCTTGTATTAAGAAAAGGACGGTGGTGTATAAAGGGCATCCTTTACTCAAAAGTCCACTGATCATCCCAGCGATTAGTGGGACCCTCCTGATATCTCCTGCCGCAAAGGTTCAGTCTAGGGATTAATATCGTGATTAATGTGAGCTCTGCAGAGACTATAGGGACGGAAGGGAGGGATGGAAGTACCCTAATTCAGAAAAAGTGAAAGAAATGTCTATATTTTGCCTTTCTTTAAATATATATATCAATGCAGAGGAGGAGAACATATAAAAACATTTAAATTATATTGAAGCAGAGCTGCAAGTGAAAACAAGAGAATTCAGACCAACAGTGATTACATGGCATATTAAGCAAATTCAGCTCTAAAGGTGAAGCAATTCATGCAATGGCATCAAACACGAAAGAACAAGAAAACCTCAGTGGCAGTTCCAGACTGAAAATTGAACTGTCAATGTTCTCAAAATGTGATCTTTACAATTATAAAGATAATAAGAATTCTTAAATCCAAAAGATATCTTTTCTAGGAAAATCTCCAGGGGTAAAGTCTGCATGTCATATCCTGTCTCAGGGGTGAAAGAAGAAAGTTGAGAATTTTTCTGAAAATGGTAACAAACCATTGGATTTTAGTCATTGACTTGTCTTGCATCCTCAGTCCGTATACCATATATATCCTTTAGTTCTTGCTATAATACAAATAAACTGTTAGCTCCATCTCTGAAAATCTTTATTATTTTGGCCAGGTTTGGTTTTAAATATTCTTCTTAGAATATTCTAAAGTAGTGGTGAAAAGAAATGAACCATTCTGTCCTTTAATTGCAAGAGTAATTTTTAGGCATTTGAATAGGCCTATTAATTTCAAAACACAATTAAGAGTATAAAATATAGAAGAAAAATTAAGTATTTGTAAATTCTGTATCAAGTCAAGAAGAGGATCCTTAGGCAGAGAAAATAGGAAAGAGCTTTGGAATATGTTTCAAGCGAGACAAATGGGAAGGCTAGAAAGAAATTGCAGGAAAGTGTTCAGAAGTTTCAGTTTAGGAGTTTAGCACTTGATAAACGCTCCCACCCACTCCAGGGCTTCACAAACCTAACCTGACCCTTTCTACCTTCTGAGTGCACAAATTTTTAATCAAGAAATAGTTTTGTGATCTTTGCATAATCAAAAATTTGCACCAGTTTTGAACTTTTAATTTTGGGATTCCAAAGTGCAACATTTAGGGACAGGTTTTCATTCTAACCTCAGTATGTATTGCAGGTGCTTGAAATCTCTAAGTACTGCGACTCATCATCTCAGTTTGGATCCCCAACAGTTTAGCCTCACTATTTTGACTTAATGTTGGCATTTATTATAATCATGGATAATTATGTATAATTATAATTAAGCTCTAATCCTCCTCAATTACACTGACATAAATTAGGCATAAGGCATAATTTAATCAAAATTAATGGATTTGTGCCAGTATAGAGCTGACACAAGGATAAACCCAGATCTTGTATCTTATTATGAAGTATAGCATTCTAAATATGCCAGAGTAAACCCATCTTATAGGTAACTATTGTTCAGTTACATGAAATGTTTGTTATTTATTTACTTTCATTGCTAACAAAATGGGAAAAATGAATTAATTCAGAAAATAAAATAAAGCAAAAAGTGCAAAGGAAGCCCTGAAATCTGAAAGAATTTCAAATCTTGTACATAAGAAAAAACATTTGTAAGATCATAAGGATGTCTATGAAGATTACTTTTGTTAAAAAAAAAAATCAAAGGAAAATTCATTCCCTTGGGCATTTTAAATGTATGTGATAGAAATACTCACATCCAGATGCTAACTTTTCTAACTGACCAAGAGTGGCCTTAGAGAGGCTGGTTGGGGAAATGATCCTTTACAAAACATGGGATACAAAGCTTATGTTGTTGAAAGGAGAAGCATGTAATCAGCTAAAGAATTCCTGAGAAAGACCAAGGGCAGCAGATACTGAAACCTTGAACTTCCTTGCTTCAATGCATTTTTCGCATGCTTCCTGAAGAAAGGAACAACCAAGGGAATTTATTAACTTTTAACTTAATTAGGTAGATGCCAAAAAAAAAAGGTTCATTCCTGGAGTAGTCTATTTAGACATTGCAGCCTTCAAAAAATTGTAGCTCCACTCTAGGACTCCAGTGGAGATTTTTTTTGAGAGGCTATGTGAACCTTTTTGTCTTCTAAATATAACACAAGAGAAGTTTTAAATAAGAATTTTAACTGCACAATTGCATTGAGAACATATCTAAGGCAACAGGCAGTACGGTGTATATATGTGTGTATGTTCAATTGAGACATTATATGGAAATCTAAAACAATATAACAATCAGTTCCTGTGAAATCTGACATATGTATCTATCTATCTATCTGTCTATTGATCTATCTATCTACATATATATAGACACATACTTTTTTTTTTTTAACTGTTATTCCTATTCATTGCTCTCTGTGATCTCGTATATAACCTAACTCTACCTCTCCCAAGCAACACTGTGGCAAATCTATAATATAATTTAAAGTTATGCTCTCCCTTGGCTTACTTGTATAAAACTTGTATTTTTTTAATTTTAGTTGGCTCTTATTGTGAAATTGTTGATGAAATAAAAAAGGGACATTATTTTAAACTTCTCTCCCACTTTATGCTCACAAATAATTGCTAACAGAAGCAACAGCCCCTGAACATCTACTGTCTTTATTTAGAAGTGTGCAAAAGTACTCAGATTCCCAGTTTCCCGCTAAGCTACAACCTCTGTTTCACAGGGTGTCTTCTGTGTCAATCAACAAAGATGAGGAGACGGGTGCCATCCCTGGCAATGGAAAGTCAATGCTGGCATTCCAGCCTGACAGCAGACATGAACTATGCACGACTGTGTACAGGGCTAAGAAAAAAATCAGGATTTTAGGAACCACTTTTACAGCAAATACAAGCTACAGGTGCATAACATTCACTGTATGCTAACCCATAATCAGATTAATTTTATTCACTTAAATTTAAGGATAAACCCAATCCTGGGTTGATTTAGAGTATCAAAGCATTGCAAAGTAGGTCGAAACAAGTCCTGTTGACAGAAAGTGCCTAATTCTCTAGCCTAATTCACCAGCTACTGGTGGTGAATTCATTGGACTGCTTCCAAATAAATTGTTTTTGAATTAAGAACAGACTAATTACAGTAAAGCTGCCAGACTTCCTCAAAGCCAGGGCCTAGAACTCCAAGGCAAAATTTATAAATAATAATTTCATTTTTAGAATGGATTCTTAAATTCATTCACAGGTATTCTCTGTTGCACCCCTTTGAGGCATAAACATTATACAATGAACAAGACAGAAATGAAAGACATATATCACAGTACTGGGATAATAATAAAAAAAACAACTGTAGTAACTCCCATGTTATCAGAACAGTTGGTAAAGTATGTTTTTTGATTATCATTCACAGTGGACGCTACAGTCCTGTCACCGGTCTTATATCTCCACTAGCAAATCCTACTTTTTGCTATCAGTGTTGCAGTCCTACTAATATTGTCATCAGCTGTATATTCAGTCCCTGAATCAATAGCTTTAATCATCTTTATGGTTGCCCTTATTCATATCTATTGATTACAGTACCACAGTATAAAACAGCAGGGAATGAAATGACAGGGGACTATTGGGAAAAAAACCCAAACACCACCAAGAAACCTTTGAAATTGAATAATTCTTCCAACATGCTATCACTGAAGAATTTTGATGCACTGGGCATTGCAGGCAATTAAATTATTTTTCTAGAGGTCTTGGTGAAGTTTTATATACAATACATTTCAGTAAAGTCAAAATTAATTTAATTTTTGTGAAAATTCATATACATGATGATTTTCCTTAACCATAGAAAATAAATAGCAGATAGTAACTGAAAAGTTGAATGAGGTTAACCAGCATAACTGAAGGATGGCTTCTGCTCTACTTTTTTCTGTCACCAAACTGTTAAGATGCCCAAATACTTCCTTGTTTATTTTTAAACATAATTACTTAAGATGTCTGAAATCCTTCAGTAGACTACCTATCTGACTAGAACCACATGGTTGTACATCACTTGAACAATTCCTGAGTTATTCCACAGAGATTATCCTGACTTTGGACCTAGGTTCACAAAGGTAGAAGATGGCCATGTGTTTAACTCTTTTGTTTAACTCCTTTTTAAAAGTTAAATCCTTTGCTTTAGTTTTGAAGAGGCCCTTTGCTCCAGCTCCTTACTGTCCAGTTAGGAGACAATCTTGAGGACATGACAGAAATTTTAATTTTCTGCTTCTATCAGCGTTACAATACTATCCTCGGGGGTGGGGGGAATAACTGATCACAACAAAAAAAGAAACAGGAAAGAAGTTGCATTACAAGGATGAGTCTCACAGCTTTGATAAGATCTGGATTACCTTCGGGCTAGGAGAACTTCCACAGTAATCCTTGCTTAAGGCTGTGTCTGAGCAAATATGAGTCTGTTACCAGTTTCACATGGGTGTCAGGAAATACTAGGTTCAAATCCTTAAAATTTACCTAGGAAAGCTCTCATACAGGTTCATAGGAGTTTGGATAGAATAAAAGATTTTAAGAAGGAGGTACATGCACATACATAGAGCTTACAGATTATATCCCTTGGAAAGAAAAGTGAAAGAATGAAATCTATTTTGATGTACTGGAAGTCAAAACAGCTTACTGCATGTGATTCATCCATCTCTGTTACATTACACAGAACTGGATCAAAACAACCTTTCATTTTTTTTTCCCAGATTGAACTGTGGGCGTCAGGGGGCTAAAAGAACAGTTTTCTCTCTTTTTTTTCCTCAAATGTTTTTTCCCCCTCTTCATTGGAAACATAATGCTGTCAGCTGTCCCTGCCATCTTCCAATTTCAAGTTCTCTCTCTCCATCTGTGTTCATACTTTTTTTTAACTCTTAATCAGGTCCTGCCTTGTCTTTGTATAGGAATTCATCATCATATGGCACCAATTCAGACATGTAACATGAATAAAGGTTGGTATTTATCATACCTGCTGTAAAGGAAGTGCCTTTAAAAGGAAAGGGAGCATGTAATTCCCTGCCCTTCACTTTCTCCTCAACCTTTCACCTTTTAATCAGTAGCCATAACCCGAGGAGATCTCACAATGGAAAGTTAATTATGAGGTCGTGAAGATGAAAGCATCTGACTTGCATTTTCTAAAGGTACTTTACTTCTAAATTATCCCTGATTTACCTGCATAAAAGGAAAGGAAGTTCCCAAAGATTATTCTAAATGGACCAGACTTTCAGATGCCAGCATTTCCAAGTGGAAATGGAAATGCAACCCTGTTAAAATGTCCTTTGAATATTTCTTATGAAGGAGTCTTCCATTTACCAATATGACCTGACTCATAAATTGAAGATATGTTAATGGACATGAGTGCGTAGAGCACTCAAGGGCAATACTCCATGGAGACTCCACAGCTATAAGACTAGTGTGTAACTAGCAAGATGTCTGGATGCATTTTCCTAGGAAACTAAGAAAACCACAGAATTTAAGCTTTTGTATCTATCAGCTTTGAGAATCCAGTATGTACTGTTAAGAACTGCAGGGAGAAGTGTGTTTGTGGAACATTGTCTTATTCCATGCTGAAAATTCCAATCTTATTCTGTTTTAGTAATTGTATACATTGAAGGCAGCAGGAATAACTGCAGAAAAAGTATTAGTTTATTTTATAGCGTCTAGTATTCAGGATGGTAAGACGGAAAGTTTGCTAGTTGTATCAACGGCTGTAAATAGTAATAACACATCTTTAAAATTGTCTTTTATTGCATAAGAATGAAGATACTTTGTTCAGATAGTGGTTAAGGCTAAAATCCCAAAGACAATCAAACAGTTAAAAAATGTGTTAATTTTAGAGCTATCCAAACTGAATTACCAGACTGTTGAATACATGGTTTACCACCTGACCTGAGCCCTATCAAACTTGAAATATATCCTCTTTGAGGACTGCTAGAGAAAGAGGGGTTCCATCAGACAAGAAGGGGCAAGAGCACCTTTGCCAACGGGCCTGTTAATCTAGAGAGAAGACTTGTCAGTGCATGATGGCCAAGGCATGAGGAGAAGTGGAGGCAGAGAATAGAGAGAGGCTGCCTGGGGGTCACTCACACTTTCCTGGGGAAAGCAGCATGACTGGAGAGCCATCTCCTCCGCACCCAACACATGAACACTGTAAAGGACAGTATCCTTTTCTTCTTGAGGATTTGACATTTTTTATAGGCAACAGTGTCTTTTCATTGAGTTTTCATATGAATTACTGACTAAGAAACAGACCATATTTCCCTTTCTGATCATAAATAGTACAGAGATACCAGCTTTCTATGTTGTTATTATTGGCTCCACTATTCCTCTCCTAATACTGCTTTAAATTATGTCTACTTGGCTATTAATACTTCTTAAGATGTTTTTGTTTCCCCTAAGGAATGAACAAAACATTTTCTTTGGACTTTTCATGACAGTTAATGGTAGAGGATGAATGGAAAAAGAGAGGTTGTGATTTGAGTTGGCTAAAGATTAATTATATATTGCTTCTACTGAAATAGGGCTTAATTCCGAGAACTGAAATTGGCAGTTAGTAGAAATCTCAGCTCTTCCAGGATCAAGCCCAGAGTGTCTACATTTGATAAAGTAATAGTCTTTTAGCAAGTTTTTTAACATCACCAAGAAAATGTTTTGTGCAAAAATTTTTTTCTTTATAATGCTATAAACCATGAAGTCAGCTGCAGTAAATAAATGAAAAGAAACACGAAGCTTAAACAAGAGTCTTATGTCTCTGGCATTTCCTTGAAATGCCTTGAAATTGTCATTTGATAGCGCTACTTCATATTCCCCTTCTGTAAAATGCAGATGCTGAGTGTATGTATGTGTTCAGAGAACTGTATCTAAAATGCTATATGAGGATCACTGAAGATTTGGACTAATAAAAAGATGAAACAACTGCACAAAAATTATTCCAGTCTGGTCAATATAATTTGTTGTATAATATTACTATTCAATGAAGAAACACAATGATGAAACCCGTATTTCCTACAATATTATCAGTTCCGCTGTGATAGGAAGCCCTCTGGATACCATTCTCACAGGCTTCTTGTTCACATTTTCAGGTAAAGTTTGTTTCTGATAGGTTTTGAAGTTAGGCATGATTATTCAAACCGGAGTTTGCATGAATGAGCAATAGTGAGTTTTTAATCTATGCAGCTGGTAATCCATGCCCGTATCCCTCCAAACAGAAACAAGCCTCTTAAGTTCACCATGGAACTTGGATGTTTAGTAATTTAATAGGCTTAAGCTTTATTCCTTCAAGGTAATTGTGCAGATACCTTTAATAAAATACACTCAACATTGCCAGCAAACATTCTAGATAAATGAACACAAGAAATGTTAGATGCAACTTTATTATACTGTTAATCCTTGCTGGAAGGCTTCCTGGACTGTTTGAGGGTAGTGTTAGTAGTGATGATAAACTAATTTGCCATGCCTCTTAAGTTCATGTTATCTTTTCTTATCAGCCTAAGGCTAGGTCAGGAAAAAAAAATTGGAAACATTTGCCAGGGATGGCAAAGTGGGTAATTCAAATGCCATTGCAGAGTGTCAATCCACCCATGTCTCCATAACGGATAGTTTAATGGTCCATTTAATTCTTCAAAGCAATCGAATTTCCACCCATATCCTGATAAGGTGATATACCACATTAGGGTTGCCAGAATTTTTTTTTTTTATATGCAAGACAAGTTTTCCACAGTCTAACTTCTCCAACACACATTGAGATAAAAGCAACAAATTACTTGAGATTTTTGCCTTCGTGTTTTCAAAATCAACTAACATCTAAAATAGTGGGGGTTGCTGATTTGGTTTGTTTTGTTTGGTTGGGTTTTTTAATTGTCTCAAGATAGTAAGGCTCAAAACTATGAATACATTGTGGAGTAAGACATAAAGGACAACATAGCAAATCAACAGCTGTTCCTAAATGTTAGAATGTATGTTCAACTCAATGATAGTGAGACTGGTAAGTAAATCTCATTACCTTCATCCTGTAGCGTTTGCTATATCCAGGACCTCTCAGATCTTCCACTGTTTGCACTGGTCTGAAAGATAAATGATCCTAAGCCTTCTGCTGCCTTTTACTACTCCTTTCTAGGCCAATTCACAAATTCTGCTCATGTTCATACCATCCTTGTGAAGATAGACTGTTGCTTGGCTGTAGCTGCCGTGATTCTTCTACTCTATTTAAGTCAAGTCAGCTTCCATGAAATCAAACCTAGCAGATTAGGAACTACCAAAAATGAGTGAAACAAGACTTCTAGAAGAGGTCCTTGAGTCTTCTGCCAATTTATAGTTCCCACACAGTCCTTCCATTCCTGTTAGACTTGCATCTGTTATGTGTCAGGACAACCTACTTCTTATAGGCTGTGTTATTTATTTCACAATTATCTTCACTTATATATGTTCACTTGCAGGACCAGATGAATATAGTTTCCAAAAACTGATGACAGACAATTTCCAAAAGGTTTGACATAAAATATTACATTGACCGGAATTGGTACGATTGCAATAATTGCAGAAACACCTGCCAGAACACAGTTTTCCTATATGGAAGCAGAAGGACTCTTTTCTGTGTAAAACTTTTACCTCTTAGGCTTATAATAAATGCTTTTGTGTAAATGACCTTCAACTGAAATGTAGTTAATAAATATTCACTCCATTCTATCAATCAGCACAAAATTATATTTTGTGCAATAACTTTACATACGTTGTTACGTATTTTTAAATTGTTATAATGTCTGATTTAATTCACACCAGTAATGTTACAGTAATAGCAGTCCATGAATATAAAAAACCTTTACCAGATGAAGATATACTAAGAGTAATGACCTTATGTTCAAGAAAAAAAATTACATTGCACTCAAAAGTTGACAGTGGTGAAATTAAAAATAAAGTTACTTTCAAGTCAATATATATGAAAGGTTTTTTAAAAAATGTTTTTAAGATCTGTACTTAACAGTTAAATTATTTTTAAAATCTGGTCAGAAAGGCATCCTTCACACTTCAGTGTTGGCTCAGCAGAACTTTATTCAACCTGTGACATTGTTTTCAATAAAAGTAAGAGGTCAGACCCATAGAGTCACAGAATCATAGAATCATTTAGGTTGAAAAAGCCCTTTAAGATTATCGAGTCCAACCATTAACCTAATACTGCCAAGTCCACCACTAAACCACGTCCCTAAGCACCACATCTACACGTCTTTTAAATACTTCCAGGGATGGTGACTCCACCACTTCCCTGGGCAGCCTGTTCCAAGGCCTGACCACTCTTTCAGTAAAGAAATTTTTCCTAATGTCCAGTCTAAACCTCCCTTGGCACAACTTGAGGCCATTTCTTCTCGTCCTATCACTAGTTACTTGGGAGAAGAGACCAACACCCACCTCGCTACAACCTCCTTTCAGGCAGTTGCAGAGTGAGATAAGGTCTCCCCTCAGCCTCCTCTTCTCCAGACTAAACAGCCCCAGTTCCCTCAGCCACTCCTCATAAGACTTGTTCTCCAGACCCTTCACCAGCTTCGTTGCCCTCCTCTGGACACGCTCCAGCACCTCCATGTCCTTCTTGTAGTGAGGGGCCCAAAACTGAACACAGGATTCGAGGTGCGGCCTCACCAGTGCCGAGTACAGGGGCACGATCACCTCTCTAATCCTGCTGGCCACACTATTTCTGATACAGGCCAGGATGCCGTTGGCCTTCTTGGCCACCTGGGCACACTGCCGGCTCATGTTCAGCCGGCTGTCGACCAACAACCTCCAGGTCCTTTTCCTCTGGGCAGCTTTCCAGCCACTCTTCCCCAAGCCTGTAGCGTTGCCTGGGGTTGTTGTGGCCAAAGTGCAGGACCCGACACTTGGCCTTGTTGAACCTCATACAGTTGGCCTCGGCCCATCGATCCAGCCTGTCCAGGTCCCTCTGCAGAGCCTTCCTACCCTCCAGCAGATCAACACTCCCGCCCAACTTGGTGTCGTCTGCAAACTTCCTGAGGGAGCACTCGATCCCCTCGTCCAGATCATTGATAAAGATATTGAACAGGACCGGCCCCAATACTGAGCCCTGGGGAACACCGCTTGTGACCAGCCGCCAACTGGATTTAACTCCATTCACCACAACTCTTTGGGCCTGGCCATCCAGCCAGTTTTTTACCCAGCGAAGAGTATGCCCAACCAAGCAATGAACAACCAGTTTCTCCAGGAAAATGCTGTGGGAAATGGTGTCAAAAGCTTTGCTAAAGTCCAGGTGAACAACATCCACAACCTTTCCCTCATCCACTAAGCGGGTCACCTTGTCATAGAAGGAGATCAGGTTAGTCAAGCAGGACCTGCTTTTCATAAACCCATGCTGACTGGGCCTTGTCACCTAGTTGTCCTGTACGTGCCACGTGATGGCACTCAAGATGATCTGCTCCATAATATTCCCCAGCACTGAGTTCAGACTGACAGGCCTGTAGTTCCCTGGATCCCCCTTCTGGCCCTTCTTGAAGATGGGCCTCACATTTGCTAACCTCCAGTCAACTGGGACCTCCCCGGTTAGCCAGGACTGCTGATAAAGGATTGAAAGTGGCTTGGTGAGCACTTCTGCCAGCTCCCTAAGTACCCTTGGGTGGATCCCATCTGACCCCATAGACTTTTGTGTGTCATATCATTTGCAAGATGCAGAAAAGTGCCACCTATGCTACTGTTAAGGCTGTGCAACTTCAGGGCCTCTGCATAATAAGCTCGTCATCTCAGCAAGTACAGCACTGCAGCATTACAGCCTTATACTTTCTAGTTCCTGAGTTGGCTTATTGTCTTCCATCACCGAAATCTCTTTGCAGTCATAGGCATAAGGTAAACATGTCCAATGTCTTGAAAATGCTTGCTCTGTTTCCTCTATGGGTCTTGGACAAGTTTAGGTAGAATGCTGGCACGTGAGTTCAGAAGCACAGTTCAAAAATAAGCCTAAATTGCTTAGGTAACTAACAAGGCCACAGGCTTTCTAAAAATCAGTTTCAATAGACACTTAGACCTGGATCCATACCATGCAAATTTAGGCACTTTATTGAAATAGCTAGGGAAGGTCTCCAAAGTCTTATCAAAATCTTTTCTGTTCTTCTGGAAGTGCTGATTTCTGTCCATTAGCTGCAGAGGAAGTGCACGGTGATTTTGCTCCTGGGTCAGGTGTTTCAATGTAATGCTTAGATTTAGAGCTGAGGCCAAAGTTGGTTCTGGCCCCTTTTCCTTCCCTTTTAAACTCCCTCCAAAATCCAGTTTTGGTGCTGAAAGGTTATTACAAAAAATTGTCACATGACCAGTGAGAGATTGCATCCTTTTTTACAGAACTGGAACATCATTCATTAAATATTCCCTAACCTGTATTTATGCAGTTTATTATTTCCCCGAATGTATGTCATCTTAACACTTGTCTTTGTTAGGTAGCATCCCAGGTTTTATCCAGGTTAACCTGCTTGGGAGTGTTGGTAATTTTCCTTTAAACCTTTCCATAATGTTTTTAATAACATGAACATCTGTCTTGGGTTAGAGCTAGAAATAACAAAATAGATGAGAGTCTCTTTTTGTGTTCCTTTTCTGTCCGTTTAATTTAGGAATTGCACAAATTTTCTCCATTGATTGTGTCAAGATTTGGCATACATGAATAGTATGAAATTACTCATTAATGTTTAGGTTCAGTAGCCATAATTACCAAGTCTGGCACTTATATAAGGTGATATGATTATAGCTAGAAGTAGCTTGCTGAAGTCAAGAAAGGAATCCAGATATTAGGAGAAAAATACTTCATCTATCCTTTCATTTCATCCAATTGTTACAATCAATAAATGTGTTTGTGATGAGTATCTAAAAATTTGTCTCAACACAGGCAAAAAAAAAAGTTTTTCTAATTGTATTGCACAATCATTTAACACTTACATAATCTGAAGCAGATAAATTATCAGAACTTAAACAGAACTCACTAAATTACACTGCCTACATTACAGACATACACTGTTATCATAGTACATCATATATACCATATACTGGTCTAATATAAGCAGAGGCGGCTTCCAGTACAGAAAAAAGTCAATTCGAACTGTTAACACATTATTTGACTATCTGAGAATTTCACACACAGATCTACATTTCTGCAGCATTACTCATTCTGTCAAACATGTTTCATTAAATGTTTTAAGGAAATGTCCGTTTTCACACTAAGAACATGTGAAATCCCTGGGCATTTGTGATTTTCATGTGAAAACCATTACCTTTTATAAAAACGTCTATATTCCTTCACTTGTAAATAGACTGTATTTTACTTCCTAATTTTCTCGTTTTCACTAGCAAAACTGTCCTTGCTTTAAAAGAAACAGCCTTAAGTAAAAATTTTCATGAAATTATATCCATTTTGGGGTTTATAATGAGATCCCAAAAGCTGTGTGATTTGAGTTGTTTTGCATGTCGCTCCAAATATTTTGCACTTGACTTACCTCCTCTCACAGTAGTGTTATTACTTGATTTCTAAGGTGTCCTGGTTTCAGCTGGGATAGAGTTAATCTTCTTCCTAGTAGCTGGTGTAGTGCTGTGTTTTGGATTTAGTATGAGAATAGTGTTGATAACACACTGATGTTTTAGTTGTTGCTGAGCAGTACTTACACTAAGTGAAGGACTTTTCAGCTTCTCATACATGGCACCGGGCCTGCTGGCGACGGACGGAGTTCAGCTGTCTCATGGGGGAAAAGGATTCTCGCGTGTGAGTTGGCCGGGCTCATCGAGAGGGCTTTAAACTAGATTCAAAGGGGGAAGGGGATAAAACCAGGCTCTCTAGAGAAGAGCCTAGGGACCACACACCATTGTCGGGGGAGAAATCGGCAGCCCAGCTCAAGTGCATCTATACCAATGCACGCAGCATGGGCGGCAAACAGGAGGAGCTGGAAGCCATTGTGCAGCGGGGTAGCTATGACTTAGTCGCCATCACGGAAACATGGTGGGATGAGTCTCACGACTGGAGTGCTGCAATGGATGGCTATAAGCTCTTCAGAAGGGACAGGTGAGGAAGGAGAAGCGGTGGAGTAGCCCTGTATGTTAGGGAGTGCTTCGACTGTCTAGAGCTCGATGGTAGTGATGACGAGGTCGAGTGCTTGTGGGTAAGGATGAGGGGGAAGGCCAACAAGGCAGATATCCTGCTGGGAGTCTGTTATAGACCACCTAGCCAGGAAGAGGAGGCAGACGAAATATTCTACCAGAGGCTGGCAGAAGTCTCCCAATCGCTAGCCCTTGTTCTCGTGGGGGACTTCAACTTTCCACACGTCTGCTGGAAATACCACACAGCAGAGAGGAAACAGTCGAGGAGGTTCCTGGAGTGTGTGGAGGATAACTTCCTGACACAGCTGGTAAGCGAGCCCACCAGGGGGGATGCCTCGCTTGACCTGCTGTTCACAAACAGAGAAGGACTGGTGGGAGATGTGGTGGTCGGAGGCCGGCTTGGGCTTAGCGACCATGAAATGGTAGAATTCTCGATACTTGGTGAAGTAAGGAGGGGGGCCAGCAAAACCGCTACCATGGACTTCTGGAGGGCGGACTTTGGCCTGCTCAGGACACTGGTCGAGAGGGTCCCTTGGGACACAGTCCTGACGGGCAAAGGGGTCCAGGAAGGCTGGACGTTCTTCAAGAAGGAAGTCTTAAAGGCGCAGGAGCGGGCTGTCCCCATGTGCCGCAAGAAGAACAGGCGGGGAAGGCGACTGGCCTGGCTGAACGGGGAGCTCTGGCTGGGACTCAGGAAAAAAAGGAGAGTTTATCATTTGTGGAAGAAGGGGCAGGCAACTCAGGAAGAGTACAGGGATCGCGTTAGGTTGTGCAGAGAGGAAATTAGAAAGTCAAAAGCCCAGCTAGAACTCAAGCTGGCCACTGTCGTGAGAGACAACAAAAAATGCTTTTACAAGTATATTAATGACAAAAGGAGAGCCAAGGAGAATCTCCATCCTCTATTGGATGCGGTGGGGGAACGTTGCCACCAAGGACGAGGAAAAGGCTGAGGTACTCAACGCCTTCTTTGCCTCAGTCTTTAGTAGTCAGAGTGGTTATCCTGAGGGTACTCAGCCCCCTGAGCTGGAAGACAAGGACGACGAGCAGGATAAACCCCCCATAATTCAAGAGGATGAAGTTAAGGACCTGCTATGCCACCTGGACGTTCACAAGTCTATGGGGCCAGATGGGATCCACCCGAGGGTACTGAGGGAGTTGGCGGAGGAGCTTGCCGAGCTGCTCTCCATCATTTACCAGCAGTCCTGGTTAACTGGGGAGGTCCCGGACGACTGGAGGCTCGCCAATGTGACGCCGATCTATAAGAAGGGCCGGAAGGAGGATCCGGGAACTACAGGCCGGTCAGCCTGACCTCGGTGCCGGGGAAGATCAAGGAGCGGTTGGTTTTGAGGGTGCTCACAAGCCATGTCTGGGACAACCAGGGGATCAGGCCCAGCCAGCACGGGTTCATGGAAGGCAGGTCCTGCTTGACCAACCTGATCTCCTTCTATGACCAGGTGACCCGCCTAGTGGATGAGGGAAAGACTGTGGATGTGGTCTACCTGGACTTCAGTAAAGCCTTTGACACTGTCTCCCACAGCATCCTTCTTGAGAAGCTGGCAGCTCATGGCCTAGACAGGTACACTCTTCGCTGGGTAAAAAACTGGCTGGACGGCCGAGCCCAGAGAGTTGTGGTCAACGGAGTTAAATCCAGTTGGCGGCCAGTCACGAGCGGTGTTCCCCAGGGCTCAGTACTGGGGCCGGTCTTGTTCAATATCTTCATCAATGATCTGGACGAGGGGATCGAGTGCTCCCTCAGTAAGTTTGTAGATGACACCAAGTTGGGTGGGAGTGTTGATCTGCTGGAGGGTAGGAAGGCTCTGCAGAGGAACCTGGACAGGCTGGATCGATGGGCCGAGGCCAATCGTATGAGGTTCAACAAGGCCAAGTGCCGGGTCCTGCACTTCGGCCACACCAACCCCAGGCAACGCTACAGGCTTGGGGAAGAGTGGCTGGAAAGCTGCCCAGAGGAAAAGGACCTGGGGGTGCTGGTTGACAGCCGGCTGAACATGAGCCGGCAGTGTGCTCAGGTGGCCAAGAAGGCCAATGGCATTCTGGCCTGTATCAGAAATAGTGTGGCCAGCAGGAGCAGGGAGGTGATCGTGCCCCTGTACTCGGCACTAGTGAGGCCGCACCTCGAATCCTGTGTTCAGTTTTGGGCCCCTCACTACAAGAAGGACATGGAGGTGCTGGAGCGTACCCAGAGGAGGGCAACGAAGCTGGTGAAGGGCCTAGAGCACAAGCCTTATGAGGAGCGGCTGAGGGAACTGGATTAGCCTGGAGAAGAGGAGGCTGAGGGGAGACCTCATCGCGCTCTACAACTACCTGAAAGGAGGTTGTAGCGAGGTGGGTGTTGGTCTCTTCTGCCAAGTAACTAGCGATAGGACAAGAGGAAATGGCCTCAAGTTGCACCAAGGGAGGTTTAGATTGAACATTAGGAGAAATTTCTTTACTGAAAGAGTGGTCAGGCCTTGGAACAGGCTGTCCAGGGAAGTGGTGGAGTCGCCATCCCTGGAAGTATTTAAAAGACGTGTAGATGAGGCTCTTAGGGACGTGGTGTAGTGGGCATGGTGTGTTGGGTTGACGGTTGGACACGATGATCTTAGAGGTCTTTTCCAACCTGTATGATTCTATGATTCTATGATTCTATACTGCCCTGCCAGCGAGTAGGCTGGAGGTGCACAAGAAGCTGGGAGGGGACACAACCAGGACAGCTGACCCAAACTGGCCAAAGGGATATTCCATACCATATGACATCATGATGAACAAAAATCCTGGGGGGAGTTGGCCGGGCAAGGGCACAACCGCTGCTCGGGAACTGGCTGGGCATCGGTTAGCAGGTGGTGAGCAATTGCATTGTGCATCACTTGTTTTGTACATTCTTTTATGATTATTTTTATTTTCCCTTCCTTTTCTGTCCTATTAAATTGTCTTTATCTCAACCCACAAACGTTACCTTTTTTCCCAATTCTCTCTCCCATCCCACTTGGGGGGGAGTGAGCGAATGCTCGTGTGGTGTTTAGCTGTCTGCCAGGTTAAACCGTAACATAAAGAAAGAGGAGAATAATGAATGACACACAACAGCCTGATTCCCCCTATGTCACATTATCCACCCAAAAGCTTAGTTTGGGCACACAATAAAAGGCACCATACGCTGTGACTAGTCAGTAAGTATTTGTGACAGAGCAAACTGACGATGCATTTCCTACCCTCACTGCTATTTTACTGGCCTTGATGACTATGTAGTCCTCATTATTAACATATCATACCCTACACACTGTTGAGTCTCAGAAAGATGCTAAGCAGCTGGAAGCTTGTGCCGAGTGCCAGAAGGGAAACAGGCTCCCACACACAGAGCTTAATGTAACAACGATCCTTACTTATTGGCAAGCAATGGTGTGTGTGTGTATGATGGTGGTTTAAGAAACTATAAAACTTTCTCATCTTGTGTCAAAAACGTCACTCAGGCTGAAGGCAAAAAGGTAGTTCCAGTGCCAGTCCCTGACTTCTGGGGACTTGATTTGGCGAAAGGACCACACTCTTTGTATGTCCTTTCTCTCCTTCTTCATGCTGTGCATCATTTCAGCTGACAGATTTACACAGGAAACCTGGCTCAGCAAGGCCTGCCGTAGTTGGTGGCAAACAAGAATATGAGGGAATTAACTTCTGGCCTGCTGACAGTGGCTAAATCTGCCAAAGCAGAGCTGGGTAATTTGGTTTCTTTCTTTTGTTGATTTTGTGCCAGCCCACAAGAGAGGATTAAGCAGCTAAATTCTGCATGGAGAACTCTACCCCTTTCGCTCAAATCCTATTGTCTTGATAGAATGACAGTAGCTAGTTGTGCCAATCTTTAACATCTTGCTGGCATTTCCCCAGAACATATCAGCTTTTGGTCCCTGAAAAGAGGGATTTGTTAAAGAACTAACGTTAAAAAGAAATAAAAAAGAGACAGAAGAGGATGAGAAGCCGTGCAGTAAAAGTTTTGCCTTGTATTAATTAAAGGAACAAAGTTCTCTAATCCTGATGGAGACTCCACAATGAAACATGGGTAAGTCCCTAGCTCTCCTGTCGTTGTAGCACATTAAGAGTGCTTGTTCCCTGTTATCCACAGTATTTGTTTAATGCAGGAGCTATTTGCTATTGAGCTCTGAGAAGCTATGCATTTATTTCACTCATTAACTTTGGGTAGAGAACCCCCCAAAATAAGGTCTTCATTTTCACTATTGGTAGAGTATACTTACGTCACAAATAAACTAAGGATGAAGCAATTTTTTTTCCAAACCATCAAACCATCCCAAAACTTCTCTGAAAGTCAGATAGTGCTAGGGAGAGTGGGTGGCAAGGGCAATGAGGTTTTTGATTTTCCATCTCAAAGCCAACATTCTCTAAAAAGACTTAAGTCTAACTTCCAGACTTAAACCATCATGACTTTTAAGACCATCTCATCTGACTTCCTGTGTAGCAGAGGCCTGAGAACTTCATTCAGTGATTCCTGCCAAAGGTCCTTCAGGGAGTAGAAAAACTTTCCAGAAAGACAGGCGGCCTTGGGATGTCATCTTCAATGGACACAGGAGTCTTGCAAACAGGGTTAGATATCCTTCTGAAGGGCAGGAAGGACTGGATTTACTCATATCCCAGGACTGGGGACTGCTGGACTGCGGTCCAGCAATTTGAACATTTGAACACGAAGAAGTTTGAAAACATGTTTAGGTACTAACTTTAATGTAAAACTCCAATATTTTTGCAGCTTACTTTTTAAAGTATCATATAGCTTCTGAATGAAAACTCCAATGTGAGAAGTAAGGAAGCTAATCGTACTTTCCTTTGGACTAAGTAACACTCATGTTCAACCACCCTGATATCTGTTTAAGGGACAACACGGCAGGGCATAAGCAATCTGGGAGGTTCCTCCTGGAATGTGTTGATGATAACTTCCTTCTCCAAGTGGTAGAGGAGCCAACGAGGAGAGGTGCTGTGGTGGACCTTGTTCTCACAAACAAGGAGGGGCTGGTGGACAATGTGAAGCTTAAGGGCAGCCTTGGCTGCACTGACCATGAAATGGTGGAGTTCAAGATCCTTAGGGCACTGAGCAGGGCGCACAGCAAGCTCACTACCCTGGACTTCAGGAGAGCAGACTTTGGCCTCTTCAGGGATCTGCTTGGTAGAGTGCCATGGGACAAAGCCCTGGAGGGAAGAGGAGCTTTCAAGGATCACCTCCTCCAAGCTCAGGAGCGATGCATCCCAACTAAGAGGAAGTCAGGCAAAAACACCAGGAGGCCTGCATGGATGAACAAGGAGCTCCTGGACACACTCAAACACAAAAAGGAAACCTACAGAGGGTGAAAGCAGGGACAGATAGCCTGGGAGGAATAGAGATAAATTGTCCGAGCAGCCAGGGATTAGGTTAGGAAAGCTAAAGCCCTGATAGAATTAAATCTGGCCATGAACACCAAGGGCAACAAGAAAAGCTTCTATAGGTACGTCGGAGATAAAAGGAAGACTAGAGAAATGTGGGCCCTCTCCGGAACGAAATGGGAGACCTGGTTACCTGGGATATGGAGAAGATGGAGGTACTCAATGACTTTTTTGCCTCGGTCTTCACCGGCAAGCGGTCAAGCCTCACCGCCCAAGCCACAGAAGGCAAAGGCAGAGACTGGGAGAATGAAGAGCCGCCCACTGTAGGAGGAGATCAGGTTTGAGACCATCTAAGGAACCTGAAGGTGCACAAGTCCATGGGACCCGATGAGATCCATCTGCGGGTCCTGAAGGAACTGGCAGATGAAGTTGCTAAGCCACTATCCATCGTATTTGAGAAGTTGTGGCAGTCCAGTGAAGTTCATAGAACAGATCCTCCTGGAAGCTATGCTAAGGCACATGGAGGACAGGGAGGTGATTCGAGACAGCTAGCACGTCTTCACCAAGGGCAAGTCCTGCCTGACCAACCTAGTGCCCTTCTATGATGGAGTGACTACATTAGTGGACATGGGAAGGCTACCTTCGTCTATCTGGACATCTGTAAGGCTGTTGACACGGTCCCCCACAACATGCTTCTCTCTAAACTGGAGAGGTACGGATTTGATGTCCGGTGGATGAGCAATTGGTTGGATGGTCGCATCCAGAAGTTAGTGGTCAATGACTTAATGTCCAGATGGAGATCAGTGACAAGTGGTGTCCCTCAGGGGTCCGTACTGGAACCACTACAGTTTAATATCTTCATCAGTGACATAGACAGTGGGATCGAGTGCACGCTTAGCAAGTTTGCAGATGACACCAAGCTGAGTGGTGCAGTCGACAGGCCTGAGGGACGGGATGTCACCCAGAGGGACCTGAACAAGCTCGAGAAGTGGGCCTGTGTGAACCTCATGAGGTTCAACAAGGGCAAGTGCAAGGTCCTGCGCTTGGGTCAGGGCAACCCCCAGTATCAATACAGGCTGGGGGATGAAGGGATTGAGAGCAGCCCTGACGAGAAGGACTTGGGGGTACTGGTGGATGAAAAGCTGGACATGAGCCAGCAATGTACGCTCGCAGCCCAGAAGGCCAACTGTATCCTGGGCTGCATCAAAAGAAGTGTGGCCAGCAGGTCGAGGGAGATGATTCTGCCCCTCTACTCTGCTCTGGTGAGACCCCACCTGGAGTCCTGCATCCAGCTCTGGAGTCCTCAGCACAAGAAAAACATGGACCTGTTGGAGCAGGCTCAGAGGAGGGCCATAAAAGTGATGGGGGGACGGAACGCCTCTCCTATGAAGAAAGGCTGAGAGTTCGGGTTGTTCAGCCCGGAGAAGAGAAGGCTCCGGGGAGACCTCATTGCGGCCTTTCAGTACTTAAAGGGGGCTTGTAAGAAAGATGACAGCAAACTTTTTAGTAGGGCCTGTTGCGATAGGACAAGGGGGAATGGTTTTAAGCTAAGAAAGGGTAGATTTAGGCTAGATATAAGGAAGAAATTTTTTACAATGAGGGTGATGAAACACTGGAGCACGTTGCCCAGAGAAGTGGTAGATGCCCCATCCCTGGAAACATTCAAGGTCAGGTTGGATGGGGCTCTGAGCAACCTGATCTAGTTGAAGATGTCCCTGCCCACAGCAGGGGGGTTGGACTAGATGACCTTTAAAGGTCCCTTCCAACCCAAACTATTCTATGACTCTATGATTCTAAAACCAAAAAAATAGCACTGTAGTATTTCTTCCCAAATCATTCTCAGTAAGCCTTCTAAAAGGCATCAAGATTTACACAAAATTTAGTCTCATATTTCCTTGGCTGCCATCAAAAAATAAGAAAATGATGGGGTAATTTCCAGACTAGCTCTTCTACTGAATGTTACATTTAAGGTGAGACTACTGTAAGCCAGAACATTACCTTTAGGAAAGAAAAATGCCAATCTGACATCTAGACAAGAAAATGTTCTTTGATCAAAGCAAACCAATAAAAAAAAATCATAGGTCTTTAAAGTTGACATTTTCCTTTATTTAATTTCTTTTTCTTATTTTAATGGTGTTAGTTGCTTACCAATTCTAACACAAAAATTTGGATTAAGCCAAAGAAAGCAGATCCAAATCTAGATTTCACTGGTTTGAAATGACACTTTCTGCATTTTATAAATGTTTGTCTTATAATATAGTATTATATATATAAATATCCATATATTTATATCATTCAGATTTCTAATATTAATGTTTAAGAAATGCTCGTGCAGGATTTTGAGTTATGCCTATGCCTTTGCCTTTGCTTTTGCCGTTTCTTTTTTAATGGACAGTTCAAGCCATATTTTTATGAGAGGAGAAAGAAAGCAGTTGCAGAAGGTTGGAGCAAAGCAGTAAGTGAGGGAAACTAATACATCACTGACAAAATCCCAGTCCACTTAAAGACAAAATTCTTGTTGTCTTCAGTTCGGTCACTGTTTCTCAGCAGTTTTGATATATATTTCCTTTCTTTTGGAATGATATTATTTTTCAGTTTTAGCTTATACGAGAGCCATAGGGAATGATGTTCCACAATGGGGAAAGATCATGGCAAACCAGACTATTGTTACTATCATCAAACCTTGTTTGTGAAAATCTGAATATTTTTACCACTCTTTTTCCCTAAACTATCAACCTTCATTAGTATCTCAGGAGAAGGATATACAACATACTTGGGTCATGATGACACTTTGGTACATTTTCAAGGTGTTAATCAGGCTTTGTTGGCGAACAAAGAAGGACTTGTGGGTGATGTGATGATTAGAGGCCATCTTGGACATAGCAATCCTGAAATGATAGAGTTTTCGATTCTCAGAGAAGTAAGGAGGGGGTCAGCAGAACTGCCACTTTGGACTTCTGGAGGGCAGACTTTGGCCTGTTTAGGAGTCTGGTTGACAGAGTCCCTTGGGAGGCAGTCCTGAAGGGCAAAGAGTCCAGGAAGGCTGGATGTTCTTCAAGAAGGAAATCTTAAAGGCGCAAGAGCAGGCCATCCCCATGTGCTGAAAGACGAGCCAGCAGGGAAGAAGACAGGCCTGCCTGAACAGAGAGCTTTGGCTGGAACTCAGGGAAAAAAAGAGAGTTTATGACCTTTGGAAGAAGGGACAGGCAACTCATCCTACAAGGATGTCATGAGGTTATGCAGGGACAAAATTAGAAGGGCCAAAGCCCAGATAGAACTTAATCTGGCTACTGCCATAGAAGACAATAAAAAATGGTTCTCTAAATACATTAGCAGCAAAAGGAGGGCTAAGGAGAATCTCCATCCTTTATTGGATGCGGGCAGAAACATAGTGACAAAGGATGAGGAAAAGGCTAAGGTACTTAATGACTTCTTTGCCTTAGTCTTTAATAGTAAGACCAGTTGTTCTTGGGGTACCCAGCCCCCTGAGCTGGAAGACAGGGCTGGGGAGCAGGATGAAGCCCCCATAATCCAAGGGGAAATGGTTAGTGACCTGCTACACCACTTAGACATGCACTAGTCTATTGGGCTGGATGGGATCCACCCAAGGGTACTGAGGGAGCTAGAGGAAGTGCTCACCAAGCCACTTTCAATCCTTTATCAGAAGTCCTGGCTAACCAGGGAGGTCCCAGATGACTGGAGGTTAGCAAATATGACGCCCATCTACAAGAAGGGCCGGAAGGAGGATCCGGGGAACTGTCAACCTGACCTCGGTACCGGGGAAGGCACATACAGGACAACCAGGTGATCAGGCCCAGTCAGCATGGGTTTATGAAAGGCAGGTCCTGCTTGACCAACCTGATCTCCTTCTATGACCAGGTGACCCGCCTAGTGGATGAGGGAAAGGCTGTGGATGTGGTCTACCTGGACTTCAGTAAAGCCTTTGACACTGTCTTCCACAGCATTCTCTTAAAGAAGCTGACGGCTCACGGCCTAGACAGGTACACTCTTCACTGGGTAAAAAGCTGGCTGGATGGCCAAGCCCAGAGAGTTGTGGTCAATGGAGTTAAATCCAGTTGGCGGCCAGTCACGAGCGGTGTTCCCCAGGGCTCAGTACTGGGGCCGGTCCTGTTCAATATCTTTATCAATGATCTGGACGAGGGGATCGAGTGCTCCCTCAGTAAGTTTGCAGACGACACCAAGTTGGGCGGGAGTGTTGATCTGCTGGAGGGTAGGAAGGCTCTGCAGAGGGACCTGGACAGGCTGGATCGATGGGCTGAGGCCAACTGTATGAGGTTCAACAAGGCCAAGTGTCAGGTCCTGCACTTGGGTCACAACAACCCCAGGCAATGCTACAGGCTTGGGGAAGAGTGGCTGGAAAGCTGCCCGGCTGAATATGAGCCTTCAGTGTGCCCAGGTGGCCAAGAAGGCCAACAGCATCCTGGCTTGTATCAGAAACAGTGTGACCAGCAGGACTAAGGAAGTGATTGTACCCCTGTACTCGACACTAGTGAGGCCTCGAATACTGTGTTCAGCCCCTCACTATAAGAAGGACATTGAGGTGCTGGAGCGTGATCAGAGAAGGTCAACGAAGCTGGTGAAGGGTCTGGAGAACAAGTCTTATGAGGAGTGGCTGAGGGAACTGGGGCTGTTTAGCCTGGAGAAGAGGAGGCTGAGGGGAGACCTCATAGCGCTTTACAACTACCTGAAAGGAGGTTGTAGTGAGGTGGGTGTTGGTCTCTTCTCCCAAGTAACTAGCAATAGGACGAGAGGAAATGGCCTCAAGTTGCGCCAAGGGAGGTTTAGGTTGGATATTAGGAAAAATGTCTTCACTGAAAGGGTTGTCAGGCCTTGGAACAGGCTGTCCAGGGAAGTGGTGGAGTCACCATCCCTGGAAGTATTTAAAAGACGTGTAGATGTGGTGCTTAGGGACATGGTTAGTGGTGGATTTGGCAGTGTTGTTAGGTTAATGGTTGGACTCGATGATCTTAAAGGTCTTTTCCAACCTAAATAATTCTATGATTCCGTGATATATAATGCTGGGGAGATGCTTATCCAGGTGTGTCTTTTGCACTTTCCTACCTGATATAAACATACTTAACAGCTCAAGAGCTAATCCAAAGGAAGAATAGTTAACATAAATCCACTCTACAGAAAAGATCGTAATCCCTTGAGCCTTATATCTGTGGGCATCCCTGTACAGCTCACCCAGTTGGGATTCATACTTAACAAAGACTTTGGGGGGGTGGAGGCTGTGTATGTGGAAACTTAGTCTTGACATTTTATTGTAAGTTTGACATAAATTAAGAAATGCTTCAGAAAAGCAAAGCAAAGCTGGTTCACTGTGGAGAGATGCCTGCACTCTCACGGTCTAGTCAATAGGAGTGCATGGGTGTAACTGAGAGCAAGTTTTGGCTCACATAGTTTGAAATCTATTTGAACTCTTAAAAAAATAAGTTTTAAAAAGGATTTCCTTCCTGTCAGCAAAAAGCCACAGACATCAGAGGAGCAGAGTCAACCACATGTGTGTTTCTTTTCATGCTTCCTAATCAGATGTAACGATTGCTCACACTGTATAGATAGTTTTTATTCAAGGATGTGCATTCCTGAGTCTTAGGAGCCTGCCAAGTGCAAAAGCAAACAGAACAAGCCACACATGAGGTGATGTATGCCCTTAGGCTTTCCTGACTGCAGCACGACTAGGGGAATCTAACAGAGTTCCTCTTGCATCCTGGCTGTTGTAAAGTTCTCAAGAGAAACCACAGCTGGCCTGTGTCCAGTAATCATCCTTTTATTGGGCTGGTAAGTTACTTTTCTGAGAGTGCAGAAGAACAACAGCAGAAGGAAATGCACTTACAGGGGCTATAAACAGTTCTGTAGAAAACCTAACAAAGGTGTCACAGTGAATGACTTAATCCACCATGCATGACGCTATTACCGACAGTGATTCTCCAGTCTGTGATGGGGGAAGAAAGGGAGAAATGAAAATGTATATTAATAAATTGAAGTGCTGAGGAATTATCAAAATTTTTACATAATAAGCTCTTAACCAGAGTCCACTTTTTCTAGATCTGCCTATACTACAGATACCACAGCTTTCACAGATGTACCTGAGCTGGTTCAGGTATTACCACCGAGTAGTAACAGCAATGCAAAACTTAGTAGGAATGAAGTGCGTAACTTTTCACCCAATTTCTCAAGTAAAATTTGCAGCTGTATGAAGCTCTATGTTATTACAGACAGACTGGTAGCATTACCCAAAGTAGATCATTAAAACCTTACTTAATTAGGTATGTCTACATGATCTGCAGTGATTATATACCCTACACATCTATATATCCTAATACTGTGCTTTAGACAGCTTGTAGCTTTGGTTTCTTAAGAAATCTGAAGAAATATGTAAATTCACTGCTGGTCTGAGAGTCAGGAGAGATGGGATTTATTTGCATTCTTTTTTACTCATCTGTGATCTTAAATATATCATTTCCCTTCGTCTTTCCTCTTCTCTGTCAACTATCTTTGAAAAGGGAAGGTTGGTGCAGACACTGTTTTACAGAAAATATTTGTGCAATGCCTAATAAAATTGGTCCTAATATTGGAACTTCAAATCACCTTTTCCAGTTTAAGT